>NC_091978.1:165468781-166137995 GCF_044704955.1 Pristiophorus japonicus
TCTGTTATTGTTCTATATGTGCCGGCTCAGGGTGAAGTCCCCTGCTATCCATTAAGACAAAGTTTCTTGCAGATCCATTAATAGATTAGATATCGAGATCGTCGACCACTTTATTGGCCCCTCATACACAAATAACAGCTACTTGGGAAGGTATCAGAGGGCAAACAGACATACCCAGCAATGAATGAATGCTTTTGGAAGAGGAGGGAAAGGAGAAAATGAGGGAAAAATAAATAGAAATTTCGAACAGTACAATGCAAATTTAAGCTCACTGCAATAATTATTATTCAAGGGGATAAAATACATAGTGGGTGCATTTTCCCTGCGCCCCGATTGGGGGTGGTAACCTACCGGGGCCAAGTGCAGAAGTCCTGCCCCTTCCGCAGAATTGCCCTTACCGCCCCTCATAAGGACCGAGCGCAATCTCGCGCACTCCACTTCCTTTGGGGGCGGTAACTGGAAAGGTACTGGGCCATTGAAGGAAACACTACGCGGACACTCCACTTAGCGCTGATGCACTTTAATGCCCCTCCCCTTCGATTAAAGGGGAGGGCCACTGCGCACTCTGCAAGACCTCTGATGACCTCCACTAGGCCACCAGGGCAGCATGAGAACGGGCCTGCAGCCTGGCACCCAAGATGGAGTGCCAGGTTGCATGATGGCAGCCCGGACCACTCGAGGGCTGCCATCATTGAGCCGACCCGAGAGTCAGCAGACAAAAAAACATGGCGGCCCGGAGCACTGGCGATGACATCCACTGGTTGAAAGTGAATAACTTGGGGAGAGAAATTCAGGAATATGTTGGGGGAGGAGCACGGTGAGAACAATGGGGAGGGGGAAGAACGTGACCCAGGCCTAATGGGGGGGGATGAGAGCAAGAACGTGATCCAGAAGGGAAGATAGATCACGTTCTCCCAACCTCTGTTAGACGTTGATGACATTCTTTCATCCCCACCCCCTTTACACCAGCACCACGTTCTCTCCATCACCCCCCCCCCCCTGCCCCCACCTCCAGATCGCAGCAGTTCAAGAAGACAGCTGATGAATATCCTCTAAAGGGCAATAAATAAATATATATTTTAAAATGAGAGCGTATTCTGAGTTGGTCCTATTAATGAGGGAACATCAATATAAATAGACCTTCCTTACAACCTGTCTCTTTGACCAAGCTTTTGGTCACCTGTTCTTATACTCCCTTTGTGGCTCAGCATCATATTTTATCTGATTATGCTCCTATGAAATGTCTTGGGACGTTGTACTACATTAAAGACACAATATAAATTCAAGTTGTTGTTGTATCCAAGTCAAGATGGCGTGAGATTTGAAGGGGATCTTGGAAGTGATGGTGTTCCCGTGATTGTGCTGCTTTGGTCTTTCCAGTGGTAGGGGTTGTGGGAGGGGGAGGTGCTGTTGAAGTAACCATGTTGAGCTATTGCAGTGCATCCTGTAGATTACACAGAATGTACAGCACAGAAACAGGCCATTCAGCTCAACTGGTCCACTGTAGTGTTTATGCTCCACATGAACCTCCTCCCACCCCTCATCATCTAACCCTATCAGCATATCCTTCTATTCCTTTCTCCCTCATGTACTTATCTAACATCCCTTTAAATGCCTCTGCTATTCACCTCAACTACTCCTTACGGTAGCGAGTTTCACATTCTAACCACTCGCTCGGTAAAAAGTTTCTTCCGAATTCCTCATTGGATTTATTAGTGACTATCTTATATTTATGGCCTCTAGTTTTGATCTCCCCACAAGTGGAAACATTTTCTCTATGTCTACCCTATCAAACCCTTTCAGAACCTTAAAAACCTCTATCAGGTCACCCCACAGCTTTTTCTTTTCTCGAGAAAAGGGCCCAGCCTGTTCAATCTTTCCTGATAGGTATAACCTCTCAATTCTGCTATCATTTTTGTAAATCTTTTTTGTGCCTTCTGCAATGCCTCGATAACCTTTTTTATAATATGATAATAAAATATTCAGAGGAATTGTGAATGGAGCTAAACACTGTGAAGTCATCAGTGAACAGCCCACTTCTGATTTTATTTTGCAGGAAAGGTTATTAACGATGCAACTGAAGATAGTTGGGCTGAGGACACTGCCCAGAGGTCCTGGATTGAATTGATTGTCAGGAATGACTGCAGCCACTGGAAGATTTTTCCTTTGAACTCCATTGACCTCGGTTTTGCTAGGGCTTTTTGGTGCCGTACTCATGCCAAATACTGGCTTGATATTGAAGACAGATGCTTTCACCGCTTCTCTGACATTCACCTCTTGTGTCCGTGCCTGAATCAAGGCTGTAATTAGGTCTGGAGCTGAGTGTAACAGTGATCTCCTGAATCTCATAGACCAGCTCTCTCAGGACAGAGCATGACTCTATTTTTCATTACCAAGTTTGGATGAAGTCCAGAACACAGCCGGATAAAAGCAGTTGAGGCACAGAAGGCTGGTTATCATGAATACAGAAAGTCACATGGCATGCTGGAAGCAATTCCAACAATACACATAATTAGGCCATTTCAGGAGATTCCATTCTGCTTACAGCTGACCCAGAGTAACTTTCATCAAGGAAATACTTTTTTTCCCCATGCACAGTAACCGCTGAGTTGCTGGAAGGATTGTCCTGGGAACTACACATTATTGAATCCGTTACCAATACTCTTACTATGTGGTAACAGCTAGAGAAATATGTGGCTAGACTTTCCCCTGATGATCACTGGGCTATCGCCCATCTATCACCCAAATAGGCAGGCTATCGCTCATTTTACCTTAAAAGTGGGAAGTTGGGCTGGAACATCGCCCAAAGATCGCCGGCCCAGCTTTCGGCACACAAGAATTTCACATCGCCGAGGTGATCGCCCACCGCAACTTTCACCAGACTGATTGCTCGCCGAGAAGATCGCTGGAAATCACTGGAGAAAAGCTGCTCCTGACTGGCACTGTTCAGCAGGACTCGGTACTATGGACGCCATTTTGAATGTCGGAGGAAGTGAGAGGCTGCTTGAAGAAGCGGCTTATCAGGAGAATTAATTTGTGAGTTTATTGACTCTTTGGCAAACATCTGCTCACAATTCTATTTATTGAGTACAAAATTTAGGGCATTTATAGCAATAGTTATGGGGTCTGTAACTTCTCTACCATTATTGGTGAATAACCACATGCTGCAGACTGAAGATGGGTTTATTGAAGAGTATGTGTCCAATCAAAGAAATGGCAGACTGATGCGGAGGAGGAGACCTTACATCTGACGAATTTACAGGGAAAAGCAAACATATCTGAACTTGTTCGATAACACGTGCCTTAGGAGGCTGCGCTTCCAAAAGGAGGTCATAGCTGAGATATGCCAGCTCATCAAGGGAGATCTGCAGCCTACCAGCACCATCAGGACCGCACTGCCTGTTGAGCTAAAGGTTACTGCGGCACTTTCTTTCTGTGCATCGGGCTCCTTTCAGGTCTCAGCTGGCGACATTTGTGATATCGCTCAGAATACCACACATTGCTCTATTTGACAGGTGACTAAAGCCCTTTACGCTCGCAGGATGGACTTTATAAACTTCCCTATGACCAGGGAGGCACAGACCGGGAGGGCTTTGGGTTTCTCGAGAATAGCAAACTTCCCCAAGGTGCAGGGAGCAATAGACTGTACGCACATCACCCTGAAAGCACCTTTACAGGATGCAGAGGTGTTTTGTAACCGAAAGGGATTCCACTCCCTGAATGTGCAGCTCATTGTCGACCACAACCAAATAATCATGGCAGTAAATGTTAATTTTCCAGGCAGCATCCATGATGCGCACATTTTGCATGAGAGCACTGTCTCTAACCTGTTTAACAGTCAGCCACAAGGTCACTGTTAGATGCTGGGAGACAAAGGATGGCCTTGCCAGCTGGCTCATGACCCCCCTGTGTAATCTCCAGATGGAAGCCGAGAAGCGCTACAATGAAAGCCATATAGCTACACGCAATATCGTCGAAAAGACAATACGAGTGCTGAAGCAGCGCTTCAGATGCCTGGACCACTCTGGAGGCAGCCTGCAATACCACCCTGACGAGGTCGCTGAGTTGATTGTGGTGTGCTGCATTTTGTATAACCTAGCTATAAGGAGAGGACAACAATTGCCAGATGGGGCACCTCAGGAGACAGTAGAGGTGGAAGAGGCAGACAAAGAGGAGAAGGACGAGGACCTCAGGATGGACAATCAGCCTGGCGATGAACCCATGCCCCGACGCCGCCCCCCCACCCCGCCGCAAGACTGGGAGTTACGCAGCTGCAAAACTCTTGTGTCAGCAGCTCATAAATGAACTCTTTGCATGAACTTACATTGGTGTCAGTTACAGTTACAGTTACGGAAAGACAACAGTTGCAGTTGCATTATGTTACATCCTGGCCTGGCCTGGCCACTGTTTTCCAACAATTGTATTCATGTTTTACCTTACCCTACATTATTAGAAGACACTGCACAATAATTGTAACATTCACTAACTTGTTTTAATAATTTAACAGTTTAACTATTTTTTTTTAAACTGTAACACCCGCCCTGAACAGTCACCCAACAATAAATTTTAAAAAACAACAACAACAATAAGAACAATATAACAACAATAAAACAGCCCCCTCCCTACCTGCGGCTACACTTCCCTCCAGATCCTATACCCCCTGTACCTTAGCCCCCCATTTGAATCTCCGGGTAGTGGGACGAGGATGAATTGCAGTAGTCGACCTTAAGGCTTCCTGCTGTGTGGGGGGCGGGGGGGTGGTGATGATGGTGGCAGGATCCTCTCAGGGGGTAGAGGAGGAGAAGATGTTCCTGAGGAAACGAATTCTGAGCCAGAAGGAAGCCCTGCTCCTGACTTGCATCTGTGCTGGTGGTTGGTGGGACAGCACCTTGGAGTGCAGTGCCGTCTCCCGATAGTCTCACATGCCGCAAGGCATGGATGGCGGTCTGCTCACTCATTTCCCTGATCATCAGCTGCATATCCTCTGATATGCGAGCGGATATCTAGTCAATGTTCCCCGTCAACCCACCAAATGCCTGGAGGAGCTCCCGACTTATCTCCATGCACAGTCTGTACATGCCCTCGATTCAATCTGCCCATCGCGGCGCATGCTGACCTTGCTGACTCAACCTCCGTGAGGTCGGCGTGGGCACTGTACGCCTTGGAGTCGCCTGCTGCAAGCTGCTTGGGCCCGCTACTTCTTCTGTCGAAGACGATGACGAAGTGGCCGCAGGTACAACATCTTCAGAGATGCAAAGGACATCATCCTCCGTTTCCATAACTTCCTCCTCCTCTTGCTCGGTGGTCTCCTCCTCCTCAGCATCTGTGGTGATGACCACCTGCAATGGGGCAGTTGCAGGTCCGGCCTCCCTTTGCGCCTCTGGAGCTGGGTGACCTGCAAAACACAATTGAGCTTATTGAGCTTATTAGAACAGAAGGGTACACATGATTCTTGTGCTGCGCTGGTATACGTAGGAGGAGCAGCACTACTGCAATATTTGTGATTGAGAGACGTTACATATTAATGCATCATATGGTAGTACATATGGGAGTACATCTATGTGGAATTCACTGCCCCTGAGAGCTGTGGAGGCTGGATCAGTGACTATATTTGAGTCGGAGATAGACAGACTTCTGAATGATAAGGGAGTGAAGGTTTATGGGGAGCGGAGAGGGAAGTGGAGCTGAGCCCTACATCAGATCAGCAATGATCTTATCAAATGTCGGAGCAGGCTCGAGAGGCCAGATGTTCTGCTCCTGCTCCTATTTCTTATGTTCTTATGTTGTTTATCTGAGAATAGCACAGAAGCTGCATGCATAACATGACATCATTTGTATATTATAATGAAATTATGTTACCTTACTTTGAATTAACACTGCTTTACACATTACCCACTTGACGCAAGGGAGGGATCTGCACCACCACGGGTGGCGGCCGAGCGACTGTGGGTCCCCACAAGTGCCGCTGCACACTCCTCGATGTTCATCAGCATCTGCAGCTGCAGCTGAGCAGGGCCTCCTCTGGTGCGCCTCTGCTCAGATCTGTTGTTAGATATCTTCCTCTGCAAACGTGACAAGAGCATGGCATGAGCTAAGGTACTATCATGGAAAGACAACAGGTTCCAACATTATATGCTCATATGGTTTGTATCCACAATTTATGCATGGTAATAACACCTATGTTCGGATAAAATATTTCATAAGACCGTGTTTAGGAGCTAATGCTTGACACAAAACATCTTGACTACAATCTCCATGAGGGGGGGGTGAGGAGGTAATCAGGACCGCTCAGGAATGACAGGAGCTAATGTTCGAAAATGTCCCAGGGCAGTGAGCCAGGGCAGCTGTCCCCCAGTCCAGGCTGGTTCACTGTGTAAGTGACAGCAGCCGGAGAGACTGACACAGTCTGGGTAAAGGTCACCGGACCCCTCATTGCTCAGTCGTGCCCCATCCACCAACGTAACCCAAAAGGAGACGGTGCCAAATTTAGAATTAAAAGACTTAAGGGCTCAGGTTCCGAGCCCCGCCCAGATCTTAGCAGGGATTATATGCTTAATTTCAATCCGGGATATTTACATATTATGTGGTTCATTACAATGTAAAATATATTTAGTACTTACTCTTGCCGAAGCAACCAGGCTGTTCCAGCACTTGCGGCATTGGTCCAAACCCCTCGCCTCGTTGGACGCCGCTGAGACCACATCGGCGATCTCGCTCCACAGTTTGCGGTAGGCCCTGGGTGGAGGTTTCCCACGCTCATCCTGGGTTAGTTGGCCCCACCGGCTATGGACCTCAATTACTGGGGCCTCATTAGCCTCATCAGAAAAAGGCTTTGCCCTCCTCCTCCCCTCCACCTCCTGCCCACTGTCAGTAGGCTCATGCCCTGACATATTAATATTAATAACAAATTAATTCTTGACTTTTAACTTTTTTCTCTCTCTCGCTGTCTCTCTCTATCTACTCTCAAATGCCTTTCTCTCTCTTTCTCTCTCTCTCTCTCTCGCTCTCCACTTAACATTTGTGCATGCCTGGATGACCCCTGACCTTCCAAATCGCGATATTGGGGAAGTCCAGAACTAGAGATAACAGTCTAAGGGTAAGGGGTATGCCATTTAGGACCGAGATGAGGAGAAACTTCTTCACTCAGAGAATTGTGAACCTGTGGAATTCTCTACCACAGAAAGTTGTTGAGGCCAGTTTGTTAGATATATTCAAAAGGGAGTTAGATGTGGCCCTTACAGTTAAAGGGATCAAGGGGTATGGAGAGAAAACAGGAATGGGGTACTGAAGTTGTATGATCAGCCATGATCTTATTGAATGGTGGTGCAGGCTCGAAGGGCCGAATGGCCTACTCCCGCACCTATTTTCTATGTTTCTATGTTTCTAAGATATGATCAATGTGAACAAATCTAATCTTTCCATGAGCAAACATATGCGACGGCCACATCTCTTCACTACTCTTTCTGGTAACCACTTTAAACATTTATGGCGAATGTTCTTCAATCAAATCTACTGGTTCAACTTCATACTTCTCTCTCTTACTCTAACTTTATCGAGACGCTCTTTCTGCCTTGATTGTTTCTCTTCTGCTGACTGTGCCAAGTTTAGCTTTAACAACAAGAACCTGGTTCGTGGCTTTCATTTGAGAAACAACTCTGTTGGTTTTCTACCAGTAGTGGTATGAAGATTATTCCGATAAACATAAGAACATAAGAAATAGAAGTAGGCCATATGGCCCCTCGAGCCTGCTCCGCCATTTAATATGATCTTGGTCTCAGCTCCACTTCCCTGCCCCCTCCCCATAGCCGCTTATTCCCTTATCGTTTAAGAAACTGTCTATTTCTGTCTTAAATTTATTCAATGTCCCAGCTTCCCCAGCTCTCTGAGGCAGCGAATTTCACAGATTCACAACCCTCGGAGAGAAGAAAGTCCTCCTCATCTCTGTTTTAAATGGGTGGCCCCTTATTCTAAGATTATGCCTCCTAGTTCTACTCTCACCTATCAGTGGGAACATCCTCTCTGCATCCACCTTGTCAAGTCTCCTCATAATCTTATACTTTTCAATAAGATCACCTCTCATTCTTCTGAATTCCAATGAGTAGAGGCCCAACCTACTCAATCTTTCCTTATAAGTCAACCCTCTCATCTCCGGAATCAACCGAGTGAACCTTCTCTGAACTGTCTCCAAAACAAAAATATCCTTTCGTAAATATGGAAACCAAAACTGCACGCAGTATTCCAGATGTGGCCTCACCAATACCCTGTATAACTATAGCAAGACTTCCCTGCTTTTATACTCCATCCCCTTTGCACTAAAGACCAAGATTCCATTGGCCTTCCTGATCACTTGCTGTACCTGTATACTATCCTTTTGTGTTTCATGCACAAGTACCCCCAGGTCCCGCTGCACTGCAGCACTTTGCAATCTTTCTCCATTTAAATAATAATGTGCTCTTTGACTTTTTTCTGCCAAAGTGCATGACTTCACACTTTCCAACATTATACTCCATCTGCCAATTTTTTGCCCACTCACTTAACCTGTCTATGTCATTTTGCAGATTTTTTGTGTCCTCCTCACACATTCATTTTCCTCCCATCTTTGTAACATCAGCAAACTTGGCTACATAATTAGAACATTTGCCAGTTTGTGGTTCAATGAAAACTGATGTTTCTTTGGATTAAGTTTCAACATTTGCTTGATGAGGGCACGTTTGACAATTTGTACCATATGTTCTGCTGCACCATTTGAAGCAGGGTGGGACGGTGGAACTTTGGTATGTTTCACACCATTTCTGTTCATGAACTGTGTGAACTCGTCTGAATAACATTGCGGCCCATTATCAGACACAATTTCTTCAGGGAGGCCATATGGCGAAAACAATCGTCGCAAATTGTCCAGTTTTTTCCATATCGGAAACATTTCGACCCACTTCAAATGACTAGCTATCACTATGATCAATTGCTGACCTTCTCACTCAGCAAAATCTACCTGTAACATTTGCCACACCTTGGGAGGCCATTTCCATGGCTGTAATGATACTGATGGTGTTTTCTTGCTCACCAAAATTGAAATGTAGTCCACTGGCTGACCATATACAGTCGACACCTCAAATCACTGGAGAAATATCACCTACGATGTCGCCGCAAGATCCTGAAAATCCCCTGGGAGGACAGATGCACCAATGTTAGTGTCCTCGATCAGGTCAACATCCCCATCACCGAAGCACTGACCACACTCGACTAACTATGTTGGACGGGTCACATTGTTCGTATGCCTGACATAAGACTCCCAAAGCAAGCGCTCTACTCGGAACTCCTACACGGCAAGTGAGCCCCAGGTGGGCAGAGGAAATGTTTCAAGGATACCCTCAAAGCCTCCTTGATAAAAATGCAACATCCCCACCGACACCTGGGGATCCCCGGCCAAAGACCGTCCTAAGTGGAGGAAGAGCATCCGGGAGGTTGCTGAGCATCTCGGGTCTTGTCGTTGAGAGCATGCAGAAAGCAAGCACAGGCAGCAGAAAAGAGCTTGCGGCAAACCAGACTCCCCACCCACCCTTTTTTTCAACGACTGTCTGTCCCACCTGTGACAGAGACTGTAATTCCCGTATTGGACTGTTCAGTCACCTAAGAACTCACTTTTAGAGTGGAAGCAAGTCTTCCTCGATTTCGAGGGACTGCCTATGATGATGGATGATGATATCTTTATCTAAACCTGGCCACCAAAAGTAACTGCGTACAAACCTCTTGGTCAATCACATTCCCAGGTGCTGGTCATGAAGATCTCCGAACAGTTTATACCTGAACTTATTTGTGATAACCACTCTTGCTCCCCACATGATACAATCTTTATCTATTGACAATTCATTCCTACAAATGAAGTATGGATGAATATATTCCTCTGATACCTGGTTTGGCCAACCACTTGCTATGTAATCATACACCTTTGACATAACTGGGTCATGTTTGGTTGCTCTACCAATGTCTTCAGCTGTGACAGGCAGTTCATCAGTGTATGAAAAATAGAGCAGTTCTTCCCGATCGGGTATAATTTGTGATGGGGATTGCAATCTAGACATTGCATCAGCATTACTGTGATCAGCTGATCGTCTGTACTCAATATCATACATATATGCTGACAAAATGAAAGCCCATCTCTGCATTTGGGCTGCAGCTAATGTTGGAACTGGGGACTTTGGATGGCAGACTGCTGTCAGGACCTTATGGTCAGCAACTATGGTAAACTTATGACCAAATAGGTATTTGTGAAATTTCTTGACCCCTAAAATGAATGTCAAAGCTTCCCTTTTGATCTGTGCATAATTCTGCTCACGAGCACACTAGCACTGAGAGTACGTAAAGCAAAAGCAATTGGTCTCTCCTCCCCACTGTCTAGTACATGACAGATCACTGCCTGAACTCCGTATGGAGAGGCATCACACATTGGCTTGATCTCCTCAGCTACGTCATAGTGAACATAAGTGTTATATATGTGGACTTGTATTTACTCTGTACAGCCACCAGAGGGCTCATTCCCCAGACTCCCAAGGGATTCCATAATCCCTTGGGATAACAGGTATTTAAGAAGGCTTCACAGGTTGGAGAGGCATTCTGGAGACCTGCAATAAAAGACTAAGGTCATACTTCACTTTGAGCTCATAGTGTTCAGTCTGACTCTTTCTTCATACACAACAACTGGCGATGAGATACAGATAGCGAACCCAAAGATGCAGTGGACAGTGGGCATCCTGGAGAAATTTTCAAAGGGAGATGATTGGGAAACTTTTGTGGAGCGACTCGACCAATACTTCGTGGCCAACGAGCTAGATGGGGAAGAGTGCGCTGCCAAACATAGAACGATCCTCCTCACCATCTGTGTGACACCAACATATGGCCTCATGAAGATTCTGCTCATTCCAGCGAAAGCCACGGAGAAATTGTACAACGATTTGTGCACACTGGTCCAAGAGCATTTGAACCCGAAGGAAAGCGTTTTGATGGCGAGCTACCAGTTCTACACCTACAATAGGTCTGAAGGCCAGGAAGTGGCGAGTTATTTCGCCGAGCTGAAACGCCTTACAGGACATTGCGAATTTGAAGGACATTTGGAGCACATGCTCAGAGACTTTTTTGTACTTGGCATTGGCCACGAAACCATACTTCACAAGCTTTTGACTGTAGAGACCCCAATCTTGAGTAAGGCCATAGCAATAGCCCAGGCGTTCATTGCCGCCAGTGACAATACGAAGCAAATCTCTCAGCACACAAGTGCTGCTACAAGTACTGTGAACAAAGTGATGTTGTTTTCAAATTGAAACGTACAGGGCAGATCACACATACCTGCAGCTACATGTCCGCAGATGTCTCAGAGTCCACCATCAAGGGTGATGAATGCAAAGCCATTAACACCTTGTTGGCGCTTCGGGGCTGATCATCGTTTCCATTCATGCTGATTCAAAGGGTATGTTTGCAAGGGCTGTGGAACAATGGGACACCTCTAACGAGTGTGCAGGCGCACTGCTAAGCCTGTTAAACCTGCAAACCACCACGTTGCAGAGGAGGAGAGATCCACAGAGGATCACTACAAACCAGAACCTCAGGTAGAGGAGGCAGAGGTACATGGGGTGCACACATTCACCACAAATTGTCCCCCGATAATGCTGAATGTTGAACTAAATGGACTCCCTGTGTAAGTGGAGCTGGACACGGGCGTGAGCCAGTCCGTCATGGGCAAAAAGACATTTGAAAGGTTGTGGTGCAACAAGGCCTCAAGGCCAGTCTTAACTCCAGTTCGCACAAGACTAAGAACTTACACTAAAGAACTGATTCCTGTAATCGGCAGTGCTATCGTAAAGGTCTCCTACTGTGGAGCGGTGGACAAGCTACTAGTCTGGGTGGTACCGGGCGATGGTTTCACGCTGCTCGGCAGGAGCTGGCTGGGAAAGATACACTGGAACTGGGACGACGTCCGAGCGCTATCGCCTGCTGGTGACACTTCGCGTGCACAGGTCTTAAACAAATTTCCTTCGCAGTTCGAACCAAGCATCGGGAAATTCCAAAGAGCAAAAGTGCAGATCCACCTAATTCCGGGGGCGCGACCCATCCATCACAAGGCGAGAGCAGTACCGTACATGATGAGAGAAAGGGTAGAGATCGAGCTAGACCGGCTGCAACAAGAGGGCATCATTTCACCGAGTTCAGCGAGTGGGCCAGTCCTATTGTCCCAGTCCTCAAGGGAGACGGCACCTGCAGAACCTGGAGGAGGTTCTCAGTCGACTCAACCGCGTGGGGCTCAAGTTAAAATGCTCAAAGTGCATTTTCCTGGCGCCTGAAGTGGAATTCCTGAGAAGGAGGATTGCGGCGGATGGCATCAGGCTCACCAACGCGAAGACAGAGGCAATTGAGAACGCACCGGGGCCACAGAACGTGACAGAGCTGCAGTCGTTTTTGGGATTCTTGAACTACTTTGGTAACTTCTTACCGGGTCTCAGCACCCTGCTAGAACCACTGCATGTCTTACTACGAACAGGGGGCGAATGGGTTTGGGGCAATAGCCAAGAAAATGCCTTTCTAAAAGTGAGAAAATTGTTATGCTCAAACAAATTGCTTGTGTTGTATGATCCATATAAGCGTTTGGTACTAGCATGTGATGCGTCATCATATGGCATCAGGTGTGTATTGCAACAAGCTAATGATTTCGGAAACTGCAACCGGTTACTTATGCATCCAGGAGTCTGTCTAAGGCTGAGAGAGCCGACAACATGATTGAAAAAGAAGCGTTAGCGTGTGTCTATGGGGTAAAGAAAATGCATCAATACCTGTTTAGGCTAAAATTCGAATTGGAAACTGACCATAAGCCACTTATATCCCTGTTTTCCAAGAGTAAAGGGATAAATACCAATGCATCAGCCCGCATCCAGAGATGGGCGCTCACGTTGTCTGCATACAGTGACGCCATCCACCACAGGCCAGGCACAGAAAACTGCGCCGATGCTCTCAGTAGGCTGCCATTGCCCACCATGGGGGTGGAAATGGCGCAGCCCACACATCTTGCCATGGTTAAGGAAGCATTTGAGAGTGAACAATCACCCGTCACTGCCCGGCAGATCAAAATCTGGACAAGCCAGGACCCCTTATTATCTCTTGTCAAAAGCTGTGTGCTTCACAGGAGCTAGTCCAGTGTCCCAGTGGAAATACAGGAAGAGATATAGCCGCTCCAGCGGCGCAAAGATGAAATGTCTACACTGGCAGACTGCCTTCTGTGGGGCAAGCGAATAGTGGTCCCCAAGAAGTGCAGAGACACCTTCATCAATGACCTCCACAGTACCCACCCAGGCATCGCAATGATGAAAGCGATAGCCAGATCCCACGTGTGGTGGCCCGGTATCGATGCGGACTTAGAGTCCTGCGTTCACAGATGTAATACGTGCTCGCAGTTAAGCAATGTACCCAGGGAGGCGCCGCTACATTTATGGTCTTGGTCCTCCAAACCGTGGTCTTGGGTACACGTCGACTATGCAGGCCCGTTCTTGGATAAAATGTTCCTTGTGGTTGTAAACGCGTACTCCAAGTGGATTGAATGTGAGATAATGTCGGCTAGCACATCCTCTGTCACCACTGATGTCCTGGTGAACGACAACGGGCCATATTTTACCAGTGCTGAGTTCAAAGAATTCATGACCCATAATGTGATCAAACATGTCACATCTGCCCTATATAACCAGCGTTCAATGGTCAGGCAGAGAGAGCAGTGCAAACCATCAAGCAAGGCTTGAAGAGGGTAACTGAAGGCTCACTGCAGACTCACCTATCCCGAGTCCTGCTTAGCTACCACACGAAAGCCCACTCACTCACTGGGATCCCACCTGTTGAACTGCTCATGAAAGAGCATTTAAGACAAGGCTCTCATTAGTTCACCCTGATCTACATGAACAGGTAGAGAGCAGGCAGCTTCAACAAAGTGCATACTATGATAGCGCAAATGTGTCACGTGAGATTGAAGTCAATGATCCTGTATTTGTATTAAATTATGGACAAGGTCCCAAGTGGCTTCCCGGCACAGTTGTGGCCAAAGAAGGGAGCAGGGTGTTTCGGGTCAAACTTTCAAATGGACTCATTCACCGGAAACACTTGGATCAAATCAAACTCAGATTCACGGACTACCGTGAGCAACCCACCTTGGACCCTACCTTTTTTGATCCCCCAACACACACACCAGTGGCAACCGACACCACATTTGACCACGAAGCAGAACCCATCATCCACAGCAGCCCTGCACGGCCCAACAAACCAGGCAGCCCAGCAAGGCCAGCTGCACAGCAGCCCAGCAGGGGCCCAACAAATGATTCAACAACATCAGCTTTCACACCGGGACGATCAACCAGGACAAGAAGGGCCTTAGATCGACTCACATTGTAAATAGTTACACTATTGGCTTTGGGGGGGAATGTTGTTATTTATGTGGATTTGTATTTACTCTGTACAGCCACCAGAGACCTAATTCCTCGGAGTCCCAAGGGATCCCATAATCCCTTGGGAGCAGAGGTATTTAAGAAGGCTTCATAGGTTGGAGAGGCACTCTGGAGACCTGCAATAAAAGACTAAGGTCACACTTCACTTTGAGCTCAGTGTTCAGTCTGACTCTTTCTCCATACACAACAATAAGAACATAAGAAATAGGAGCAGGAGTAAACCATTTGGCCCCTCAAGCCTGCTCCACCACTCAATAAGATCATGGCTGATCTGAACTTGGCCTCAACTCCACTTATCTGCCTGCTCCCCATAACCTAAATGAGTGGGCAAAAATTTGCCAGATGGAGTATAATGTAGGAAAATGTGAGGTTATCCACTTTGGCAGAAATAATAAAAAAACAAATAATAATTTAAATGGAGAAAAATTGCAAAGTGCTGCAGTACAGAGGGACCTGGTGGTCCTTGTACATGAAACACAAAGTTAGTATGCAGGTACAGCAATTAATCAGGAAGGCAAATGGAATGTTGGCCTTTATTACAAGGGGGATAGAGTATAAAAGCAGAGAAGTCCTGCTGCAACTGTACAGCATATTGGTGAGGCCACACCTTGAGTACTGCATACAGTTTTGGTCTCCGTATTTAAGGAAGGATATACTTGCATTGGAGGCTGTTCAGAGAGGGTTCACTCGGTTTCAGAGATGATGAGGTTCACTAATGAGGATCGGTTGAGTAGATTGGGCCTATACACATTGGACTTCAGAAGAATGGGAGGTGATCTTATTGAAACATATAAAATATATTGAGGTGGCTCAACAAGGTGGATGCAGAGAGGATATTTACACTCATGGTGGAGACTAAAACTAGGTGACATAGTCTTAGAATAAGTGGCCGCCATTTAACACTGAGATGAGGAGAAATTTCTTCTCTCAGAGGGTTGTAAACTATGGAATTCTCTGCCCCAGAGAGCTGTGGAGGTTGGGTCATTGAATAAATTTAAGGCGGAGATAGACAGATTTTTGAGTGATAAGGCAGTAAAGGGTGATGGGGAGCGGGCAGGGAAGTGGAGCTGAATCCATGATCAGATCAGCCATGATCTTATTGAATGACGAAGCAGGCTCGAGAGACCAAATGGTCTACTCCTGCTCCTATTTCTTATGTTCTTATGTTCTTATGTTCTTATGTAACCCTTGACTCCCCTATCTTTCAAAAATCTGTCTATTTCTATCTTTAATATATATCAATGACCCAGTGAACTAACATGGTACTCTCTACTAATTGGCTTTTACACTCTTTGATTTCTGTATCGCATTGTTTTGACCAATTCCTAGGAACCGATTTTCTCAACAGCTCATTCAGTGGATGTAGCACTGTAACCAAGTTTGGGGGGAACTTTCCGGAATAATTCAAAAGACCCAAAAATGATTGAAGTTCAGAGGCATTCTTGGGAGTGGGTGCATTTCTGATTGCATCCAGCTTTCCTTTGGTTGGATGTAAACCATCTTTATCTCCTCTTTGCCCTAAGTATTCCACTGAGTTTTGAAATAACTCACGCGTGAGCAGTAACTTGTCCTCTGTGCTTCTCTAGCCATTTGATCGCTTCATTCAATACGTTATTTGCCTGTTTGGTTCTGAAATGAGAATTTCATCTAAATAACATACTACCCTTACAAAATTTGATTCATCACTCCCTGAAATATGTCAGGGGCAGACGACACTCCAAATGGTAGCCAAGTGAACTGATATGGGCCGAAGTAAATTTTTAAGGTCAAGCATGACTTGGGGCTAGATTTTACATGGATGGTAAAAATGGTTTATCAGATCGCTGGCTTCGCGCCCATTCTCAAAGCACCTAGTCTCCATTTTTGAAATTGGGCATTACTGCGAGCGATATGAAATGGGCGTTAAATCTCTCTGACCTTCTGCCGTAAAGTGTCGCCGTCCATAGCAACGGCATGGTAACGCTCGATTCCCATGATTCAGGAGGTCAAGGGTCATCATGACATGCACAGAAGAGGAGACAGAGAGAGAGGGAGCTAAGAGGGACTGAATGCGTGTGTGGGTGTGGTGTGGCTGCTTTGGGAGGAAGGAGGGAGAATTTAGAGCTTTAGAGCAAATAGGGAAATAAAAATTAGCTGCTGCCAGCCACATATTTGCCCGAATTTGACCTATAATGGAGGGAGAGGAGGAGGCAACACAGCAAGCTGTAGAGACTGACGCTGGAGAGAGCAGTGAGCTGGGAGAGGAGCACATTGGATGGCGCAAAAGAATGAGGAGGTTCTCGGATGAGGCAAATACCTGCCTCCTGCAGAAGGTCGAGTTACGCTGGGGTGATTTGACACAGGGAGGGCATGGGAAGCCTACCCCAAAGGTCTACCAGAAGATATGGACTGAGATAGCAGAGGTGGTCCTGTCGGCGACCAACGAGGGGCGTGAAGGCAACCAATGCTGCAAGCGATGGAATGACCTTGTCGGATCCGCAAGAGTAAGTATTACATTTATTTACATGTACTTATGTATTTATATAATTTGATTTGTAACAGTCATGAGTGACTATCAGCACATGTGAGGTCTTTCACTTTTACCGAGAATGTTGCAGTCAAAGCCTGCGGTCACAGTGAACGTCTTTAGGTAAAGAATGATAATTATCATAATAATCATGATTACATCTGTCGGTTATGTGTTGTATCAGTGTCTGTGACAGTACCTAGCAATGATATCACATAATGATCTCATGCCATATCATCCTGTCACCTTTTGCAGAAGAAGCTATCGACGATGATGTCCCTGCAGAAGCAAATGGGTGGGGGGCCACCAGTCGTCAGCGACACCACTGACATGGAGGAGTGGGTGCTCGCACTCGTCGGGAAGCACACCCGGACAGCCACGGAAGCATCTGCAGACCCTGAAGTAAAGTGACGTGAGTAAAGTTGACATCATTGCGTGATGTAAAGTCAATAGGTGCCACACCCACTCATATCTGAACTATCATATATGATGAATGATTTCTAAAATTGTCCTACAAATAATGCTGGCCTAATGAAAATCATTGCAAAGCAAATGTGTTGATGGTCATGAAATGTGATGTCTGTGATGATTTTGAGAGCGGTGATGCTTTTGTCGTGCATATGTTGTGTGTAGCGCTGGACTCACCTTTTGACCCGAGCACCCACTTCTCCTCCAATAACCTCATTTGCGTCTTGCAGCTCAGCCGCAGCGTGGCTCCAGGCAAGACCACAGAGGCCAAAAGGTGGGGGCGCGGGGCCCAACTCTCCAGACAATCCTACATCTGGTGCTGAGGAGCTCCAATTCTCGCCCATCAATCCACTGGGTCTGTTCTCTACGGATGAGAGCGCCGACTTCGAGGAACCTGTATCACCACGCTCCAGTAACCATTCTACCGCAAGGTCATCTAGTGGTCCTCCAGTTATTCTCGCCTCCACTCTGGAGGTACGGGATCCAAGCACCTCGCCACAGGATACCCCATTTGTTGCCAGGACGGCGCCGACCCTGCGGATGTTTCACGAATGTTGCAGATCTGGTCCACGTGTGCCACATGAGAGCGGAGAGATGGTACAGTTGTCCAGGAGGACGGTAGACATTGGTGACCAGCTCCTCGAAGCATTGGGGGGCATACCCCGACAGCTGGCTAACATGACTGAGTACATTCCGCGGATGGCGGAGGCCCTGGTGGCAATAACCAGGAACACTGCTGGCACAGGCCTCCCAGTGGTCCTGCAGTATGGCACTCCACCCCTAGGTTCCGCACCATCACTGTGAACGACAGATGAGAGGCAGGACCAAGATCCTGCTTCTGCATCAGACACTGTTCGGCCCTTGGCACCCCTCGCTCCCGTACCCGTGCAACCAAAGCGTCTGCCTTCATCCCCCACAATGAGGTACCGCCTGAGGAGCTCTCCGGCCAGGCGCTGTGGAGCGAGGAGGGAACGGGGTAGATGTGAGGAGAAGAAGGAGAGGGGGGAAGGAAAGTGAGGTGCATGTCTGTAGGTGATGGCTGTGTTGTATCTCCATCTGGGTGTATGCAATTTGTTGTAATGTATGGGGGGAGGGGACCACCCTCCTGCTTTGCCTTTGTAATCTGTGTTGCTGGACATGTTGAACATTTGATTGATGTCAATGGTGGAAAAAGTGGGGTGTGGGCGGGGGTGGGGTGTTTTTGCCCATGATACTTATGATTTCAGACCAATGTTGGTATAAATTTATTTTATTGAACTTAACCTTGTTGCGCATTGTCTCAGATAGCTGGACCGTTACACACTGGTGATTCCTTAACATGAAAGGGTTAAATAAAACTTAATTTTAATCAGCGTAAACTTTAACTGGCACCAAGGTGATGGGCACCATTGATGTCTGAGCTGCACACACACAGCAGTGTGTCAGTATTGTCACTCACAGCAACGTTCTTTCAGGCAAATCGTTCAGATATCAGCTCCTCATGTAAGAGTCTTGCAGCTATGTAGTCACCAGGGGTCCTTGGGTCCTTTCCTGTGGTCTGGAGGGGGTCGTCGGCATGGTTGCATAGCCAGCTTGATTGTCTGGCCCTAGGCCAGCGTCCAGACCCTCGTCGGCCTCTTCCTCTCTCTCCTGAGGTGGAGCATCAGTCTCTTCTGGCAATTCTTGTCCCCTCCTGATAGCTAGGTTGTGCAGCATGGAGCACACTGTAATGTATGTACATAAGGTCTGCCCACCAACAGTGGGCACTACCATCGGAGGTCCGAGGGTGATAAGTACACTCGTGCTCGGCCTGGTATATAACCTGAACTTCACCTTTGTCCGTGTTGATGCACATAATTTTCTTTGATGATTCAACCAGTTCCTGTATCATGTAGGCCGACGTTAGATCCAATTTGGTGAACAATTTTCCCCCGGCTAGCATTGCAAACAGGTCATCAGCTTTCGGTAGTGAGTACTGATCTTGTTTCGAAACTCGGTTGAGCATGACCTTGTAGTCACCACAACTCCTGAGCGTGCCATTGCTCTTTAACACCGGAACAATGGGGATGGCCCATTTATTAAATTCGACCAGGGAGATGACCCCCTCGCGTTGTAGCCTGTCCAATTCAAGCTCGACCTTTTCTCTCATCATGTGTGGGACCGCCCTGGCTTTGTGATAGATGGGCCTTGCGTCTGGGCCTAGGTGAATCTGCACCTTGGCTCCCTTGAAGCTGCCAATTCCCGGTTCAAACAGTGAGGGAAATTTGCTTAGCACTTGAGCACACAAATCATCATCCGATGATGACAAAGCTTTGATATCATACCATTTCCATTTTATTTTCTTGAGCCAACTCCTGACGAATAACGATGGACCGTTACCTGGGATAATTCATAATGTTAGATCATGAACCGCTCCCTCGTACGACACTGTTACTGCTGCACTACCGATCACTGGTGTAAAGTCCTTACTCTACAGCATGAAACCTCACGAGGCACATTCCAGGGACAAGGCCACTCTGTGACCTTAGCTCTTTATTACAGGACACCAAAAGTGATGATCCTGCGTGGGACCTCCCTTTATATACCTGTGTGATCAGGTAACGAGTGTCTCCCACAAGTTCACCCCCTGTGGTCAAGGTGTGCATCTGAGTTGAGTGTATACAGTGTAGTTACAAACATGACAACTGGTATGAGTTCTTTGGTGTAGGTACGCAGCTTCGCATTTATCGGACTCGGCTTGGGTCTCTCTGCCTTGGTCTCCCACAGCTTTTCGAAAATCCTCTGGCTCATTATCGATTGACTCGCACCCGTGTTTAATTCCATGGATACCGGCACGCCATTTAATTTTACCTCCATCATTATCGGTTGGCTCTTTGTTAGGAATGCACGAACGCAATACACTTCCTCCTTGGAGCTCTGAAATGCCTCGCGTGGCATCGCCAGTGTTGTGTCTCTGCACCTTGTTACAAACTCACACGAGGCATGGATATATCAGACACAGTCACTCTATGACCTTCACTTTATTCCCAGGACTAAAGAGTGCTGATCCTGGGTGGGACCTCCCCTTTTATACCTGGAAGCCAAGGTGAGGAGCTCACTCCCTGTGGTCAGGGTGTGCATTATAAGGGTACAGGTACAGTGTGCATGAGTTACAGTTACATATCTATAGTCATTGCAAGATGGTGAAATACATGACATCACTTCCCCCCTTAGGTCTTTTAGTTTCAGAGGTTAAGTCTATCGGGTGGTCGACGCTCTCTCGTGGAGCGCCGCAGTTGTGGCTCTGGTGGCTGAGCCTCAGCACGCGTCTCTGTCACTTGAGGTGATTCCGGCCTGTCCGGGCTGGCCGCAGGGACTGTGCATGCTGAGGGCTGTCTTTGTTGCTCGTGTGCTGGCAGTGGTGTGGGTGCTATCTCAGCATGCTCTTCTTCCAGTTCCTCCATGTCTGCACTGAACCTTGTCTTTACTCGGTCCAAGTGTTTGCGGCAAATCTGCCCATTGTTTAGTCTGACCACCATGATCCTGTTTCCTTCTTTGCCAATTACGGTGCCGTCAAGCCACTTGGGTCCCAAAGCATGGTTTAGAACAAATACCGGGTCATCTATTTCTATACACCTCCCCTTTGAGCCTCGATCATGTAGTTCGGTTTGGGACTGGCGCTTGCCCTCAACAATGTCTGCCAGAGCTGGGTGAATAAGGGACAGGGGACAGCTGCGTCTTGAGCGTGCGTTTCATGAGGAGTTCTGCTGGCAGGACTCCTGTCAGCGACTGCAGCCGGGACCTGTAGGCCAGCAGGAGACGCGATAGGCGGTACTGAAGGGAGAGTCCTTGGATGCGGAGCATGCCCTGTTTTATGAATTGGTCCGCCCATTCCGCCTAGCCATTGGAGGCCGGCTTGAACGGCGCTGTCCGGACGTGCTTGATCCCCTTGCCCGACACAAACTCCTGGAATTCATGGCTGGTAAAATACGGGCCATTATCGCTGACCGGGATGTCCAGCAAGCCGTGGGTCGCGAAAACCGTACGCAGACTCTCCACAGTGATGGATGTCGTGCACGAGTTCAATATGATGCACTCGATCCAATTTGAGTATGCATCGACAACAATCAGGAACATTTTCCCCATGAACGGGCCCGCATAGTCCACGTGAATACATGACCATGGCCTGGTGGGCCAGGGCCACGGGCTGAGTGGGGCCTCCCTGAGGGCATTGCCCAGCTGGGCACACGTCGTGCACCTGCGAACCCAGTGTTCCAGGTCTGAGTCAATCCCCGGCCACCACACGTGTGACCGGGCAATGGCCTTCATTTATACGATGCCAGGGTGCTCGCTATGGAGTTCCCTGATGAACGCTTCTCTTCCTTTCTGGGGCATGACTACCCGGCTGCCCCATAACAGGCAGTCGGCTTGGACGGAGAGTTCATCCATCCATCTCTGAAACGGCCTGACTTCCTCGGGGCACGCCCTGTGTGCAGGCGCCCAATCCCCAGTCAGGACACATTTCTTTATCATGGATAGGAGGGGGTCCCTGTTCGTCGAGAGATTGATCTGATGGGCTGTGATGGGGGAGCCCGCAGTGTCAAAAGCCTCAACGGCCATGACCATCTCGGTGCTCTGCTCCGACGTCCCCTCGGTGGTGGCCAGTGGGAGCCTGCTGAGCGCGTTAGCGCAATTTTCGGTGCCTGGCCGGTGCTGTATGTTGCAGTCATACGCAGCCAGCGTGAGGGCCCATCGCTGTATGCGAGCTGACGCATTAGCGTTGACAGCCTTGCTGTCGGACAACAGGGATGTCAGCGGCTTGTGGTCCGTCTCTAGCTCGAACCATCTACCGAAAAGGTACTGGTGCATCTTTTTCACACCGTACACACGCGCGAGTGCCTCCTTCTCAACCATGCCGTATCCACGCTCTGCCTGGGAGAGTGACCTGGAGGCGTAAGCCACCGATTGGAGTCGGCCGTTATCGTTACCCTACTGCAAAACACACCCAACCCCGTAGAATGACGCATCGCATGTTAAAACCAGTTTTTTACAGGGGTCATACAAAGTCAGCAGTTTGTTGGAACACAGCAGGTTCCTCGCCTTATTGAAAGCCCGTTCTTGACAATCCCCCCAAGACCATTCACAACCTTTACGGAGGAGCATGTGTAACGGCTCCAATAATGTGCTTAAGTTCGGCAGGAAGTTCCCAAAATAGCTCGAGTCCCAGGAATGATTGCAACTCCGACGTGTTGCCGGGCCTGGGCGCACGGCGAATTGCCTCAGTTTTTGGTTGAGTGTACCAGATCCCATCTGCGGCAACCCTCCTACCCAGGAACTCGACCTCTGGGGCCAAAAACATGCACTTGGCCTCTTTCAGCTGCAGGCCAACCAGTTCCAATCGGCATAGCACCTCCTCCAGGTTGCGGAAGTGTTCCTCAGTGTCTCGACCCGTTATAAGGATGTCGGCTTGGAACACGATCGTTCCAGGGATGGACTTGAGCAAGCTTACCATGTTTCGCTGAAAGATAGCCGCTGCCGAACGAATGCCAAATGGGCACCTATTGTAAACAAATAATCCTTTGTGTATCGTGATGGTGGTCAGAAAGTTGGATTCTTCAGCCAGTTCCTGAGTCATGTAGGCCGAAGTGAGGTCCAGCTTCGTGAACAGCTTACCACCTGCCAGCGTGGCAAAAAGGTCCTCCGCTCTCGGGAGCGGGTATTGGTTTTGGAGCGACACTCGGTTGATGGTGGCTTTGTAGTCACCACAAATCCTGACCGAGCCATCTGCTTTGAGGACGGGAACAATGGGATTTGCCCAGTCGCTGAATTCAACGGACGAAATTATGCCCTCTCTGAGCAGCCTGTCCAGTTCACTTTCAATTTTTTCATGCATCACGTACGGCACCGCTCTGGCTTTGTGGTGCACTGGTCTGGCGTCCGGAGTGATGTGTACCACTACTTTGGTGCCCTTAAATGTTCCGACACAGGGTTGAAAGAGTGACTCGAATTTTTGCAATACCTGCGAGCATGAACTCGCTCCATGAATGAAATGGCGTGCACATTCCCCCATTTCCAATTCATCTCAGCTAGCCAACTCCTCCCAAGAGCGCGGGACCATTTCCCAGAACAATCCAGAGTGGCAGCCGGTTCTGTGATCCATTATGCGTTACCACCAAGTTTGCACTGCCCAGCACTGGGATGATCTCTTTGGTGTACGTACGTAACTGCGTCTCAATGCGTTCCAATTTGGGCCTGCTAGCTCTGTGTGGCAATAGTCTCTCAAATTGTTGGGCGTTCATGAATGACAGCTAGTCCTTTGTGACAAAGCTCTGCTGGAGTCTTTCCACAAAGTCGTCCCAGTCCTTACCCAAACAGTAGCGTTCTTCTGTGCTGCCGGTGGCCATCCTCGTGGTTCGGTGATTCCCGTTTCTCATCGCCAGATGTAGTGTCTCTGCACCTTGTTACAAACTCACATGAGGCATGGATATATCAGACACGGTCACTCTGTGACCTTCACTTTATTCCCAGGACTAAAGAGTGTTGATCCTGGGTGGGACCTCCCTTTTTACACCTGGAAGCCCAGGTGAGGAGCTCACTCCCTGTGGTCAGGGTGTGCATTACAAAGGTACAGGTACAGTGTGCATGAGTTACAGTTACACACTTATAGTCATTGCAAGATGGTGAAATACATGACAGCCAGATCCACGCTGAATTGATCATCGTCCACGTAGTGTGTCGCAGCTCACTTGCTCTGCTGTGGACACATCCGCTGAAGATGCCCCGTCTTCGCACACCCTCTGCAAACATACTGCCAGAAGCGGCACTATGGAATCGGCTGCGCCAATGAGTCAGGAAAACTACACCCAGTTGCTTATGCGTCTCAAAGCCTGTCCAAGGCAGAAAGAGCCTACAGAATGGTAGAGAAAGAGGTTTCAGCATGTGTTTATGGGGTAAAAAAATGCACCAGTACCAGTTTGGGCTTCGCTTCGAACTGGAAACCGATTACAAGCCGCTTATATCGTTGTTCTAGAACATAAAGGTATCAATACCAATCCGTCGTCCCGCATCCAGAGATGGACGCTGACATTATCTGCCTATGATTATGTAATTCACATAGACCAGGCACCGACAACTGCGCTGATGCATTGAGCCCATTACGTATGCCCACACCAGAGGTGGAAACGCCAATGCCTGCAGAGCTACTCATGGTCATGGATGCCTTTGAGAGGGAAGGGTCGCCCATCACTGCTCAACAAGTTAAGACCTGGACCAGCCAGGATCTGACCCATCGGTTGTAAAATGTTGTGTTCTTAACGGGGACTGGTCGACCATCCCCAAGGAAATGGGTGATGAAACCAAACCATACAGCCATCGCAAAGATGAGCTTTCCATTTAGTCTGACTGGTTACTGTGGGGTAATTGTGTTGTAATGCCCAAGAAAGGCAGGTGAGATTTGTATGGGAGTTACATAGTATGCATCCCGGTATTGTCATGATGAAGGCCATCGCCAGGTCCCATGTTTGGTGGCCTGGCATTGACTCAGACTTAGAGTCATGCATGCATCAGTGCAGCACCTCCATGCAGTTAAGCAATGCCCCAAAGAAAGCTCCACTCAGTCTGTGGTTATGGCCATCCAAACTGTGGTCGAGAATCCACATCGACTTTGCGGGCCCCTTCCTCGGTTAAATGTTTTTTCTGGTGGTTGATGCATACTCCAATTAGATAGAATGTGTGATCATGTCATCCAGCACTTCCACTGCCACCATTGAGAACCTGAGAGCCATGTTTACCACACGTGGTCTGCCAGACATCATTGTCAGCGACAACGGACTGTGTTTCACGAGGCTGGAGTTTCAAGAGTTCATGAAATGCAACGGCATAAAACACGTGAGGTCAGCCCCGTTCAAACCCGGGTCCAATGGTCAAGCGGAGCGGGCAGTTCAAACCATCAAGCAGAGCCTGAAACGCATAACTCACGGTTCGTTGCAGACACATCTGTCATGCATACAGCTCAGTTACAAGACAAGGTCACACACGCTCACCGGGGTCCCACCTGTGGAACTATTGATGAAGTAAGGCCTCAAAACCAGGCTCCCTCTAGTCCATCCTAACCTTAACGATCATGTCGAAACCCGACGCCAACGCCAGCAGTGGTGTCACGACCGCGCCGCAGTGTCACGCAACATATCTGTAAATGACCCAGTGTATGTACATAACCATGGTCAAAGACTCAAGTGGCTCCCGGGCAATGTTACAGATAAAGAGGGTAACGGGGTGTATATGGTTAAGCTCAAGAATGGGCAAATTGAAGGAAACACATTGATCAAATCAAGCTAAGACACAATGACGAACCAGAACAGTTGGAAGAAGGCACCGCGAGCTTAGACGACCAACCAACTCACATCCAGCCATTGGAAGAACCCACCATGGTCAACGCTCAGCCTCAAGTCGTGGGAGACACGGAAAGCACTGGGATTGTATTGAGGTGGTCAACCAGGGTGCAAAGGGCTCCGGACCATCTGAACTTGTAATATGGATGTGTCAAGAACTGGAGGGGGGGGAATGATGTAATGTATGTACATAAGGTCTGCCCACCAACAGGGAGGCACTACCCTCAGAGGTCCTAGGGACATAGGTGCACTCGTGCTGGGCCCGGTATATAAACTGAACTTCGTCTTTGTATCTTCACTTCTGGAAGCTATTAAAGATGGACCAGGTTACTCCTGGTCACTGGCTCACAGTTCAGAGTTTATTGTATCATTTCATACACTACATACACAACCACGAATTTACCTACTTGCTCAGGGTTGTATTGTAGATCCCCTCCTGTGTGGTCCAGACATCTGAAGCTCTGCTTAAGCACAGTTATTGTTTTCTGGACCATATTGCATGTGTCTCTTTGGCTCTGGTTGTATCGCTTCTCGCCCTCAGTGTGGGTATCACGCAGGGGTTCATCAGCCAGGTAGCTAGGCCATATCGGTTATCACCAAGCATCCAGCATTATCCTTCTGGCTGACTCTTAAACATGTCAGAGACAGCGCTCTCACACAGGATGTGAGCCTCATCGAAGCTGCCTGGAAATTTGGCAATCACTGCCATTATGATCTGGTTGTGGTCAACAACTAGTTGGACCTTCAGGGAATGAAATCCTTTTCTGTTACAAAAAAGCTCTGCATTCTGAAAAGGTGCCCACATGGTAATGTAAGTGCACTGTATTGCTCCCTGCACCCTGGGGAACTTAGCAATGCGGTAGAATGCTCCAGCCCTGTCTGAGTCTCCGTGTTCATGGGGAAGCTGATAAAGTCCATCCTTCGCACATTCAGAGCCTCCGTGACCTGTCTAATGCAGCGATGGGTGGCATGGTGAGACAGAGAGCAAATCTTGACCACGGAGGCCTGAAAGGAAATGGAGGTGTAGAAAGACAGTGCCGTGATGACCTGGACCTCGACCGACACTGATGTCCTGATGGCAGGCTTCATATGTGGCTTGCTGAGCTCACACGTTTCAGTGATCACCACCTTGTGGAAGCGCAGTCTCCGAAGGCAGGTGTGATCGGACATGTCGAGGTAAGACCTCTTTTCCCTGTACATGCGGGGTGTGTATGATCTGGCCCTCCTCCTCATTGTTGCACATCTTAAATTGGGAACTTAATGATGTGCATCACGTATTGAGCCATCTGCAGTCTGCAGCATCTGCATATTAATTAATGCAGGCTGAGAAATGGCTGGCCCCATTGCAATGAAAGTTTAATGGCGATTGATCAGAATTTACTCACTAAAATACATCGAGAGTAAACCTCCAATAGTCCAGAGTCTGAAAATACGTCTGTTGAGATGGTCACTTCACCTGAGAAGAATTCCAGAGTCAATCCAAACTCTCCCGAAGTTGAAGCAGCCTTTTGAATGAAACGACTGCGATTTTAAAAATGGCACCCACACTGCTGGCTTTAGTTCAGAACAGTTCCACTTTTTCCGGGCGTATTTTTGGGCGAGCGATATTGTGGCCGATATGTGTGCAAGGTGGTGAAAGTGACGCTGGGCGATCTCCTGGGCGTTAGTTTTGGCAAATGTGATCTTTACGCCAAAAAAAGTAGGCGGGCAGTATTATTGAATCTCAGCATTAATTCCGTGCGGAAACTAACGCTGGGCGATATTATGGGCGCTGATTTCGCCCATTCGGATGATTCCGCTCCAAAAAAGTGGGCAGGCGGTATTATTTTTTCCCGGCGTTACGCACATAGGGAAAGTAACGCTCGGCGATAAGTTTCCGAAAAATGCCCGTCAGTTTCCATTTTGTGGCTAAACGGGTGATATATGGGCGATACTTTGTAATTAAGAAGAATGAGAAGTGATCTTATTGGAATGTATAAGATTATGAAGGGCCTTGACAAAGTAGATGCGCAGAGGATGTTTCCACTGATAGGGGAGACTAGAACTAGGGGGCATAATCTTTGAATAAGGGGCCACCCATTTAAAACTGAGATGAGGAGAAATTTCTTCTCTCAGAGGGTTGTGGATCTGTGGAATTCGCTGCCTCAGAGAGCTGTGCAAGCTGGGACATTGAATAAATTTTAAACAGAAATAGACAGTTTCTTAAACGATAAGGGAATAAGGGGTTATGGAGAGTGGGCAGGGAAGTGGACCTGAGTCCATGATCGGATCAGCCATGATCATATTAAATAGCGGAGCAGGCTCGAAGGGCCGTATGGCCTTCTCCTGCTTCTATTTCTTATATTCTTATGTTCTTTTACATAATATCAGTGGTAAAATGGACATTAAGTGGGTATTAAGCATGCAAAAAACGTGAAAAATCTAGCCCTTGGACTCTTCATCGAACTCAAGTTGTAGTTAGGCATTTGTTAGATCTAACTTTGAAAAGATCTGGCCACCTGTCAGCGTTGTGAACAAATCCACAACATTTGGCAACATATTGGATAGATTACCCACTAGAACCTGCTTTACGGTTACCTTATAATCACCACGCAACCTTACCTTACAATCAGACTTAGGTACAACTACTTGGGTGTAGCCCAATTACGTAGATCTAAATTAGAGATAAAAGTTTCTAGTCTTTTGCGATCTTGCTCAACTTTCTCCTTGAATGCTTATGGTATGGGATGTGGCTTGCAGTAAACTGGTCTAGTGTCCTTCTGCACTCTGACACTTGACTTGAAGTCTTGGATCGGACTGCCTGTTTCACGGTACTGTTTGATGACATCATTTTTCAATTCAAATTTTATTTCCAATCCAGCTTCAGTGATCCCAACCAATTTCTACCAATCAAGGCAGGCTTGTCTCCTGCCGTTACTATGAGAGGCAAACTCTGTTACTGATCCTTGTATTTCACCGGTATAGTGACACTTCCAATTACAGGGATTTGCTCTCTGAGTAGCCTCGCAATTTAATCTTTGATTACGCAACTTGTCGAGATACAGCGATTCCGGTACTATGCTCATGGATGCACGAGTGTCGATTTCCATGGTTATCCTGGTTCCTGCAACATCTACTTGGATGATGATACTTTGCGAATCGCTGTGAGATACCCTTGTGCTCCTGATGACATGTATCTCCAGAAACTCCTCATCCTGCTGCTTCTCTTCAATGCTATGTAGTGTCTGGCGATTTCAACTTCTAGCATTGCCAATTGGTTTAGTCTTCTGTTGGCATGCCTTTGAAAGATGCCCAGTTTTCTTGCAGTCGAAACACTCTGCCTTCATATATGGACAGCTTTGAGTGATGTGTTGTTCCAGGCACCGATAGCATGACTTCAATGCTCTGTTACCTTGGCCAGTTGCAAAGGCCCAACTACCTTTTACTTTTAGCCTGCAGCCGATTCACTTTAATTGTCTGACGACTGGAAATGGCGCAACATTTACAGAAGTATTGATCGGCCATATCCATCGACATAGCTGTCTGTCAAGCTAAATCAAAATTCAAGTTAGGGGTTGTCAATAATTTACTTCTGATTCGTTCATTATTTACCCAGAAACAATGCAATCACGCAAAGCTTAGTCCTGAAAGTTTCCAAAATTACAGTGAATGGATAGCTTTTTTAAAGCTACAATGTACTCCCTGATACCCTCATCATTTAATTGGTTGAAAAATGATAACTTTTAGCAATTTCCAGGGGCTCAGGACTGCAGTGCTGTTCTAAATTGGTGAGAATCTCGGTCAGTGGTGTCTTTCGTCTTGGTGAGAACAAACACATTTTTCAGGGTTTCATACACCTCAGGGCCTGCTTCAGTCAAGAAAATAGCTCATTTCATTTCTAAAACGCCCTGGTTACGGTTTACATCATCAGTGACTTCGACCACACTAGTAGCGGGGAAAAACATTTCTAGCCACTCCACATACACTCCGAAGGTCTCTCGGTCAAGATGGAACTCACCCAAGCGCCCTATTATTCCCAAAGGTGCAGCCATCTGGACTCTGGCAATGTCGACAGTTCAGCTACGTGTGCTCAAAATTTACCTCAGAATTTTAAGCTTCTCTGCAAAATGAAAAACCTCTAACAGTCTCTCCATCAGTTGGCAGGATTATCCTCCAACAAAAATTTCAGCGAAGGAATCTGAAAATTGCATCCTCATCTCCAATCTGTGATATCTTGAGGCACAGTAAACACAGAGACCTGCACAACATGGCTCCCGGGTAGAATTGTGCAGAGCACATGACTTTATTGTTATTACATCAGCAGTCCACTAGATGGCTCATCAACAGGCGCACCTCACAACATTTGGTGAGGTCAGCTCGCCCTACTGTTGGCGCCGGTGCATCTGGTCCACAGACAATCACTGACTGATTTTGATCATCATTATATTGAGATTCTACTACTCTGCCAACTGTTGAGGAATCCTCCAGTAATACATGGTGCTTGTGCTAATCAATTGAATTTCCCATAAATTTCAAAAATAAATTATTATGGGACAACCAAAATTAAAATGTAAATGTTACTGCAGCTGAGACTAAAGGTTAATTTTACAACTCCGCTCTGCCTGAGGGTGAGGCTGCCCATTGGTAGTCTGGATTCATAAAATTACCCTTTAAATTTTTGGAACATTTTAATCAGAATATTACCAGCCACTCAATCCCCACTTCATAAATTTTCAATACACTTAAAACTTAATCTTGCACAAAGTTCTGTGGTGATCGTTACCACAGTACAGAGTGTGAGAACATAGTATTACCATTGGAAAGTGGACCAGGATGTCATAAAGGTTAGAATTTGAATCAAGGAAGATCACTGTTGCAGTCAATGATAAATGAGGACTGTGGACCAAAGGGCTAGACTTTCAGCATAGCACCCATATAACCGCCGAGATTCAGTTTATCGTCCATTTTTGATGAGAAATGGAAACTAGCGCCCGATTATCGCCCATTTATCGCCGGCGGAACTTTTGGCATACAGGAATGAGCTGCATCGCCCGGCCTATTTTTAAAAATAAAATCTGACGTCATCACTCGTGCAAGGCCCAGAATACCGTTTATAATGGAAACTAACGCTCAAATATCGCCTAGATTATCACCAAGCGCTACTTTCAGCATTTCACCAATATTGCACCCAAATGATTGTTCGCTCAAAAAGACGCTCAAGAAAAGCTGCACTCACCTGACCTTAACCCAGTGGAATGGACCCCATTTTGTTAATCAGAGGAAGTTTAATAAAAGGCTGCTTCAAGTTGATGGGAGCATTGAAGTAATTCATGAGTGATTTTAAGGGCGTTTCAGAATCTTGCCAATCATTTAATCACATTGTGGTCAATTTCGAGTTTATATGTATTTGTTGAGGACAATTTAAGAATTTTGAAGATAGATTAGAGCATTTGTAGAGATTTATAGTGATGGGCCTGTAATATTTCAACCAGTATTGATGACTACACACATGCTGTAGAATAGAGATGGGAGAAGGTTCATTGAACAACAGTATGTGCCAAATCAAAGAGGTGGCAGATTGCTGAGGAGAAGGAGATCTTACAGCCAACACATTTACAGAGATAAGCGATCATACCTGGACTTGTCCAATAACATGTGCGTTAGAAGGCTGCGCTTCTAAAAGGAGGTCATCAGTGAGAAATGCCAGCGAATTAAGGGAGATCTGCAGCTTACCAGCACCATCAGGACTGCACTGCCCGTTGAGGTTAAGGTTACTGCGACACTTTCCTGCTATGCATTGGGCTCCTTTCAGGCCTCAACTGCCGACATTTGCTGCATCTCTCAAAACGTCACACATTGCTGCATTCGACAGGTGACTGAAGCCCTTTACACACACAGAATGGACTTTATAAACTTCCCTATGACCAGGGAAGCACAGAGTGAGAGGGCTTTGGGGCTCTCGAGAATAGCAAACTTCCCCAAGATGCAGGGAGCAATAGACTGTATGCACATCGCCCTGTGAGCACCATTACAGGATGCGGAGGTTTACCATAACCAAAAGGGATTTCACTCCCTGAATGTGCAACTCGTTGTCGACCACAAGCAAATAATCATGGCAGTAAATGCAAATTTTCAAAGGAGCATCCATGATGCGCACATCTTGCGTGAGAGCACTGTCTCTGACCTGTTTAAGAGTCAGCCTCAAGGTCACGGTTGTATGCTGGGGGATAAAGGATATAGCCTAGCCAGCTGGTTCATGACCCCCCTGCCAAATGACTCAGACAGAAGCCGTGAAATGCTACAACGAAAGCCATATAGCTACACGCAATATCATCGAAAAGACAATTGGAGTGCTGAAGCATCGCTTCAGACGCCTGGACCACTCAGGAAGCAACCTACAATACCACCCTGAGCAGGTCACTGAGTTCATTGTGGTGTGCTGCATGTTGCAATACTTAGCTGTCAGGAGAGGACAACAATTGCCAGATGGGACCACCGGTCCAACTCAGGAGAAAGGGGAGCCGGAAGAGGAGGAGGAGGAGGATCTCGGGGAGGACAATCAGCCTGGCAACAAACCTATGTCCACATCCATCCCCGCCTCCCTCCCACACACACCACTGGAAAAGCCCCATGGTACATGAATTCTACATTAGGATGGAGAATGAAACAGTTAATTCAGAGACCATGGTCCAGAACTTAAAGAAGGGTAACTTTGAAGGTATGAGGCATGAATTGGCTCGGATAGATTGGAGAATGATACTTAAGGGGTTGACAGTGGATGGGAAATGGCAGACATTTAGAGACCGCATGGATGAACGACAACAATTGTACATCCTTGTCTGGCGTAAAAATAAAAAAGGGAAGATGGCTCAACCGTGGCTATCAAGGGAAATCAGGGATAGTATTAAAGCCAAGGAAGTGGCATACAAATTGGCCAGAAATAGCAGTGAACCTGGGGACTGGGAGAAATTTAGAACTCAGCAGAGGAGGACAAAGGGTTTGATTAGGGCAGGGAAAATAGAGTACGAGAGGAAGATTGCAGGGAACATTAAGACGGACTGCAAAAGTTTCTATAGATATATAAAGAGAAAAAGGTTAATAAAGACAAACGTAGGTCCCCTGCAGTCAGAATCAGGGGAAGTCATAATGGGGAACAAAGAAATGTCAGACCAATTGAACAAGTACTTTGGTTCGGTATTCACTAAGGAGGAAACAAACAACCTTCCGGATATAAACGGGGTCAGAGGGTCGAGTAAGAAGGAGGAACTGAGGGAAATCCTTATTAGTCGGGAAATTGTGTTAGGGAAATTGATGGGATTGAAGGCCGATAAATCCCCAGGGCCTGATGGACTGCATCCCAGAGTACTTAAGGAGGTGGCCTTGGAAATAGCGGATGCATTGACAGTCATTTTCCAACATTCCATAGACTCTGGATCAGTTCCTATGGAGTGGAGGGTAGCCAATGTAACCCCACTTTTTAAAAAAGGAGGGAGAGAGAAAACAGGGAATTATAGATCAGTCAGCCTGACATCAGTTGTGGGTAAAATGATGGAATCAATTATTAAGGATGTCATAGCAGCGCATTTGGAAAGAGGTGACATGATAGGTCCAAGTCAGCATGGATTTGTGAAAGGGAAATCATGCTTGACAAATCTTCTGGAATTTTTTGAGGATGTTTCCAGTAGAGTGGACAAGGGAGAACCAGTTGATGTGGTATATTTGGACTTTTAGAAGGCTTTTGACAAGGTCCCACACAAGAGATTAATGTGAAAAGTTAAAGCACATGGGATTGGGGGTAGTGTGCTGACATGGATTGAGAACTGGTTGTCAGACAGGAAGCAAAGAGTAGGAGTAAATGGATACTTTTCAGAATGGCAGGCAGTGACTAATGGGGTACCGCAAGGTTCTGTGCTGGGGCCCCAGCTGTTTACATTGTACATTAATGATTTGGACGAGGGGATTAAATGTAGTATCTCCAAATTTGCGGATGACACTAAGTTGGGTGGCAGTGTGAGCTGCGAGGAGGATGCTATGAGGCTGCAGAGTGACTTGGAGAGGTTCGGTGAGTGGGCAAATGCATGGCAGATGAAGAATAATGTGGATAAAGATGAAGTTATCCACTTTGGTGGTAAAAACAGAGAGACAGACTATTATCTGAATGGTGACAGATTAGGAAACGGGGAGGTGCAACGAGACCTGGGTGTTATGGTACATCAGTCATTGAAGGTTGGCATGCAGGTACAGCAGGCGGTTAAGAAAGCAAATGGCATGTTGGCCTTCATAGCGAGGGGATTTGAGTACAGGGGCAGGGAGGTATTGCTACAGTTGTACAGGGCCTTGGTGAGGCCACACCTAGAGTATTGTGTACAGTTTTGGTTTCCTAACTTGAGGAAGGACATTCTTGCTATTGAGGGAGTGCAGCGAAGGTTCACCAGACTGATTCCCGGGATGGCGGGACTGACATATCAAGAAAGACTGAATCAACTGGGCTTGTATTGATTGGAGTTCAGAAGAATCAGAGGGGATCTCATAGAAACGTTTAAAATTCTGACAGGTTTAGACAGGTTCGATGCAGGAAGAATGTTCCCAATGTTGGGGAAGTCCAGAACCAGGGATCGCAGTCTAAGGATAAGGGGTAAGCCATTTAGGACTGAGATGAGGAGAAACTTCTTCACCCAGAGGGTGGTGAACATGTGGAATTCTCTGCCACAGAACGTTGTTGAGGCCAATTCACTAAATATATTCAAAAAGGCGTTAGATATAGTCCTTACTACTAGGGGGATCAAGGGGTATGGCGAGAAAGCAGGAATGGGGTACTGAGGTTACATGTTCAGCCATGAACTCATTGAATGGCGGTGCAGACTCGAAGGGCCGAATGGCCTACTCCTGCACCTATTTTCTATGTCTATGTCGATGTAGTTATGCAGCTGCAAGACTGCTGCATCAGCAGATCATAAATGAATGCTTTGGGTGAAGTTACGTTGGTGACAGTTCGAGCTGCGTTACGGTTTATCCCTACCTGGCCTGGCCATTATTTGCAACCCTTGTATTGATGTTTAAACTTAAGTTATTAGAAGACACTGCACAACAATTGTAAAGTTCAATAAAACATTTTAATAATTTAACAAATGATGTCAAAAAAAATTTAAATGAACTGTAACACCCATCTCCCCGCCCCCCCACCCCAACAGTCAACAACATTTTTCACCCAACAATAAATTTACAATTCAAAAACAGCCTCCCACCAGCCCAACATTCAACAAATGTTACGCTCCCATTTCTAGTAATGGGGCCAGGTCATCTTGTAGCAGGACACCTCGAGCGCTGCAGCTGTGGCGGCGGGGGGGGGGGGGTGGGGGGTGACATTGGCAGATTCAATTCAGGGGGCCGAGGAGAAGACCTTTCCTGTGAAATGTCTTCCGAGCAGAAGCAACTGCTTCCACCTGACTCGCATCTGTCGACGTTGTCTCTCGACAGAGAAACCATGTCCTGATTCACATCTGCCTGTTGCTACTCATGCCTACCTCGCCACTCAACCTCCGCGGGATTGGCATGGGCACTGGACCACTCGGAGTGCCCTGCTGCAAGCCATTTGGCCCTGCAACTTCATCCATTGAGGATGATGTGGCCGCAAGCACTTCAGATTCCTCAACCAGCTCATCATCCTCCTCAGTTGTATCTTCTTCCCCCATGGTCAGCACAACCTGCAGCAATTGGGGTGATGCTCCAGGGGCGTCCCGTTGCACCTGGGGAGCCTGGGGAGCTGGAAAACATAACTAAGGTTACTAGAAGAGGAGGGGAGACATGGGAATGAATGCATTGCGCAGGCATATGTACGAGGAGCAACACTACTGCAATAAATATGAACAAGAGACATTACATATGATTAACATGAGAGTACAGAAGAGTATAGAAGCTGCATGCATAACATTACATCATTCATATATTATAATCAAATGGCATTAAATTACTTTAAATTACCATTGGTTTACACATTACTCACGTGGTGCAACAATGGGATCTGCACCACAACGGGTGGCAGAACGATTATGCGCCCCTACAAGGGCTGAGGCACGCTCCTCCAGGTCAATTAACTGAAAAAAATCTGCAGGCCCTCCTTTGCTCCCTCCGATTCTTAGATATCTCCTTCTGCAAACGTGGCAAGAGCATGGCATAAGCTAATTGCCTAAATACTATTACGGAACCACATAGATATTGTAATCCACAATTAATCATTGCACGTGCTATGCATCGTTCACGTTATATGCTAATACAGTTTGCAATTGATGCATAGTTATAACATTTACGTTCAGAGAAGAAATTTAGTAAGATCGTGATTAGGAACTAATGCATAACACCAACCCCCTCCCCAGGAAAGGCCCCGGGTTATTGTAATCGATGGAGGTCCCCAAGGGGGGAATCAGGTCCGCTGGTGAGGTCGGCAATGACAGGACCATGAGGGGAGGGGGCACCGTGTCCCTGGGTTGTGCTCAGAGACCTCCGTGTGGCCTGAGCTAATGTCCCAAGTGTCACAGGTCAGACAGTGAGCCAGGACAGCTCTCCCCCAGTCCAGGCTGGGTAAATGGTGACTGACATCAGCCAGAGAGACTCATAGTGGGCAAAGCTGAGCGGCACCCTCAGCGCTCAGTCGTGCCCCCATTCACCAAACTAACCAAAAAGCAGATGGTGCCCAAGTTAAAGAGTTGCTCACAGCACACAAGCAGTGATATAATTTAATGATTCTCCTTCTAAACTAAAGTGGTAGAAATGCTGAGTGTTTGTGGTCTGTCTGTTTCCAGTCATTCCTTTGGCCCCAATTTTCGATTAAAGCATTTCAATAATAATTAATACTGTCGATTCAGTTTAAGGCATCTCAGCCAGATTATGAATGCACATTTGCATGCAATGGTTCCTGGGACACCTGCCCTCCCAGGGTTGGAGTCCTGGGGCGCAGGTTCCGACCCCAATCCAAATCTTGGATTACCCGGCTTAATTACAATCTGCCAGACTTACATTCTAAAAAATGAGTCAGTGCATCATTACAATTATAAATGTAATAATTTAATACTTACTCTTGCAGATGCCACCAGCGCTTGCGGCACTGGTTTGGCTCTCTCACGTCGTGGGCTGTCGAAGTTACCACTTTGGCCATGTCTGCGCATATTCGCTGGTATACTCTGGGGGGGAAGGTTTCCCACGCCCACCGAGTCTCCACCTCATGGACCAGAGCTTCGTTGGCTTTATCAGAAAAGGCTTTCACCCTCCTTCTCCCTGCAACCTCCACAACATCACTCTCTCCCAACTCCTCGTGTTCTACCTCCATTGCTTCGACACAACCATCCTTTTCTCTCTCTCCCTCCCTTTTCTTCTGAGTATGCGCACATGACCACTGTTCTCCTGAATCGCGGGAAAATCAATTGACTGAAAAAAACGCTCAGGCGCAGAGAGGCCATTGCTATGAATGCTGGCCTTGCATGACTGAATACATCGCTATCACCCATTTCACACCGCTACGGCTATCGCCCAAATTAAAAAGGCGAAATGAGTGGTTTTTAAAGTAGGCGATATTCCGGCAATCCTGAAAAATAAAATCCGGAAATATCGCACATTTTTGGGCGATAGCGATAATAATGGAATGTCTAACCCATAAAGTTTTATCATTTTCTTTGTTAAAAATTATTTTAGATAATTGCTTTATACAAGGTTTTTGCTGAACTAGTAAAAATTAAGCTTGATGCATGATGAATAATTGACCTGGAATAGATGGTGCTTTCATAATGGTAAATTCTGTTGATCGAGTACGACCTATTGCAGCAGCATTAATGAGGGCAGTGTCCAAACAAGGACTTGAGGGTAGTGTCGAAAGCACAATTCACATTAACAGAGTAATAAGCAAGCTATCAATTTAATACATAGGTGCTGTGGAACAAAACAATGATAAAGTGGTAGAAGAAATCACATTCCTTGGTTTGACATTCAGCCAAGATGACAGCTGTAAAAGGGTGTTTTTGCCAATTAGTGGTTCCACTTCGGGTTTAAAACTACTTTTGTTCAGAATTAAGAGAATAGCAGGTTTGTGTCACCAACTGCTCACATACCGTAAAATATTTGGCTCTCATTGAAAGATAATTAGCAGCAGTATGTTCTCTCAAATTTTAGCTGAATACCTAGATTCATCTAAGTTTCTTCGACAGCACCACCAAATTTGTGATCTCTACCACCTGGAAGGACAAGGGCAGCAGGCACATGGGAACACCATCACCCTCAAGTTCCCCTCCAAGTCACACACCATCCTGACTTGGAAATATATTGCCGTTCCTTCATCGTCACGGGGTCAAAATCCTGGAACTCTCTCCCTAACAGCATTGTGGGAGTAACTTCACCACAAGGACTGCAGCCGTTCAAGGCAGTGGCTCACCACCACCTTTTCAAGGGCAATTAGGGATGGGCAACAAATACTGGTCTTGCCAGCGAAGCCCGCATCTCATTAATGAATAAAAAAACCTATGCTGTGCATGTATCCAACAAAGATATCTATGAAATTAGTTTCTGACAGCTGCATTGAAAGCTCAGTACTGAATGCATTAAAATGAATTCTGAACCAAATGTGACTAGTTCCAGCTAATTTTTTCAGTAATTAAATTTAATTCAATTCAGACACTGTGGGTTCAGATATACTTGCTGCTTTCTGCATGAGGGTGATTTTCCGAGTCTGCGCTGCTGGAACAAAACCTTGCAAATTGAAAATCCCAGCAAGCATTGCCCAAATTTTTCCGATCATTGAAATGAATCATCAGGAAATTGTTGACTCTGCACCTGAATGCACGCTGCCAGTGGGCAAGGCTTCTCATTGGCAATACAGGCTTGTAAAATTATCGCCTTCTTGTCCAAAGCTGTGATTAGGATCACAACTGACAAAAATTCATGTATAAAATCAACTTATACAGTATTCAAATTGAACTTGCTTTTATGATGCAGCAGTCTGATTCCCTGGCTTCTGCCAATCTTTGTCTAGCTTTCTGGTGATGTAGCATCAGGCTGTCTGTATTTTCTAACCACATTTATAGAGGAGAGAGAGGGATCACTCTGAGCTCGAGCAATCAAAGGAGGCTTTAATGATAGCCTATAGCAATTAGGGTCAGACTCCAGCTTCAGTTTGAGTGCTACCTAGATTTTCGGAATAGTTTTCTAACTTTTTACTGTTTTGACAACAACATTGATATAGTGTCTTTAACATAGAAATAAGTCCCATGGTACTGCACAAAAGCGTAATCAGGCAAAATTTAACACCAATTCAAGGAGAGGTGACAAAAAAATAGGACAAAGTGTAGATTATAAAGAGGGTCTTTAAGGAGAAAGTGGAGAGACAGAGTGGTTTAGGGAGAGAATTATAGAGCTTAAAGCTGAGATGGATGAATGCACAGCTTCCAATGGTGGAGTGAAGAGAGTGGGGATGCCAGAATTGGAGGAATGCAGTGCTCTTGGAGGTTTGTAGGGCTGGAGGAGTTTACTGAGAAGGGCAATATCATGAAGGGATTTGAATACAAGGATGAGAATTTTAAACTGATGGCATGTGGGACTAGGGGCCATTGTAGCTCAGTGAGTATAGAGGTGATAGATGAGTGGGACTTGGTGCAGGTTAGGATATGGACAGCAAAGCTTTCGGTGTTCTGAAGTTTACGCAGGATGGAAGCTGGGAGGTTAGCCAGGAAAGCATTGGAATAATCGAGCCTGATGATTAATGCAAAGACATGAATCCCAAGTGAAAGCACTTGAAAAATCTACCCTTTAATATATTCTTTATATTTAGCACTGTTTTTGTTATGTATGGAGAAAGAATCAGACTGAACACTGTGAGCTCAAAATAAAGTGCGATCTTAGTCTTTTATTGCAGATCTCCAGAGTCCCTCTCCAACCTGTAAGGCCTCCTTAAATAACTGCACTCCCAAGGGATTATGGGATCCCTTGGGACTCCAGGGGATGAGCCCTCTGGTGGCTGTACAGAGTAAATACAAGTTTACATATATAACAACACTCTCCCCCCAAAGTCAACAGTGTAACTATTTACAAGGTGAGTCGATCTGGGGCTCTTTTTGCCCTGGTTGATCATCTCTGTAGTGTCTGTAAGCTTATAATGTTTGTAGCTTCACACTGTGGATGTGGACGTATTGCGTACTGCAAGTGCAGGGTTAATAATAAACAGAACAAGGCAGATTTCTGGAGACTTCTGAGAGAGCTGCCTGCCATGTTAGGAAGCTGTGTGTGCTGTGCTCTGTGAATATATTACATTTGGCGACTGAGATGGGATTTTTCGGATGATTTAAAGCTTAAATTTTGTTGGTGAAGGATTCAGCCAGCCGACAGAGAGACTTTAGAAGTTTCTGTCTTTGGAAAAAAGCTACAAAATCTGAGATAAAATACAGCACACGGTGTGAATAGCTAGAGATTAAAATGGCAGGTGTATTGGGACATTGGGGAGAATATAGACATGACTGGGAACGTTTTAAAGCGTATGTGGATCGGCTAGAGTTGTATTTCATTGCAAATAACATAATTGAAGTTCCAGACAATGCAGTCCAGATCTGGGCTGTGTTGGAATGTAAGAAAGCGATCTTCTTATTGGAGGTAGGTCCAGCATTATATGACACCTTTGTAAATTTGGCCTGATGAGCCAAAGTACACAAAGCTTAAAGAGATTTTAACGAAGCTGGAGCAGCACTATAACCCCAAACCGTTAGAAATTGCTGAAAGCTATCATTTCGGGATTCAGAATCAAAAGGTTGATGAATGTATCAGTGATTACATTGTAGCATTAAAGAAGCTATCGATGCACTGTAATTTTGGAAACTTTCAAAACCGAGCATTACGGGATCGTTTTGTTTGTGGGCTGAAAAATGATGCGATCAGAAGGAAGTTATTGATGACGGATGACTTGACTTTTGAGATTGCTTGTCAGCCAGCGAGGTCGATGAGCATGGCTGAACAATATTCCCGAGAATTAAATAATGATTACGGTTGTCAGTCAACCGAGGTAAATCACCTGCAGGTTCAAAGTAAAATACGGGCATGGCCCAAAGACTCAAAAACTGGAAATTCTACCAGAGCATCGAAATCATGCTATAGGTGCCTGGGAGAACATATTTCTCAAAGTTGTCCAGACGTGAAGGCAGAGTGTTTCTTCTGCAGAAAGACTAGGCATCTTGCGAAGGCATGCCGACTGAAGGGTAAACCAGCTAACAAAGCTATCAGACCAGCGTTCAAAGCTATGAGTAGAAATCCCAAGAGACTACATAGCATGAAAGAACAACAACAGGATAAGGAGATGTTAGAGTTACACGTCATCAGGAGCACGATTTTAATGGACAGCAATTCGGAAAGCATCAAAATGAACATAGATGTTGTGGGATTCAAGATACCAATGGAAATCGACACGGGTGCATCCGTGAGTGTAGTACCGGAGTCACTGTACTTCGACAAATAGCGTGATTTTCAATGGGAGAAATCCAAGATAGAGCTGCGAGGCTAGTCGGGAGAGAAAATTCCTGTGGCAGGTCATATCACCGTACCGGTGAAATATAAAGTTCAATTTCAGAACTTGTCTCTAATAGTAGTGAAAGGAGACAAGCCTGCCTTACTAGGAAGAAATTGGTTGAGCTGGATTGGAGTGAGATTTTATGTGTGGAAGCGAGATTTTCATCAACAGATGAGGTTATCAAGAAGTATCTGAAGATGTTCTGCAAATTGGCAGTCCGCTCCAAGGCTTCAAGGCGAGTGTCTGGGTACAGAAGGATGCTAGATCGGTTTACTACAGCCACATTCCGTACCATATGCACTCAAGGAGAAAGTTGAGCAAGAACTCAAAAGACAAGAGACTGAGAATATTATTTGTAAGATAGATCGATGGAATTGGGCTGCACCCATTGTTGTTCTACCTAAGTCTGATGGTAAGGTAAGATTGTGTGGTGATTATAAAGTAACTGTAAACCAGGTTCTAGAGGGTAATGTCCCCAATGCATTGCCGAATACGGAAGATTTGTTCACAACACTGACAGGTGGTCAGATCTTCTCAAAACTGGATCTTACGAATGCCTACTTACAGCTTGAACTAGCTGAGGAGTCCAAGTCATGTTTGACTATAAATACTCATCTAGGCCTATATTAATTTAATAGGCTACCATTTGGAGTGTCTTCTGCCCCTGCCATATTCCAAGGGGTGATGAACCAGATTTTGCAAGGTATTGAAGGGGAAGTATGTTATTTGGATGACATACTAATTTCAGCACCAAATAGGCAAATTCATAATAACATATTGAATTAAGTCTTCAAACGACTAGAGAAGCACAGAGTACGAGTGTCTGCTCATAAGTGTGAGTTATTTAAAAACTCAGTGGAGTACTTAGGGTACAGAGTAGACAAAGATGGTTTACATCCAAACATGGAAAAATTGGATGCAATCAGAAATGCACCCACTCCCAAGAATGTCACTGAACTTCGATCATTTTTGAGTCTTTTGAACAATTATCAGAAATTCCTACCAAATTTGGTTACAGTATTACATCCACTGAATGATCTATTGAAAAAATAGGTCCATTGGAATTGGTCAAAAGAATGCGATACAGCATTCAAGGAGTGTAAAAGCAATTTGGTAGAGAGCACCATATTAGTTCACTATGACATATCTAAGGAGAATAAGCTAGCATGTGATGCCTTTCCATATGGAGTTGGGGCAGTAATCTCTCAGGGGGAGGAGAGACCAATTGCTTTTGCTTCACAACTCTCAGTGCCAGTGAGAGTAATAATGTGCAAATTGAAAGGGAAGCTTTGGCATTCATTTTTGGGGTCAAGAAGTTTCACAAATACTTGTATGGTCGTAAGTTTACCATCGTTATGGACCATAAGCCTTTAACAGCAATCCTCCATCCAAAGTCCCCAGTTCCAACATCAGCTGCAGCCCGAATGCAGAGATGGGCTTTGATTTTGTCAGCATATACATATGATATTGTATAAGATGATCAGCTGATCACAGTAATGCTGATACAATGTCTAAATTGCCTTCCCCATCACAAGTTACACCCGATAGGGAAGAAGTGTTTTATTTTTCAAACATTGATGAACTGGCAGTCACAGCTGAAGAAATTGGTAGAGCAACCAAACGTGACCCAGTGATGTCAAAGGTGTATGAGTATATTGCAAATGGATGACCAAACCAGGTAACAGACAAAGATACACATCCATTCTTCATTCATAGGAATGAATTATCAGTAGATAAAGATTGTATCATATGGGGTGCAAGAGTGGTTATACCAAATAAATTCTGGTCCAAATTATTAGGAGACCTCCATGACCAGCACCTGGGAATGTGCTTGACCAAGAGTTTTGCATGCAGTTATTTATGGTGACCAGGTCTTGATAAAGATATAGAATACGTTGTAAGTCAGTTACGACATGTCAATCGGTAAGCAAGCAACCACCACCAGTACCATTACAGCCTCCCAGGGTGTGGCAAAGGCTACATATTGATTTTGCTGAGTTAGAAGGACAACAATTGTTCATTGTGATTGATAGCCATTCGAAGTGGGTTGAGCTGTTTCCAATGTGGAAAATAACAACAAGTAAAACATTGGACATTTTGCAAAAATGATTTTCTGCATTTGGCCTCCCTGAAGAAATTGTTTTGGATAATGGACCACAATTTCATTCAGAAGAATTTGCACAATTGACGAGCAAAAATGGTGTGAAACATACCAAGGTTCCACCATACTATCCTGCTTCGAATGATGCAGCAGAGCGCACTGTACAAATTGTAAAACGTGCCCTCATAGAACAAATGTTAGATCCAAATCCAAGGATCACAAATTTGCTAATTTTTTGATTACATATCGAAATACTCCTCATACAACTACTGGTAGAACACCAGCAGAGTTGTTTCTCAAACAACAACCACAAACCAGATTCTCGTTGTTAAAGCTAAATTTGGCACAGTCCGTAGAAGAGACACAGTTAAGACAGAAAGAGAATCATGATAGAGGTAGAGTAAAAGAGAGAAGTGTGAAATTAAACCAGAAGGTGAGAGTGAAGAACCATCAACATAATTGATTAAAGTGGTTACCAGGAAGAGTGATGAAGATATGTGGTCCTCGCACATATTTGGTAAAGATGTTTGATAATAGACAGGTTAGGTTTGTTCATATTGATCATATTTTACCTACAGGCATGGAAGGAGTTGAAGGTGGGAATGATTCAATTATTTCTGACTCATCAGATAGTTTTGATATACCAGTAGCAAATCCTAAATCCAATGTACTGGAAGTAAATCCAAGAGAGAATCAGAATGAAAGTCTGAGTCTGAATCAGGAAAACAAAGAGCCTGAAGTTAGAGTTAGTTCAAATGAAAATCAGGGAAATTCCGTGGAGGAAAAAGTTCCTCAGGATGAGCCTCGAATGAGTGTGAAATCGACACCATGCTTGGAAGATTCTGTTCGAGAGCGAAGGTATCCTCTTCAAAACAGAAAACAGTGGTAAAGTTACATTTGTAAATATGGAAAAAAAAGTTTATATCCTTTGTTATATATAAACATGAAAGTTATGTATGATGTTTGTTATGATGGCTTCTTCATTAAGGAGGGAGAAGTGTAGTGTCTGTAAGCTTGTAATATTTGTAGCCCCACACTGTGGATGTGGACGTATTGTGTACTGCAAGTGCAGGGTTAATAATAAACAGAACTAGGCAGATTTCCGGAGACTTCCGAGAGAGCTGCCTACCATGTTAGGAAGCTGTGTGTGCTCTGTTCTGTGAATACATCACAATCTCGGTGTGAAAGCTGGTATTAGTGAATCGCTGGGCTGCTGTGCAGCTGGCCTTGTTGGGATGCCTGGGATGGTGAGTCCTGCTGGGCTGCTGTGGATGATAGGTTCTGCTTCGTGGCCAACCGCAGTGCCGGTTGCCACTGGTGTGTATGTTGGAGGGTCAAAGAAGGTAGTGTCCAAAGTGGGTTGCTCAGGATAGTCCGTGAATCTGAGTTTGATTTGGTCCAAGTGTTTCCAGTGAATGAGTCCATTTGAAAGTTTGACCCGAACCACCCTGCTCCCCTCTTTGGCCATGACAGCGCCGGGAAGCCACTTGAGACCTTGTCCATAATTCAATACAAATACAGATCAGGGAAGCGAACCGGGACGGCTTTGTCAGGAATCTGTTCGAGCGCCTTAAAAAGATTCACTGGCAGGCTGCTAACAACATGGGAAAACAGCATCGGAACAACCAAATGCTGCTAGAACTCCGCAAACACCACGAGTGGGAGGTAGCGGACCAGGTCTTGTTAAGTAACTGCGCTCGAGTAGGGGTTTTTGAAGCACTGTACATGGGGCCATACCACATTGTCGACAAGGCAAGCCCCATGGTCTATGCTGCAAAGATGCCTCGTCCTACAAAGTGCTTCCACATAAACCAGTGCAAACTTTTCAACCCCGGAATAGCAGCCAAGCGTAAGGGACAGCCAGGAAAAGTAAACCGTGCTAAAGGCAGGGACCCTCAGCCAGCAGCCCCCGATTGATGAAATCCCACAGGGGACATTGCAGACTCACAGATCGTATCTAGAGGGGCGGTGAACTGTGTAACTGGAGGAGCTATCCCCTCAATCATTTGGGACTCGGACGCACCCCTAGGAGACAGAACCCTGAGAAGGACTCTCCACATGCCACGGCCTAAGACACCGTGGTCAACAGCATCCCAATTTAAGTGGTTCAGCCCCGGGAGAGGGACCAGCCGCAAAGGGGTACCTATGATCAGGGACCAGCCTGTGAACAGGGACCCCCAGTCAGTAGCCTTGGGCGACTGGGACCCCCAAAAGAGATAGTGGGGTACACTATGCAGTAGCTTCAGTTATTTTAGACCTTACTGAGGTGCACTTACCTGTATGGTGCCCGAAGGAAACAGAACAGCTATACCAGGTTCTACTCAGAGAAATGTTCAAGAAATTTTACGAGTTACACTTTGGCAATGTAGACAAAGCAGATTTATACACCTTATATGTTAGGGACACCATGGGTACGGGAAAACCTAGAAGGGGAACCTTGAACGACATTTTTACCACATATAATACAGGATCCTCTGTGATAAATAGCCTAGATGATATAGAACTGCAAAAGCAGATAAATGGTCTAAAGAACCAACTGGGAAAGATCCTAAAAGAGGAAAACAAAGTAGTAGGATCAGAACTACACGAGGACCAGGCTATGACACTCCATTTAAAAGAAATCGTGGCTGAGCTGGAAAAACATGCACAGACAGTGAATGCATGCATACGGGAGGATAGGAATGCTTCAGACCAGGCTGCACAGAACGAGGTGTGTGTGCTGTATGGGGCATGGTTGTTGGGCAAGAGCCGAACAACCTGGAGGATTTAAAACAAGGTTTAGTCCAATCCTGGATCAGCAACAAGCACCTTGCAGCCCTTCACCCCGATAGTAATTCACTAAGCCCGTGCCAGCTCCGTCTAGCTTCTGAAGCCCACCCTGTCCCAGTAGATTGCGGGCATTCTAATCACACCATTATGGGGATAGTACTAAGGATGTCAGTCATGGGTGGAACAGCCTGACCCACACCGCTATACAGGGTGCAAAACATTGAAGTCATTGAAGGAGGTGCATACATTCGTTTCACAGCAGTCTCACCGTATGTCATATGGGAGCACACTATGACAGGTACTGACCTCTCCGGTGCCAGAGCCGGGGTGCACACATAATACTGTATCCACAGCACTTGAACGCCTATTCTAAACTACAGTGTGAGTTTAAATCTGCTGGCGCACAGCCTATCAACTGTACCATGGAGGTAATGGCACAAGATCATGTTCCTCCACAGGTAGCATACATAGGGGTGGGACATATTGTGTCACCACCAGTGCGCCCCACTACCAGCATGGACAACACTTCTGGTGTCCAGTCAGTGACAGCAGTTTCTGCTTTAAATCTGCTTTAAGTGGCCCAGGAACGGATTGTCCCCATTCCCGAACCCTCCACTGTTCACCTCACTGTGAGCGAAAACACTGCAAAACTGCAAGATTATGTTGTACATTTTGGCTATGAAATTCCCCCTCTACCTGAACATCTTACCACTCTGCTAGAAGTTGTAATAATCTCACAAAAACATTTCTATACTCTAGAACAGAAAACAATTGAGATAGGGAGAAAAATTCTAGAGATCACAATTCCACCTTGATGGGACATTTTCAGGAATATAGAAGTTCCTGCCGGGATCAGAACAGCTTCGCACGTTTTGGTCGTCTGTCAATTCGTGATCATTCATTACTTATGGTGTCTTACTTGTCGAGTGAAACGCAGAGGCCGTTAGGTCAGGCACCAAAGAGTGCTGTACGCTCCTTGGCCAAACTTGGGGATCGCACAGGGAGGGGTAACACCATATTACCATGTTTGATTTGTTTTAATTTTCACCTGCTGTAAAAACGCAGAAATCGAGTATTGTAAGAATGTTACTTAAAAATGTGTTTGACTATGTACCTTTAATTTCTGTAAAATCGGAGTAATGGATGGTCATTGGATCCCATCTATCTGTAGCATAATTGGAATGACTGTATTTGCCTGTAAACTGCATTGCATTTCAAAGGGGATATGCACGCTTAAGTGCAGTTAGGTAAATACAGGGGAAGGTTGACTCTCGGGAGTCAGGAATTTTGCTCACCTCGCATGACACTCAAGCAAGTAGAGTTTCACAGGTGGGACTGTAGGATTGCAAAATTCGTAAGAACCCCCCCGCTCTCCGAGTGTTTGGACTCGATGGAAAGGGAATTTAATTTGGATCTGTCAACCAGAAAGTTTGGGATCCTAAAGTGCACCTCGAAGAAACTACGAGTTGTAATCAAATTTGCGATTTTACAAGGCAGATTGGGTCCGTGTGGGAAGGGCTGAAACCTAAAGGATAACTATCCTTCAAAAGAAACCAGTTTTGGGTATTGAAGCTGTCTGGGGTATTGAAGCTAAACAAATCATTTGGGGAATTGTGTAAACTCAAAAACCCTTCTCCCAGGGAGATATTAACGTAGCAACGATCAACCCAGAAATAGCCAGCCATCACCCTGAGCAGGAAACCCATCCAATGCATACATAATGTTAATGGCCCATTCAGCCCGCATGGTAACCCAGGCCTAGGGAGACATTGCAAATACCAAAGCTAATTTTTCCCAATCAAAAAACAAATTCAAGAGATCGACACACCCGAGACAGGTTAACATTAATCGGCCAGCCAAAATATGGCAAAGAGATATCAAGCCTGCCAAAAATTAAACAAAGAATCGGGGTTGATTTAAGTTTATGCATAGCATCATAGAGCACCAAGAAGGGAGAAAGGAGAGAGAGAATACCGCAGCAGTTTTAACAAGCCTCTCCAGCCTCGAAGACACTCCCGGGGCCACACTGCCCTGCTACTGAAAGAAGAAGGAAGAACATCATCACCAGAAGAAAGCAGCCCCAATAACTTCGGACATCACCATCGCGGCAACAACTGACCACAGCCAACATGGTAACATCGAAAGCACTGCGATCGACCAATTCCAAAACCAAAACTCATCAAAATAAACCGGATTCGAAAATTTCCACTCTACAATCTAGTCCTAGTTACCAACAGGTGAACTATTACCTAAAAAGACTTTAAAACCTATTTCTAATGGAATAAAGTGGGTACTCACCCTATAAGTCCAATATGCACCCGACCACATCAGCGGACACCACCCAACTAAAGACTACGCAGTCAGAAGTCCTCTACGACGTTCAGGGTATGGCAAGCAGAACCTGCAGAGTCCAGCGAACCCTGAAATTACAAACCACCACCAACTGATAATAAAGGATTGGTGAGCATAAACCCTGTCTCTCCTGGAGTTTAACCCAGTCAGAGTTAGGAATTGGGAGGTGGGAGGTGTATTATGCCTGTAACCTCTTTTCAATGTGTGGTGAAGTGTTCTTTATTCTAGTCATTTCAAGCTTGACATTGTACTTTTCTTGTCTGTAATAAAATCAAAGTTCTTTGCACCAAAACAGTTGTCTCTTGCACTTTGCCAGATCCCCCAAATAAATCCAAAGTCTAGAACCCAGGGAGTGGGAGCGATTCGAAACGCTCAGAAGGTCAGAGGTGAACCTGACCCCACACACCATGCCCTACAGCTGGTTTAAACGGGGCAGATGTGACATGTTTGATCCCGTTACGGGTCATGAATTCTTTGAACTCAGCACTGGTAAAACATGGCCCGTTGTCGCTCACCAGGACATCGGGTAGGCTGTGTGTGGCAAACATGGCCTGCAGACTTTCAGTAGTGGCAGCGGACGTGCTAGCCGACATTATATCACATTCAATCCATTTGGAGTACGCATCTACAACCACAAGGAACATTTTACCCATAGTCGACATGTACCCTGGACCACGGTTTGGAGGGCCAAGACCATAAACTTAGCGGCGCCTCCCTGGGTGCATGCTTAACTGCGAGCATGTATTACATCTGTGCACACAGGACTCTACGACCACATTGATACCGGGCCACCACACAGGGGATCTGGCTATCGCTTTCATCATTACGATGCCTGGGTGGGTACTGTGGAGGTCACTGATGAAGGTGTCTCTGCCCTTCTTGGGAACCACTACTCAATTGCCCCGCAGAAGGCAATTTGCCTGTACAGACATTTCATCTTTGTGCCGCTGAAACGGCTTTATCTCTTTCTGGATTTCCACTGGGACACTGGACCAGCAACCGTGAAGCACACAGTTTTTGACTAAGGACAATAAGGGGTCCTGGCTCATCCAGGTTTTGATCTGCTGGGCAGTGACGAGTGATTGCTCATTCTCAAATGCTTCCATAACCATGGCTAGATCTGCGGGCTGTGCCATTTCCAACACGTGGTGGGCAATGGCAGCCTACTGAGAGCATCGGCGCAGTTTCCTGTGCCTGGCCTCTGGCGGATGGCATAGTTGTATGTGGACAACATGAGCGCCCATCTCTGGATGCGGGCTGAGGCATTAGTATTTATCCCCTTACTCTCGGAAAACAGGGATATGAGTGCCTTATGGTCAGTTTCCAATTCAAATTTTAGCCCAAACAGATATTGATGCATTTTCTTTACCCAATAGACACATGCTAACGCTTCTTTTTCAATCATGCTGTAGGCTCTCTCAGCCTTAGACAGACTCCTGGATGCATAAGCAACCGGTTGCAATTTCCTAAAATCATTAGCTTGTTGCAATACACACCCGACGCTATATGACGACGCATCACGTGCTAGTACCAAATGCTTACATGGATCATACAAAACAAGCAATTTGTTTGAGCATAACAATTTTCTACCTTTTACAAAGGCATATGCTTGGCTTTTGCCCCATGCCCATTCATCCCCTTAACGCAGTAAGACATGCAGTGGTTCTAACAGTGTGCTCAGACCCGGTAAGAAGTTACCAAAGTAGTTCAGGGGTCCTAGAAACGACTGCAGCTCCGTCACGTTCTGTGGCCTCGGTGCGTTCTCGATTGCCTCCGTCTTTGAATCGGTGGGCCTGATGCCGTCCACCGCGATCCTCCTCCACAGGAACTCCACTTCAGGCGCCAGGAAAATGCACTTCGAGCATTTTAACCTGAGCCCCACGCGGTTGAGTCAACTAAGAACCTCCTCCAGGTTCTGCAGATGCTTGACTGTGTCCCGACCTGTGACCAAGATGTCGTCCTGGAAGACCACGGTGCACGGGACCGACTTCAGTAAGCTTTCCATGTTTCTCTGGAATATCACTACCGCTGATCGAATTTCAAACGGGCATCTGTTATAAATGAAAAGACCTTTGTGCATGTTGATGCAGGTGAGGCCCTTCAATGATTTCTCCAGTTCCTGAGTCATGTAGGCTGAAGTCAAATCCAGATTCGTGAAAGTCTTTTCTCCCGCCAGGGTTGCAAAGAGGTCGTCGGTCTTCAGTAGTGGGTATTGGTCCTGCAGAGAGAAACGATTGATAGTTACTTTGTAATCGCCACAGATTCTGATGGTGCCGTCTCCCTTGAGGACTGGGACAATAGGACTGGCCCACTCGTTGAACTCGACCAGTGAGATGATGCTCTCTCTTTGCAGCCGGTCTAGCTTGATCTCTACCCTTTCTCTCATCATGTACGGACGGTACTGCTCTCGCTTTGTGATGGATGGGTCGTGCCCCCGGAATTAGGTTGATCTGCACTTTTGCTCCTTTGAATTTCCCGATGCCGAGTTTGAACAGCGAAGGGAACTTGTTTAATACCTGGGCACACGAAGTGTCGTCAGCGGGCAATAGCGCTCCGACGTCGTCCCAGTTCCAGCCTATTTTTCCCAGCCAGCTCCAGCCGAGCCGTGTGGGACCATCGCCCGGTACGACCCAGAGTGGTACATTGTGCACTGCTCCATCATAGGAGACCTTTACGGTAGCACTGCCGATTATGGGAATCAGTTCCTTTGTGTAAGTTCTTAGTTTCGTGCGAATTGGAGTTAAGACTGGCCTTGAGGCCTTGCTGCACCACAACTTCTCGAAAGTCTTTTTGCCCATGATAGACTGGCTCGTGCCCATATCCAGCTCCATTGACACCGGGAGTCCATTTAGTTCAACATTCAGCATTATCGGGGGACAATTTGTGGTGAATGTGTGCACCCCATGTACCTCTGCCTCCTCGGTCTGAGGCTCTGGTTCATCGTGATCCTCCGTAGATCTGTCCTCCTCTGCAACATGGTGGTTTGCAGGTTTAACAGAATTTGCAGCTCGCCTGCACATATGTTGGAGGTGTCCCATTGTTCCGCAGCCCTTGCAAACGTTCCCTTTGAAGCGGCATGAATAGAAATGATGATCACCCCCGCAGCACGAACAAGGTGTTAACGGCCTTGCATTCATCACCCTTGATGATGGGCTCTGAGACATCTGCGGACATGCAGCTGCAGGTATGTGTGACCTGCCCTGTACGTTGCAATTTGAAAACAACATCACTTTGTTCAAAGTATTGTAGCAGCATTTGTGTGCTGAGAGATTTGCTTAATATTGTCACTGGTGGCAATGAATGCCTGGGCTATCGCTATGGCCTTACTCAAGGTTGAGGTCTCTACAGTCAAAAGTTTGTGAAGTATGGTTTCGTGTTCAATGCCAAGTACAAAAAAGTCTCTGAGCATGTGCTCCAAATGTCCTTCAAATTCGCAATGTCCTGCAAGATGTCTTAGCTCAGCGACATAACTCACTACGTCCTGGCCTTCAGACCTTTTGTAGGTGTAGAACCGTTACCTCTCCATCAGAATGCTTTCCTTTGGGTTCAAATGCTCGTGGACCAGTGTGCACAAATCATCATATGATTTTTCCGTGGGTTTCTCTAGAGTAAGCAGATTTTTCATGAGGCCATATGTTGGTGCCCCACAGACGGTGAGGAGGATTGCCCTTCATTTGGCAGCGTTCTCTTCTCCATCTAGCTCATTGGCTCTGAAGTATTGGTCGAGTCACTCCACAAAGGTTTCCCAATCATTTCCCTCTGAGAATTTCTCCAGGATGCCCACTGTTCTCTGCATTTTGGGTTCGCTTTCTGTATCTCGTCGCCAGTTGTTATGTATGGAGAAAGAGTCACACTGAACACTGTGAGCACAAAGTAAAGTGTGACCTTAGTATTTTAATGCAGGTCTCTAGAGTCCCTCTCCAACCTGTGAGGCCTCCTTAAATACCTGTGCTCCAAAGGGATTATGGGATCCCTTGGGACTCCAGGGGATAAGCCCTCTGGTGGTTGTACAGAGTAAATACAAGTTTACGTATATAACAGGTTCTTTTCAAGCATTGGGATGTAAAGGCTAATTATTCAATCCCAATGGGAGGCTGTGCTTGCACGGAGTACAGTCAGTGGCGCTACCTCTGACCCACACTCCCTATGAGCTCGATTCCTGCTGGGATGCAGGATTGTGCAGTTACACATGTAGTTCAGTTCTCTTCTCTACTTTATTTGTTAACTTGATCATGTGGACACTTTTATTACTTTGCATCATGTCATTTATATTACTGCCAAATAAAATAGTTATGGTCGACCTGAGATATATTTGTCAGCAGCTAAACTAAGGCATGTCTAATTAACAAACAGGATTGTGGAAATTTTTGTTTCAGTTTTACAAAATCTGCTTTATAGAAACTGTTTTTTGGAACTTTCCATCTCAGTCACCTGGCTTTCATGAAGGGGAAATGGGCTTTTCTTGTAACTGCCAGCAAATTCTTATCATAATGTCTGTAGTCTAATTGATGTAATATAATTGCATGTTGGTTAATAAATAGCCATTGGTGATTTGAAATCAGCTTGCTTTCTATTTGTTAAGGTTACTTTTTACTATTAATAATTTTTTGTCTCCAACTAAATAATTAAAGTTCTGTCTCAGCGGAATCATTAGACTTTTCTCATGGTCTGCACATATTTGATAAATTGCAACCAAACCTTACAAAAATGAGTTCAGCAATTTAATTACCTGACTTAAATCAGATGATAAAAGTGTAGAAGTTTGAAAGTCCCTACATATCGGTTAGACAAATTGATTATAGCTCTTTAATTTGTTTAATATGCAGAATGATAGATGCTTGGTGCAATAATAATTTATACAAATGAGATTAAATTACTACCAAAGGATTCTTACATGGATCATTTCAATATTGATAATTATACAATGCAGTGATTTAAAAAAATCATGATTTCTATAATTATTTTATATTTGTTTACATAATTGTATTAATTAAAGCTAAAACCTCAAAAGCTCTCATGTGTGTACAATAGCTATGCATAACAAATTATCAATAATTTATTTGCTCTATTACGCTAATTGTTCTCATAATATCCTGACATATTGTGAAGAAATACAGCTTGTAACAGCATTTTACACAAATGAAGAATATTGTGCTTTCTTCTCCATGGAATGCACTCTGGATAGAATAGAATGGCAGCTTGATGGACATGTTCTTGATAGAAATGGCATGCAGTACCTTTTAACATTCACATCAGTGCTGGCAATAGACATGTGCTATATAGAATCATAGGCCAAAAGATTTGGTTCAGTAATGCCCGTTGATTGGGCGCTACAAGTGCCATTTCTGTTCCAAAATGGTGTCTGCAGCACGCGTGCACACTTCTGGTATGAGTCGTGCCAGATGTCACCTTGGGCACGTCATTAGCGCTTGTGCAGGTAGTGTGCACCGGAAGTGTGCAGAGTAGGTAGATTGTGATGTCAATTGCGAGCAATGCTGATTTGACGCCATTGCTGACATTTTGGAGCTCAACGCTCTTAAGCTCACATAGCTAAACACGCCTTCAGCAGCAGGAAGGAATTCCCATCAGCGCTATTTAAAAGGGTCATCAACAACTTGCACGTTAGTTGCTGATTGATTCCTATTAGTTGTTGCTGAGTTAGTGGAAGTGTTTGGTGGTGTGTACAGTTATATCAAGTTGCTAAAGTCTACAGGGAGTGGTGTGGCAGGTGCTGAAAGACTTTGTCCTGAATTCAAGGATTTTGCACAGACCACTTCCTCCAAAACATGGGTGTACCAGTAGACATTCCACTTGGAAAACAGCATGATAGAAAGAATGAGCAGAGGTGACACAGAACAGGACAAGCTGCTGGCAGAGGGAGGAGGAGGGGAAGAAGGGCTCTCAGCAGCAGGCCATAGCCACCATTCTACCTGAATCTCAGGGAGGAACAGTGTGTCAGACGTTTGTGCTTCACCAAGGGCGTCCTCACTGAAATCTGCCACCTATGATAGCCACAACTGTAACCTCAGAGCAAGGTGAGGACCGCATTTCCAGTGGCTGCGAAAGTCACAGTAGCCATGAACTTTCAAGCGCGGGCTCCTTTCAGGCTGGACTGGAAGATATTTGTAACATCTCCCAGTTTGACATCCAGTGTTACATAAGGGAGGTAACTGAGGCTCAGAATTTGAATAGAGCTGAATACATTTCCTTCTCTCTGGCTAGAGAACAGCAGGTTGGGCAAGCACATGGCTTTGTGAGGAGTGCAGGCTTCCCCATGGCGCAGGGTGCCATTGACTGCCACACGTTGCTTTATGGGCGCCGTATGTCAATTCTAAAATGTACTGCAACCGAAAGAGATTACACTCCCTTAATGTCCAGTTGGTGTGCGACCATACCCAACAAATCATGCTGGTGAATGCCCAGTATCTAGGGAGCATTCATGATGCCTTCATTCTGCGACAGTCTGCTGTCCCACCTGCATCTGAAAAAACAGAGGGTAGCTACTTGAAGACAAGGACTATACTTTAACAACATGGTTTGTGACTCCAGTGCGCAACCCATGAACACATGGGCAGCATTCATACAATGAAAGCCATGTTGCCACACAAAATATCATCAATCAGGCCATTGACGTGATGTGCCACTGCTTTTGCTGCCTGGACTGCTCTGGAGTAGCCCTGCAGTACTCGGCAGAGCGGGTGTTGAGATTCGTGGTGGTCTGCTGCATGCTGCAAAACCTCACCATCATGAGGGCACTATTGTGTTCCTAACACAGATGAGACTGCACACAGGGAGGTTAAAGTAACAGTGACCTCAGTCTTTATTAAGACACTCCAGAGTGAGGAACAGGCCTTAGGGCCGGCTTATATACAGTGCTCTCAAGGGATGCTGGGATCCCTTGGGACTTCAGGGGATGCGATCCCTGGTGGCGGAACATGGGAGTGCATGCTTTACAGATACACAACAGGCACAGCCTTGTCACCAGCCATTTGGTGACCAGTTGAGGAGCAGGAGGAGGAGGATGAGGAGAAAGAGGAGGAAGGAGAGGAAGAAGAGGGGAAGAAGGAAGAGGTAGGGAGGAGACAACCCAGATGGTCCCTTTCTGGCCAGACTGTATGTGACCGACTCATCCGGCTGCGATACCAGGAAACCCAACCCCAATTTCCCATTCACCAACAGTTCTGCACTTTATCTTCCCTCTGTCACTGACTATCACAGCTTAGCCACAATGCAAAAATAAAAGCCAGCACAAAATAAACAATTCAAATGAAATTTATCAATTAAATCATGCATACAAACTTCAACTAATCCTCCTTGTGCATTGTCTTCCTATGCATTTGCCTGCCTCCTGTTCCTACGCCATGCTACCCCAGTGGCTGCAGCATGGCTGGTGGAAGGCTGCTAACTTACAGTGGAGGAGATTGCAAATGGCCTTGGAAGATGACTTCAAGAAGGTCCAGCTGCGGACTGCACCATCTCAAAAAGGGCAACGGCAGTCTGGGCTGGCTGGCTGACAGGCAACAACAAGGGCACTGGCGGAGTGGTAGCAGTGGGAGAACGAATGCTGTCATCCTGAGAGAGGACAGTAGGTTTGTGCTCCATGGAGCCACTGCCATTCCCCTGGAGTGACGTCTCAGCAAACCTAGTAATCTGTAGGAGGACAGTCTGCTAGACTGTGGTGACAGACTGCAAGACCCTTTGAACATTGGTCAGTGCAGCTACAATGGCAGCAGTCTAAGCTGGTGTGGCAGCAATCTGAACTTCCACTGCATCATTCACGTTGGTGGCTTCTGCTTGTGCTGCAATGGAAGCTGAGACTTCAGCCATCAGACACTACACCCTGGTCGCACCCGTAAGTGTGCTTATGGCATTGGCCACCACTTCCATGGTGGAAAGGATGGGCTCAAAGCATTGCACACAGCCCTGTGCCAAGTTGGTACCGAACTCCTTCATGCTCCTTGAGATTGCATGCAGGCTTTCTCATAGGCTTCCCAATGCACCAAGCATTTAATTGTGTATTTTGTTTTGTATACCCATCAGCCTTCTTCTATAACATGTCCCATCGAAGTGCTCATCTGCGCCTCTGCAGCTAAACCCGTGTGTGACCTCGCCCTCCTGGAACGGGCACCTGCGCTATCCTTGCCCCATACCCTGGCTACAGGCCACTTGTGGCCGGTGTCTCACCAAGTGCAGATCCCGCGTTTAAGCTTTCTTCTAAAGTACGCGCAGTATCAGTATCTGAGCTAGTGGCTGCGAGTATGAAACCGACTGTCTTAAGCATCACTGCCTTCTTCCTCTTCCAGTTGTTGCACCTCCACCACTGCCTGGTAAGGTTGCAGTTCTTGGGTATCTGAAAGGAGAAAGGCACATGGGTAAGGTTGAGTTGAGGGGAGGGAGGAAAGGCATGAGATGCATGCTTTCACCATCAGCAGCTTCTAACTCAGAAGAGATTGTGCAATAAGCAGGAAGTGGGATGTGAGAAGGAGGATTCGGTATGAGTATACCGTCATCTTCGATTGCTTCAGCTCCGCCGCTGGCCATGGGTTCAGAAAACGCTGTTCCAATAATGGCAACTATTATGTATGTAGGCACCTTGTTAATGACTCCACGAGGCAGGGGTATGGTACTTAAACTGTGAAGACTGTAGACCTTTATTGCAGCTCCTTGAGTGAGGACACCAAGAGGTGAGCTCCCTTTTATACTGCAGTGTGTAGGTAACCTTTAGGTCTCCAGCAGCAGCACCCTCTGGTGTACAGATAAGGTGTGTACAGGGTGAAGGTACATTCAGTGTTACAGACATCATATAACAATACAAGCATGCATACATAACAACACTCCCCCCTAAGCATTTTTCAAGTCCTTATTGCCATGACCTGGGGAGCTAATCATTAGTGGGCTGGGGGAGGTTGTGGTGAGTGTTGTGTGGGTGCCAGGTGTGATCTCTGTACTTGAGGATGACCTCATACATTTCCCCCCCCCGTCACACACAGACCATGTGGGTGTCACTGTTGTGGGATCCCTCAGAGGGGTAGCCAGAGCAACAGTATGTAGGGTACATGCTCTGTGGTATGGGTAAGTGTGTGGTGGTGGGCAGTGCCACAGGACTGTGTGGGCACCTTGTCCTCCATTTGGCATGAGGGTCTGGGTATCCCAGAGTTTGCCAGGAAAGCTGGAGGGTACTGGCCTCTCGCTCTTGGGGTTGGCCCTAGTGGCCAGGAGGTGTAGGGCTGGTCTGGGGCAGGTTGCCAGTGTCGGTGGCTGTGCTGCCCATTGAGTGCTGTGCCTGTGATGGGTCTGCTCCCACTGGGTGTGTGTGTGAGCCCTTCCTGGGGCATCACATTTGTTCCACAAGTCCGGGCTACATGGTCAGGGGGTCTCCCACGGGGGGATTCCTCTAGCATTTACATTGTCCCTGTAGAACCCAGTGTCCTTTAACAGTCTCCTACCTGTGTACATTGGTTCCAATCATACATAGTCGAATTTAAATTATTAACTACCTTTACGTTGTTACTTACAGCATTTACATCACTTCCTTGCATCATAGTCTTTCCATACATGGTTACATTAGTCATTTTGAACTTTCTATCATAATCATCAGATATTACAAACGTGTTCTTACATTTACATATACAAGTATTCATTTCATTTTCCTCATCAATTACTCCAGCATCACAATTCCATGTTACATTATCATACTTGCATTTGCTAACTGCATTTTTAACTTTAAAGTTCTTGTCATCTTTAAATTGAAACTATCCCTTTAAATTCTTTGGGTTCCCGGTCTCCTTTAAGGGGGGCCGTCCAATCCGGTTCTCTGCCCGTGCCACGTGTCGCTCCTCCAAATGCTGCCCTTCGTGATCTGGTTGCGGCCATTTTGATTTTAGGTTCTTCGCCTCGTGGTGCAGCTGCCACCTTCGTGCTCTCCTCCAGGTAGGCTCTGGTGATCTTTTTCTCCTCAGGTTCAGCCATGGATGTCGGGAATCCACTTTTCTCGATGCTATTCGTCTCTTGGAGTTCTGCCACTGCCCGGAAGGTGAAGTTTGGGCTTGCGGTCCAGGAGATCTCGCCTCGGTGTAGTGAAGTCGTCACCGCGCAGTCGAGCTGGACGGTGGGATCCTTGGGGGTTTGCGTCTGCCTTGGATGTCAATTGCTGGAGCCGGAGGCCGTCGTCACTTCGACCGACTTGGACTGGCTTCATCCAATTTCTTCCCAGCAGCGTTGGACCATCACCGGCAACAATCCACAGGGGGAGTTTGTTCATCACGCCGCCCTGGGAGACCTGGATGTCCATGCTGCCAACAACTGGGAATTTACCTTTGGTTGGACAGGAGACAGTTTTGGTCAGTTGGCGGGATTTATCCAAAGTTTTTCAAAGGTCGTCTGGCTCATCAAATACTGGCTCGCCCCTGTGTCAATCTCCATTGAAACTGGAACTCCATTGATGTCTACTTCTATCTTCCACGAAGAACTTTCGGTGGAGCAGGTAGAAATTCCGTACTCTTCTTCCAGGGGTTGAGCAGCTTCATTTTCATCTGTGTTGGAGTCCCGGTGATCAGCCAACTCTTCAGTGACGCGGTGAGTAAAGCTTTTTCTGCACATTCTCTGAAGGTGCCCTTTCTCTTTGCAGCCTTTTCAGGTATAGTCTTTGTAGCGGCACAGGTGGGCCCTGTGGTTTCCTCCACAGCGCCAGCACGGGGCCATCTGGTTTGCCCCATGTGACAGAATCAGGGTTCCGTGACTCGGGGCAGCATTTATGCCTTTAGAAGTAGACATTCGGTGCACTGCGTTCATTGGTTTAGAGTCCTAGGTGAATATTCGCTTGGAGTCGCCGACCGAAATCATGTAGGCCTGGCTCACTTTAATTGCCTTCTGCAGGGTGACTGTGATGTCTGCAGAGAGCAATTTGTGGAGGAGGCACTCGTGGCCGATTCTTTAAAAAAAATATGTCCCTTAGTGCTTCATTAAGGTGGTCGCCAAAATCACACGGTGCAGCCAATCTTCTTAAATGTGCAGCATACTTAGCAATTTCTAGGCCTTCGGATCGCCGGTGAGTGTAGAAGGTGCCTGGCTGTGAGGATGTTTTCTTTTGGTTTTCGTTGCTCCTGTATTAGTGTTACGAGTTCCTCATAGCTTTTGGTTGTTGTCTTCTCTGGGGCTAGCAGTCCCTGACGAGATAATGGATAGTGGGCCCACACCTGCTTAGCAGGATGGCCCTGTGCTTGTTCGGTAGTATAGCCGGTGTGTCCCCATCCAGGTTGTTGACTATGAAGAAATGTTCCAATCTTTCCACAAAAGCATCCCAATCTTCCCTATCGGTGAATTGTTGAAAGTTACTGAGATTCGACATGTTGTGCGTGTAGTTCGTTACCTTGTTGCCAGTTATTATATATGTAAGCATCTTGTTAATGACTCCATGACGCATGGAGTATGATATTTAAACTGTGAAGACTGTAGTCCTTTATTTGCAGCTCCACGAGTGTGCAGGTAACCCTTAGGTCTCCAGCAGCAGCACCCTCTGGTGTACAGGTAAGGTATGTACAGAGTGAAGGTACATTCAGTGTTACAGGCAACATATAACAATACAAGCATGCATACATAACAGCAACCACCATCTCGTCCATTAGGATAAGCTCATGCAGCTGCATCTGTCTCCTGCCGGTTAGCTGCTGCTGCTGTTGGTAATGTGGCAACTTGTCCTGCAAGAGAGAGTGAAGTGTGCCAGTGAATGTGGTGCAATGTGTTTGGATGATGTGCATGTCATGATTGAAGAGCTGACAGTGTGAGTGTGTGCAAGCTGTGAGATGTTGGTTTGAGGTTTGCAGCAGTGGTAAGTGTGTGAGAGTGAGGTGAAGCTATGAATGTTAGGTATGAGTCCTGTTTGGCAGAGATTGTTGGTTGGTGAGTGATGGGGGTGTGTTGCCTTGAACAGTGTGTGTAGTTAATAGTGCAGTTGGTGGGATATGGCATTTGAAGATTAATTCACTGACCTTGATCACTCGTGTGAGGTCATTGAACTTTTTGCGGCACTGCATCCAGATTCTTGGGGCTTGACTCCTGGCATTGATGCCCAATGGCTACCTCCTCCCACTGCCTTGGCAGATTTTTTCTGGAGGGCCTCCTGGCCCCCTGTGGACAGAGGTTCTCTCTCCTCCTGTTCACTTCCTCGAACAAGGCATCCAGTGCAGCATCTGAGAACCTTGGAACATACTCCCTCCCTTATTGCATCATAATTCAATTTACGTCCAGGTCAGACTCTCTTCCCCAGCCACTTCTAGCACCTGCTCCAGCCAGAAAGAACCTCTCCGTGAAAAGATACAGGCTGGCTTTAAGTAGTGCATGCAGGCTTTAACTGGTGCTAGCCTCTCACAAAATTGGCCCCCTGCTCAGGATGCAGACGCTCAGCAGCACGCAGCCTACTCCTGCTCCTACTTCTTATGTTTAGTGCTGGGTTGCACGCTAAAGTCATTGAAATTATCAGGCAGCATGAAGTTTGCGGGCTGCCTGCATCGGACTGAACAGGCACAGGCTAATCGTGCATAGAAACATAGAAACATAGAAAATAGGTGCAGGAGTAGGCCATTCGGCCCTTCTAGCTTGCACCGCCATTCAATGAGTTCATGGCTGAACATGCAACTTCAGTACCCCATTCCTGCTTTCTCACCATACCCCTTGATTCCCCTAGTAGTAAGGACTTCATCTAACTCCTTTTTGAATATATTTAGTGAATTGGCCTCAACAACTTTCTGTGGTAGAGAATTCCACAGGTTCACCACTCTCTGGGTGAAGAAATTCCTCCTCATCTCGGTCCTAAATGGCTTCCCCCTTATCCTTAGACTGTGTCCCCTGGTTCTGGACTTCCCCAACATTGGGAACATTCTTCCTGCATCTAACCTGTCGAAACCCCGTCAGAATTTTAAACGTTTCTATGAGGTCCCCTCTCATTCTTCTGAACTCCAGTGAATACAAGCCCAGTTGATCCAGTCTTTCTTGATAGGTCAGTCCCGCCATCCCGGGAATCAGTCTGGTGAACCTTCGCTGCACTCCCTCAATAGCAAGAATGTCCTTCCTCAGGTTAGGAGACCAAAACTGTACACAATACTCCAGGTGTGGCCTCACCAAGGCCCTGTACAATTGTAGCAACACCTCCCTGCCCTTGTACTCAAATCCCCTCGCTATGAAGGCCAACATGCCATTTGCTTTCTTAACCGCCTGCTGTACCTGCATGCCAACCTTCAATGACTGATGTACCATGACACCCAGGTCTCGTTGCACCTCTCCTTTTCCTAATCTGTCACCATTCAGATAATAGTCTGTCTCTCTGTTTTTACCACCAAAGTGGATAACCTCACATTTATCCACATTATACTTCATCTGCCATGCATTTGCCCACTCACCTAACCTATCCAAGTCGCTCTGCAGCCTCATAGAATCCTCCTTGCAGCTCACACTGCCACCCAACTTAGTGTCATCCGCAAATTTGGAGATACTACATTTAATCCCCTCGTCTAAATCACTAATGTACAGTGTAAACAGCTGGGGCCCCAGCACAGAACCTTGCGGTACCCCACTAGTCACTGCCTGCCATTCTGAAAAGTCCCCATTTACTCCTACTCTTTGCTTCCTGTCGGACAACCAGTTCTCAATCCATGTCAGCACACTACCCCCAATCCCATGTGCTTTAACTTTGCACATTAATCTCTTGTGTGGGACCTTGTCGAAAGCCTTCTGAAAGTCCAAATATACCACATCAACTGGTTCTCCCTTGTCCACTCTACTGGAAACATCCTCAAAAAATTCCAGAAGATTTGTCAAGCATGATTTCCCTTTCACAAATCCATGCTGACTTGGACCTTTGATATTACCTCTTTCCAAATGCACTGCTATGACATCCTTAATAATTGATTCCATCATTTTACCCACTACCGATGTCAGGCTGACCGGTCTGTAATTCCCTGTTTTCTCTCTCCCTCCTTTTTTAAAAAGTGGGGTTACATTGGCTACCCTCCACTCGATAGGAACTGATCCAGAGTCAATGGAATGTTGGAAAATGACTGTCAATGCATCCACTATTTCCAAGGCCACCTCCTTAAGTACTCTGGGATGCAGTCCATCAGGCCCTGGGGATTTATCGGCCTTCAATCCCATCAATTTCCCCAATACAATTTCCCGACTAATAAGGATTTCCCTCAGTTCCTCCTCCTTACTTGACCCTCCGACCCCTTTTATATCCGGAAGGTTGTTTGTGTCCTCCTCAGTGAATACCGAACCAAAGTACTTGTTCAATTGGTCCGCCATTTCTTTGTTCCCCGTTATGACTTCCCCTGATTCTGACTGCAGGGGACCTACGTTTGTCTTTACTAACCTTTTTCTCTTTACATATCTATAGAAACTTTTGCAATCCGTCTTAATGTTCCCTGCAAGTTTCTTCTCGTACTCCATTTTCCCTGCCCTAATCAAACCCTTTGTCCTCCCCTGCTGAGTTCTAAATTTCTCCCAGTCCCCAGGTTTGCTGCTATTTCTGGCCAATTTGTATGCCACTTCCTTGGCTTTAATGCTATCCCTGATTTCCCTTGATAGCCACGGTTGAGCCACCTTCCCTTTTTTATTTTTACGACAGACAGGAATGTACAATTGTTGTAGTTCATCCATGCGGTCTCTAAATGTCTGCCATTGCCCATCCACAGTCAATCCCTTCAGTATCATTCGCCAATCTATCCTAGCCAATTCACGCCTCATACCTTCAAAGTTACCCTTCTTTAAGTTCTGGACCATGGTCTCTGAATTAACTATTTCATTCTCCATCCTAATGCAGAATTCCACCATATTATGGTCACTCTCACCCAAGGGGCCTCGCACAATGAGATTGCTAATTAATCCTCTCTCATTACACAACACCCAGTCTAAGATGGCCTCCCCCCTAGTTGGTTCCTCGACATATTGGTCTAAAAAACCATCCCTTATGCACTCCAGGAAATCCTCCTCTACCGTATTGCTTCCAGTTTGGTTAACCCAATCTATGTGCATATTAAAGTCACCCATTATAACTGCTGCACCTTTATTGCACGCACCCCTAATTTCATGTTTGATGCCCTCCCCAACATCACTACTACTGTTTGGAGGTCTGTACACAACTCCCACTAACGTTTTTTGTCCTTTGGTATTCTGCAGCTCTACCCATATAGATTCCACATCATCCAAGCTAATGTCCTTCCGAACTATTGCCTTAATTTGCTCCTTAACCAGCAATGCTACCCCACCTCCTTTTCCTTTTATTCTATCTTTCCTGAATGTTGAATACCCCTGGATGTTGAGTTCCCATCCCTGATCATCCTGGAGCCACGTCTCCGTAATCCCAATCACATCATATTTGTTAACATCTATTTGCACAGTTATTTCACCCACTTTATTGCGGATACTCCTTGCATTAAGACACAAAGCCTTCAGGCTTGTTCTTTTAACACCCTTTGTCCTTTTAGAATTTTGCTGTACAGTGGCCCTTTTTGTTCTTTGCCTTGGGTTTCTCTGCCCTCCACTTTTCCTCATCTCCTTTCTGTCTTTTGCTTTTGCCTCCTTTTTGTTTCCCTCTGTCTCCCTGCATTGGTTCCCATCCCCCTGCCATATCAGTTTAAATCCTCCCCAACAGCACTAGCAAACACTCCCCCTACAGGATGCAGACGCTCAGCAGCACGCAGCCTACTCCTGCTCCTACTTCTTATGTTTAATGCTGGGTTGCACGCTAAAGTCATTGAAATTATCAGGCAGCATGAAGTTTGCGGGCTGCCTGCATCGGACTGAACAGGCACAGGCTAATCGTGCATCTCGATAGCCGTGCCCGTTTATGGAGGTTATCAAATTTAACCCCCACCAGAATCATAGAATAGGACAGACTCATTGAGCCTGCGCCGGCTCGTTCAAAGAGCAATCCAGTTAGTCCCATTTCCCTGCTCTTTCCTCATATCCCCGCAATTTAGTTTAGGAAAATGAAATGGAATTTTCATAAAGAAGGAGAAGAAGGACTTGCATTTATATAGCACCTTTCACAACCACCGGACATTTCAAAGTGCTTTACAGCCAGTTAAGTACTTTTTGGAGTTTAGTCACTGTTGCAATGTGGGAAAATCCAAAAAAGAAATTTTGATATGTGCATTCTATTTCGTGTATGTTACATATGGAGCCTCCAAATTCTACAAAAGCATCAAGTAACTTCCATAACTGTGCAGGCAATTAATTGCACCTATATTCAGATCATTAATTCAGTATAACACGATTGAACATGAAGCATCATTTTAAACTGAGGATGTGTGGATTCTAAGCTTCAATCAGGTATGTGTTTGGAATAAATTGTTCATTATGGGTCAGTAATTGTTGTATTATAGCGATCAATTTGTATAGTAGTTCTTTATAAAAGGGACACTAATGAATGAAACTCATTAGAAATCATTTGAATAGATAGAACCTGACAACACAAATGGTTTACAATCATGAGCAAGTGCAGCTGCAGGACAAGGAAAATTTATAATTCGTCATATCTTTCATTATTTTTGAATGCATTTGAAAGAGAATACGGAAATGTGAGATCCTGTTTTATTTCCCAGAACAGTGAGAGTTCAGTAATTGGGGACTTAATTCTCAGAAATCATACCACTCAATGAGGCTCTTCGATGCACTTATTTTACCCATCCAAGGTCCACATAGAGATGTTATGGTTTCTGGTTATTTCCAGTGCTCTTTGCTGCAGAACCAAAAAAGTGAGTTTTCATTTAATAAGCAAAGGAATTCCGGTATCGGGAAAAAAATGTGTTATTGGGGTAGAACTTCCTTTGCTTTTCGCCAAGTTTTGGAGTGCAAAATCAGCGCTCCACTCATCAATTTCATATGGGACATTCCACGCCGGAAATGTGTACAAAAACGCTGACTGCCAAATTGGTTAAGGCATCATCAGGCGTTCCTGGCGGCAGCCTGAAATGAATGCTAGCCTTATTAAAATATGTAGATTGGGGGCCTATGCTTGTATCAAGACTCTGGGAAATTGAAGCCTGGGAGCATTAGATTGACTCATTCTTAAACCTACCCAGCAAAGCATGATGCGAACACTCAGAAAGCAGGCGGAAGCAGTGATATTTAACAGGTTCTCCATTAAGGTAAGTCTCTGGTTCCAGTAAACCCCAGCACTTTTGGCTGCTGGGGTTTACTGGAACCATTTATTGGCTGCTTTGTCTGAGTTTTGGCAGTTTCTGATATATCTGAGCTGTTGGACAGCTAAAGTTTAGCTGCAGCATCCCTGTTTGACTTCATTGGCTGCAAGAGTTCCAGAAAATATAGGAATGTTGCTGGGATTACCATTGAGGCTGCCACAGCAGTGGTAACAGCAGCAGCCGTAGCAGCAGCACAGACCTGTGGAGGCTCAAAGAAGACGGCGAAGAAGGCAGGAGCAAAGAAGGCATTCGGATCTTCCAGATCAGGATGCCTCAACTCAACATGATGGAGGAGCAGTGTATGAGAAGGCTGCACTTCAGCAGGCAGGCACTCACTGGCCTATATCACCTGTTGCAGCAGGAGTTGGAGCCAAACACCAGGGCACACATAGCATTCCCTGTGACTGCGAATGTTACGGTGCCCCTCAACTTCGATGTCACAGACTCAATCTAGGCTGTAACATCAGTCAGGTTGCTGTCAAAACGGCCATCAAGCAGGTGACGGATGCTTTCTTTGCAAGTGAAAAAGCAATACATCACCTTCCCAGGCTGCTGATCAGGAGGAGAGAGGTCTTGAATTCGCCCACACTGATGGGTTTCAGGCCACAGCTGACCTGCACATGTGCGAGCTCTATGCTTCTGGTAGCCATGTGTCCGTGCAGCAGCTGGCAGAGCTTGAGATCGTCTTCCCCTCTGCTGATCCAGACTCTGAGAAGGCAAGTTACTGAGTCATTCTCAGGTAGGGTTCCTTGAGCCCACAGAAATGGTCAGTGGCATATTGACAGGAAATGCTGACTCTTGATCACCCTGCCATGCCCTCTTTAATGGGAAACAATGTAAAACATGACATGCTGTTATTGCGAGACTATTGATGAAGCTTCCAGCATAAGGGTTAGACAGGCCTTCACATAAGAACATAAGAACATAAGAATTAGGAAGAGGAGTAGGCCATCTAGCCCCTCGAGCCTGCTCCGCCATTCAACAAGATCATGGCTGATCTGGCCGTGGACTCAGCTCCACTTACCCGCCCGCTCCCCATAACCTTTAATTCCCTTATTGGTTAAAAATCTAGCTATCTGTGACTTGAATACATTCAATGAGCTAGCCTCAACTGCTTCCTTGGGCAGAGAATTCCACAGATTCACAACCCTCTGGGAGAAGAAATTCCTTCTCAACTCGGTTTTAAATTGGCTCCCCCATATTTTGAGGTTGTGCCCCCTAGTTCTCGCCTCCCCGACCAGTGGAAACAACCTCTCTGCCTCTATCTTGTCTATCCCTTTCATTATTTTAAATGTTTTTATAAGATCCCCCCTCATCCTTCTGAACTCCAACGAGTAAAGACCCAGTCTACTCAATCTATCATCATAAGGTAACCCCCTCATCTCCGGAATCAGCCTATCGTGAATTGTCTCTGTATCCCCTCCAAAGCTAGTATATCCTTCCTTAAGTAAGGTGACCAAAACTGCATGCAGTACTCCAGGTGCGGCCTCACCAATACCCTGTACAGTTGCAGCAGGACCTCCCTGCTTTTGTACTCCATCCGTCTCGCAATGAAGGCCAACATTCCATTCGACTTCCTGATTACCTGCTGCACCTGCAAACTAACTTTTTGGGATTCATGCATAAGGACCCCAGGTCCCTCTGCACCGCAGCATGTTGTAATTTCTCCCCATTCAAATAATATTCCCTTTTACTGTTTTTTTTCCCAAGGTGGATGACCTCACATTTTCCGACATTGTATTCCATCTGCCAAACCTTAGCCCATTCGCTTAACCTATCTAAATCTCTTTGTAGCTTTTCTGTGTACTCTACACAACTCGCTTTCCCACTAAGCTTTGTGTCATCTGCAAATTTTGTTACACTACACTCTGTCCCCTCTTCCAGGTCATCTATATATATTGTAAACAGTTGTGGTCCCAGCACCGATCCCTGTGGCACAACACTAACCACCGATTTCTAACCTGAAAAGGACCCATTTATCTTGACTCTCTGCTTTCTGTTCGCCAGCCAATTCTCTATCCATGCTAATACATTTCCTCTGACTCCACGTAACCTTATCTTCTGCAGTAACCTTTTGTGTGGCACCTTATCGAATGCCTTTTGAAAATCTAAATACACCACATCCATCGGTACACCAAATCCACCATGCTCGTTATATCCTCAAAGAATTCCAGTAAATTAGTTAAACATAATTTCCCCTTCATGAATCCATGTTGCGTCTGCTTGATTGCACTATTCCTATCTAGATGTCCCGCTATTTTTTCCTTAATGATAGTTTCAAGCATTTTCCCCACTACAGATGTTAAACTAACCGGCCTATAGTTACCTGCCTTTTGTCTGCTCTCTTTTTTAAACAGAGGCGTTACATTAGCTGTTTTCCAATCCGCTGGTACCTCCCCAGAGTCCAGAGACTTTTGGTAGATTATAACGAATGCATCTGCTATAACTTCCGCCATTTCTTTTAATACCCTGGGATGCATTTCATCAGGACCAGGGGACTTGTCTACCTTGAGTCCCATTAGCCTGTCCAGCACTACCCCCCTTAGTGATAGTGATTGTCTCAAGGTCCTCCCTTCCCACATTCCTGTGACCAGCAAATTTTGGCATGGTTTTTGTGTCTTCCACTGTGAAGACCGAAGCAAAATAATTATTTAAGGTCTCAGCCATTTCCAAATTTCCATTATTAAATCCCCCTTCTCATCTTCTAAGGGACCAACATTTACTTTAGTCACTCTTTTCCGTTTTATATATCTGTAAAAGCTTTTACTATCCGTTTTTATATTTTGCGCAAGTTTACTTTCGTAATCTATCTTTCCTTTCTTTATTGCTTTCTTAGTCATTCTTTGCTGTCGTTTAAAATTTTCCCAATCTTCTATTTTCCCACTAACCTTGGCCACCTTATACACATTGGTTTTTAATTTGATACTCTCCTTTATTTCCTTGGTTATCCACGGTTGGTTATCCCTTCTCTTACCGCCCTTCTTTTTCACTGGAATATATTTTTGTTGAGCACTATTGAAGAGCTCCTTAAAAGTCCTCCACTGTTTCTCAATTGTGCCACCATTTAGTCTGTGTTTCCAGTCTACTTTAGCCAACTCTGCCCTCATCCCACTGTAGTCCCCTTTGTTTAAGCATAGTACGCTCGTTTGAGACACTACTTCCTCATCCTCAATCTGTATTACAAATTCAACCATACTGTGATCACTCATTCCGAGAGGATCTTTTACGAGGAAATCTTTTATTATTCCTGCCTCATTACACAGGACCAGATCTAAGATAGCTTGCTCCCTTGTAGGTTCTGTGATGCCACTTGGGATCTGCTGGTGCAACGTCATTGGGAAGAAGAGCCTCCACCAACACCATCTGCCAAAGTAAGGTATGCTCCAGTGTTTTGCAGATTTTGGGGTGTGGGTGACAGCAGGAGGGCTACAAAATCTACAAGAAGGGCCTTTAGCAGGTCTAATACACTTACCTTGAAAGTATATGGGCCTTTCAAATGCCCTCCTGTTTGTACGTTCGCCCAAGGTCTGGTCCACTGCCAAGTTTCACTGGCGCACTGAAGCGCTCTGCTGGGGCTAAAACTGGTGCAGAGCCTTCCCCTGCCCCCAGTTAATACAATAATGAAGCTCCCATCTGTTTCTGAACGAAGCTTCAAATGCCTGTCCCAGGCCTGACTTAAAGATCGAGCACGATTGTAACTGAACGGGACTGTTCCGCCTGATTTTCTTTCCTCTTCTCTCTCACTTCCCACCCTAAGTTGGAGAGGTTGCATGCGAAAATCACCCCCACATTATCTTCACACAATGATATTAATGTTCGTCAACTAGTGTCATTCTATAGGATGTTTAAGATAACTTATTTGTCACAATTTATTATGCGTATAAATTCCATTTATTCCAGTGTGTGACAATGCCAACAGGTGCAGTGTACCAACAAGAATGTAATGTGTTGCCTTGTTCCATGGTATAGTGATTGACATGAGCTGAATTCTATTTTTGAGAGGGATATTTACATAAATGTGGCGGGTGTATTTCACAGCTCCTCGAGGTATTCTTTTGTCTGTTCTATTCAATAACATAAAGCATTGGTTTGAGCCATTCAACGGAATAATTGTAATTTATTTCTGGAAATCTTTTGTTTCTGTTAAACAGAATTCTTGATGATCATTGGGAAGAAATGAGTTTCAATGGCACTTGTCAAACACTGAGGCTATTTTCTCCCTATGAGGAAATTTGAACAAATGGGTGTTATTTTACTCACATTTGATTCATTCCATGAGTATCATTTAAACCAAGCTGTGCTGAATCAAGGAACAGACAAAAGTGACATTGTCCCACCCTCAGACTCAGAAGAAATCAGTGAGCAATAATGATTGAATGACTGTGTGACAGACAAAGCCCTGATCTGTGACAGGCTATTTTCCAATTTCCCATTCTGAGTGGCAGTGTTCCTTTTGTGGTGAGTCATGACTGCCGAAAGCCAGCCCTGTAGAAGCAAGCAAAGAAGGTGCAAAACCCACTCCTTCTATCAGACCACATCCAACTTGCACTATAATGAACATTCGGAGGGGGGGAGGGTGAAGAGCCAGAGGTCGTGGTCCATATTGGTACCAACGACATAGGTAGAAAGAAGGATGAACTCCTGCAGGCAGATTTTAGGCAGCTGGGAAAGAGATTAAAAAGCAGGACCTCAAAGATAGTGATCTCCGGATTACTCCCGGTGCCTCGCGCAAGTGAGTATAGAAATAGGAAGATATAGCAGATGAATGTGTGGCTGGAATGTGTGCAGGAGGGAGGGCTTCAGCTTCCTGGGGCATTGGGAGCAGTTTTGGGGGGGGGTGAGAACTGTACAGGCCAGACGGGTTGCACCTCAACAGGGCCGGAACCAATATCCTCACGGTGAGGTTTGCTAGTGCTGTTGGGGAGGATTTATTCTAATTTGGTGGGGGGCTTCGCACCAGGATGTAGCATTAGAAAGGGGAAATAAAGTGCTCAAAGGATTGGAAGAGGCTAAAAGCACTAAAGTAAGAAATATTAAGGTATTAGGTGAGGTCCATCTAAGAGAGAATACAGGATAGTCTGAGATGGTTTACAGTGTATGGGGGTGAAATTCAGTAGCGCCCTGTTTGGCGTGTTAACTTAAAAAATTTGGAAAGTTAGCGCCAGGTGCAAGCGATTCTGAACTTCAGCTAAATTGAGCTTTAGCGCCCCTGGAAGAAATGGGGATGGTAAATGAGGTGCTAATGACCTCAGTGGGGTGCTGCAGGCATGCTATTTGCAGAGCGCTAGCCAATTTTAGCTGACTTGTATTCAGCAATCATTCTTCAATCCTTCGCACTGCTTGATTCCAGCTCTTAGGGAGGTAATATCAAGCTGCACCTGCTCGTTTTCAGCATTGCTACATTTGAGTGAGACTGCTGAGCTACTGAGAGAACTTTGCTGAGATACTAAGATAACATTAAGAACATAAAAACATAAGAAATAGGAGCAGGAGTAGGCTATTTGGCCCCTCGAGCCTGCTCTGCCATTCTGATCTGATCTGATCTTGGGCTCAGTTCCACTTCCCTGCCCACTCCCCATAACCCTTTACTCCCTTATCGCTCAAAAATCTGTCTATCTCCGCCTTAAATATATTCAATGACCCAGCCTCCACAGCTTTCCGGGGCAGAGAATTCCACAGATTTGCAACCCTCTGAGAGAAGAAATTCCTCCTCATCTCAGTTTTAAATGGGTGGCCCCTTATTCTGAGACTATGCCCCCTTGTTCTAGATTCCCCTATGAGTTGAAATATCCTCTCTGCATTACCTTGTCGAGCTCCCTCATTATCTTACATGTTTCAATAAGGTCATCTCTCAATTGTTGGAATTCCAATGAGTACAGGCCCAACCTACTCAACCTTTCTTCATAAGTCAATCCCTGAATCTCAGGAATCAACCTAGCGAACCTTCTCTCAACTGCCTCCAATGCAAGTATAGCCTTCCTTAAATAAGGAGACCAAAACTGTACGCAGTGCTCTCGGTGTGGCCTCACCAATACCCTGTACAATTGTAGCAAGACTTCTCTGCTTTTATATTCCATCCCCCTTGTAATAAAGGCCAATATTCCATTTGCCTTCCTGATTACTTGCTGTACCTGCATACTAACTTATTATGTTTCATGCACAAGGACCCCCAGGTCCCTCTACACTGCAGCATTTTGTAATGTTTCTCCATTTAAATTATAATTTGCTTTTTTATTTTTTTCTGCCAAAGTGGATAACCACACACTTTTCCACATTATATTACATCTGCCAAATTTTTGTCCACTCACTTAGCCTATCTACATCCCTCTGCAGATTTTTTTGCCCTCCTCACAATTTGCATTCCCACCCATCTTTGTATCATCAGTAAACCTGGCTACGTGACACTCGGTCCCTTCATCCAAGTCATTAATATAGATTGTAAATAGTTGAGGCCCCAGCACCACTCACTGTGGCACCTCACTGGTTTCAGTTTGTGGGATAGCTGGTGCAAATCCTGTTGCAAGGAAGAGGGCCAGGCACTTCAACAATGTGGCATTGGAGACATTAGTGGGGGTAGTGGAGAGAAGGAACAAATCGCTGTTCCCTGCATCTGGAAGGTGGCTATCACCACAGGTCTTCAGGGTGATGAGGCGAAAAGTAGCCGAGGAAGTGTTGTCCAGCACTGTTGTAGACCGAACCCTGACACAGTGCCGCAAGACGTTCAACGACCTCAGTCGGGTGGTCAAGGTGAGTAAATGTGCACACTTCTGTGTACACTGAGCAAACCACCATCCCCCCATCACTCCCCCACCAAACATGTGCAGGTACTCAGACTCATATCCTCATCTCACGCCTTGCCTACATTCACAGCTATTCAACCATGGCAGGCATATCTCCCACTCACATAGCTGAACTCTTACTCACACAGGTTCCTTTCTTTTGCAGGCCAGGATGACACTTAATAGGAGGGAGCAGCAGAGGACTGGAGGAAGTGAACCTCAACTTCAGATGCCCAGTGACCTGGAAGAATGAGTGCTGCGGCTCATTGGCCCGCAGTGGTGAGAGCCATGGCTGGTGGAGACGTCGACCCCATTGGGGACAACAATGTATCTTTATCCTGTCTCCTTTTCTCATCCCACTTCCCCCTCACACCAGACGGCTTTACCACTTTCCAGCTCCTGACACTGTCTGCCTTCCTTCCTCCATTCCCGTCCCCCTGCCCTCACCTTAACGCAAGTCTTGTGCTATTTATGCTTTCAGATAATCAGCAAGCAGATGTGCAGTCTGTACCTGAGCCTCCCCCCCCCATCACATTGAGGAGGGTGAAACGGAGGAGGAGGATGAGGAGGACTCAAGCACTGCATCACTGCATTTCTCACCCGCAGGCACCAGCTCAGAGACTGGCACTACACGGTCCTTAGAGGTTAGCTTAGCAGAGGGGTCTGCACTGAGTGATGCACCGGGGACGAGCAGGCTGCAGAAAGGTCAAGGGGAAAGGGTACCTCAAGAGCCAGCTCCCCGGAGGGAGAGTTCATGCGTGAGTTCTGCTACACAGGACTCAGATGAGGACCATGATGTGGAGGTGTTCACAAGAAGTGTGCACTCTAACATGATAGGTGTAATGGCAAGGGTGCCCGAGAGCCTCTCCGCTATGGTAAAGTGCATGGAGGAATCCACCTCCAGCATTGCTCTGAGCTCTGCACACACCATGGAGCCCATCATTTTGAGTCTGCAGACGATGGTGCACTCCCAGAGAGACCATGTGGATCTAGACCTCAAGACGCATGTCATGGATGATATTGCAGCTTCCATTGCAGCGCAGGTGGCAGCAATGCAATGTCTTGGTGCTGTGATGCAGACAATTGCTGCACCATTGAGTCTCAGACTGCTCTCATGCAGTCTCTGCTGGATGACATGCGTGCTCTGATTGTTGCCATTGTTGCTGGATCCACCACAGTCCACAGGGGATCTCATGGTGTCACAGCAGCCCACCATTCTGTGCCCCAGGAGATTGTTGGGGATGCTGAGGTACTGCCCCAGGTGAGTGGCAGTGGTTCAGTGGAGCAGGAACCTGCTGTCCTCTCTCAGGATGACAGCATTCCTGATCCCACCACTTCCACTCCGCCATTGCACTTGTCATTGCCTGTCACCAAACCAGCCCAAACTGCGCTGCCCATCCTGAGGTGGTGCAGTCTACAGTGAGCCTTCCAAACCCAGAGCTGGTCGAGGGCATCCTGCAAGGCCATCTGTAGTCTCTGGCCCTGACACACAGTGGCCTTCCACCAGCTGCTGTTCTGCAGCCAGAGGGGACACACTGCGGAGGAGTTGTAGAATAGTTGAACCAAACAGAGGATATAAGGGTCTGAAAATTCCGGCCTCATCGGGTCTGTGCGAAGTGCGCCGGTCCTGACGAGGCATCGCAAAAGCCGATTTTAGCGGCACGATGCGCATACGCCGAAAACCGGCTTTTCCGATCTGTCAAGACAGATCCTGCGTATCCCTGGGAGAAGGACATCCGCACGGCAGAAATTGGGCTATTTACTGAACTCATGCCCAGCGAATTTCCTTCAAACTTTTACGCCTGGTAAAAGCAAGCGCATAGCTTACTTTTGCCAACGTAAGAGTTTTAAAACAAATAAAAATTCAATTTAAAAACTCATTTTTAAAAGTCCTGTCCATTAAGGTAAGTTTATTTTTAAAACTATTAAAACACATTGAAACATTTAATTACATATAATTTCAATTAATTTTAAATACGTGAGATGTTTTATTTATTTATTATGTTGTATTTCGGTGTTTTAGGGGTTTTTCTCATTTATAGTAATGGGAGTCCGTACAAACAGAGTGCCCATTTTTATCAATGAGAATATTGCAAAGTGATTGGTGGTTGAGGCCCATGTGATTCCAGCTTGTACGTACATGCGAGAAAGACATTTCCCCATGTGCTGCGCAGCGACTCTAGGCCTCCGACCAGATTCTCTACATTCCTCCAGGACCACCAGGTACTTTCATAGATTTTTTTCGGGTCAGAGGCATTTGGATGAAGGAAGCCTCCGACCACAATTTTCCCCCCAAGGAAATGCACAAAGGTGATTCATAAGTACATTTGTTGTTTATGATACTTTAAATTGTTATGACATAAATTGCTGGTGACTCTCATTTCAATTTTGGGGCTTTGGTATGGAATGGCAAATTGAAGTGGTGATGGGAACATCCAGAGGAATTGGGAAGTGGGATGGAATTCACTGGAACTGAAGTCTGATGAGATGGTCACCGACCACCCTTCCAGAATCGCGATTATTTGCCTGCATCCTCTGTCGCTGGTGTTGCTGCTCCTGCTGCTCCTCATCCTCCACCTTGTTCTCTACTTCATCTTCCTCACGCTCCACCTCTTCCTCATCCTCCTCCTCCTTAGATGATGGAGCTATGCCTGGTGGCAATGGCTGTGCCTTCATGATAGCCAAGTTGTGCAACATATAGCAGATGACGACGAATAGGGACACCCGCTCAGGCGAGCACTGGAGGATTCCTCCCGAGCGGTCAAGGCAGCAGAACTGTTGCTTGAGCACTCCGGTAGTCCGTTCAATGATGTCCCTGGTGGCGGCATGGCTCTCATTTTATGAGTACTGCGCAGGAGTGGTGGGGTTGCGGAAGGGAGTCATGAGCCAGGTAGAGAGTGGATAGCCCTTGTCGCAGACCAACCAGCCACGAGCCTCATGTGGTGGCTGGAAGAGGCTGGCACACCAGTCTGGCACAGGCTGTAGGCATCATAGCTACTGTCAGGATAGCGGACATTGACGGTTAGGATTCTGCATGTTGAAGGGTGCAAAATTCAAAAGAAGCCCCACTGTGTTTGGGCTCATTCGAAAGGAAATTTAATTTGGGACTATCTACCGAAAAGTTTGGAACTCTAGAGTGCTTATGGAAGAAACTACGAACTTTAATAGAATTTTGGTTTTTAAACGACAAACTCAAGGCTGTGGGCGGACCTACGTAACTAGCAAGAGACAGTCTAATTAAGTAAAGCTACCTGGGTGTGAGGACTGAGTTAACCTGTCTGGAAGAATGAGTATTCGAAAATCCTTGCCCCACAAGAGACATTAACATCACAAAATCACCCAGAGGTAGCTACCCATCAACATGGGTCCGGACAACCATTTCAGCATATACATCACAAAGAGGTCCAATCCAGCCATTATGCGAAAGACTAAGCATAAAAGGACATTGCAATTACCAAACTAATATTTCGATTAAGAAACAGTTTTCGAACATCAACTCACCCAAAATATATCAACTTTTAACGAGCCCGACAAAATATTACAAAGAAGAACCAAGCCCGACAAAATTATACAAAGGATTTTGAAGAGATTTGGCGCTAAGATTAGAATACTGAAATCATATAACTGGCCCCTGTTTTCAACAGAGGTTAGAGATGATTGCTAGCTAGCTACAAGGCTACTACTACCTCAGATGCCATACTACACCAGGTGCTATACTGCGAGTATGTCATCAAGACAAGGAGAGAAACCGACGCGACAGTTGTAAACTAACTTCTCCAGCCTCGAAGTCTTGAAGTCCTGAAAGAAGGAAGAACATCACCATCACAGCAGCGACCGACCACAGTCAACGTGGTATCAAGGGAAAAACAACTGCGATCTACCGTTAACTATCAAAAGGGTTGGTAAGCATAGTCGCTGCATGCCTTGGTGTCTAACCAAGCTAGAATTAGGTATTGGAAGGTGGGAGGTATAATTTACTGTGACCCCCCCCCCTTTGAATGTGTAGTGCATGGTTCTTTATTCAAGTGATTTGTGATTTTAAGTTTGACCTTGTACCTTTCCTTGTGTTGTTCTTTATTAGCGTGATTGTAAGTTTGGCTGTGTAATTTCTTACTAGAGTAATAAGCCTGTATTACTTTGACTGTAATAAAAACAAAGTTCTTTGTATCAAACCAGTGTCCTTTGCACTTTTGTCACAGCCCCCAAATAAATCCAGACTACAGAACCCAAGGGAGTGGGAGCGATTCGAACCGCTCAAGTTGGTCAGAAAGGAACCTGACCCCCTCATACAGACCACCCCCTTACAAAATGGCAACCGTGGCAGGACTCTGATACAAGGGGTGTGATGCGGAGTGTGTTGGTTTTGGGGGAAAGAACCAAAATGGAAGCGAGGATTTTCTCCTATGCGTATAAGAAAGTGAATATCACGAGAGAATGGATGCTTAGTCTATTGCGCGCTGAGCATCCAGCTGATGCTGCAGCCCAGGGACAGCAAGTAAAGATCACAAGGCAGCATTAGAGAAAGCAACTTGGTTGGTCTGCCTAAAGCGACAGGTCCAACTCCTAGACAGAATGAATGAAACATTACAAACAGAGTTATGGGAATGCGCACAGAAGGATTATGTCAGAAGAAAGATTATCAGGATAACTCCGTAAGCTAAAACAGGAAAGGACCCAAATAATGGAAAGGTTTAAAAGCAGTCAGGACTATTTTCAATGTCAGGTGACCGAGGCCAAAAGTAATGAAAAGTCAATGAGGGAGAAAAGCACTCGCCTCACCCTACAATAAAAGAGCTCCAGGAAAGATTAAAAGATGTGCAAGCAGCGTATAAAGTAGCTAGCACTAATGGGTTTGAATCGGGAGACCACGGTCCCTACCAGCAACAAATTAAAAGTGTAAACCTTGCTCTGTCCAAGGCAAAAGGCATGGTATGCCTAGTTACCCCAGGTACGCCCCAGGTAAACCTGGAAGAGAAGGGAGAAACTACCGGCCACTACCTGTGGCACCGGTGACCACACCGGTTCAGCAGCAGGAGGGGAAAATCAGTTGTGGGGCGGACAGGGATAGTGAACCATCACCACCTGTGGCACTGAGTTTCAGCTCGGCTTGGCCGCAGGGAGGAGAGGGAGGCGAGCCAGAACAGGGAGAGCCAGAACCAGGGCCAATGTGCCCGGTCCGGCAATAGAATTTTAGCCCGCCCACCCTTAACTGGGGTCCAGGGCCCCTGGAAAGTCAGTTTGTGGTCCTCCACACTCCCCACCAGCTTAGGGGTATGATAAGCCACCTGGGAAAGCTAACTCCAAAAGGAGACCCCTCGGTTCACTTTGTGGAAGTGCAACAGACAGGGTATATTAATGGTTGCGGTGATGCAGAAATGGCAAAGATGCTTCTCCTATCCCTAGACAGCAAACTGTACCAGTCCCTCTCTACTGAGAGCAAAAGAGAACAGAAAACACTTGCTGCTGTCCAAAAGGACGTTTTAGAAGCTATGGGCTGCAATGATGGGAGTCCCTTCTCTAGAGTAGAGAAAACGGTGCAGCTCACAGGAGAAATCCCACAGGCTTTCACAGACTGACTGTGGCCTGTGTACCAGAGCGCCTGTAGTGGGGACATAGACAGGGATCACTTAAGCCCGGACGAATTAGCACACTGGCTCCGAAGCCTAGTAGCTAACAGTTTACCCAGAATAAGAACCAAGGCTGAGGCCTGGTTCGACCCAGAGATCCTCAAGCCACAGAACAGGGAGTCTTAGACAACTGACCCTAGCTTACAGAAACGGCAGAGGGACAGAAGAGCACCCACAAAAGGGAAGGGTTCACAAAATCCGACCTAGCCAAGATAAGAGGGAATGGCGCCATGAGGGGAGTAACCCCTCCGATACAAAACATACTTGCTTCGGGTACGGAAAGAGTGGGCACTGGAGAAATAATTGTAAAAATCCATGGAAGAATAGCGCAGGGAAGAGTTTTCCAGCAGCCCCTGCCCAAAAGACCGAGACCGAGAAGCCAGCCCCTCCCCACTCGTTTGAGACCTTTTTAACTGTGCTCTGAGCCATATTAGATGGCCCTGGGAAGGTAACCACCGTCACCGGTACCGAAATCCCATCTGCCCCCTCCCAACCAAAACTGTGACTAGGACAGGCGCAGCCTGTCCACTTGTGTGCCCTCGAGTATGATGCGTGGGGGAGACCGACATTACAAATGGAAGTGGGAAAGGTGAAAGGGACTTACCTGCTGGACACCGGTGCCTCAAGTACCCTTTTCTATGCAGCTAACCCCGCCGCCTCACCTCTGTCTAGCGGCGTCCCCTAAAGCTTGGTGGGTTTCACAGAAACTGAACAGACTGGCTCATTCTCCGTTCCGCTCTCCATTCATTTAGGTACACTCCACACTAACTGGACTTGTGACCTGATGAAGTGGGTGTAGGAAGGGAGAGGGATCCTGGGGGCTGACTTCATCCTAGGCCATGGGATCCTAGTGGATTTAAGAAACCACTGTCTTTGGGGGTCAATCTGTACGGGACAGGAGAGTGAGATCATGGTTATCGCAGGAAAACAGGGAAAAGGGACGGTGTGCACCATGAAGCCAAAGGAGGGTTATGACCTTGAATCAGTGGTCAGTAACACCGCTGCAGAATACCTGAGGAAAAACCTTGCAGCTTTTGACACTCACAAACATGACTGCGGGAGAATAAATGGGGTCGAGGTTAGCATAGATAGGGACCCCATGACACGACCACAGAAACAGTACAACTTCCCCAGGGAGGCGGAGGCAGACATGGAAACAGCCTTGGGTTCGCTAGTTAAAAAGGGGGTATTGAGACCAATAGCTACCCATGTGAACTCTCCATTGTGGTCGGTTAAGAAACCAGACAACTCCTGGAGAGCCACGGTGGCCTATCGAGTACTCAACCATAACATCCCCGCCTGTGCACCCACCGTTGATGCTGTCGCCGACCTCATTGGAAGTATCCCAGCCTCCGCGACTACCTTCACGGTGCTAGATGTTTCCAACGGGTTCTGGTCCATACCTTTAAGAAGGGAAGATCAGTAAAAGTTTGCTTTTACCTTTAAAGGACAGCAATACACTTGGAACTGTCTCCCTCAGGGCTTCCACAACAACCCCAGTATTTTCCATCAGTGTATGGCTAACTGTTTAAAGAGTTTCAGCAGACCCCAGCAATTAGTACAGTATGTAGATGACCTGCTCCTATTCACCGATGAGGGGGAGGAGCATGGCCCACTGCTGGCTGAACTGCTGGAACTGCTGAAAGAAGAGGGATTTAAAGTAAACCCCAAGAAGGCACAGATCGGCCTGAAGAAAGTAAAATTCCTGGGACTGGCTGTGCACGCTGGGGAAAGAGCCATTGACAAAGCTAGAAGGGAAGCAGTGCAGAAGTTACCCGCCCCCAACACAGTAACAGGAGTGAGATCTTTTCTAGGGCTACCTGGTACTGCAGAGATTTCATTGAGGATTAAGCAGCCATCGCAGCCCCTCTGCTCCGAATCCTACACAAGGGAGTGGAGTGTGAATGGGGAAAAAGTTGCGAGGCAGCATTTATCCAACTCAAAAAAGACCTGCAGATTGTGCAAGCTTTAGGAGCCATAGATGGGGGTAAAGAGTTTTTCCTGGAGATAGCAGCCAGTAGGGACAGCCTGAGTGCAGTACTGCTCCAAGAGCGGCACAGCTGGCTGAGACCAGTGGTCTACTCCTCCAGGATACTCACGGATGTGGAGAAGGGATACTCCAACTGTGAGCAGCACCTCCTAGCCACTCACTGGGCTGTGAAAAGATCACTGATCTTCACAGGGGGGGTCCCCTATCACACTCCTTACCCACCATATGCCCACCCAAATGCTCCTGGATGGGAGAATCAAGAACGGGACAGTGAGCAGTGCCCGCATTGCTCGCTGGACCCTGCTCCTGTCTCAAATGGGCCTACGGGTAAAGGGTCTCTGCGAGCCAGGAGTCACAGCCAACATGATTTATCCAGGGACAGCCCAACGGTGTTCCATAGAAGGGGTATGGGAAATTAACATAGGCTTTCGGGCTGGGTTACACCCCACAGGCCGAGAGATCAATGTGGATGGTTCAAGCACGGTATCTGCGGGTGAACGACTCACAGGCTGCGGAGTTTATGACCCTGAGGCAGGCATTGCCCTGGCGATTAAACTCCCCAGTACTATGTGCGCCCAGCACGTTGAACTGTCTGCGGTGGTGTACGTAGCCACACACCCCGAAGAATTCCCTATCCCATACACGATTTGCTCGGACAGTATGTTCACATGCAATTCGTGTACGGAGTACCTGGCTATCTGGTCCCGCCGCTGATACACATCCGCAGACGGGAGACGTCTGACAATTAAGCCCCTGCTGGAAAAGGTCATGAAAGTCGTAGGGGAGGAAGGGAATATCTACATACATAAGGTGAAGGCACATTCCACCACAAAACCCCATAGTGAGGGAAACCAGCAGGCTGACATGTCAGCCAAGCAAGGGGTCCCTCACGGGCAAGCTCTGGGATCCGTACAACCCAGGACCCATCGCAGCAGTCAGGGGCAGGATAGGGATGGCAGGGAAGGCAGGGATAGCTTTGCCCCCGGACCGAAAAATGGTCCAGACCCTAGACCCCGTCCTCAAAACTGTCCTGAACACGCTAGCAAAATGGGAAAGGGTAGACGGCCCGTACGGCACCGCAGAAATTGCCATTAAAGAAGGCTTGCAGTTCAGCGGGGGAGCAATGGGTAGTACCGCAACAATACTGGAGAGAATTCCTTCAGCTGGCCCACGAGGGTCCAGGAGAAGGACACCCAGAATCTGAGACCACTTGGCAATGGGTGGAACAGGCAGGGTGGTGGCCAGGACTCAGGGAAGACGTCCGCGAGTTCTGTGCTAGCTGTCTCGTGTGCGCGGCCAACAACCCTGACCCCCAGAAAAGAAAGGTGTCTATGGGACATATCAGGAGGGTAGAGGGACCCTGGCAGTCGATCCCAATCGATTACATCGGGCCCCTACCTGGTGCCCAGGGAGGTTACAAGTACTGCCTAGTATTAGTGGATGTATTCACTAAATGGGTGGAAGCCTTCCCATACCAAACAGCCACTGCCCTGGGAACAGCCAGGATCCTGGTTAGTGAAGTGTTCTCTCGATGGGGACTACCACAATACGTGGAGTCCGACCAAGGGAGTTACTTCACTGGGCAGGTGATGCAGGAGACCCTTGAGGTACTCGGCATCAAAGGGAAATGGCATGTCGCCCATAACCCGCGATCATCCGGGTCTGTGGAGCGTTAAAACCGTACTATCAAAGAAAGGCTGCACAAAGAGACAGGGGACTCACCCAAAGGGTGGGTAGAGGTCTTACCACTAGTCCTCATGGGGATCCCGGCCAGCCAGTTAAAGAGCACGGGATACTCCCCGTACGAGCTCATGACCGGCAGAGCCATGCGAACCCACACCCATGTGTTAGCCCTGGTACTTGTGGAAGGTCAGCTTAGGGAAGCGAACCAGGACAGCTTTGTCAGGAATCTGTTTGAACACCTTAAACAGATTCACTGGCAGGCCGCTAACAACATGAGAAAACAGCATCGGAGCAACCGACTGCTGCTAGACCTCCGCAAGCACCATGAGTGGGAGATAGGGGACCAGGTTATGGTGAGAAACTACGCTAGAGTAGGGGTCTTTGAGGCACTGTACATGGGACTGTACCACGTTGTCAACAAGGCAAGCCCCATGGTCTATGACATAAAATTGCCCCGCCGAACAAAATGGTTCCACATAAATCAGTGCAAACTTTTCGACCCAGGGCAGCAGCTAAACGCAAGGGACAGCAGAAAACTGTAAACTGCACTAAAGACAGGGACCCCCAGCCAACAGCCCCCGACTGTGGAAATCCCACAGGAGAAGTGGCAGACCCACAGACTGCACCTAGAGGGGCGGTGAACTGTGTTACTGGAGGAGCTGTCCCACCAATCATTTGGGACTCGGACGCACCCCCAGCAGCCATAAGAAGGACTCCCCGCACACCACAGCCAAAGACACCATGGTCACCAGCACTCCAATTTAAATGGTTCAGCCCCAGGAAAGGGATCAGCCGCAAAAGGACACCTAAGGTCAGAAACCAGCCCGCGAGCAGGGACACCCAGCCGGTAGCCTCGGGCAACAAGGGACACCCAGAAGAGATAGCAGTGGACCAACCACCAGTGAGAGTTCCCAGCCTGTAGCCGTCGACCAGGCAGAACCCCCAGGGGAAGAAATGAACCAGGCAGCCACCTCCGGTGCTGCAGCACCAGAGGGACGTTCCCCCGATAATATGGACTCAAACCCACATCCGATCAGGGTACTTAGGGTTAGGCGGTGCAGACCGACCTATCACGTACCTCGCTGGACACCCAGCGGGAGAAGAAGAAAGAGAGAAGGCAGCAATTAACCTGGTCACCCGGAGACGGGTGTCAGATGGACATATATAGTGATATGGATGTAAGAATGTTTAGTAACAAGTTAGAGTAGAGTAAAATTATCTGTGCAATGATAAGTATATATGTGTTAGTTAACTGGGGTAAGGAAAAGAATCTACCTGTGCAGCTGTTAAAAGAGACACAGGCCGGGTAATCCCCGGGAGTAAGAAGTATCTACTGGTATGGTTATTAAGGAAGCACCGGTGAGATAACAAGCAGAACGACTGTGAGATAAAGTTAAAAGCAGAAATCAACTCACAAGGAACTGAATAAGACAGCCAGTCGATTAAAGACTATACCATGTCTGAAAGGAAGAGAGCCCTATTCGAACTCGGTCACCTTTATCAAGCCAGACAGCTTTCTCAGGGCTCGACAATCTGTTTCATGTGCCCCTACAGGAAAGAGGTCAACATGAGAAGGATCCTGTTCCTGCTCGCCCTGATGAGGATGAGCAGCGGTGACTGAATCCCTCATTTACGGATGTTCAGAGGAAGAGCACCGATCGTAACCGCCGGGGGTGGACCCCGAGACGTGGAAGAACTCGCCGTTTACACCCACAAGGGAAGATGGTCAGGGTGGCTGGGATCTAATTCTACCCGCTACTCCAGCCAGGAAGGTTTTACCTACGGGGAGGCCTCACTTCCATGCCCCCGGATGCGGATCATCGCTGCCCGAGTCAGTGTTACAGAGGGAAAGCGTGTGCGTTTGACTTGCAAAGGGAACATTCCCCTGGGAAGATGGTGGTGGCTCAGAAAACTCAGCAAGGACACATGGGACCAGGAATCGGACTGGGAAAGACTCGGTAATGATACATACCACACCATCACGGGGACACGGGGAGGACTAACAGTGTGTTGGGACAAATGGTGGGAATCCGAACAAGGAATTTATGTTTGCATGTGGGGATCAGAGAGTATTTGTCCTGCAGGCATATCGATCGCTTTGCCAGGCAATGGAAAGATGAAGGGGAAGGGATGGGGTGGGACTCTAGCCTACACGGGTGCACGGTCCCACAATCCTCACTCCCAATTCACGCCACAGAACTAAGAGCACACATTAAGAAAACCCTACCCACAACCCCGCCAATACGCCAATACCACCACCAAGGGACCTGGGAACGGATTAGTATTGGTTGTAAAGTCCTGTCCCCTCAGTACAGATTCACACGAGGCATGTAGTGAAGTCAAGGTCACTCTAGACCTGCACCTTTATTTCACAGCTCTGGAATGCTGCACTTGCCTGAGACCTTTCCTCATATACCTCTCTCTTGCAAGTGAACCCCTGATGGTAAGGTATGCTGGTGGTTACAGGTCATATCTTATTACAGTCATGTATAGCATGTTAGGATATAGTTATATATAATAATGTAAGATACATGACATTGGTACTGACCGAAAAGGTATTATATTAGGGAGTACATATGCAGTAGCTTCATAGAAACATAGAAACATAGAAAATAGGTACAGGAGTAGGCCATTCGGCCCTTCGAGCCTGCACCGCCATTCAATGAGTTCATGGCTGAACATGCAACTTCAGTACCCCATTCCTGCTTTCTCGCCATACCCCTTGATCCCCCTAGTTATAAGGACTACATCTAACTCCTTTTTGAATATATTTAGTGAATTGGCCTCAACAACTTTCTGTGGTAGAGAATTCCACAGGTTCACCACTCTCTGGGTGAAGAAGTTTTGCCTCATCTTGGTCCTAAGTGGCTTACCCCTTATCCTTAGACTGTGACCCCTGGTACTGGACTTCCCCAACATTGGGAACATTCTTCCTGCATCTAACCTGTCTAAACCCGTCAGAACTTAAACGTTTCTATGAGATCCCCTCTCATTCTTCTGAACTCCAGTGAATACAAGCCCAGTTGATCCAGTCTTTCTTGATATGTCAGTCCCGCCATCCCGGGAATCAGTCTGGTGAACCTTCGCTGTACTCCCTCAATAGCAAGAATGTCCTTCCTCAAGTTAGGAGACCAAAACTATACACAATACTCCAGGTGTGGCCTCACCAAGGCTCTGTACAACTGTAGTAACACCTCCCTGCCCCTGTACTCAAATCCGCTCGCTATGAAAGCCAACATACCATTTGCTTTCTTAACCGCCTGTTGTACCTGCATGCCACCCTTCAGTGACTGATGTACCATGACACCCAGGTCTCGTTGCACCTCCCCTTTTCTTAATCTGTCACCATTCAGTCTGTCTCTGAATAGTCTGTCTCTCTGCTTTTACAACCAAAGTGGATAACCTCACATGTATCCACATTATACTTCAACTGCCATGCATTTGCCCACTCACCTAATCTATCCAAGTCACTCTGCAGCCTCATAGCATCCTCCTCACAGCTCACACTGCCACCCAACTTAGTGTTATCCGCAAACTTGGAGATACTACATTTAATCCCCTCGTCTAAATCATTAATGTACAATGTAAACAGCTGGGGCCCCAGCACAGAACCTTGCGGTACCCCACTAGTCACTGTCTGCCATTCTGAAAAGTACCTATTTATTCCTTCTCTTTGCTTCCTGTCTGCCAACAAGTTCTCAATCCACGTCAGCACACTAGCCCCAAGTTCAGTAATATTAAACCTTACCGAGGTACACCTGCCTGCATGGTGTCCGAAGGAAACAGAGCTGCTGTACCAGGCAATGTTATGTGTTAGACTTTGGAAATGTAGACAAAGTAGACCTATACACCCTAAACACTAGGGACACCATGGGCTCAGGGAGACCTAGAAGGGGAATCATAAACGACGTTTTCATTACCTACAATACAGCATCCTCTGTAATAACTAGCCTAGATGACATAGAACTGCAAACACAGATAAACAGTTTAAAGGCCCAATTGAGTAAAATCCTGAAACAGGAGAATACCGTAGTAGGATCAGAACTACACGAGGACCAGGCTATTTGAAAGTAATTGTGGCTGAGCTGGAAAAACATGCACAAACAGTGAATGCACTCATACGGGAGGATAGAAACACTTCTGACCAGGCTGCACAGAACGACATGTGTGTATTGTATGGGGCATGGTTGTTGGGCGAGGGTCGCAACAATCTGGAGGATTTAAAACAAGGTGTAGTCCCCTCTTGGATCAGAAACAAGCACCTCACAGCCCTTCACCCGTACAGCAATTCACTAAGCCCATGACAGCTCCGCCTAGCCTCTGAAGCCTACCCTGACCCAGTAGACTGTGGGAAATCTAACCACACCATTATGGGAATCGTACTAAGGATGCCGGTCATGGGTGGGACAGCCTGACCCGCACCAGTATACCTGGTGGAGAACATTGGAGTTATTCAGGGAGGTGCACACATTCGTTTTGCAGCGGTCCCACCCTATGTCATAAAGTGGGAGCACGCTGTAACGGCTACTGACCTCTCCGGGTGCCGGAGCCGGAGTGCACACGTAATACTGTGTCCCCAGTATTTAAGTGCTCATTCAAAGTCACGGTGTGGGTTTAAAGCTCTTGGCGCACAGCCTATTAACTGTACCATGGAGGTAATTGCACAAGACCATGTCCCTCCACAGGTAGCATACATAGCGGGTGGGACATATTGTGTCACCACCAGTGCACCCCACTACCAACATGGACACTTCTGGTGTCCTGTAAGTGACAGCAGTTTTTGCTTCAAACCTGAGGCATCAGTTCAAGTGGTTCAGGTACCGATTGTCCCCATTCCTGAACCCTCCACTGTCCACCTCACTGTGAAGGAAAACATTACAAACCTGCAGGATTATGTTGTACATTTTGACTATGCAATTCCCCCTCTATCCGAACATCTTACCGCTCTGCTAAAAGCTGTAATTATCTCACAAAAACACTTCTGCACTCTAGAACAGAAAACAATTGAGATAGGGAAAAAGATTCTCGAGATCACTATTCCACCTTGGTGGGACCTTTTCAGAAATATAGAAGTCCCAGTCTGATCCGAATCGCTTCCCATAATTTAGTTATTTGTCAACTCGCAATTATACTTTACTTATGGTATCTCACTTGCCGAGTGAAACGCAGAGGCCATCATGTCGGGCATCAAAGGGTGCTGTACACTCCCTGGCTGAACTTGGGATCGCTCAGGGAGGGGTTACACCATACTACCATGTTTAATTTGTGTTTGATTTTACCTGTTGTAAACCACAACATCGCGAGTGTTGTAAGAATGTTACTTAAATGTTTTGACTATGTACCTTTATTTTATTGAACGTAAAACGTGTTTGACTATGGACCTTTATGCTATTTGAGAATGTGTTACTTTGTGTTTTTATTTTATTTTACTTAAAGTTGTGTATGACTTATACCATCATTTTACTGTGAAAACCGAGTAAAAGAGGGACATCATACCCCCTCTATGCTATAACCGAAATGTAATGACTGCATTCACCTGTGTATTGCATTGCATTTCAACGGGAGAGGCAGGATAATGTTTAGCTAGTATAAATGCAGGGAAGGTTGACTCTCGGGAGCAGGAATTTTGCTTACATTGATTGACACTCAAGAGTTTGGAGTTTCAACAGAGGGAAATGAAGGAATGCAAAATTCACATGTAACCCCCCACCCCCGCTGTGTTTGGGCTCATTCGAAAGGAAATTTAATTTGGGAAAAGTTTGGAACTCTAGAGTGCTTATGGAAGAAACTACGAACTTTAATAGAATTTTGGTTTTTAAAAGACAAACTCAAGGCTGTGGGCGGACCTACGTAACTAGCAAGAGACAGTCTAATTAAGTAAAGCTACCTGGGTGTGAGGACTGTGTTAACCTGTCTGGAAGAATGAGTATTCGAAAATCCTTGCCCCACAATAGACATTAACATCACAAAATCACTCAGAGGTAGCTATCCATCAACATGGGTCTGGACAACCATTTCAGCATGTACATCACAAAGAGGCCCAATCGAGCTGTTATGCAAAAGACTAAGCACAAAAGGACATTGCAATTACCAAACTAATATTTCCATCAGGAAACAGTTTTCAAACATCAACTCACCTAAAACATATCAACTTTTAACGAGCCCGACAAAATATTACAAAGAAGAACCAAGCCCGCCAAAATTATACCAAGGATTTTGAAGAGATTTGGCGCTAAGATTAGAACACTGAAATCGTATAACTGGCCCCTGTTTTTAGCAGAGGTTAGAGATGGTTGCTAGCTAGCTACAAGGCTACTACTACCTCAGATGCCAAACTACACCAGGTGTTATACTGCGAGCATGTCATCAAGACAAGGAGAGAAACCGACGCGACAGTTGTAAACTAACTTCTCCAGCCTCGAAGTCTTGAAGTCCTGAAGGAAGGAAGAACATCACCATCACAGCAGCGACCGACCACAGTCAACGTGGTATCAAGGGAAAAACAACTGCGATCTACCGTTAACTATCAAAAGGGTTGGTAAGCATAGTCCCTGCATGCCCTGGAGTCTAACCTAGCTAGAATTAGGTATTGGGAGGTGGGAGGTATAATTTACTGTGACCCCCTCCATCCCCCCCCCTTTGAATGTGTAGTGCATGGTTCTTTATTCGAGTGATTTGTGATTTTAAGTTTGACCTTGTACCTTTCCTTGTATTGTTCTTTATTAGAGTGATTATAAGTTTGACCTTGTACCTTTCCTTGTACTATCCTTTATTAGCGTGATTGTAAGTTTGGCTGTGTATTTTCTTACGAGAGTAATAAGCCTGTATTACTTTGACTGTAATAAAAACAAATTTCTTTGCATCAAACCAGTGTCCTTTGCACTTTTGTCACATCCTCCAAATAAATCCAGTGTACAGAACCCAAGGGAGAGGGAGCGATTCGAAACTGCTCAAGTTGGTCAGAAGGGAACCTGACCCCCTCATAGAGACCCCCCTTACAATGTGTACTCAGACACCAATTGCACATTCCATGAGTGGTAGCCTTTGCGGTTATGGAAGATTTCAGGATTGTTATGCGGTGCTCGCAAAGCGACATGGGTACAGTCAATGATGCCCTGCACCATGGGGAAACACGCTACCATGGCAAAGCCAAATGCACGCTCCAGCTGCCTCTCGCTGGTCATCAGGAACAAAATGTATTCCCTTCTCCTTCTGTACAGAGTATCTATGACCTCGCGGATGCAGCAACGTACAGCAAACTGGGAGATGTTGGTTATTTAGGACTGAGATGAGGAGAAACTTCTTCACTCAGAGAGTTGTTAACCTGTGGAATTCCCTGCCACAGAGGGTCATTGATGTCAGTTCATTGGATATATTCAAGAGGGAGTTAGATATGGCCCTTATGGCTAAAGGGATCAAGGGGTATGGAGAGAAAGTGGGAAAGGGGTACTGAGGTGAATGATCAGCCATGATCATATTGAATGGTGGTGCAGGCTCGAAAGTCCGAATGGCCTACTTTCTTTGTTTCTATGTTTCTATGTCTCCTGTTGCACCCTGGAAGGATTCATTGGCGTAGAAATTGAGCATGATTGTGACCTTGACTGCCACTGAGAGGGCTGTCATCACCCTGGTCTGAGGCTCCAGGTCTGTTTGCAGCAGATGACAGAGCTCTGTGACCATTGTTCCTGAGTGAAATTGATGTAGGAGAACTGTTGCTGGAATTATCTGGGAGGGTATGGTCTCCTGTTGCCAGCCCTGTTGGGCCTCCTCCATCTGGCAACATTTTGCTGCCTTTCTCTTTGCATTTCACCCTGCCTAGTTCCCTGCATTTTTTCTGCCTTTCTCTCTACATTTCTCTCTGACTTTCTCTCTGCCTAAGTTGCCCCCAGCAGTGAAGTCAGAGCAAGAGCTCGAGTGCCAACACAGCCCCCATGAAACGATTTAAATGTTGTTTCAAATCTGCCCCCCATGAAACACCGAAATGGTTAAGAGCCAGAACTGAAAATCACTCAAATATGTCCAACAGCAAGTCCGCCTATATGGCCAACAAAAATTATTTCTAAAGATTGTACCTTTAAATAGCGCTCCTCCAGCCGACTACCAATTGAAACTCAACAGCTGAAGCTGTCATTGTCAGTGTCAGGCAGTAAGTCCGTGGGCGACCGAATTTCTCTTCAGGAGTGATAACAGGATGCTGCGTATGGTGATGACATCATCATTGCTGGGCGCAGCTGAGCAATGATACTTGTTTGCGCCTCTGCAAAACCCATGCCCAATTTAGCGGGGGGCGCTGTTCTTGTCACGCCACGGCAAAAATTCAATTGCACCCCGTTAGCACCCCCGGTGGGGACTAATGGGAGGTGCAAAGTACTCGAATTGTTCCCCCAATGTATGTGACGTGTAGTAAACAAGGTAAGCGAGCTGCAGACACAAATAGACACAGGGAAATATAATGTTGTGGCAATAATAAAGACCTGGCACAAAAAAGGGCAGGATTGGGTATTAAATCTCTTCAGCAGCACCGACTCACTCTATTTCTAAGCTGTCCTGGTCCGTAGTTCCATTTCATCCTTTGCCTCATCCGGCGCTTTAAACAAAAACTTTTTTCCTTCCTTTCAGCTGGCAAGGATCGTAAACTTCAACATCTCTTGGACACCACGCCTCTCCAGAACCTTCTTCACCTAAACCGCCTTCTAATCCCATCCCTTCTTCCAATGTCACCCCCTGCCGTATTTTCACTATTCCCTCCGACCTTCCTCTCTCTGACCCCAAACGATCAGTCCTCAGCAAAGGTCTGAGCTTCATCCCCTTACGCCCCCACCCCAATGAATTTTGAGCTCAGAACAATGCTGAACTCTTTTTCTGCCGTCTTCGCCTCCATGCCCACTTCTTTGGCCAGGAGTCTTCCCCCCGCACAGCTAACCCTTCGTCTCCGTGCCCAGTTCTTTGGCCAGGAGTCTTCCCCCTGCACAGCTGACCCTTTCTTACGGTTTCAGAATTCTCGCTCTACCTGGACCCCTCCCTCTGGCCTCTTACCCTCTCTAGACCTTTTCATTGCAAACTGCAGACGAGTCATCAGCTGTCTCAATTGCTCTGCTCCCCTCACTCACTCCACCCTACCTCCCTCTGAACTTGCAGCACTCCTCTCTCTTAGATCCAACCCCAACTTGTCATTAAACCTGCTGACAAGGGGGGTGCTGTTGTTGTTTAGCGAACTGATCTCTACCTTGCAGAGGTTGATTGCCAACTCTCTGACACCTCCTGCTACCTCCCCCTGGACCATGACCCCACCAGTGAACATCAAGCCATCATTTCCCAGACCGGCAATGACCTCATATCCTCTGGAGATCTTCTGTCCACAGCTACTAACGTTTAGTTCCCCAACTCCACACAGCCCGCTTCTATCTCCTTCCACAAACAGGACTGCCCCGGTAGACCCATCCTATCAGCCTGTTCTTGAACCACAGAACTGATTTTTTCCTATCTCGACTCTATTTCTTCTCCCCTTGTCCACTTACTTCCCACCTACATCAGTGACTCTTCCGATGCCCTCCGTCACTTTAACAGTTTCCAGTTTCCTGGCCCCAACCGTCTCCTTTTCACCATGGATGTCCAATCCCTCTACACTTCCATCCCCCAACAAGATGTCCTGAAGGCGCTCCACTTCTTCCTCAAGTAGAGGCCCAACTAATCCCTATCCACCACCACTCTCCTCCGCCTGGCTCAACTTGTTCTCACATTGAACAACTTCTCCTTTAACTCCACTCACTTTCTCCAAATTAAAGGTGTTGCTATGGGAACCCGCATGTGTCCGAGCTTTGCCTGCCTTTTTGTGGGATATGTGGAACATTCTTAGTCCCAGTCCTACTCGGGTCCCCTCCCTCACCTCTTTTTCCAGTACATTGATGACTGTATTGGTGCCTTTTCCTGCTCTCGCCCTGAATTTGAATATTTTATGCACTTTGCATCCAATTTGGATAGGGTGTGAATGGCATAGTAATGACCAGCTGCCATTATAGACAAAGAGAAAAAAAAAGAGAAAAGAAAGAAGAAACAAAACATAAGATGGTGGTGGCAATGGTGGGGGCAGGGGGGTGGGGGGCAGAGCGGGAGTGGGAGGGAAAGGGATCCAAAGGTGGATATGCTCTGAAATTGTTGATCTCGATGTTGAGTCCAGAAGGCTGTGTAGTACCTAAACAAAAGATGAGGTGCTGTTCTTCGAGCTTGATTTGAGCTTCCTTACCAGCCACATATTTGACCGCTCCGAGACATGCTTGACCCTTGCACCAGGGCAGCAACATACCATCCTGGAGTCTCAATTGCAGTCACAGAAACGTTTATCTATTTCCCTTACAATAGAATCCCCTACCACTGTAGTTCTCACACTCTTTTTCCTGCCCTCCCGTGCAACGAGACCTGGGTGTCATGGTACATCAATCATTGAAAGTTGGCATGCAGGTACAGCAGGCGGTGAAGAAGGCAAATGGTATGTTGGCCTTCATAGCTAGAGGATTTGAGTATAGGAGCAGGGAGGTCCTACTGCAGATGTATAGGGCCTTGATGAGGTCTAACCTGGAATATTGTGTTCAGTTTTGGTCTCCTAATCTGAGGAAGGATGTTCTTGCTATTGAGGGAGTGCAGCGAAGGTTCACCAGACTGATTCCCGGGATGGCAGGACTGACATATGAGGAGAGACTGGATCAACTGGGCCTGCATTCACTGGAGTTTTAAAGGATGAGAGGGGATCTCATAGAAACATATAAAATTCTGATGAGCCTGGACAGGTTAGATGCAGGAAGAATGTTGGTGAAGTCCAGATCCAGGGGACACAGTCTAAGGCTAAGGAGTAAGCCTTTTAGCACTGAGATGAGGAGAAACTTCTTCACTCAGAGAGTTGTTAACCTATGCAATTCTCTACCGCAGAGAGTTGTTGATGCCAGTTCATTGGATATATTCCAGAGGGAGTTAGATACGGCCCTTATGGCTAAAGGGATCAAGAGGTATGGAGAGAAAGCAGGAAAGGGGTACTGAGGTGAATGATCAGCCATCATCTTATTGAATAGTGGTGCAGGCTCGAAGGGCTGAATGGCCTACTCCTGCACCTATTTTCTATGTTTCTATAGCAGAGGTAGTCTCGTCAGCGACCAACAAGGTGCGTGAGGGTAACCAATGCCGCAAACGATGGAACAGCCTTGTGAGATCCGCAAGAGTAAGTCTTACATTGATTTACATGTATTTATGTATTTATATAATTTGATTTGTAACAGTCATAAGTGACTATCAGCAGATGTGAGGTCTTGCACATTTACCGGGAATGTTTTACTCAAAACCTGCGGTCATGGTGCATGTCTTTCGACAAAGAATAATAATTATCCATAATAATCTTGATTACATCTGTCGGTTATGTGTTGTATCAGTCTTTGTGCCAGTACCTAGCAATGATATTAATGAAATGATCTCATGCCATGTCATCCTGTCACCTTTTACAGAAGAAGCTATCTACGATGAGGTCCATGCAGAGGCGAACGGGTGGGGAGCCACCAGTCCCTAGCGACATCACTGACATGGGGGAGCGGGTGCTTGCACTCGTGGGGAAGCAGCCCCGGACAGTCACGGATGCATCTGCAGATTCTGAAGTGATGCCACATGAGTAAAGCTTACACTATTGCGTCATGTAACGTCTGTAGATGCCACACCCATTCATATCCGAACAATCATATGTGATAGATGATTTCTAAAATTGTCATAGAAATAATGGTGGCCTAATGAAAATCATTGCAATGCACAATGTGTTGATGGTCAGGAAATGTAATGTCTGTCATGATTTTGATAGTGGTGGTGCTTTTGTTGTGCATATGCTGTGTGTAGCGCTGGACTCACCTTGTCACCCTAGCACCCCCTTCTCCTCAAATAACTTCAGTGGTGTTTTGCAGCTCAGTCAGCAGCGCGGTCCAAGGCTGGCGAGACCACCTCTGCTATAGAAACATAGAAACATAGAAAGTGGGGACGTGGGGCAGGAGTCGGCGGACGATCCTACTGCATCTGGTGCTGAGGAGCTCCGACTCTCACCTGTCAAACCGCTGGGTCTTTCTCCACGGACGAGAGTGCGGACTTCGAAGAACCTGCATCGCCACGCTCCAGAAGCACCTCCGGTCATTCCTGCCTCCACTCTGGAGGTGCCAGCCCCAAGCACCTCTCCACAGGGATCCCATTTTACCCCAGGACAGCGCCGACCCCGCGAAGGCTCCGTGGACGTGGCAAATCTGTTCCACGAGCGCAACATGAGAGCGGATAGATGGTACAGTTGTTCAGGAGGACTGTAGACATTGGTGACCAGCTCATCAAAACATTGGGGGGCATATCCCGACAGCTGGCCACCATGAGAGAGTATATTCGGCGCATGGCGGAGGCCCTGGAGGCGATAGTCAGGATCACTGCTGCCACAGGCCTCCCAGTGGTCCCAGAGCGTGGCACTCCACCCCTAGGTTCTGCCACCACTGCGAACAATAGATGAGAGCAAGGACCAAGATCCTGCTTTTTCATCAGAGAATGTTGCCCCCTCAGCACCCCCCACTCCCGTTCCCGTGCAACTGCCGCATCTGCCTTCATCCCCCCAATGAGGCCCCGCCTGAGGAGTCCCTCGAGTCAGGAGGCATGGAGCGAGGAGGGGAAGGGATAGAGGTGGGGAGAATAAGGGAAAGGGGGAAGAAAAGTGAGGTGCATGTCCGCTGGTGATGGTTGTGTTATGTCTCCATCTGGGTGTATGCAATTTGTTGCAATGTATGGGGGCTGGGGATCACGCTCCTGCTTTGCCTTTGTATTCTGTGTTAGTGGACATGTTGAACATGTGATTTATGTCAATCATGGAAAAAGTGGAGTGTGGGTGGGGGTTAGGTGTTATTGCCTGTGATACTTATGATTTCAGACCAATGTTGGTATTAAATTTTTGTTATTGGACATAACCTTGTTGCGCATTGTCTCAGATAGCTGGATTGTTCCACACTGGTGATTCCTTACCATGAAATGTTTCAATACAATTTAACATCAATCAACGTAAACTTTAACTGGCACCATTGATTTATCAGTTGCACACACACAGCAGTGTGTCAGCGTTGTCACTCACATCAGTGCTCTTTCAGGCAAACCTTTCAGATATCAGCTCCTCACGTAAGAGTGGGATTTAACAAATGCCAGCCACACCACTGGCGCTCGTTCCGGTTAGTTCCACTTTTTGTGGGCAGTTTTTTGGGCGATCTATATTGTGGGCGATATGTGTGCAAGGTCGTGAAATTGATGGTGGGCGATCTCATGGCCATTAGTTTGGGTAAATATGCTTTTACGACAAAAAACAGGGGTGGGCGTTAATATTGAATCACGGCATTAATTCTGTGCAGAAAGTAACGCTGGGCGATATTATGGCCGTTGATTTCGCCCATTCTGCTGATTCCACCCAAAAACAGTGGGCAAGCGGTAATATTTTTTCTCGGCATTAAGCACATGGGGAAAGTAACATTCGGCGATAAGTTTCCTAAAAATGCCTGTCAGTTTCCATTTTGTGCCAAAATGGGCGATATATGGGCGTTATATGTCATTTCAGCAGTAAAATAGGCATTAAGTGGGCGTTAAATACGCAAAATAAGTGGAGGTTCTAGCCCCATGTCCCCTAGCTTTTGGTTTATCCTATTCTTGGAAATATCCTCTCTGCATTCACCATGTCGAGTCCCCTCATTATCTCATAAAATTCAATAAGATCACCTCTCATTCTTCTGAACTCCAATGTGTTTAGGCCCAACCTACTCAACCTATCCTTATAAGTCAACCGCCTCATCTCCGGAATCAACCTAGTGAACCTTCTCTAAACAGCCTCCATTGCAAGTATATCCTTCCTTAAATACGGAGACCAAAACTGTACGTAGTACTCCAGGTGTGGCTTCACCACTACCCTGTGCATTTGCAGTAGGACTTCTCTGCTTTTATACTCTACCCCACTTGCAATACAGGCCTGCCTGATTATTTGCTGTACCTGCATACTAACTTTTTGTGTTTCATGCGCAAGGATCCACAGGTCTCTGTGTACTGCAGCACTTCTCCATTTAAATTTTAATTTGCTTTTCTATTATTTCTGCCAAAGTGGAAAACTTCACATTTTCCCACATTATACTCCATCTGCCAAATTTCTGACCACTCACTTAGCCAGTCTATATCCCTTTGCAGATTTTTTGTGGCTTCCTCACAATTTGCTTTCCCACCCATCTTTGTATCATCAGCAAACTTGTAAACATTACACTCATTCCCTTCATCCAAGTCATTAATATAGATTGAAAATAGTTGAGGCCCCAGCACTGATCCCTGTGCCACCACACTTGTCACTGCCAACTGACCCATTTATCCCAACTCTCTGTTTTCTGTTAGTTAGCCTATCCTCTATCCATGCTAATATATTACCCCCAACCCTATGAGTTTTTATCTTGTGCAGTAACCTCTTATGTGACACTTTATCGAATGCTTTCTGGAAATCAAAATACACCACATCCACTGGTTTCCCTTATCCACCCTGCTCATTACATCCTCAAAGAACTCCAGCAAATTTGTCAAACATGATTTCCCTTTCATAAAACCATGCTGACTCTGCTTGATTGAATCATGCTTTTCCAAATGTCCCACTACTGCTTCCTTAATAATGGACTCCAGCATTTTCCCAACAACAGATGTTAGGCTAACTGGTCTATAGGTTCCTGCTTTTTGTCTGCCTCCTTTTTTAAATAGATGCATTACACTTGCGGTTTTCCAATCTGCTGGGACCGCCCCAGAATCCAAGGAATTTTGGTAGATGACAACCAATGAATCCACTATCTCTGCAGCCACTTCTCTTAAGACCCTAGGATGTAAGACATCAGCTCCAAGGGACTTTTTTGCCTTTAGTCCCATTATTTTACCTAGTACTACTTCATTAGTGATAGTGATTGTAATAAGTTCCACCCTTCCTTTGGCCCCTTGATAATCCACTATTGGCATGTTTTTGGTGTCTTCTACCATGAAGACCGATACAAAATATTTGTTCAACGTCTCTTCCATTTCCGTGTACGACATTATTAATTCCCCAGTCTCATCCTCCAGGCGACCAACATGGTACAGTCGAGGTACATTCTCACGAGGGGGAAAGGTAGGGCAATGACAGTCAGAGCTCCCTGGATGACGAAACAGTTAAAGAATATAACGAAGCAGAAAAAGAACGCATATGATAGATATCAGTTTACAAATACATCTGAGAATCAGGCTGTATATAGAAAGTCCAGAGGAGAAGTGAAAAAGAAAATAAGTGCAAAGAGAGGATATGAGAATAGAATGGCAGCCAACATAAAAGGTAATCCAAAAGTATTCTATAGTCATGTAAATACTAAAAAGTTTGTAAGAGGAAGAATGGGATAATTTAGGGACCAAAAAGAAGACCTACGCATGGAGGCAGAGGGTATGGCTGAGGTACTAAATGAGTATTTGCATCTATCTTCACCAAGGAAGAGGATGCTACCATAGACATAGTGAAGGAGGAGGTAGTGGAAACACGTGATATGATAAAAATTGATAAAGAAGAGGTATTAGAAAGTCTGGCTGTACTTAAAGTAGATAAATCACCAGGAGCGGATGGGATGCATCCTAGGATGCTGAGGGAATTGCGGGAGGAAATCGCGGAAGTACTGGCCATAATATTCCAATCCTCCATAGATATGGGGCTGGTGCCAGAGGACTGGAGAATTGCAAATGTTACACCCTTGTTCAAATAAGGGTGTAAAGATAAACCCAGCAATTACAAGCCAGTCAGTTTAACCTCGGTAGTGGGGAAGCTTTTAGAAATCATAATCAGGGACAAAATTAACAATCACTTGGATAGGGGTGGATTAATTAAGGAAAGCCAGCATGGATTTGTTAAAGGCAAATCGTGTTTAACCAACTTGATCGAGTTTTTTGATGAGGTAACAGAGCGGGTTGATGAGGGTAATGCTGTTGACGTAGTGTACATGGATTTTTGTAGCGTCACTTGGCGTCAAATACTCCGATATCACCGTTTTTGGAAAATTGGCCAATAATGCCATTCTTAAATACCACCAAAAATACCACCCAAAAATTGCAGGTCTTATAATATCGGATTCACGACTAAACCGGCGCTAACGGCACCATCTTGAAAAACGGAGCTTCAGTTCGTATGAATGAAAACATTTCGAGGGAAAGCTGCGTTTTACACTTTGAGGTTTTTGTGTGTTTATACTTTGTTTTTAAGGAAATTTAAGGACATTTAAGGACATTAAAAAGAATCGGGCCTCTGCTATCTTTGCCATTATTACAAGCTGCTTTTTCTATGGAGCAGAGACCTGGAAGAAAGCTTATTCGACAGCATTATTAGCATAATCAAAGAGGTCGCAGACTTATGGGGAGGAGGCCTTACCCCCAATGAGTTTTCAGAGAGCAGCGCTCATACCTGCACCTGTCTGAGGCACAGTGCGCTGGAAGGCTGCGCTTTTGAAAAGAGGTGGTCACAGAGATATGCCAGCTCATAAAAGCAGACACACAGCCTACAAGTGTGAGGAGAACTGCACTGCCCTTCGAGGTGAAGGATCTGCGGCACTTGTCTTCTATGCCTCCAGCTCCTTTCAGGCTTCAGCAGGGGACATATGCTCCATATCGCAGTTCGCTACACATCGCTGCATTCACCAGGTGACTACTAGAAATTATGATGAACCTTTATAAAATACTGGTTTGGTCCCAACTGGTGTATTGTGTCCAATTCTGGGCACCACACTTTAAGAAGGATGTGAAGGCATTAGAGAAGGTGCAGAAAAGATTTATGAGAATTATTCCAGGAATGAGGGATTTCAGTTACATTGATCAACTGGAGAAGGTGGGGTTGTTCTCCTTGAAGCAGAGAAGATTGAGAGGAGATTTGATAGAGGTGTTCAAAATCATGAGGGATCTGTACAGAGTAGACAGAATCATCAACACAATTGCCGTCTGAAAAAATGGGGACAGAGTTTATGATCTGAAATTATTTAACTCAATGTTATTAAAAACAGAGCAATTCACAAAAGCTTATGGAGCTGGAAGCTGCTCATGTATATTCCAGTGGATCGCCTCTGCATGGTCCAGCAGGTGTACAGATCAACAACAACAACAACTTGCATTTATATAGTGCCTTTAACACAGTAAAATTGTCCCAAGGCATTTCACAGGAGCATCATCAGACAAAATTTGACACTGAGCCACATAAGGAGATATTAGGAGAGATGACCAAAAGCTTGGTCAAAGAGATAGGTTTTAAGGAGCAACTTGAGTGTGGAGGATGAGGTAGCAAGGCGGAGAGGTTTAGGGAGGGAATTACAGAACTTAGGGCCAAGACAGCTGAAGACACAACTACCAATGGTGGAGTAATGAAAATCGGGTTCCGCAAGGGACCAAAATTGGAGGTCCACAGAGATCGCGGAAAGTTTGTGGGGCCGGAGGAGATTACAGAGATAGGAAGAAGCGAGGCCATGGAGGGATTTGAATACAAGGATGAGAATTTTAAATTCGAGATATTGCCGGCCTGGGAGCTAATGTAAGTCAACGAGCACAGGGATGATCAGTTAATGGGACCTAGTGCGAGTTAGGACACAAAGAGTAGAGTTTGGATCCTGGAATTTTCACTGGGATCAAAATTCAGCAGATGTTGGGACTCATGGTAAATGTTTTCCTATTAAAGTTTAATTTAGGCTTTGTTTTTAACATTTTTGTAATTTTTTTCCACCTGTATTTTATAACAGTTAAAAGTGGTCAATTACATTATGCTGTAAATGATTAAGAGCTGTTCTATGTCAACAGAGGAGGTGCATAATAAAATCAATACGAACAAGTTCTTTAGAAAACTCAACAGAGCGGATACATTTATAATCATACGAACAAGGCAATTGAAACAAGGGAAATCAATGGAACCGCAATACATTTCCCAGATTAAACAGCTAAGTTGATAACCTTTTCCAAAACATGTTGTAAACACTACATTGGGAAATGAGGAAACTGACTTCAAAATCCTTCAATTGGTGCAGTAATTGAAGAGAAAGATGCATTTATGATACTCAGATAATAGCAGCAAATCACAGGTATTTTCAAAATGATTGCAGGTAAACAAGTCAAGGCACATGGAAATCTGGAAGTACTATTAAAATCGCACTAATAGCCCGTGGTCCAAAAGATTTATTAAACCTGATTCCTGTGGATAAATCTCCAACAGTACCCGGTTGTACCTCTTTGAATGCCAATTTCACTCGCTGAAAGACTGAAACGCGAAGGAAGTCTAACTCACATCAAGTTCAGGCATTGGTAATGAGTCTGTGGCCTACTGGAATTGATGTTTTATTCAGAATGGAAGTCACTTCTGAGCTGTTGCTCTGTTAACGCTGGTACAGAGCGCTGGAGAAATAATACCAGCGCTGCTTCTGCAAGATCCTGCAAATCCACTGGGAAGATAGACGCAGTAACGTCAGGCCAACATCCCCAGTATCAAAGCACCGACCACACTCAAAGAGCTCCATTGAGCGGGCCACATCATCTGCATGCCCAACACGAGACTTCCTAAACAAGTGCTCGACTCGGAACTCCTACACAGCAAGCGAGCCCCAGGTGGGCAGAGGAAACATTTCAAGGACACCCTCAAAGCCTCCTTCATAAAGTGCAACATCTCCACTGGCACCCGGGAATCCCTGGCCCAAGACCACTCAAAGTGGAGGGAAAGCATTCAGTTGGGCGCTGAACACCTCAAGTCTCGTCACCGAGAGCTTTCAGAAATCAAGCGCAAACAGCGGAAGGACAGTGCGTCAAACCAGGCTCCCCACCCAAACTTTCCTTCAACCACTGTCTGCCCCACCTGTTACAGAGACTGTAATTCCTGCATTGGACTGTACAAGTCACCTGAGAACTCACTTTGAGAGTGAATGCAAGTCTTCCTCAATTTTGAGGGAATGCATATGATGATGACACTTCAGGGAATTTCAGGATAGAAGTGTCTATTATAAATTACCACAGATTATAGCAAAAAGGAAGCTGCCTTGTAAGTCAGAAGAAATTGAAGGGAAAGCTGGATGTGAGAAGGAAGATTAGGTATGAGCATACCATCATCTTCTATGGTTTTAGTGCCACCACCGGCCACAGCTTCAGTCACAGCCACTCCAGTTATGGCAAGCACCGTCTCCTCGATCAGGGCCAGGGTATAGAGGCATGCCTGTCGTCTTCTAGTTAGTTGCACCACTTTGTCCTGCAAAAGAGAGGGAAGTATGTCAGTCAGTATGGTTCACTATGTTTGGCTAATGTGAAGGTTGAATAGGTGGCAGTGTGTGCAAGCTGTGAGATGTGGGTGTGAGGCTTGCAGCAGTGGTAAGTATGTGAGGGTGAGATGGCGCATATGAATGTGAGGTATGAGTCGTGAATGATAGAGATTGTTGGTAGGCGAGTAATGGGGGTGTGGTGAATTCAGCAGTGTGTGAGGCTAGTTATGCAGTTTGTGGGATATGTCATTTACAGATAAATTAATTGATCTTGACCAATCATGCAAGGTCATTAAAGTTCTTCCTGCACTGGATCGATGTCCTCAGAGCTACACTGCTTGCATTGATAGCCACAGCTCTCCGTTCCCATTCCCTTATCAGCATCTATCTGTGGGGCCTCCTGGCCCCCTGTGGATACTCGACTTCTCTCCTCCTGTCCACCTCCTATCCTACACCAGGGCCCTCGAGTGCTGCATCCAAAGATCTAGGAGCCCTCTCTCTGCCATGTTGCGCAATCTTCACTCTGCCTGTCGGTCGTGGACTTCCAGTAACTGTTGCTGCCAGACTCCACCTCCTCTTTAAGAGATGCAGGCTGGCTTTAAGAACTGCAGGCTACTTTTAATTGGTGCTAGCCTCGCACGAACGTGGGCCCCCTGCTGAGCCTACAGCCACTCAGCAGCACATTTAGCGCTGGACTGCGCAACAATATCATTCTAATTAGCAGGCAGAACAATGTTTATGTGATGCCTGCATTACATTATATGTGCATGCATTAATTACATACCTTGATCCCTATTATGTTCAGTATAAATCCTCAGGACTATATTACAAGCTCAAACCGTTGTGACCTTCGTCTCTTTATTCAGACTCCAGAGTGGGAAGCAGCATGGTGAATCACCTTTTATACCTGCTTGCCACAGGGTGCACAGGTGACCCTTAGGTCTCCCACAGGTATGCCCCCTAGTGGCAAGTCTTACATTTTGTTAAAGGTTTACATACATACATAACATCACTCTCCCCCCAAAGTCTTATGTGCAAGTTATTTGTAAGCTGAGGCGATCTGGAGCCCCGTATCCCCTGGCCTGGGTTGAAGGCCTGACATGGTGGGTTCATCCTTGTGGTTGAGGCGAAGTAGATTATGTAAGTGGGTCGCTGGGGGCCAGGTCCTTTCACAGTGGTTCCTGGTTATCTTTAGTTTGCAGTTTGGTCTAGTCCAAATGCTTTACACATTAGCCCAGTACACGGTTTTACAATCAAACGCTCCATTTTCATCACATACACTCCATTCCCCCACTTGGCTAATGCGGTGCTAGCGGCCCAACTGGAGCACTGAACATGGTCTACATCACTTATTCTGATGTAGTGGGGGGCCATGCGATCATGGTGCGTTCTCTGCTAATGGCCTATGGATGGCTCGGTTCTGAGTGATTCTGTCTGGGGACTGCATAGCACCCAGGATAGCCGAGTCTGTAGGGAGGCTACCGTGACACGCGTGATGCTTGGTTTAGTGATTTTGGCTGCCTGCTCCGGGTTATTGTCGCTGACCCTGAGGTCTAGCAAGCCCAGGATGGCCGCAATGGCCTTGAGACTTTCGGTAGTGGTGGGAGGCCTAGTGGTCCTTGCGGATCCTGGGCCGTAGTATGGGGCCCCGGACCACCGACTGTGTGCAGCCACCCTGCCTTACTTTACAGCGTTGGATGGGCCTATCATTTTTGCGACGTATGGGTTGTAACATCCCGTCTAGCAGTTCACCTTTGGCAGGCGGTAACATGGGATCCTGGCTGGTCCAGGTCCTAAACTGGGCGGCCATTAAATTTGACCCCTCGCTTTCTAGCACTTCCACGACTGCGAGTGGGTCTGCAGGCTGCGCCATTTCCACCCCGGTGGTGGGCAACGGTAGCCAACTGAGGGCATTAGTACCGTTCTCAGTGCCTGGCCCATGGCAGATCATGTTACAGTACACAGACAGTGTTAGACCTTCTCGAAACAACGCATCGATAGTGGTGCCTCTGCACGCCCAAACTTGTGGGATGGGCAGCTTGTCTGACTCGAGCACGTTTAGGACACTCTTTGGTACGTCTCTTTAGTCCCGTGAATATAGGCTGCTGCCTTGGTTAACTTATTGGATACATGTACAATTGTTTGGGCTCGCCAGCTACTTTTGCTTGCTGCACAACACTCCCGACCCCGTGCGGTAACATATCACTTGCTACGAATACTTTGTTAGATACATGTACAACTGGTTGGTGTTCACCTGCTACTTTGGCTTGTTGCAAGGTCCCCCCCCCCGACCCCATACTGTTGTGTATGGAGAAAGAGTCAGACTGAACACTGTGAGCTCAAAGTAAAGTGTAACCTTAGTCTTTTATTGCAGGTCTCCAGAGTGCCTCTCCAACCTGTGAAGCCTCCATAAATACCTATGCTCTCAAGGGAGCATGCGATCCCTTGGGATGCCAGGGGATGAGCCCTCTGGTAGCTGTACAGAGTAAATACAAGTCCACATAGATAGCAACACTCACCCCACCAAAGTCAGTCGTGTAACTATTTACAACGTGAGTCGATCTGGGGCCCTTCTTGCCCTGGTTGATCGTCTTGGTGTGAAAGCTGGTGTTGTTGAATCATTTGTTGTGCTCTCGATGGGCTGCTGTGCAGCTGGCCTTGCTGGGCTGCCTGATGTGTTGGGCCTTGCTGGGCTGCTGTGGATGATGCGTTCTGCTTCGTGGTCAACTGTGGTGCTGGTTGCCACTGGTGTGTATGTTGGGGGATCAAAAAAGGTAGGGTTCAAGGTGGGTTGCTCAGGATAGTCCGTGAATCTGAGTTTGATTTGGTCCAAGTGTTTCCGGTGAATGAGTCCATTTGAAAGTTTGACCCAAAACACCCTGCTCTCCTCTTTGGCCACGACAGGGACAGGAAGCCACTTGGGACCTTGTCCATAATTTAATACAAATACAGGAGCATTAATTTCAATCTTGTGTGACACATTTGCGCTATCATGGTATGCACTTTGTTGAAGCCGTCTTCTCTCTACCTGTTCATGTCGATCAGGGTGAAGTAACGAGAGCCTTGTCTTAAGTGCACTTTTCATGAGCAGTTCAGCAGGTGGGATCCCAGTGAGTGCAGTTCAGCAGATGGGATCCCAGTGAGTGCGTGGGGTCTCGTGCGGTAGCTAAGCAGGACTCAGGATAGGTGAGTCTGCAGTGAGCCTTCAGTTACCCTCTTCAATCCTTCCTTGATGGTTTGCACTGCTCTCTCTGCCTGACCATTGGTCGCTGGTTTAAACGGAGCAGATGTGACATGTTTGATCCCGTTACGGGTCATGAATTCTTTGAACTCAGCACTGGTAAAACATGGCCTGTTGTCGCTCACCAGGACATCGGGTAAGCCGTGAGTGGCAAACATGGCCTGCAGGCTTTCAGTAGTGGCAGCAGACGAGCTAGCCGACATTATCTCACATTCAATCCACTTGGAGTACGCGTCTATAACCACAAGGAAGATTTTACACAATAACGGGCCTGTATAGTCGACGTGTACTCTAGACCACGGTTTGGAGGGCCAAGACCATAAATTTAGTGTCGTCTCCCTCGGTACATTGCTTAACTGCGAGCGTGTATTACATCTGTGAATGCAGGAATCTAAGTCCGCATCGATACCGGGCCACCACATGTGGGATCTGGCAATCGCTTTCATCATTACGATGCCTGGGTGGGTACTGTGGAGGTCATTGATGAAGGTGCCTCTGCCCTTCTTGGGGACCACTATTCGATTGCCCCACAGAAGGCAGTCTGCCTGTATAGACATTTCATCTTTGCGCCGCTTGAAAGTCTTTATCTCTTCGTGCATTTCCACTGGGACACTGGACCAGCTCCCGTGAAGCACACAGCTTTTGACTAGAGATAATAAGGGGTCCTGGCTTGTCCAGGTTTTGATATGCTGGGCAGTGACGCTTGATTGCTCACTCTCAAATGCTTCCATAACCATGGTGAGATCTGCGGGCTGCGCCATTTCCACCCCTGTGGTGGGCAATTGCAGTCTACTGAGAGCATCGGCGCAGTTTTCTGTGCCTGGCCTGTGGCGGATGGCGTAGTTGTATGCAGACAACTTGACCGCCCATCTCTGGATGCGGGCCGATGCATTGGTATTTATCCCTTTTCTCTCGGAGAACATGGATATAAGTAGCTTATGGTCAGTTTCCAATTTGAATTTTAGCCCAAATAGGTATCGATGCATTTTCTTTACCCCATAGACACACACTAACGCTTCTTTTTCAATAATGCTGTAGGCTCTCTCAGTCTTAGACAGTCTCTTGGATGCATAAGCAACTGGTTGCAGTTTACCAAAATCATTAGCTTGTTGCTATACATACCCAACGCCATATGATGACGCATCACATGCTAGTATCAAACACTTACATGGATCATACAACACAAGCAAGCAATTTGTTTGAGCATAACAATTTTCTCGCTTTTACAAAGGCATTTTCTTGGCTTTTGCCCCAAACCCATTCACCCCCTTTTTGTAGTAAAACATGTAATGGTCCTAGCAGGGTGCTGAGACCCGGGAAGAAGTTACCAAATTAGTTCAAGAGTCCCAGAAAGGACCGCAGCTCCGTCACGTTCTGTGGCCTCGGTATGTTCTCGATTGCCTCCGTCTTCGCGTGGGTGGGCCTGATGCCATCCGCCGCAATCCTCCTTCCCAAGAACTGCACTTCAGGCGCCAGGAAAACGCACTTCGACCGTTTTAACCTGAGCCCCACGTGGTTGAGTCGACTAAGAACCTCCTCCAGGTTCTGCAGGTGCTTGACTGTGTTCCGACCTGTGAACAAGATGTTGTCCTGGAAGACCACTGTGTGCAGGACCGACTTCAGTAAACTTTCCATGTTTCTCTGGAATATCGCCGCCGCTGATCAGATTCCAAACAGACATCTGTTATAAACAAAAAGACCTTTGTGCATGTTGATGCAGGTGAGGGCCTTCAATGATTCCTCTAGTTCCTGCGTCATGTAGGTTGAAGTCAGATCCAGCTTCGTGAACCTCTTTCCTCCTGCCAGCATTGCAAAGAGGTCATCGGCCTTTGGTAGTGGCTATTGGTCCTGGAGGGAGAAATGATTGATAGTTATTTTGTAATCGCCACAGATTCTGACTGTGCCGTCTCCTTTAAGGCCTGGGACAATAGGACTGACCCACTCGCTGAACTCGATCTGTGAAATGATGCCCTCTCGTGGCAGCTGGTCTAGCTCGAGCTCTACCCTTTCTCTCATCATGTACGATACTGCTCTTGCCTTGTGATGAATGGTTCGCGCATCCGGAATTAGGTGGATCTGCACTTTTGCTGATTGGAATTTCCCGATGCCTGGTTCGAACAGCGAAGGAACTTGTTTAAGACCTGGGCACACAGAGTGTCGTCAGCGGGCGATAGCGCTCGGATGTCGTCCCAGTATCAGCGTAACTTTCCCAGCCAGCTCCTGCCGAGCAGTGTGGCACCATCGCCCGGTACCACCCAGAGTGGTAGCTTGTGCAGCGTTCCATCGTCGGAGACCTTTACAGTAGCACTGCCAATTACAGGAATCAGTTCTTTAGTGTAAGTTCTTAGTTTCATGCGAACTGGAGTTAAGACTGGCCTTGAGGCCTTGTTGCACCACAACCTTTCGAAATTCTTTTTGCCCATGATGGAGTGGCTCGTGCCCGTGTCCAGCTCCATTGACACCGGGAGTCCATTTAGTTCAACATTCAGCATTATCGGGGGAAAATTTGTGGTCAATGTGTGCACCCCATGTACCTCTGCCTCCTCGATCTGAGGCTCTGGTTCGTCATGATCCTCCATGGATCTGTCCTCCTCTACAACATGGTGGTTTGCAGGTTTAACAGGCTTTGCAGCTCGCCTGCACACTCTTTGGAGGTGTCCCATTGTTCTACAGCCCTTGGAAACGTACTCTTTGAATCGGCATGAATGGAAATGATGATCAACCCGCAGCGCCAACAAGGTGTTAATGACCTTGCATTCTTCACCCTGGATGGTGGACTCTGAGTCATCTGTGGACGTGCAGCTGCAGGTATGTGTGACCTGCCCTGTACATTATGATTCGAAAACAGTATCACTTTGTTCACAGTACTTGTAGCAGCACTTGTGTGCTGAGAGATTTGCTTAGTATTATCACTGGTGGCAATGAACGCCTGGGCTATCGCTATGGTCTTACTCAAGGTTGGGGTCTCTACAGTCAAAAGTTTGCAAAGTATGGTTTTGTGGCCAATTCCACGTATGAAAAAGTCTCTGAGCATGTGTTCCAAATGTCCATCAAATTCGCAATATCCTGCAAGGCATCTTAGCTCGGCGACATAACTTGCCACTTCCTGGCCTTCAGACCTTTTGCAGGTGGAGAACCGGTACCTCACCATCATAACGTTTTCCTTCAGGTTCAAATGCTCTCGGACCAGTGCGCACAAATCATCGTACGATTTCTCCGTGGGTTTCGCTGGAGTGAGCAGATTCTTCATGAGGCCATACGTTGGTGTCCACAGACGGTGAGGAGGATCGCCCTTCGATTGGCAGTGCTCTCTTCCCCATCTAGCTCATTGGTCACAAGTATTGGTCGAGTCACTCCACAAAAGTTTCCCAATCACCTCCCTCTGTAAATTTCTCCAGGATGCCCACTGTTCTCTGCACCTTTGGGTTCGCTATCTGTATCTTGTCTCCAGTTGTTGTGTATGGAGAACGAGTCAGACGGAACACTGTGAGCTCAAAGTAAAGTGTGACTTTAGTCTTTTATTGCAGTTCTCCAGAGAGCCTCTCCACCCTGTGAAGCCTCCTCAAATACCTGTGCTACCAAAGGTTTATGGGATCCCTTGGGACTCCAGGGAGTGAGCCCTCTGGCGGCTGTACAGAATAAATACAAGTCCACATATATAACACATATAATGGTACATCAAAGGCCGCAAAAGACTGCTCACATGGGTTACATAGTGCAATCAACTTATTTGAATGTGATGAGTTCCTGGCCTTCGCAAAGGCCGCCCTTTTACCTTTGCCCCAAACCCAGATGCCTTCCTTGCTGGGCGACACATTCCTCCGTTCCATTGCGGCGATCTCCCGTGGTCTGGACGCACCTTCGTCCCGTGGTCTGGATACTCTCTCGTCCCATGGTCTGGATGCACCTTCGTCCCGTGGTCTGGACGCACTCTCATCCCATGGTCTGGATGCTCTCTCGTCCCGTGGTCTGGATGCACCTTTGTCCCATGGTCTGGATGCACTCTCGTACCGTGGTCTGAACGCCTTCTGTGGTCAGGATGCTCTTCCATTCCATGGTCTGGATGCCCTCTCGTCCCGTGATCTGGATGCTCTTCCGTTCCGTGGTCTGGACGTCCTCTAGTCCATGCATGTGATGCCGACTGCCGTGATCTTCCTCCCCAGGGATTTTGCCTCTGGTGTCAGGAAGATGCATTCGGATCGTTTAGGCCAGAGTCCCATTCCACATGGTCGACCTGGAGCCTCTTCCATTGTCGTGAAGAGGTCGTCGGCTTCGGGTGGTGGGTATTGCACCTGTACCGCTGCTCAGTTGATCTTCATCTCCTCGTGGTCATGATGAGCGGCCTGTGCTTCGGGGACCTGCAAATGGATCTGCACTTCGATGCTTGGTTCAGCTGAAGGTGGGGGTTTGCTCAGCCTTTGAGAAGGGGAGACGTCGTTCACTAGTGAAGTTAATCAGAGGTCATCCCAGTTCCATCGAACCTTCCCCAACCACCTCCTACTAAGCAGCGTTGGCCCATCACCTGAAACAATCCACAGTGGTAAATCGTGCGCAGCTTTGCCTGAATCGGGATCAGCTTGGGTCGCTGTGCTTCATCGCCCCACACCTCTCGAATGCCTTCTGGCTCATAACTGATTATCTCGCCCCCGTGTCTAGTCCCATGGAGATTGGCGTGCCGTTAAGTTCAACTTTTAACATTATCGAAGGGCTTTTGGTGGTGAAGGTCTGTATCCCATATACTTCCTCTACATCCTCAGGTTCAGTTGCCTCTCCTGCTCGTTCATCATGATCCTCGCTGGATCGGTCGTCCTCTCCTGATTCTGCCACGCGATGAGTCAGAGATCATTTGCACATTTGCTGGAGGTGCCCCATTGTTCCACAGCCCTTGCACACAGAGAGCTTGAATCAACATGGTGCTAATGGATACGCATTCACGCCCCATGGTGAACTCTGAGTCACTCTGGCCTCTGCAGCAGTGTGGGCCCTGCCCTGTGCCAATCTGCCTGCTGAAAACATTATTTTATGCACAGTACTTGCCAGTGAGCTTCGATTCTGTGAAGATATCTGTTTCGTGTTATCGCTCGTGGATATAAAGGCTTGGGCTATCGTGATGGCCTTGCTCAGATCTAGGGATTCGGCAATTCCAAGCACGAAAATGTCCCGCAACATTTCCCCCAAGGATCCTGCAAATTCGCACTGTCCCGCAAGGCATCTTAGGCCGGCGACAAAACCCGCCACATTCTGGCCCTCAGAGTGATGGTGCATGTAAAAGTGATACCTGGCCATGAGGATGCTCTCATTTGACTTGAGGTGTTTCCTAACCAGCGTACACAGCTGTGTGTTGGACTTGTCCGTTGGTTTGTCCGGTCCCAGCAAATTTTTGAGGAGGCCATATGTCGAAGACCCACATATGATGTGGAGAATCGCCCTGCACTTGGTCGTTGTCTCAGCCTTGTCCAATTCGTTGGCCACAAAGTACTGGTTGAGGTGCTCAATGAAGGCTTCTCAATCATCACCCTCAACAAATCTCTCAAGAATACCAACGGCAGCCATAACCGCATGAAAGTTTGTGATCTGTTACTCGTCGCCAATTTGTTATGTTCAGAATATATCTACAGGACTGTATTGCAAGCACAAACTGTTGTGGCCTTAGTCTCTTTATTCAGACTCCAGAGTGAGGAAGCAGCATGGTGAATCACCTTTTATACCTGCTTGCCCCAGGGTGCACAGCTGACCCTTAGGTCTCCCACAGGTGTGCCCCCTAGTGGCAAGTCTTACATTTTGGTAAGGTTTACATACATATATAACAATCCCCGTTCCCGTTTTTGGAGGCTGTCCAATTTTTAGCCTGACATGTGGTAAGTGTAGCATGCTTAGGAGGAACAGGTGACTTTGGACCTACGTGCTGGAATCTTTACCTTGGAGTCAGGTTGCATGCGTGTTGGCTGCGTAGTAGATCGGTAACCCAATGTTGTGAGCAACGCGTTCTTCAGTACGACTTTTTCTTAATGGCCCCAATTAAACCAGTCATGCATGTTTCCTACCCTAATTAAATGGAGCGGGCCTGATGATGTCATTGATGACTCATTTCCAGCACTTATATTTAAAGCAATCTTTCACACATCTCATTTGAAGGTTCATGGAGAAGTGATCAAGGTTATTTCCAGAGGTGAAAGTACCGTTATAAAACTGATAAAACTGTGGGTAATGGAGACATAAAGGCAGAGGGCCGCACCAAGATTTAATGATGCCTCTCTCCATGTTCTGGTGTAGGCAGTGAGAGCTCGCAGGGAGGTCCTCTTCACTAGCGATTAGCGCAAAAGACCACCCAAAGACACACAAAGGGCATGGTTGGAGATTGCAGAGGAGGTCAGCAGCAAGGCTGTGGTCTGGAGGGTGTGTATCCAGTGCACAAAAAGATTAAATTATCTCATGTCAGGAAAGCTGACTGCAAAGTTACACTCACCTTCATCCTGAGCTTGTTTAAAACTCACTTTTTACAGCTGTTACTTTTATAATTTCTCTGACATTTCTTTATTCCCCTTATAACTTCTCCTGTCTCAGCTTGTAAGGGACCCACATTTACTTTCACCAATCTTTTCCTTTTTACATACCTGCAGATGGAAGCTTTTACAGTCTGTTTTTATGTCTTTTGATAGTTTACTTTCATTCTATTTTCTCTTTCTTTATCAATTTCTTGGTCCTCCTTTGCTGAATTCTAAAATCCTTCCAATCCTCAGGCTTACTACTGTCTATGGCAACATTATAAGTCTCTTCCTTTAAATTAGTACTTTCTTTGATTTCTCTTGTTAGCCACAGTTGAACCAATTTTCCCGTGGTGTTTTTATTCCTTGAGGGGATGTATATTCGTTGCAAATTATGAATTATTTCTTTAAATGATTGCCATTGGTTTTCTACTGTCATATCTTTTAATCTCGTTTTCCACCCTACCTTAGTCAACTTGCCTCTCATACCTACGTAGTTTGCTTTGTTCAGGTTGAGGACCCTAGTTATGTATTTAACTAAATCACTTTCAAAATCAACATAAAATATTATCATATTAGGTTTACAGCTCCCCAGAGGCTCCTTCACTAAAAGGTTAGTAATTAACCCGGTCACATTACTAAATCTAAAATAGCCAATTCCCTTGACATACTGATCTAGAAAACTATCTTGAATGTATTGCATGAACTCTTTCTCTGCACTATTTCTGCAAATTTGGTTTGCCCAGTCTATATAAAGATTAAAGTTCCCCATGATTACTATATTACCCTTGTTACATGCATCTCTAATATCCTGATTTATACCCTGCCCGACTCTTAGGGGACCTATAGATTACTTCCGCTAGAGTTTTCTGTTCCTTGTTGTTTCTTATCTCCAAGCAAACCTTCTCCTTCTGTTTGATCATTTAAAGAAAGAGCATGCATTACATTTAAGCTTTAAAATCTGCTTCCAATGTGTACAGCAAATCATAAAATCAAGCACAGGGCTCAGTGATCCTCTTGTAGGGGGTGGTGGGTCTGTCAGCTTGCCTTCCCTGACCCAGAGCAGGTTGCGAGTCGCTCCCACTCCCTGGTTCTCGAGCCTGGATTTATTAATCAGGGTGTGATAAAGTACAGCAGACAACTGTTTTGTACAAAGAAGGTATGGATTTTATTCAAGAAAGCAAATAACACAAATACACTCCAATAAAACTGTAAAATCTTACAAAAAGATTCTACAAAATGGGGAATACTTTATTACAGGTAATAAACACATCAGAAATACCTCCCACCTCCCACTTACTCTCTAACTAGGTCAAACTCTAGGGCTCCAGCGACAAATGCTCACCAGATCCTTCCTTTGACAGCAAGGGCTGTTTCGCAGTTTCGGGGTTCTTTGGTTATAGCCGGTTTGCCTTGCCGTACCCCGGACGTGGTAGAAGACCTGTGCTGCGTATTGAAGCCAATTGAGGCGAGTTCTTTTCTCCGATGTCGCGATGTTTCTTCCTGTGGTTTCTTGCCGTGTGCTCTCGGTCTTGTTGTTCCAAAGTGCTGGTCAGAATAGTTCTTTCTGTGATAGTCAGAATAGAGATTTTCCTCTTCTCTCTCTTTCTGGTACGATAGGCCCTCAGTTTATACTCTGAGAGGCTCTTTAATCTTGGCACCAAATCTACTGTTTCTTTTGTTTATGTTTTGCTACCCAGCTAACTGAAACTTGATTAATTGTTTTTAATCTGGCATTGATAGACTTTTCTGAGCTGACGAGCTCTTGTCAATTGTTGAAATTATCCTTTGGTTTTGAGTCGCAATTGTTAAAGTTAGTTTCTGGTGTCGAGTTGTCCGAATTTTCTATGCAGGCCGTAAAGGTGATTAGCATTATGTATGGGTTGGATGGGTTTTGTGCTTGGATTGAAGTTGTACTTCCTTGGATTGATTGTTGAAATGTAAATGTCTTCTAGGGGGCAGGTTTTGAGGATAAACAGTTTCCCAGGCAATTTGATTAGCTCCAATATCCCCAGACAGCTTGATTAGGTCCAATATCCAAACTGGCTTTTCAGAGCTTGAACATAAGAAAATAAGCACATAAGAATTAGGAACAGGAGTAGGCCATCTAGCCCCTCGAGCCTGCTCCGCCACTCAACAAGAGCATGGCTGATCTGGCCGTGGACTTAGCTCCACTTACCCGCCCGCTCCCCATAACCCTTAATTCCCTTATTGGTTAAAAATCTATCTATCTGTGATTTGAATACATTCAATGAGCTAGCCTCAACTGCTTTCCTGGGCAGAGAATTCCACAGATTCACAACCCTCTGGGAGAAGAAATTCCTTCTCAACTCGGTTTTAAATTGGCTACCCCATATTTTGAGGTTGTGCCCCCTAGTTCTCGCCTCCCCGACCAGTGGAAACAACCTCTCTACCTCTATCTTGTCTATCCCTTTCATTATTTTAAATGTTTCTATAAGATCACCCCTCATCCTTCTGAACTCCAACGAGTAAAGACCCAGTCTACTCAATCTATCATCATAAGGTAACCCCCTCATCTCCGGAATCAGCCTATCATGAATCGTCTCTGTACCCCCTCCAAAGCTAGTATATCCTTCCTTAATAAGGTGACCAAAACTGCACGCAGTACTCCAGGTGCGGCCTCACCAATACCCTGTACAGTTGCAGAAGGATCTCCCTGCTTTTGTACTCCATCCCTCTTGCAATGAAGGCCAACATTCTATTCGCCTTCCTGATTACCTGCTGCACCTGCAAACTTAACTTTTTGGGATTCATGCACAAGGACCCCCAGGCCCCTCTGCACCACAGCATGTTGTAATTTCTCCCCATTCAAATAATATTCCCTTTTACTGTTTTTTTTTTCCAAGGTGGATGACCTCACATTTTACGACATTGTATTCCATCTGCCAAACCTTAGCCCATTCGCTTAACCTATCTAAATCTCTTTGCAGCCTCTCTGTGTCCTCTACACAACCCGCTTTCCCACTAATCTTAGTGCCATCTGCAAATTTTGTTGCACTACACTCTGTCCCCTCTTCCAGGTCATCTATGTATATTGTAAACAGCTGTGGTCCCAGCACCGATCCCTGTGGCACAGCACTAACCACCGATTTCCAACCTGAAAACGACCCATTTATCCCAACTCTCTGCTTTCTGTTCGCCAGCCAATTCTCGATCCATGCTAATACATTTCCGCTGACTCCGCGTACCTTTATCTTCTGCAGTAACCTTTTGTGTGGCACCTTATCGAATGCCTTTTGGAAATCTAAATACACCACATCCATCGGTACACCTCTATCCACTATGCTCGTTATATCTTCAAAGAATTCCAGTAAATTAGTTAAACATGATTTCCCCTTCATGAATCCATGCTGCGTCTGCTTGATTGCACTATTCCTATGTCTCGCTTGAACCCACCCCTTTTCTTGTAGCCCTTTTCTCACAGACCCAACATACACATTTTAAAAATCCCAAACTTGGTTAAAACTCGTACATTTCTTCCACTCTTCGCCACAGAGTGTCATCCTAAGTGAACAAAATTCCTGATTCCCGAGTGCTAAAACCTTCTCCTGTGATTTACCTAGCTAAACTCAAACGCACATTCCCCTTTGAAATGTATTACTATTTACAGGTACATTCAGTCATAAGTTACATTGCAGCGTAGAGGGGGTCCAACGCCCCTCCATTACTCCAGTTTCACAAAAATACACAGTGAAACACACATAGTAAAAACATTTTAACACTTGACCTCTGCGTTTTACAGCAGATGGAATCTAAACCGGACCTCACCGGGTGACTGTGAATTTTCTGCAGTGTCCTATCATATTTTGTGTTTTCCTTCCTGTTACAAACCTTAAGTTCAGCTAGAGCTCATCCAGCACCCGCTGGTGCCGGGACCGACAACCTCTGCCTCTCACCCCGCAGGTAGTACACCATAGATGAAGAATAATCGCGAGCTGGCAGATAACTAAAACATGGGAAGCTATTCTGATCCCGGCAGGGACCTCTATATTACTGAAAATATCCCACCAGGGTGCAACTGTGATCTCTGAAATCTCACTCCCTATCACAACTGTTTTTTGTTCTGGCGTATAGAAATGTTTCTGTGATACTTCTCCAGCTTTCAGTAGGGCGGTAAGATATTCAGGTAGAGGGGAGATCTCGTAACAAAAATGTGCGACATAGTCTTGCAGGTTTGTTATGTTGTCACTTACAGTGAGGTGAACAGTGGAAGGTTCAGGAATGGGGACAATCCGTTCCTGGGCCACTTGAACTTCTGCCTCGGGTTTAAAACAAAACTGCAGACACTCACCGGACACCAGATGTGCTGTCCATGCTGGTAGTGGGACGCATTTATGGTAACACAATGTGTCACACCTCCTATGTATGCTACCTGTGGAGGAACATGATCTTGTGCCATTATCTCGATGGTACAGTTGATAGGCTGTGTGCCAGCAGCTTTAAACCCGCACTGTGGTTTAGAATAGGCGTTCAAGTGCTGGGGACACAGTATTATGTGTGCATCCCGAGTCTGGCACCCGGAGAGATCAGTATCTGTCATAGCGTGCTCCCACTTTATGAAATAAGGTGGGACCGCTGTGAAACGAGCATGTGCACCCCTTTGAATGACCCCAATGTTCTCCACCCTGTATACCGGTGCAGGTCGGGCTGTCCCACCCATGACCAGCATCCTCACTCCTATTCCCCTGATAGTGTGATTGAAACGCCCGCAATCCTCTGGGACAGGGTAGGCTTCAGGAGCTGACATGGGCTTAGCGAATTACTAAACGGGTGGAGGGCTGTGAGGTGCTTGTTGCTGATCCAGGAGGGGACTAAACCTTGCTTTAAATCCTCCAGGTTGTTACGGCCCTCGCTCAACAACCATGCCCTGTACAACACACACACCTCATTCCTTGCAGCCTGGTCCGAGGCGTGCCTGTCCTCCCGTATAACTACATTTACTATTTGTGTGTGTCTTTCCAGCTCAGCAATAATTTCTTTTAAATGGACCATCATAGCCTGGTCCTCGTGTAGCTCTGAGCCTACCACTGTGTTCTCTTCCCATAGGATCTTCCGTAGTTGGTTTTTTAGACCATTTATTTGCATTTGCAGTTCTATATTGTCCATGCTATTTATCACAGCGATCCTGTATAATATGCAGTGAAAATTTCGTTCCAGGTTTCCCTCCTTTGTCTCCCCATGCCCATAGTGTTCCCATCGTATAGTGTGTATAAATCTGCTTTGTCTACGTTGCCAAAATCCAATTCGTAAAATTTCCTGAACATCTCTCTGAGTAGGGCCTGGTATATCTGCTCTGTCTCCTTCGGGCACCATGCAGGTAAGTGTACTTCTGTAAGGTTTCCTCGCCCTGTAGGGACACAAAATTGATAGCCTTGCCCCCAAGAAAAGCAGTTCTCTGGCTTGGCAAAGGTGATCCAGTTCTACAATCTTAAACTTACTTCTAAAATAATTAAATTCTAAAACTGAAACTACCAAGAATCTTAAAAAACACAAATCATCTGAAATGCTATGTACATCCGCCGCCCATCTCCGGGCGGCCAGGCTAATTCCTGGGCGGCCAGGCTAATTCCTGTTCGGCCTCTCCCTTGTGCGGCCTCTGGGCAGCTTGTACGCCTGGGTGTAAGGTGGTCTGTACCGCAGGACCCGGAGAGTTCGTTTTATTGTAACTGGGGGTTTCCCTGAGTCCCAGATGATCGGGGGAATGGCCCCTCCTATACTACAGCACACTACCACTTCTGTGTGGCTGCTGAGTCTATGTCCTGCCCTGTGGGTTCCGCGCAGCCTGAGGCCACAGGCTGGGGACCCTTGTCATTCTCTTGGCCCACCGGTGCCTCTCCTGTGAGTCCCTCACTGTTGAAAGCTGCAGGCTGGGGATCCCTATCCCTAGAATGATCCTTGACCTTGGGCATTCTTTTACGGGCTGCACCCTCCCGGGGCTGAACCACTGAAACTGGGGTGCTGGTGACCACGGTGTCTTTGGCCGTGGTGTACGAGGAGTCCTTCTCAGGGCTCCGGCCACTGGGGGTGCGTCTGAGTCCCAAACAATTGGTGGGATAGCCCCTCCAGTAACACAATTCACCGCCCACATCTGCATGGTTTGTGAGTCTACAATGTCCCCTGTGGGCCTTCCACAGGCTGCTGGCTGAGGATTCCTGTCCTGAGGACGGTTGACTGCTCCCAATGGTAGCAGGACGGAGAATGACCCAGCCTGTCCGTTCCCTGCGAAACCCACGAGACTGTATGGGATCCCATTAGATAGATGTGAGGCGGCTGGGTTACCTGCATATACAATGGTGCTTGAAGCTCCAGTATCTAGCAGATAGGTTCCTGTCACCTTTTCCACCTCCATCTTAATGCACGGTCTCTTGTGTGCATCGTATTCGAGGGAACACAGGTACACAGGCGCCGCCAGTTCTCGTCATGGGTCGGGATTTAGCGGGGTGGATGGAATCTCCCTGCCGATGGCCATAGCAACCTTCCCTGGGCCGTCCAATATGGACCGGAGCGTAGCCAAGAACTCCTTGAAGGAAGAAGGAGAGTTCTGCTCTCCGGGTCCGGGTCCGGCTTTTTAGGCAGGTGCTGGGGGTTCCTGATCTACATTATCCTTCCAAGGGTTCCTACAATCCGTTCTCCAATGCCCACTTTTCCCGCACCCAAAGCAGTTACGCTTAGTGTCAGAAGAGATACCCACTTCCTGGTGCCATTCCCGCTTTGTTTGGGTGGGGCCTTAACTCATGTACCCTCCCCTTGGGTGGGTTCTCCTCCGTCCCTCGGCTGCCTCTAAAAGCCAGGGTTAGTTGCCTCATCACTGACTCCTCGGTGGCGTTGGGAGCCACCAGGTTCCGGAAGCATCGGGTCCTCTTATACCGGGTCAACTAATCCACTGCAGGCACACTCGTAGACGGGCCATAGCCTGTCTGTGAAAGCTTGTGGGGTTTCCCCTGCCTGTTGCATTGTCTTCTCCACTCGGGAGAAGGGACTCCCATCATTTAAGCCCATAACTTCCAAGACTTCTTCCTTGACAGTAGCATATGTACTCTGCCCTCTCTTGCTTTCCGCAGAGAGAGACTGGTGGTATACTCTACTGTCTGGGGAGAATAGGAGCATTTTTGCCATTTCGGAGTCGTCGCGCCCATTGATGCCTGCCGCTTGGTCTACTTCCATAAAGTGAACCGAAGGGTCCCCTTTATGGGTGAGCTTGTCCAGGTGGGCTACCATGGTTCTAAGCTGCTGGGTGCTGTGGGGGACCACAAAGTTACTTTCGAGGGGCCCTGCTGCCCCACCGAGAGTGGGCGTACCGATACTCTGCTGCCGTACCGGGCACATCGGCCCCGGTCCCGGCCCTTGTTGTACTGGTGTCGCTCTCACCTCTCCCTGCTGCCAAGCCAAGTCACAACCCGACGCCACAGGTGGTGGTGCACCGTCTCCGTCTGCCCCGCAAACTGTTCGCCCCTCCTGCTGCCAAACCGAGCTCAGCCCCGGTGCCACAGGTACTGGGTGAATGTCCCTCTCCGCTCGCCCCTCCTGCTGCCAGACGGGGCTAAGCCCCGGCACCACAGGTAATGGGTGAATGTCCCTCTCCGATTGCCCCTCCTGCTGCCAGACCGGGTCGTTCCTCGGCACCACAGGTGGCGACCGAACGGTTTCCCCCTGCTCTTCCAGGTCCACCCGGGCTGCACCTGGGCTTATTAGGCAGAACATGCCTTTGGCCCTGGAACGAGCAAGGTTCAGACTCTCAATTTGCTTTTGGCTGGGACCGTGGTCTCCAGTCTCGAACCCTCTGCTGCTTGCTACCTTATAAGCTGCCTGGACGTTTGTTAACCTCTCCTCCTTCTCCTCCTGCTCTTTAATTATCCTGGTGAGTCAGGCGTTTTCTCCCCTCAACACCAGTTCTGCTTTGGTGACCTGGCACTGAAGGTAATCCTGGCGGTTTCCATGTGTTTCCACTAACCGTAGTTTCCCTTGCTTTTTCTTGCCTAACTCCTCAAATAATCTCTCCCCCATGATAGCTCTGGGACTCGAGTGTTCCTCAGACTTTCTGAGGTCTGCCTCCAGCGACTCGACTTTCTTGTCCAATTGCTGGACCTGTCGGTGTAGGCAGACTAACCATATTGCTTTCTCCACAGAGCGCTTATGGTCCTTACTCTCAGTCCATTTGGCTGCAGCGTCCACAGGACGCTCAGCGCACAATAGGTTCAGTGCCCATTTCTTTGTTATATTGACTTTCTTGAATATGTAAGAGGAAATCCTCTCTTCCATTTTGCTTCTTTCTTCAAAAACAGTGTCTACTGCATCACACCCTTTTGACCAAGCTCCTACCTGGCTTGCCATTCTGTAGGGGGTGGTGTGTCTGTCAGTTTGCTTTCCCTGACCCAGAGCAGGTTGCGAGTCGCTCCCACTCCCTGGTTCTCGACCTTGGATTTATTAATCAGGGTATGATAAAGTACAGCAGACAACTGTTTTGTACAAAGAAGGTATGGATTTTATTCAAGAAAACAAATAACATAAATACACTCCAATAAAACTGTAAAATCTTACAAAAAGATTCTAAACAATGGGGAATACTTTATTACAGGTAATAAACACATCAGAAATACCTCCCACCTCCCACTTACTCTCTAGCTAAGTTAAACTCTTGGGCAACAGGGATAATGCTCACCAATCCTTCTTTTGACAGTTAGGGCTGTTTCACGGTTTCTGGGTTCTTTGGTTATAGCCGGTTTGCCTTGCCGTACCCCGGACGTGGTCGAAGACCTGTGCTGCGTATTGAAGCGTTGGGGCGAGTTCTTTTCTCCGATGCTGCGATGTTTCTTCCTGTGGTTTCTTGCCGTATGCTCTCGGTCTTGTTGTTCCAAAGTGCTGGTCAGAATAGTTCTTTCTGTGATGGTCAGAATAGAGATTTTCCTCTTCTCTTCTTTCTGGTACGATAGGCCCTCAGTTTATACTCTGAAAGGCTCCTTAACCTTTGCGCCAAATCTACCGTTTCTTTTGTTTACGTTTTGTTGCCCAGCTAACTGAAACTTGATTAAGTGTTTTTAATCTGGCGTTGACAGACTTTTCTGAGCTGACGAGCTCTTGTCAATTGTTGAAATTATCCTTTGGTTTCGAGTCACAATTGTTAAAGTTAGTTTCTGATGTTAAGTTGTCTGCCTGGGTCCGAGCTTTCTATGCAGGCTGGAAAGGTGATTAGCATTATGCATGTGTTGGATGGGTTTTGTGCTTGGATTGAAACTGTACTTCCTTGGATTGATTGTTGAAATGTAAATGTCTTCTAGGGTGCAGGTTTTGAGGGTAAATAGTTCCTCAGACAATTTGATTAGCACCAATATCCAAACTGGCTTTTCAGAGGCTTTTCTTGCAGCCCTTTTCTCACAGACCCAACATGCACCTGTTGAAAATCCCAAAATTGGTTAAAGCTCGTAGATTTCTTCCATGGTCATTTTAGGATCCCAAACTTTCTGTTTAATAGTCCCAAATCAAATTTCCTTTTCAGTGAGTCCAAACACTGGGGTTTGGGGGGGTTCCATGAATTTTGGAATCTTGCACTCTTCACTGGCCATTAGAACGAGTGGACAGAAAAACAAGGGCCCAACTTCCTGACATGCATACCCGGCAGGTAAGGCCAGGAGAGCATTTCAATATTCCAATCCCAGTGAGATAAAGGTTAATATTGCATTATCCTTTATGATTGCACGAAATTTTAGTGATTTGTGTACATGGACACCCAAATCCCGTTGCTCTGCCACTGTTCCTTGTTTCTCATCTTTAAGAAAATATTCCAATTTGTCTTTCTCAGATCCAAAATGGATCCCACATTGAACACCATGGGTCAAAATAATGGTTCGGCTAATACTACTTGATATGTCCTTACTATACAGTACAAATGCACACGAGGCCCATACTAGAGAGAAGGTCACTCTGTGACCAGCAACTTTTATTCCAGCACTGAAGTGATGAAGGTGGGTGGAGCTTCCCCTTTTATACCTGAAAGACCAGGTTAGGAGTATCTCCCACAAGTTCACCACCTACTGGTCAGTGTTCTCAAGGTGTAAAACTTAGATCAGTTTATACATGGGTTACAATGACAGTTAAATACATGACATCACCTGCCCCCCCAAAGTCTTATTGGGATCACAGGTTAAGTCTCTCTGGTGGTTTACGCTCCCTTGTAGAGCACCTGAGTTGGGGCTCCGGTTGTTGGGCACTGGCCTGATTGTCTGCTGTTTGCGGTGCCTCAGACCTGTCCGGACTGCCCACAGTGACTGGGCTCTCCTCCACTTGGTTCCGGTGTTCGGCCACCTGTGGAGGAGTGAATTCTACATCGTTTTCTTCCTCTGCTTCTTCTATGGGGTTGCTGAACCTCCTTTTTGTTTGATCCGTGTGTTTGTGGCAGATTTGTCCACTGGTAAGTTTAACTACCAGGATTCTATTCCCCTCTTTGGCAATCACAGTGCCTGCGAGCCATTTAGGCCCTGCAGCGTAGTTGAGAACAAAGACAGGGTCATTTACATCAATACATCGCACCCTCGCATTCCCATCGTGGTTGTCACATTGTGACTGGCGCCTGCTATCAACAATTTCTTTGATAACCTGGTTTTGAGTGTCCTTTTCATTAGCAGTTCTGCGGGTGGGACCCCTGTGAGCGAGTGTGGTCAGAATCTATTAGCCAACAGGAGGCGTGATAAGCGGCTTTGTAGGGAACCCCCTTGGATTCTGAGCATCCCCTGTTTGATTATCTGCACTGCTCGTTCTGCCTGTCCGTTTGAGGCCGGCTTGAACGGTGCGGTTCTGACATGGTTGACACCATTTCCTGCCATGAAGTCTTGGAATTCAATGCTTGTAAAGCATGGGCCATTATCACTGGCTAAGACGTGAGGTAGACCATGGGTGGCGAACATTGCCCGTAGACTTTCTACCGTGGCCGAGGATGTGCTTGAATTGAGAATGTCACACTCGATCCATTTTGAGTAGGCGTCTACTACAACCAATAACATTTTTCCCATGAAAGGACCTGCGTAGTCCACATGGATGCGTGACCATGGATTGGCGGGCCAGAACCAGGAGCTAAGGGGGGCTTCCCTGGGTGCATTGCCCAGCTGGGCGCATGTGTTGCACCTGCGAACACAAAGTTCCAGGTCTGCATTTATCCCTGGCCACCAAACGTGTGACCTGGCAATTGCCTTCATCATGACAATGCCCTGGTGCTCATTGTGGAGCTCTCTGATGAACATCTCTTTGCCCATCTGGGGCATGAATACTCAGTTTCCCCATAGTAGGCAATCGGCCTAAATCGAGAGTTCATCCTTGCGCCTGTGAAATGGTTTGAATTCCTCAGGGCATGCCTCGTATGTGGCTGCTCAGTCCCCATTAAGGACACATTTCTTGACTAAAGACAGTAGCGGGTCTTTATTTGACCAGACTTTAATCTGACGGGCTGTCACGGGTGAGCCTTCGCTTTCGAAAGTTCCACAGCCATGACCATCTCAGCATCATGCTCGGTTGCCCCCTCCGTGGTGGCTAGTGGGAGCCTGCTGAGTGCATCGGCGCAGTTTTCAATGCCCGGTCTGTGCTGAATTGTATAGTCTTAGGCGGCTAACGTGAGTGCCCACCTCTGTATGCAGGCCGATGCATTTGCATTTATGGCCTTGTTGTCGGCCAAAAGGGACGTTAGGGGTTTGTGATCTGTCTCCAGCTCAAATTTCCTGCAAAACAGATACTGGTGCATTTTCTTTATAGCATATATACATGCAAGCGCTTCCTTTTCTACCATCCCGTAGTCCCATTCTGCCTGGGACAGCTTTCTGGAGGCATAAGCTACCGGCTGTAACTGACCCTTGGCATTAACATACTGCAACACACACCCCGCCCCATAGGACGACGCATCGTACGTTAAAACAAGTTTCTTATATGGGTCATATAGCGTTAACAGATTGTTGGAGCATAACAAATTTCATGCTCTGTCAAAAGCCCTTTCCTCGTTGTCCCCCCAGACCCATTCACGACCTTTGCATAGGAGCACGTGTCGCGGCTCTGACTGCGTGCTCAATTTGGGAAGAAAGTTACAAAAATAGTTCAGGAGCCCCACAAACGATCACAGCTCCATCGTGTTACGGGGTCTGGGTGCTCTCTGGATCGCTTCCGTTTTGTACGCAGTAGGTCTGATCCCGTCTGCTGCTACCCTCATCCCCAGGAATTCTACCTCTGGAGCTAGGAAGACGCACTTCACCTTTTTCAGTTGCAGACCTACCCGGTCCAGTCTGCGTAGCACCTCCTCCAGGTTGTGGAGGTGTTCTTCAATATCACAACCCGTGATAAGGATGCCATCTTGAAAAACCACTGTCTTTGGAATCGACTTGAGGAGGCTTTTCATATTGCATTGAAAGATCGTGGCGGCCGAGCGAACCCCAAACAGACATCTGTTGTACTCAAACAACCCCTTGTGTGTCGTGATGGTGGTCAGCTTCTTCGACTCACTCGCCAACTCCTGGGTCATGTAAGTTTGAGGTTAGGCCCAATTTTGAAAAAAGTTTGCCACCGGATAGCGTCGCAAAGAGGTCCTCTGCTCTTAGTAGCTGGTACTGGTCTTGGAGTGACACCCGATTGATGATGGCCTTGTAATCACCACATATCCTGACTGACCCATCTGCCTTGAGCACCGGCACAATCAGGCTCACCCAGTTACTGAATTCGAGTGGCAAGATGATGCCTTCCCTCAGCAGGCGGTCCAATTCGCCTTCTATCTTATCCCGCATCACGTACGGCACCGCTCTGGCCTTGTGGTGTACTGGCCTGGCATCCGGGTTTATGTGAATCACTACCTTGGTCCCCATAAAAGTGCCAATGCCAGGCTGAAATAGTAAGTCAAATTTGTCCAGGACCTGTGAGCATAATATTCGCCCCACAGAAGAAATTGCATTGACATCGCCCCATTTCCAGTTCATGACAGCCAGCCAACTCCTCCCCAGTAGTGCGGGACCGTCCCCCGGAACTATCCAGAGTGGCAACCTGTTCTTCGAATCTTTGTGGGCCTCGTGTGCATTGATACTGTATAGTAAGGTCATATCATTGGCGACAAGGATGGGATTTAAACCACGCGAGCATGGCCACTAGCAGCACAGACAAGAGGTACTGTGTTAGTGATGAAGGTGCGTGGAGCTTCCCCTTTTGTACCTGAAAGGCCAGGTTAGGAGTGTCTCCCACAAGTTCACCACCTAGTGGTCAGTGTTCTCACAGTGTACAACTAGTCAGTTTATACATGGATTACAATGACAGTTAAATACATGACATCACCTCCCCCCAAAATCTAGGTCGTCAAATCCAAAGGGGGAATTCAACAGAGACAATGGCTAGCTGAAAGGCGATTCACGCCATCGCCAGGGACAATGTGGCCAGTAATGGGGCCATCAACACCTGTTAATAGTGCGCTTAAAAACAGTTACACAGACAGTCAGAGATGATCGACTGGTAATGGGCCTTTTGATTCCAACAACGGCTCATGTTGGAGGTGTGGAGGCAAACACACAGCCAGAGCTTGCAGGTATCAGCAATACACTTGCAGAAATTGCAACATCAGCGGTCACTTGGCACGTATGTGCAGGAAGCCTGCAGCCAGGTTGATGTAGGAGGAGGACGGGGATAATGTAAGCCCTACGGGGCCAAATGGACACTGGGGGAAATCGTTGGAAGCTGAAGTTCAGCGAGTTCATGTGGAGCACATATACAGTTCATACACCAGAGCGCCATCGATAATGATGAAAGTGCTCCTCAATGGCATCCCAGTATCAATGAAGCTAGACACAGGGGCCAGCCAGTCCCTGATGAGTATCAAACAGTTAAACACGTTGTGGGCATCAAAGACCAGGAGGGTGGGTGGAGCTTCCCCTTTTGTACCTGAAAGACCAGGTTAGGAGTATCTCCCACAAGTTCACCACCTAATGGTCAGTGTTCTCACAGTGCACAACTAGCCAGTTTGTACATGGGTTACAATGACAGTTAGATACATGATAGTACTCACCGTTAATTATGCATACATGGTACAGCAAATTCAGGCAAGGAGTAGATGTGTGGTTAAATGTGAATATTCAAAAGTTGCTGTCAAGTTGCCTATCCCTGCCGTTAACTTCATGAAAATAGTTTCTCACTGTTTGCCTCACCGTTGACATGCTTTCAACAGCATGAAGTTGCTGTGGTGTAAATATACGAGCTGAGCACACCCCAGATATTTAGGGCGAGTAATTACAAGCGTAAGAACCCTTTTATCAACGTGATGAGTTTTAATTACTTTGATTAAAAACTTTAACTCATTTAAATATGCATATAAATAAAGAATTCCAGAGATGGCATGGCAGGCTATGTCGGGACTGTAGTCTGTGGGAGTATGTGCACAAGGAGACTGTCCCGGATTCCCACATCTGCAAGAAATGTCTCTGGCTTCAGTCACTCCGGCTCAGAGTCACTGAGCTGGAGTGCGAGTTACAGACACTCTGAAACATAAGGGAGGGGGAGGAATTTCTGGACAGTTTTATCCAGAATGCAGTCACAACCCAGAGGAAAGCACAGGTTCAGAAAGGGGAGGGTGTGACTGCTCGGAAGATGGATAGCGAGGATTTAGGAGAGGTTGAGAAGGAGGTCCCACAGACACTGGCCCTGTCCAACAGGTACAATGTACTCACTACCTGTGAGGACAAGGAGAAAGATTGCGGGGAGGACAGGCACAATGCATCATGGCTCAGAAGGCTGTCCAAGGCAGGGGAAGAGCAGAATAGAAATGTGGTAGTGATGGGGGACTCTATAATTAGGGGGATAGATAGCATCCTCTGCAGTCAAGAACGAGAATACCGAAGGGTCTGTTGCATAGTAAGGGATATCTCGAGGCAGCTGGAGAGGAAATTGGAAATCAAGTTGTTGTTGTCCATGTTGGAACAAACAACATAGGTAGGAACAGGGAGGAGGTCCTGCTGAAGGAGTGTCAGGAGTTAGCAGCTAAATTAAAAAGCAGGACCTCGAGCGTAATAATTTCTCGACCATGTGCAAATTGGCATAGCAGCAGGGCTGGTCTGGGAAAGAGGGATTTCTTTTCATGGGTCACTGGCACCAGTACTGGGACAGGAAGGAGCTGTACCGATGGGATGGCTCCACCTGAACTGGTATGGGACCTGTGACCTAGCAGAAAGGGTAAATCGGGAGGTAGCAAAGGTTTAAACTAGTAAGATAGTGGAAGAGATCTACAAGAACATAACCAGTCTAAATAAAGGCAACTCTCGATTATCCGGGTCCCTCGGGGATTGGGGTATTCCGGGTAAATTATTTCTCCATTAGAGCCATTGACATTGTAAAGTTAAGCCTTCCCGGGCCAAAAGGACTTCAATGTCAGTGGCCCGATGCCTTCCCGGGCTGAAATTTTAAATCACGTTACAATAGTTTCCCATTGGATCCGTGTGCGGATAATCGAGAGTTGCCTGTATAAACAAAACAGGAAAGGCGAGCAGAGGAAAGAGTAAAATAAGGGAGGATATTGATGGCCAAGGAACAAATGGAGTTATAGAAGTGAAGTGTAAAAAGATGGTTAAAATTAAAGTGAAAGGAACTGTTTTTAAAAATGAGATAAACTGTGTATACAACAATGCATACAGTGTCCATAATTAAACAGGGGAGCTGGAGGTAAACATTTGTTGCGAGGAATCAGACATAATAGGGATTACTGAGACATGGCTACAGAAAAATCAGGAATGAGAATTAAACATTGCAGGGTATAACATATTTAGAAAGGATAGAGAAGGGAAAAGGGGAAGTGTACTTGTTAGCAATATCATAATGGCAGCAGAAAAGAGTGACGCAGCTATCAGTAAGACAAAAATAGAATCCATGTGGTTCGAGATAAATTTAAGTCAGAAATAGACAGTTTCTTAAACGATAAGGGGATAAGGGGTTATGGGGATCGGGCAGGGAAGTGGAGCTGAGTCCATGATCAGATCAGCCATGATCTTATTGAATGGCGGAGCAGGCTTGAGGGACCATATGGCCTACTCCTGTTCCTATTTCTTATTTTCTTATGTTCTTATGTACTGTCACATGTAACTGCACAACCAATCATATACAGTATTCTCATTAATAGCAATGGGAACTCCATATCTATGAGTTCTTATTGCTATTAATGAGGAAAAAAAAACAAACACACTAAACACAACATAAAAAATAAAAAAACATACCTCACAAAATTAAAATTAATTGAAATTAAAGATCATTAAATGTTTTAGAAAAAAAAATATTTTGTGGATTTTTGTTTAAAGTGTTTTAATAGGGTTTAAAATAAACTTACCTTAGTGGACAGGGTTTTTAACATAAACATGTATATTTAATTTTTATTTTTATGTGTTTTAAAACTGTTACGCTGGTAAAAGTAGGCTATGCGCCTGCTTTTACCAGGCATAAGAATTTTAAGGACAGTCGCTGGGCAAGAGTTGGGCAAATAGCACAATCTTGCCCACACGAATATCCTGGCTGCAGGGATGCGTGTGATCTGTCAAGCCAAAACTTGGCAGATTGGAACATCCGTTTTTTGGTGCATGCGCATTACACGACAAAAAACGGCTCTTGCGGAACCTCGCCGGGTTTGTACGTATTCCGTATGGACTTGGCGAGGCCGGAATTTTAGCCCCAATAAAGGATCAATCACACTAATAGGGGTCATCTATAAGCCACCTAATAGCGGAAAGAAGGTGGAGGGAGAAATATAAAAACAAATTAGGGAAATGAGTAAAAAATATGGAATAAAACTACCACGATATTAATTGGACAGAAGAGGTAGGTAAAGGGGATAAAGGAATAGAGTTCCTACAATGTGTACAGGACTCCCTTCTAATCCAATATGTAAAAAGCCTAACAAGGGAGGATTCACTAATGGATCTAGTAATGGAAAACGACCTAGAGCAGATAAGAGAAGTAAAAGTAGGGGAACATCTAAGAATAGTGACCATAATATAATGCTTTAAAATAATAATTGAGAAGGAGATATGTATGACAAAGACCAGGGTAATAGCTTGTAGAAAAGCTGATTTTGAGGGGCTGAGATTAGAATTTGGAAAATAAAATGGACAACAATATTGGCAAACAATGACGTAGAACATCAATGGGAAACATTTAAAATGGCGTTCAACAGAGTTCATGAAGAATATATTCCGCTAAAATCAAGAACAAGCTAAACACTAATGAGACACCATGGATGAATAATGCCATAAGGGAAAAATTGAGGCAAAGGAAAGAGCATGGACATGGACAGCAGGGGAGAGCAAGATAAGGGAAAATATGAAGAGATAAGGAAAGAAGTCAGAAAAACAATTAGGAAGGCAAAGTGGCTGGTGATTGGTGAGTAGTTTTTCATTTTTCTCTTCTATAACAGTGAGTAAACTTTAGCATTGTTGTTGCCAATTTAAGTGTATCTAAGGGTTAAGTCATGGCAGGAGAGCTCGGTCATGTGATATGCTCCTCCTGTACCATGTGGGAACTCAGGGACACTTCCGGTGTCCCTGACGACTACATGTGCGGGAAGTGTTTCCACTTCCAGCTCCTGACGGTCCGCATTGCGGAATTGGAGCTGAGGTTGGATTCACTCTGGAGCATCCACGATGCTGAGAATGACGTGAGTAGCACGTGTAGCGAGTTGGTCTTACCGCAGGTGAAGGGTCCACAGCCAGCTAGGGAATGGAAGACCAGCAGGAAGAGTAGTGCAAGGAAGGTAGTGCAGGGGTCCCCTGCGGTCATCCCCCTGCAAAACAGATATACCGCTTTGAGTACTGTTGAGGGGGATTACTCATCAAGGGAGGGCAGCAGCAGCCAAGTTCATGGCACCGTGGCTGGCTCTGCTGCACAGGAGGGCAGGAAAAAGAGTGGGAGAGCGATAGTAATAGGGGATTCAATCGTAAGGGGAATAGATAGGCGTTTCTGCGGCCACAACCAAGATTCCAGGATGATATGTTGCCTCCCTGGTGCAAGAGTCAAAGATGTCTCGGAGCGGGTGCAGGACATTCTGAAAAGGGAGGGTGAACAGCCAGTTGTCGTGGTGCACATTGGTACCAACAACATCGATAAAAAAAGGGATGAGGCGCTACGAGACAAATTTAAGGAGCTAGGAGCTAAATTAAAAAGTAGGACCTCAAAAGTAGTAATCTCAGGATTGCTACCAGTGCCATAAGCTAGTCAGAGTAGGAATCGCAGGATAGCTCAGATGAATACGTGGTTTGAGCAGTGGTGCAGCAGGGAGGGATTCAAATTCCTGGGGCATTGGAACCGGTTCTGGGGGAGGTGGGACCAGTACAAACCACATGTCTGCACCTGGGCAGGACCGGAACCAATGTCCTTGGGGGAGTGTTGCTAGTGCTGTTGTGGAGGAGTTAAACTAATTTGTCAGGGGGATGGGAACCTATGCAGGGAGACAGAGGGAAACAAAATGGAGACAAAAGCAAAAGACAGAAAGGAGATGAGTAAAAGTGGAGGGAAGAAAAACCCAAGGCAAAAAACAAAAAGGGCCACTGTACAGCAAAATTCTAAAGGGTCAAAGTGTAATAAAAAGGCAAGCATGAAAGCTCGGTGCCTCAATGCAAGGGGTATTCGGAACCCAGGAGAGGGCTCTGAGCTAGTTAGAATGGAAGAGAACTCAGATGAACAGGGCCCCAAGAAAGAATGCAAAAGGTAGGAGGCAATAGAGCGGAGTAGCACTGGGGTAAGTGTAAACCACAAGGTGACAGGAAGGGACAATATGTATGAATATAAAGGGGCTGCAGGAGTGGTCAAAACTAAAAATCATGGTTTAAAAACTAGTATTAAAACACTCTACCTAAACGCACGCAGCATTCAAAATAAAGTAAATGAGTTGATGGCACAAATCATTACAAATGGGTATGAATTGGTGGCCATTACAGAAACGTGGTTGCAGGGGGCCAAGACTGGGAATTAAACATATAGGGGTATCTGACAATTCGGAAAGATAGACAAGAAGGGAAAGGAGGTGGGATAGCTCTGTTAATAAAGGATGATATCAGGGCAGTTGTGAGAGATGATATTGGCTCCAATGAACAAAATGTTGAATCATTGTGGGTGGAGATTAGAGACAGTAAGGGGAAAAAGTCACTGGTGGGCTTAGTTTATAGGCCCCCAAATAATAACTTCATGGTGGGGCGGGCAATAATCAAGGGAATAATGGAGGCATGTGAAAAGGAACGGCAGCAATCATGGGGGATTTTAACCTACATATCGATTGGTCAAATCAAATCGCACGGGGTAGCCTCGAGGAGGAATTCATAGAATGCATACGGGATTGTTTCTTAGAACAGTATGTTACAGAACCTACAAGGGAGCAAGCTATCTTAGATCTGGTCCTGTGTAATGAGACAGGAATAATAAACAATCTCCTAGTAAAAGATCCTCTTGGAATGAGTGATCACAGTATGGTTGAATTTGTAATACAGATTGAGGGTGAGGAAGTAGTGTCTCAAACGAGCGTACTATGCTTAAACAAAGGGGACTACAGTGGGATGAGGGCAGAGCTGGCTTCCAAATTACTTGCTATACCTGCATGCTAACTTTTTGTGTTTCATGTACAAGGACCCCCAGGTACCTCTGCACCACCACATTTTGTAATCTCTCCCCATTAAAATAATAATTTGCTTTTTTGTTTTTTTCTACCAAAGTGGATAACCTTACACTTTCGCACATTATACTCCACCTGTCAAATTTTTGCCCAGTTTCACTCGGTTGATTCCTGAGATGAAAGGGTTGCCTTCTGAAGAAAGCTTGAGCAAGTTGGGCCGAGAATCATTGGAGTTTAGAATAATGAGAGGTGATCTTATCGAAATGTATAAGATTAAGAGGGGGTTTGACAGCATGAATTCATGAAGGGGAAATCATGTTTAACTAATTTATTGGAATTCTTTGAGGATATAACGAGCATGGTGGATAGAGGTGTACCGATGGATATGGTGTATTTAGATTTCCAAAAGGCATTCGATAAGGTGCCACACAAAAGGTTACTGCAGAAGATAGAGGTACGCGGAGTCAGAGGAAATGTATTAGCATGGATAGAGAATTGGCTGGCGAACAGAAAGCAAAGAGTCGGGATAAATGGGTCCTTTTCGGGTTGGAAATCGGTGGTTAGTGATGTGCCACAGGGATCGGTGCTGGGACCACAACTGTTTACAATATACATAGATGACCTGGAAGAGGGGACAGAGTGTAGTGTAACAAAATTTGCAGATGACACAAAGATTAGTGAAAAAGCGGGTTGTGTAGAGGACACAGAGAGGCTGCAAAGAGATTTGGATACGTTAAGCGAATGGGCTAAGGTTTGGCAGATGGAATATAATGTCGGAAAGTGTGAGGTCATCCACCTTGGGAAAAAAAACAGTAAAAGGGAATATTATTTGAATGTGGAGAAATTACAACATGCTGCGGCGCAGAGGGACCTGGGAGTCCTTGTGCATGAATCCCAAAAAGTTAGTTTGCAGATGCAGCAGGTAATCAGGAAGGCGAATGTAATGTTGGCCTTCATTGCGAGAGGGATGGAGTACAAAAGCAGGGAGATCCTGCTGCAACTGTATAGGGTATTGGTGAGGCCACACCTGCTTGCAGTTTTGGTCACCTTACTTAAGGAAGGATCTACTGGCTTTGGAGAGGGAACAGAGCTGATTCTCTAGGCTGATTCCGGAGATGAGGGGGTTACCTTATGATGATAGATTGAGTAGACTGGGTCTTTACTCGTTGGAGTTCAGAAGGATGAGGGGTGATCTTATAGAAACATTTAAAATAATGAAAGGGATAGACAAGATAGAGGCAGAGAGGTTGTTTCCAAATGTCGGGGAGACTAGAACTAGGGGGCACAGCCTCAAAATACGGGGGAGACAATTTAAAACCGAGTTGAGAAGGAATTTCTTCTCCCAGAGGGTTGTAAATCTGTGGAATTCTCTGCCCAAGGAAGCAGTTGAGGCTAGCTCATTGAATGTATTCAAGTCACAGATAGATAGATTTTTAACCAATAAGGGAATTAAGGGTTACGGGGAGTGGGCGGGTAAGTGGAGCTGAGTCCACGGCCAGATCAGCCATGATCTTGTTGAATGGCGGAGCAGGCTCGAGGGGCTAGATGGCCTACTCCTGTTCCTAATTCTTATGTTCTTATGTTCTAATTTGCCTATATATATCCCTTTGCAGATTCTTTATGTCCTCCTCAAAATTTGCTTTCCGGAAGTTGTTGGGGCCAGTTAATTAGATATATTCAAAAGGGAGTTCGATGTGATCCTCCTGACTAAAGGGATCAAGGGGTATGGAGAGAAAGCAGGAATGGGGTACTGAAATGCATGATCAGCCATGATCATATTGAATGGTGGTGCAGGCTCGAAGGGCCGAATGGCTTACTCCTCCACCTATTTTCTATGTTTCTATGTTTCCCACCTATCTTTGTATCATCAGCAAATTTGGTTACATTACACTTCATCCAAGTCATCCAAGTCATCCGAGTCATTGATATAGATTGTAAATAGTTGTGGCCCCAGCATTGATCCCCGTGGCACCGCACTAGTTACAATTTGTCAACCTGAAAATGACCCATTTATCTGTTAGTTAGCCAATCCTCTATCCATGCTAATATTTTACCCCAACCTCGTGAGTTCTTATCATGTGCAATAACCTTTTATGTGGTATCTTATCGAATACCTCTTGGAAATTCAAATACACTACATCTACTGGTTCCCCTTTATCCACCCTGCTCATTACATCCTCAAAGAACTCATGCAAATATGTCATAGAAACATTGAAACATAGAAAATAGGTGCAGGAGTAGGCCATTCGGCCCTTCTAGCCTGCACCGCCATTCAATGAGTTCATGGCTGAACATGCAACTTCAGTTCCCCATTCCTGCTTTCTCGCCATACCCCTTGATCCCCCTAGTAGTAAGGACTACATCTAACTCCTTTTTGAATATATTTAGTGAATTGGCCTCAACAACTTTCTGTGGTAGAGAATTCCACAGGTTCACCACTCTCTGAGTGAAGAAGTTTCTCCTCATCTCGGTCCTAAATGGCTTACCCCATATCCTTAGACTGTGACCCCTGGTTCTGGACTTCCCCAACATTGGGAACATTCTTCCTGCATCTAACCTGTCTAAACCCGTCAGAATTTTAAAAGTTTGTATGAGGTCCCCTCTCATTCTTCTGAACTCCATGGAACATAAAACAAAATAATAAAATATTTTACTGGTACATTAATAAAAAAAGGAATGTCGGGATGGGAATAGCCCTAAGGGATGGATAGGATAATATCACAGGTGATGGAGAGATGGCAGAAATATTAAATAATTACTTTGCGCCAGCATTTACCAGGGAGATAGAACAAGTGGACATGACATTGGATCATGAGATTAGTAATGAAATAACTGCATTTATAATAAAATGAGGAGATATAATAAATAAACTAATCAAAATTAAGGAGAAAAAAAACCTGGCCCAGATGGATTACATCCATGCAAATTAAAAGAATCCAGGGAAGAGATAACAGAAGCATTATTACACATATTTAATAATTCATTAGAAAAAGGTGTAGTGCCATAGGACTGGTGGATAGCTAACATACTTTATTTAAGAAGGGAGATAGAACATGTCCAAGGAGCTATAAACCGGTCAGCTTAAAAACTGTGGTAGGAAAAATAGTGAATTCCTTACTGAAGGAGAAAATAGACGAACAGCTGGAAACCCAAAATATAATGATGAATAGTCAGCTTGGATTTCAAAAGGGAAAGTCTTGTTGACCAGCCTTATTGAACTCTTTGAAGAGTTAACAGAGAGAGTAGACAAAGGTAATGTAGTAGATGTAATTTATCTAGATTTTCAAAAGGCCTTCGATTAGGTACCACATAATAGATTAATGAATAAGGTCAGAGAATGCGGAGTCCGGGACAAGTAGCAGAATGGATAGCTAGCTGGCTTCAAGATAGAAAGCAGTGATTAGGGGTACAGGGTAGCTAATACAATGGCAGAAGGTGGGTCGTGTTGTTCCACAAGGATCAGTGCTGGGACCACTGTTATAATTGAGGTCTTTAAAATTATAAAAGTTTTTTCTGGAGTAGATACAGAGAATGTGTTTCCACTTGTGGGGAAGAGCATAACTAGAAGCCATCAATATAAGATAGTCACCAAGAAATCAAATAGAGACTTCAGAAGACACTTCTTTACCCAGAGAGTTGTGAGAATGTGGAATTCGCTACCACAGGGAGTAGTTGAGACAAATAATATCGATGCATTTAAGGGGAGGCTTGATAATGTAAGTGGTTTGCCCTTTGTGGTTTCGAATCACCCCCTTACAACAGTACTAGATATCAGAAATTAGAGTAGTGAACAGAATATTCAGTTATAGACAGATCTTTCGGTCTCAACCGTCACAATGCTTTTATTCAAGTTAAAGCACACTGCTGCTTCCAGTAAAACACACCCTGGTGGCATAAAACAAGCACAGTACAACACACAACAGGCCCTATCGCAAAGTACCCACGACTAAAACACCCCTGCTTGGCTCAATAGGGCACCACCGAATCTGTCCAACAGACTGTGTATACGCCTATGATCTGCACAAAAACCTCCCCACTAAACCCCTAAGGCTTGGTTGGGACACATGGCACCACTTCACACTATGTGGCGGCCTAAAGGATGTGTGGGCTGAGATAATGCTTACCAGTTACCCCTCTGGCTTACTGGCTGCTTCTGCCGATGAGGTGTATCTTCTGGTTTCATACCAATCTGTGGTTTCCAAGTTCAGTCTCAATGTTAGCTTCCCAGTCAAAATAGCGAGGATCTCATTACTCATAGATGGTTTCTTCTCTCCATCCCAGACACGACTTTCTGCTTCAAACCCCACACAGAAGTTCAAGTGGCCCAGAGCTATCCACGGTACGCATCACGGTGAATGACACAATCCATAATCTGCAGCAGTACATCACACAGTTCGGATATCAGATTTCTTTTCTGCCCGAACATCTCACAAAGTAAATAAAAGCCGTCGAGCTCGAATGCATTGAACGAAGCAAGCAAGCAAAGAAGAGGAGAGAGAGCGATGGCAGCAAACTGCCTCTCTTATATCTGAAAAATGCTTGCTGAATTCTCGCGCCAAAAACCAGTCCTTTGCCTGAGGCAGTCCAACTAAAGGCCAATGAATCACATCTTCGGCCTGTGCCTTTGTTAATGGGCTCTTCCTGGAGATAAAGGTCCAACGGATTTGGGAGGCCAAATAGCTTCCTTTGTCCTGGGGCTCTCAGACATTTCAATGGCTTGACCACTGACCAGTTTACCTGATCTCTCACTGATGGGTTCCCATTACATGACAATAGAGTCCTCCATCTGCTTTCAACCATCCAGACTATCCCCACCCACCTGATGTGTATTCCTGTGGCACATGCCTGGGCCTGTCCCAGGCTTGTCAGCTCTTCTGAAATATGAAAAAGCAATATCCAAATCTTAAAGTCCAAAATATTGAAGTCTGTATCGATGTTTACGCTGACGCTTACAGTCCCCCCTTTGATATTTCAAGAATCCCTCTGGAATATCAAATGTCCGCTGGTGTAAAAACATCGTGGCCTCCAACCAACCCGATATACTTTAATTTTAAACACCCCAAATACATCCCTTAAAATATAACCCGAAATACATTCATACAACATATTTACAGAGAAAAACATTCAGGTTCAACCTTTAACCGAGGCCTCCCACTGACTTCGGAGCACCTTGCTTCGCCATTTGCAAGACAGCCGCAACAAATACACTAGAATGAGAAACTGTATAATTACAAGAGTTTGCGAGCAAATCCGGATCCATGGAGGAACTTCTACAGTCAAACCAATGTCCCACCAGGGCGGGGAATTTTATCCCTTTAATTTCCTCCCCTGTGTTTCAGTTTGTCTGTTCCAATATAAAATAATCTTTCTGCGAGAGCTCGACAGCTTTTATTAACGTTGTGAGGTGTTCGGGCAGAAAAGGAATCTGATATCCAAACTGTGTGATGTACTGCTGCAGATTATGGATTGTGTCATTCACCGTGATGTGTACCGTGGATGGCTCTCGGATTGGAAGGATGCGCTCTTGGGTCCACTTGAACTTCTGTGTGGGGTTTGAAGCAGAAAGTAGTGTCGGTGATCAGACACCAAGTGTCGCGTTGCACCTGGTACTGGTCCACGCTCGTCGTGACGCAGTACGTCCCGTTGTCTGCATACGCTACCTGAGGTGGAACGTGGCTCTGGGTCATCATCTCCATGGTGCAATTAATAGGCTCTGCACTCTCTGATTCAAACCCGCACTCTGACCGATCGAACGCGTTCAAGTGCTGGGGACACAATATGACGTGTGCGCCCCCTGCTCTGGCACCCCTTGAGGTCAGTGCCGGTCATGGCGTGCTCCCACTTTATTACAAATGGTGGGGCCCCACGGTACCGCACATGCATCCCCTCCCGTAAGACGCCAATGTTTTCCACTCGGTATACTGGCGCTGGCTGTGGTGTCCCACCCATTACCAGCACACGCAACACAATCCCCATAACCAAGTGGTTGGACCGACCGCAATCCACTGAGATTGGGTAGGCTTTGGAAGCTAAATGGAACTGACACGGACTGATCAAATTATGATACGGGCTGAGCGCTGCGAGGTGCCGGTTGCTGACCCACGATGGGACGTGACCTTGCCGGAGGTCCTCCAAATTACTGCGTCCCTCACCTAGCAACCAGGCACCGTACAACACACACACTTAATTCATGGTTGCCTGTGCCGAGGCATTCCTGTCCTCCTGTATCAATTCATTAACCAGTTTAGCATATGTCTCCAGCTCCGTGATGACCTCTTTTAAGTGAATAGTCATCGCCTGGTCCTCCTTTAGCTCTGACCCTACCACTTCATTCCCTTCCCCCAGGATCTTCCGCAGCTGGTCATTTAAACCACTAACCGGCAGCTGCATGTCGTCCATACTATTGACGAGAGATGTACCGCGCTAAACGCCACAACGACATCATTGAGGAACCCTTGCCTCTGTCTCCCCGGGCTAACATAATCGTATAATCCCATGTCATACAACTTTTCCCGACTCACATCCCCTTAACTGAGTTCAAAGTACTGATGGAACATTTCTTTAATAAGGACCTCATACAGCTGCTCAGTTTATTTTGGACACACATGTGTAGATTTATCCGGTTAAGTTTAAAATGACCGACGCGACTGCGTATTGTACCCCCTGGAATAGAACCTTCCCGGTCGGGACTAAAACTAAACCATTCCCTGGGCCTGGTGTTGTGGTGGGACACCTAACTTCTGTCACCTATACCCGCGGGGCTGTGGACAGGGGCTTCCTCTTGTGTGCTACAAGCTCCGAGAAATTTATTGTGTTGGGAGGGTCTGGGATCACGCAGGAGTCCATACGCCGATCCCATCTGATCCCAGCCCCGGCGTCCTGCCATTGCCTTGAGAAGGCAATCGACACACCTGCTGGGCAGATCCGCTCCGACCCCCACATACACACATAAATTCCATGTTCCTCCTTCCACCACTTGTCCCAGCACACATCCACTCCCCACTGTGTCCCCGTAATCTGTCGGTACGTATCGTTTCCCAGTCATTCCCAGTCCGCTGTCTGCTTTTCCGTGTCCTGATTAAATTTCCTGAGCCATCACCACCATCACAGGGGAATGTGTCCCTTGCATTTCAAGCATACGCGCTTGCCCTGGGTCACCCTAACCCATGTGGCTATGACCTTCAGTCTGGGACATGGTATGGAAGCCTCCCCATATGTGACCCGGTGTGGCTGGAGTATTTCGTCGAATTCGATCCCAGCTATTTTGGCCACCTTCCCTTATGGAAGTAGGCTGCCATCCTGTCCGTGTCCCCTGTCCTACCCCCCCTGTGTCACGGTGGGTCTGTTCCCCCCGTACAGCCGCAGAGGAAGGACAACTCGGTGTCTCCTCTCCTGCTGTGCCCCATTCTGGCCGGCATCCAAATCATACTCAGCCTCAGGGCTGTCCCCATTCCGTCTTCGGCTTCATGCAAAACAAAACTAACAACACCTTGCTGTGAGAGGGTCTATCTCCACAGGTCTGGCCTCATTACAACTAACCAAAACACTTTAGTAGAAAGCTACGTACAATAACACCCGTGTTGTCGGGTGGCCCCGAAAAGGCACCTGTTGCCTGGATCTTTTACGGCTCCCGGTCAGCGTGTAAGGATGCGTCCACGGCACCCTTGCCCGTGGGATCCTGCTGCTCCTTCTTACAGCCCCCACCACGGGGTCCTCGCTGTCCCAAACTATGTGAGGAAGACCCGGGTCCACCATGCTGTTTACAGCGCCTTGGTATTTTTTTCCTTTCCTTACCCTTTCCCCCGGGTTAAACAACTTACACTGGTTCACGTGGAACCACTTTGTGCACTTTGGAAATTTAACCATATAAACCATGGGGCTTGCCTTATCCACTATACTGTAAGGTCCTATATGCAGTGGCTCAAACGTCCCTACATGAGTGTAGTTTCGGACCATCACCTGGTCCTCTACCTTCCACTCGTGCAATCTCTGGAGCTCGAGCAGCAACTGATTACTCCGGTGCTGCTTCCCCAGGTTACTGGCTGCCTGCCAATGTTTCTGCTTCAACCTCTCACACAGATTCTTGACCAACTTATCACATCACCACTGATACCTGGGAGTCTCTGACCGAAGACCGTCCTGGGTGGAGAAAGTGCATCCGGGAGGGCATTAAGCTCTTCGAATCTCAATGCCACGAGTGTGAAAAGGTCAGGCGCAGGCAGCGGAAGGAGCGTGCGGCAAATCAGTCCCACCACTCCCTTCCCCCGACGAATGTCAGTCCCACCTGTGACAGGATCTGTGGCTCTTGCATTGGACTGTTCAGCCACCAAAGGACTCACTTTAGGAGTGGAATCAAGTCTTCCTCGATTCCTATGGACTGCCTATGATGATGTTACTTCTCTCACTTGACCTTCGGTGAGAACCGGTGCCAGAACATGGGTGGGCATGTGCATGACCCTCCCGGTCATGAGCTCATGCAGGGAGTACCCTGTGCTCCTGGAGAGGCTGGCTCAGACCCCCATCAAAACTAACACCAGGACCTCTTCCCACTTTTCTGGGATGGCCCTGTTTCCTTCCGCAGCCTTTCTTTGATGGTTTGATTAAGTCACCCCACAACCCCCAATGACTGTGGGTTGTGAGCCACATGCCACTTATCCTCTGTCCCCAGAACCTTCAAGGTGGCCTGACTTTCCCCGTGAAGTGGCTCCTTTGGTCGGTCTCCACGATCTGTGACAGTCCACACCTGGAGAACAGTTCCCTCACCAAAATCCTTGCCATCGCCAACGCCGTGGCTGATTGGCAATGGAAGGCTTCCACCCACTTGGAGAACACGTCTACTAGGAACAAACAGTACGTGTAACCCCCCTTTGTGGTGGGCAAAGTCCGATATAATCAACCTGCACTGACTGCCATGGTCCCTCTACCCTTCTCATGTGCCCCAAGGGAACCTTTCTTTTCTGGGGATCGGGGTTGTTCGCCGCGGACACCAGACAGTCCATGCAAAAATCGCAGACATCCTCCCTCAGTTGCGGCCACCACCCTGCCTATTCTACCCTTTGCCAGGTAGTCTCCAGCCCTGGGTGTCCCGCTCCTGGGCCCCCATAGCCCAACTGGAGGAATTTCCTTTGGTGCGTCTCGGGAACTATCCACCGATCCCCCTTAAAGAACATCGTCTCCTTTACTGTGATGCCCGCTACCCAAACTGACCTTCTACCTTCTCGCCCTTGGCTAGCTGCTCCAGGACGACCTTGAGGTCAGGATTCTGTGCCTGGACTTGCCTCAAGTCTGGGGCCAATGCTACCCCTGCACTCCCTGGTGTCCCCCCTTTGTCCTGGATCGCTGCTACTGGGTTGGACCCGTATGGATTCCAAAAAACTCCTTCCCTGGCTCCCTCTTTTGCTAACTCGTCTTCCCTTTGTTTGCCTTCCCCTCTGGGCTCCGTCTTAGAATGAGCCCTTACTTTGTGGATGTAATGACATCCCAGGGTCCCCATGGCCTCTAAGACCTTGCTCAGCAATGGTGTTGTTGCTAAGGCCTTCCCGTCTGCGGATATGATACCACGACGAGCCCAGATGGCCAAGTATTCGGTACACGAATTGCATGTAAACATGGAATCCGAGCAGATGGTGTATGGAGCCGGAACTTGTCGGCGTGGGTAACGACGTACACCAGTGCCGACAGTTCAGCGTGCTGGGCGCTCAGGGTGCTCGGGAGTTTAATGTCCCTTGCTATACCAGCCGTAGGGTCATAAATCCCACACCTGGGATTCCCGTTCCCCGTTCACTACCGAACTAGACTCGTTGAAGTAGATCCCGCGGCCCGTTGGGTATAACCCGGCCCAGAATCCTACGTCCACGTCCCATATCCCTTCCACCGTACACTTGTGAGCCGTCCCTGGGTAGATCATGTTGGCGGCCAACTTGGGCTCATCAGGCCTTACACTCTCAGATGCATTGGTGAGAGCAATAAAGTCCAGCGGGCAATGCGAGCACTGCTCGCTGTGCCGTCCTTTAACCTCCCATCTAATAACATCTGAGTGGGGGTATGGTGGGTTAGTAGAACGATCAGGGACGATCCCGTAAAGAGCTGTGCGTGCTTTATGGCCCAATGCATGGCTGGAAGATGCCTCTAGCAATTGGACTATCCCCGTTCTACATCCGTGAGGAATCTTGATGAGTCTACCATGGGCCTCAGCTTGCCGTGCCGCTCCTATAGCAGCATCGCGCTCAACCTTTCCCTGCTGGCTTCTACTTGCAAAAAGAAGTCTTCCCCACCATTAATTGCCCCTAATGTGTGTTCCATCTGCAGGTCCCCCTTGAGGCGATTAAATGCTGCTGTGAAGTCCTCATCCCACTCCCATCCAACTCCCTTGCGGAGGAGCCAAAGCAGAGGGGCTGCCTTGGTGGCATAATCTTCAATAAAATCCCTGCAGTACCCCATGAGCCCCAGGAAGGATCTCATCCCCGTCACTATCGTGGGGGTTGGTAACTCCTGTACCGCCTTCCGTTTGGCCTCGTCTATAGCCCTTTTCCCAGCCTTCGTGGTCAGCCCGAGGAATTTTACTTCCCGCTGACCGATCTGAGCTTTCTTAGGATTGACCTTGAAACTTGTCTCTCTCAGCAGCTCCAGCAGCTTGGCCAGCAGCGTACCATGCTCCTCCCCCTCATCGGAGAACAAAAGCAAATCGTCCACATACTCCACCAACTGCTGAGGCCTGCTGAAACCTTTTGCATTGGTGGAATATGGAGGGGATGTTATGAAATCCCTGGGGAAGCCATGTCTATGTGTACTGCTGTCCCTTAAAGGTGAAGGCAAATTTGTACTGGTCTTCAGGGGAATTTACCAAAACCCATTTGAAATGTCCAGCACCGCAAATGTGCTGCAGTTGCTGGAATACTCACTATCAGATCAGCTGCGGTCGTGTGTGTGGGCATGCAGGCTGGGATGTTTTTGTTGAGCATCTGATAGTCCACACTGGCTCTCCATGACTGGTCTGGTTTCCTAAAATGATCAGCCATTATCACATTGAATGGTGGTGCTGGCTCGAAGGGCCGAATGGCCTACTCCTGCACCTATTTTCTATGTTTTTATGTATCTAACTGGCCAAAGTGGCGAGTTCACATCTGTGGCTATGGGCCTCAACACTTCGTATGCTACCAGGGATCCCAGTGCCATCTCCAAGTTGGCCTCTGCCTCTCTGGGGAAACTGTACTGCTTCTGTGGCCGTGACATGGGGTCCCATTGTACTCGGACTTCCATCCACGTCACCCTACCACCGTCGTGCCTGTGTGTGGCAAACGATGCGAGGTTGTCCCACACGTACGCCTGGTACTTGGCCGAGGTAGTATTGACCAATTGCTCTAGGTTGTAACTCCCCTTCGGCTTCATGGTACACAGGTTGCCTTTTCCTTCCCCTTTGCTTGGGATCACTACAACTTCTTTCTCCTCATCGGAACCCACTGCTCCCCAAAGGCAGTGATTCCTCACATTCACTATAATTCTGTGAGCTAACAAAGACGACCCCAAGGACTCCTGACACTGGCTGTTCCCACTTTATTAGGACGCATTCCCACCTGGTCTGGAGGGATCCTAAATCTATGGCTAACAGCCTGGACATCTCCCCCGCCTGCTCGTTCCCGGTGAACCCCACGAGACTGAATGGGTCCTTGCTGGACCAGGGTGAATCGGTCGGGTTACTCGCATGGATCACCGTGCTCGAAGCTCCGGTGTCCATCAATGTGCTTCCCCTCGACCTTCTCCACTCCCATCCTCACGCATGGTCTACTCCACTCATCGTCCATAAGCGAACACAGGTACTCAGGCTGGATGCGTGCTAGTCAGGGTGGTGGGATTACCGGAGCGGTCGGGATTTCCCTGCTCATGGCAGCGTCTACCCTTCCCTGCTCTGGCACAAAAACTGTCCGAAGGGCGGCCACCAGAACATCAAATTGTTCTGCGGTCGATCCCTTCGCTTCGACAGGTTTTATCTTACGTACTGGAGGATCCATGTTGCCTTGCCCCCTCCTCGGGGCTGGGCAGTCTTTCGTCCAGTGTCCCATCTGCCCACACCTGAAACACGTCCTAGCCTTACCTTTCCTGACGCCATTCCTTTTCACTAGCCTCACTGGCCTTTATTTCGGGTACCTTGCCCTTACATGGTTTGACCTCCTCCTCCGAGCCGGTTTTAAAGGCCAGGCTCAGGTGACGGAGCACTCCGGCCTCCGTGTTAGCAAAGTCCTTGAAGTCAAACAAGCCCTCCGCTTTTACCCTTATTTGTGGCAAACTGTTTGCCACAAGGGCCCTAAGCCAATAGTTTCTCGGCCCCCCTACCCCCGCAACTGTGCTCTGTCGAGCACCCCACCTGTGTCCTTTTCGTAGATGGGCCAGAGCCTGTCCGCGAATGCCTGAGGTGCTTCCCCTGCCAGTTGCAGTGCCTCTCTACCTTAGAGAACGGACTACCCTGGGTGTGACCCATGGCTCTCAGGATTTCCTCCTTTAAGCCGGTCGTGGTCTCCTGTCCCCATTTAGTCTCGGTGGACAGGGCCTGATACAGTTTTCCCTGCAGGGAAAAAAACAACAGATTGTGACCCTCAAACTCACTACACCCATTAATCCCCCCAATCTGGTCCACCTTGATGAAGTGAACTGAGGTGTCCCTTTTTTTCTTTAACTTGGGCAGCTCCGATATCATATTCTGCAGCTGCGGGGTGGTGAATGGAACTATGAAATCGCTTTGCAGCATGCCCGGACCCACGCCGTCTACGGGTGGGCCAAACTTCTGCTGCCGTATGGGACACATCCGTCCCTTTGGCGCTTCAGGTGGTGGTCGGACGTCCCTAGCCTGCACCCAATCTGCGCTACCTTCTCCTTCCTCTTCCCAGTCCATCCGGGCCTATCAAGTAAACCATGCTTTTGGCTTTGGATAGAGCTTGAGTCAAACTTTGGATTTTTTCTTGGCAAGGCCCGAGATTCCTATTCTCAAACGCCTGACTGCTAGCTACCCTGTAAGCTGTCTTAATATCTCTCAGTTGCCCCTCCAGCCCGTCAACTTTATAGCAAACCTGAGGACTGGGAGAATTTTACAATACAGTCGAGGAGGACAAAGGGTTTAATTAGGAGAGGGAAAATAGAGTATGCGAGGAAGCTTGCTGGCAACAGAAAAACTGACTGCAAAAGCTTCTATAGATATGTGAAGAGAAAAAGATTAGTGAAAACAAATGTAGGTCCCTTGCAGTCAGATTGAGGTGAATTGATAATGGGGAACAAACAAATGGCGAACAAACAAATAATTTGGTTCTGTATTCACAAAGGAAGACACGAATAACCTTCCGGAAATACTAAGGGACTGAGAGTCTAGTGAGAAGGAGGAACTGAAGGAAATCCTTATTAGGCACGAAATGGTGTTCGGGAAATTGATGGGATTGAAGGCCGATAAATCCCCGAGTCCTGATAGTCTGCATCCCAGAGTACTTAAGGAAGTAGCCCTAGAAATAGTGGACACATTGATGATCATTTTCCAACAGTCCATCGACTCTGGATCGGTTACTATGGACTGAAGGGTAGCTAATGTAACCACACTTTTTAAGAAAGGAGGGAGAAAGAAAATGGGCAATTATAGACTGGTTAGCCTGACATCAGTAGTGGGGAAAATGTTGAAATGAATTAGTAAAGATGAAATAGCAGCACATTTGGAAAGCAGTGACAGGATTGGTCCAAGTCAGAATGGATTTATGAAAGGGAAATCCTGCTTGACAAAACTTCTGGAATTTTTTGAGGATGTAACTGGACAAGGGAGAACCAGTGGATGTGATGTATTTAGACTTTCAAAAGGCCTTTGACAAGGTCCCACACAAGAGATTGGTGTGCAAATTTAACGCACATGGTATTGGGGATAATGTACTGACTTGGATAGAGAACTGGTTGGCAGACAGGAAGCAGAGAGTCGGGATAAACAGGTCCTTTTCAGAATGGCAGGCAGTGACTAGTGGGGTGCCGCAGGGCTCAGTGCTGGGACCCCAGCTATTTACAATATACATTAATGATTTGGATGAGGGAATTGTGTGTAATATCTCCAAGTTTGCAGATGAGACTAAACATAGAAACCTAGAAACATAGAAAATAGGTGCAGGAGTAGACCATTCGGCCCTTCGAGCCTGCACCGTCATTCAATAAGATCATGGCTGATCATTCCCTCTGTACCCCTTTCTTGCTTTCTCTCCATACCTCTTGATCCCCTTAGCCATAAGGGCCATATCTAACTCCCTCTTGAATATATCCAATGAACTGGCATCAACAACTCTCTGTGGGAAGGAATTCCATAGGTTAACAACTCTCTGAGTGAAGAAGTTTCTCCTCATCTCAGCCCTAAATGGCCTGCCCCTTATCCTAAGACCCAGTCCCCTGGGTCTGGACTTCCCCAACATCGGGAACATTCTTCCCGCATCTAACCTGTCCAGTCCCGTCAGAATCTTATACGTTTCTCTCAGATCCCCTCTCATCCTTCTAAACTCCAGTGAATAAAGGCCCAGTTGATCCAGTCTCTCCTCATATGTCAGTCCAGCTATCCCTGGAATCAGTCTGGTGAACCTTCGCTGCACTCCCTCAATAGCAAGAACATCCTTCCTCAGATTAGGAGACCAAAACTTAACACACCTCACCAAGGCCCTGTACAACTGCAGTAAGACCTCCCTGCTCCTATACTCAAATCCCTTAGCTATGAAGGCCAACATACCATTTGCTGCCTTCACCGCCTGCTGTACATAAGAACATAAGAACATAAGAACATAAGAACATAAGAATTAGGAACAGGAGTAGGCCATCTAGCCCCTCGAGCCTGCTCCGCCATTCAACAAGATCATGGCTGATCTGGCCGTGGACTCAGCTCCACTTACCGCCCGCTCCCCATAACCCTTAATTCCCTTATTGGTTAAAAATCTATCTATCTGCGATTTGAATACATTCAATGAGCTAGCCTCAACTGTTTCCTTGGCCAGAGAATTCCACAGATTCACAACCCTTTGGGAGAAGAAATTCCTTCTCAACTCGGTTTTAAATTGGCTCCCCTGTATTTTGAGGCTGTGTCCCCTAGTTTTAGTCTCCCCAACCAGTGGAAACAACTTTTCTGCCTCTATCTTGTCTATCCTTTTCATTATTTTAAATGTTTCTATTAGATCACCCCTCATCCTTCTGAACTCCAACGAGTAAAGACCCAGTCTACTCAATCTATCATCATAAGGTAACCCCCTCATCTCTGGAATCAGCCTCGTGAATCGTCTCTGTACCCCCTCCAAAGCTAGTATATCCTTCCTTAAGTGAGGTGACCAAAACTGCATGCAGTATTCCAGGTGCGGCCTCACCAATACCCTGTACAGTTGCAGCAGGACCTCCCTGCTTTTGTACTCCATCCCTCTCGCAATGAAGGCCAACATTCTATTCGCTTTCCTGATTATCTGCTGCACCTGCAAACTAACTAAGCTGGAAGGCAGTGTGAGCTGTGAGGAGGATGCTAAAAGGCTGCAGGGTGACTTGGACAGGTTAGGTGAGTGGGCAAATGCGTGGCAGATGCAGTATAATGTGGATAAATGTGAGGTTATCCACTTTGGTGGCAAAAACATGAAGGCAGAAAATTATCTGAATGGCGGCAGATTAGGAAAAGGGGAGGTGCAACGAGACCTGGGTGTCATGGTAAAGTTGGCATGCAGGTACAGCAGGCGGTGAAGAAGGCAAATGGTATGTTGGCCTTCATAGCCAGGGGTTTTGAGTATAGGAGCAGGGAGGTCTTACTACAGTTGTACAGGGCCTTGGTGAGGCCACACCTGGAATATTGTGTTCAGTTTTGGTCTCCTAATCTGAGGAAAGACGTTCTTGCTATTGAGGGAGTGCAGCGAAGGTTCACCAGATTCCCGGGATGGCAGTGCTGACATATGAGGAGAGACTGGATCGACTGGGCCTGTATTTACTGGAGTTCAGAAGGATGAGAGGGAATCTCATAGAAACATATAAAATTCTGACAGGACTGGACAGGTTAGATGCAGGAAGAATGTTCCCGATGTTAGGAAAGTCCAGAACCAGGGGACACAGTCTTTGAATAAGGGGTAGGCCATTTAGGACTGAGATGAGGTGAATCTTCTTCACTCAGAGAGTTGTTAACTTGTGGAATTCCCTACTGCAGAGAGTTGTTGATGCCAGTTCATTGGATATATTCAAGAAGGAGTTAGATATGGCCCTACGGCTAAAGGGATCAAGAGAAAGCAGGAAAGGGGTACTGAGGTGAATGATCAGCCATGTTGTTATTGAATGGTGCCGCCGGCTCGATGGGCCGAATGGCCTACTCCTGCACCTATTTTCTATGTTTCTATGTTTCTATGTTTACCCGTTAAGCGGGTGTTCTACTCCTGTACAGTCTGCTCGTTAAGATTGGCCTCGGTGACCTGGCATTGCAGGTGCTCCCCGGTGTTATGAGAGGTTTCCTCCTGAGTACGCCTTTCCTGCCTCTCCTCGTGTAACTCATCCACTAATCTGTTCCCTACTATGGCCCTTGCAGCTGACTGCTCCTATGACTCTTGGAGTTCTGCCTTAAGCTTACCAATCTGCTCCCAGAGTAGCTGTACTTGCTTCTGCAAACACAGGAGCCAAATGGCCTTTTCTTTTGCCTTTTTTGCTCCTTACTCCCTGTCCTCTGGACTCTCAGCACACAACAGGTCTAACACCCACTACTATGTTACATTAACTTTTCCAAATACGTATGAGGAAATCCTATCCCCCTTCTTGAATCTTCCATAACTGTCTGTTCACTCAAACCAGGGGTCCCTTCGTGGTCACCAGTTTCTGTAAGTGGCTTTGCCCTTGGTGATTTTGAATCACCCCCCTTACAACGGGAATTATAGTAGTGTACAGAATACTCAGTTATAGACAGATCTTTTGGTCGCAACCGTCACAATGCTTTTATTCAAGTTAAAGCACACACCTAGTTCCAGTAAAACAAATACAGTACAAAACAGAACACTGCCCTGTTTGAACAGGCCCCTATCGCAAAGTACCCATGACTAAAACACCCCTGCTTGGCTCAATAGGGCACCACCGGATCTGTACAACAGATTGTGCATACGCCTATGATCTGAGCAGAAACCTCCCCACTAAACCCTTAAGGCTTGGTTGGAACACACGATACCCTTTCACACTATGCGATGGTCTAAAGGATGTATGGGCTCACTAGTTACCCCTCTGGCTTACTGGCTGCTTCTCTCGATGAGGTGTATTTTCTGGTTCCGTATCAATCTGTGGATTCCAAGTCCCAGTCTCAAGGTCAGCTTCCCAGTCAAAATAATGAGGCTCTCTTTGCTCGTAGATGGTTTATTTTCTTTGTCCCAGATGGAGTGCTCGGTCCTTGAATGCATTGAACGAAGCAAGCAAGCGTAGAAGAAGAGAGAGAGAGATGGCAACAAACTGCCTCTCTTATACCTGAAAAATACTTGCTGAATCTTCGTGCCAAAAAACAGTCTTTGCCTGAGGCAGTCCAACTAAAGGGCAATGAATCACATCTTCGGCCTGTGCCTTTGTTACTGGGCTCTTCCTGAGGATAAAGGCTCCAACGAATCAGATAGCTTCCTTTGTCCTGAGGTTCCCGTGCTCCGGGGCTCTCAGACATTTCAATGGCTTGAGCACTTACCAGTTTACTTGATCTCTTACTGATGGGTTCCCATTACATGACAAAAGGGTTCTCCATCTGCTTTCCACCTACCAGACTATCCCTGCCCAATTGATGTGTATTCCTGTGGAACATACCTGGGCCTGTCCCAGGCATATCAGCTCTTCTGAAATATGAAAAAGTAATGTCCAAAACTTAAACTCCAAAATGTTGAAGTCTGTATCGATGTTTACGCCGATGCTGTCGATGTTTACACCGATGATTACAATAAGCCTAAGAGGAAGAAGGAAATAGAGGATTGTGCTGATAGAGTTAGATGAGGAAAAATGGGAGAAGGCTCGAGTGGAGCATAAATGGTGGCATGGATTGGTTGGGCCAAATGGCCTGTTTTTGTGCTGTATATCCTATGTAATCCTATGTAATTACTGCCAATCAAACTCTCTAACACAGAAATTAATTATTACATGTGTGGAATCTCATTCCTTCAGGTATTGAATTTTTCGGAGAGATTTATAAAATGTTAAATATTAAATTATTGTTTTTTCTTACTTTACCTTCTGTCTCTTTCTTTTCTCTCTCACAATCCAATCTTTCTTTCTTACACTTTACTTCTCTTTCTTTCTCTGATTGACATTGAATTCACTCCTTTTAATTTACCCTCGTTCTTAGTCCTTCCTGTGTTTATTTCCTAATCCTTGAACCTCATTGATTGAAGAAATACCCTGTTAGTTATCCTGCTCACGCAGCTCCCAGATGCCCTATTTCCCTCGATGTGCTGTTATCAGCTCGCTCTTTGAGCAACTTTGTGGGCAACATTTGTTAAACTGAAGGGTACAGGGGCAAGTTTAACTAAGGGCAAACACCCATTAGAGTCCCTGATACAGCAAAATCTGGCCCATGTGCTACAGTTTTGCCCACACTTAATCTATCTTTCACAAATCCACGCTGACTTTCTGATCAAATGCTCAATCACTCTGTTGCTGATGATAAATTCCAGTAACTTCCCTGCAACAAATAAACTGAGCGGTCTGTATTTACGTGGGGCTCAAGTTTTGGCTCGAGTTGCTCCTATTTTTTTGGAGCAACTAGTTTAGTAGGAAGTATCTGAGAAATTGCAATTCTCGGCATTTAGTTTGCTCCAATTCTAGTTCGTTAGAATAGTTTCAATTTAGAAAATATTTTTTTCAAAAGGGGGCGTTACCAGCCACTTATGCCTGTTTGGCAAGAAAACTTACTCCAAACAAACTTACTCCAAACACACTTAGAATGGAGTAAGTGTAGATTGTTGTACACTTTATAAATTAGGCGCAGGCAGCGAGAGATAGTGGGTGAAGGGAAGTTAGATGGAAGTTAGGGTATTTTACAAAGTATTAACCACTTCACTTTTAACCATAAAGATGCATAGAAACCATCATAATTTTTCAATAACAATAAATGAACATTAAATCAAGTAAACAAATTAGAAGTCCTACTTTGCCGACTGGAGCACGCACCGGAATTGGCGTATTTTGTACCTAGACGCTTATTAATTTAGGTGTTTATTAATTTGGTGCTTCCAGATTGCAAGATTCCACTTTTAGAGCTAGACTTTCCACTCGGTGGCTAAGGCACAAAAAAATGGGCCATGTTCCAGCGATGTGGGACATCTCGGCCTTGCTGATCGGCGGCACAAGGCCCATTGTCTTTTTGTGATTTTCCACTCGGCCTTACCTCGGCCTTTCAAAAAGGTGATGTGATTTTTCAGCCATCTCACGATCGCCCGCCGAAAACGGAAGTCAAAGAAGGAAAAAAAAGGTTCCCTGGCAACGCTATTCTGCACATGTGTGGGATTTTTTTGTGGTTGAGTTTCTTTGTCACGTTTTGAGAGGTCAGGGGTCATCACACATGCTCAGAAGCACAGGGAGGGTCAGAGAGAGAGAGAGAGGAAGGAAGGAAGGGGGTAGGAGCTGTTTGAGTGTGGTTGGATTGAAAAGCGAAATCTTGTTGAAAATTATTCATTCTTTTTGTCTTTTAAGTAATTTTTTTGACCAATATTTGAACTTAGATAATATACAATATATTATCTAATATATTGAAAAATATATTTAAATATATATTACTATGGAAGGAAAAACTGAACATAAAAGGGCTAAACCCTTTAGCGAGGAGGCCAACGAGGCGTTGGTGAACATAGTGAGCAGCAGGTGGGATGATTTAACACGGGGTGGGAATGGGAAACTTCCAACCCATGCATATAGGAGAATCTGGGCTGAGATTGCCGATGTTATAACCTCGGCCTCGAATGAAGTACATACACCTGACCAGTGCAGGAAAAGGTGGAACAGCTTGCTGGTAGCAGCCAGCGTAAGTTGAATTTTATATTTTAAATTTTACATATGTAATATTTAAATGATGCATACAAATTTTAAGTTGAATCTTGAATGTCATTTCGTTATAGTATTAATTAATTAAATTATGATTGAATTTATGCATCCTAACACTAAGTTGAATTTTATATTATGAAATATTATTCATATGCAATGCAATGCTAATTTCTAATCGAACATTTAAATCTGTCAGTCTTAAATGTTTATTACCTAATAATTAGCTTATGCCATGCAATATTATCTTATCATTTACAGAAGAAGATTTCTATCAATCGCGCCGAGCAGAGGAGGACGGGCAGCGGCTCTGCTCAGGTGCAGATTTTATCCGAATACGAGGAGCTTGCGGTCATCTTAGTGGGGCCTGATAGCTGGTCAGTCACAACCCGCGGTGTGGCCGAACCCACCCTTGAGTCTCGTGAGTAATGGGGACTGTGCAATGTGTCAAACATTATTAAATACATATTAAAAATATCTTAGTTACGCATGTAATGTTCTGCAATTATAATGCAATATGATATATACTTTTGATGTACTCTTGATTTACGAATGAAGTCATGGCAGCCCTGGTGAACTCTTGTGCATATGGGGTATTGAAAAGTATTCTTATGTTATGGGTTATTGAAAAATTGATCCGTATTGATATGTATGTTTACTAATAATGAGCACCGTTAATGTCCTAATAAGTTGGTTAGAAATGTCATTCGTCTTTTTAAGGTCAAGTGTCGTTAGAGTCAGTGGACTCATCCACTATTCCTGCACTGTCAAATACCTCGCAGGTGGAAGAGGAGTCAATGCTGCCAATTGTGGAGCAAGAGCAGAAGGAGGAGGAGGAGGAGGAAGAGGACGATATTCTTTTTGTGGGGGTGGGGGGGGGATCAACCTGCGGCCATCTCTATGAGATGGATGAGGCACCGGGACCAAGAGGTGTGCAGGTGGTGACGCCAAGGTGCAAAACATTGCAGACGCCGACCCCACGGAGGTCCGGTCTGTGGGGTGAGCAATCGCCTACCATGGAGGGCCAGACGGAGAGCTTGATATCCCTGTGCAGGGAGACGGTCGCGATCGGTCACGACCTTATCCAGGGTTTTGCGGGTATCTCCGCAAACTGGAGCCAGCTCTCCACGAACTGGAGCCAGTTTCCAGCAACCTGGAGCGAGTTCAGCATGAACTTCACCAACTGGTCTTCCGTGCAAGCACAGACAGCATGGGAGACGTTGGAGGCCATTCATCAGCAGACCGCCGCAACCAATGCCCTTTGGCATGCATTGCTAGCTGGACACGGCGCTGCACCCCAAGCACGTAAGCGAGTACGAAGGACACAGTTCCTCCTGACTCGGAAGTGGAGCCTCAGGCTTCTGCTTCCACTCCGTCACCTCCACCATGGCAGGAAGTCTTGCTGTCACACACTGCACAACGCGTTCGTGTCGGTCTGCGAAGACCAAAACGGCAAATGGGGTAAGAACACGGGGTGGGACAGGACCTGGAGGGAAATGTGGCCGCAGATAGGGAGGGGGGTGTGTTTTTCATTGTTGAATTGTTTTTTCTTTTTTTTAATTGTTAACATTTTGTTCAAGGTTCATTGGGATTTGAGGGAAGGGTGGATTGGTGGGGGGGCGGGGAGATGTGGGGGTGGAGGGAGGGTGTTGTTAACTAGTTTTTAAAAAATTCGTTTTTTGTCTTTGTTAATAAAAAAAAATCTTTAAATCGCCAAATTTGGTGCCTTCTCTCTTAGTTACATTAGTTAGCAAATTTACCGTTGTTCATCCTTATTTGTTTATTCTTTTATTATAGCAATACTTTACTTAATCTTTACTTAAAGTAAGCATTAATGCCGATGATAGGCCAGTGCAGGCAAGACAACAAGGAAACCCCATGCAAATTAAACTTTTGATTAACCCTAACTGTAAACGAACATTTGAATATCCACAATGAAAGTTCATGCAAAGAGTTCATTAATTAGCTGCTGATGCAACAGCTTAGTAGCCGTGTAACTGCCCCTGGCAACTGGTATTCGGGAGTGGGGTGGTGGTCCCAGTGCTAGATCACCAGGCTGATTGCGCTCCCCTTTGTCCTGGCCCGCGTCCTCTTCCATCTCTTCCTCCTCTTTATCCTCACCGGCTGGATCTTCTGTCTCCCCTCCTTCTGGAGGTGGACCTGCAGCCCGATCTGGCATTACTTGTCCTCTCCTTATAGCTAGGTTATGCAGCATGCAACACACCACAATAAACTCTATGACCTGGCCAGGGTGGTACTGTAGGCTGCCTCCAGAATGATCCAGGCATTTGAAGCGCTGCTTTAGGACTCCAATTGTCTTTTCAACGATGTTATGAGTCGCTATGTGACTTTTATTATACCGTTTCAGTGTTTTAGTGACGGGATTACGCAGAGGGGTCATCAGCCAACTGGCAAGGCCATATAACTTTATCCCCCAGCTTCCAACCGTGACCTTCTGGCTGATTGACAAACAGGTCAGGGATAGCACTTTCACGTAAGATGTGCGCATCGTAGATGCTGCCAGGAAATGTAGCATTTACTGTCATAATTGTTTGATTGTAGTTGACAGCAAGCTGCACATTTAGTGAGTGGAACCCCTTTCTGTTACAAAGCACCTTTGCGTTCTTTAAGGGTGCTTTCAGGGCAATGTGCATGCAGCCTATTGCTCCCTGCACCTTGGGGAAGTCTGCTATTCTCGAGAAACCCAAAGCTCTCCCGGTCTGTGCCTCCCTGGTCATTGGGAAGCTTATGAAGTCCATCCTGCGAGCGTAAAGGGCTTCAGTCACCTGTCGAATGCTGCAGTGTGTAGCGTGCTGAGAGATATGGCAGATGTTGCCAGCTGAAGCCTGAAAAGATCCCGATGCATAGAAGGCTAGGGCAGCAGTAACCTTCACCTCAAGAGACAGTGTGGTTCTGATGGTGCTGGAAGGCTGCAGATCACCCTTGATGAGTTGACATATCTCATCGATGACCTCCTTCCGGAATCGCAGCCTCCTAAGACAAGCATTTTCAGACAAGTTCAGGTAAGATTGCTTTTCCAAGTACCTTCATTGGCTGTACGGTCGCCTCCTCTGTCTTCGTCTCCGTCCGCGCATTACTCTGCCACCTCTTCGATTGATCCTTTCAGTGACCAGTGTGTGAGCAGTTGCAATTAAAGGCAGGGAAAGCATAGGCCCCATCACTATCAATAATTACTTTCACTAATTGTAATAATCTCTCAACTCTATACTCTCTAATCACTGTACTCCGCACTCTCTGTACTCTCTGTACTCTCTATGCTGTATACCAGTCAGTTTGATTGGCCCCAACAATATCAGTAAATAACTTCACTATGTAAAAGCTATTTACAAAATAATTTCAATATATAAAACCTATTTACCAAAAATAACTTGATAGTACCTCTTTATATTCCCTGTCTTAATATTCTGAGTACAATTATCTTTAAATTAACTCTCTAAATAACTCACAGCTAAGCCTCCACCCTTCCTCCGAAGTTCAAAATGGCGTCCGTTGTGCCCATTTCCTTCTCTTAAGCCCAGTAAAAACAACTATATCTCAGCACTCTTTTGGGCCTTGCACCGGCCCAGCGAAGTGCATGCTAGGTGCCGAAACTTGAGATGGACCTTGTGTGGGCGATCATCTCGGCGATCAAAGTGGAATCTTATGCACCTGTTTTTCCAGTGATGTTTTGGGCCTAGTTTCCACGTTTTGCTCAAAATGGGCGATAGAGGTCCGGTTTGGGCAATAGAGGGCCATAGATGGGTGATGTGAAGTGGAATGTCTAGCCCTTAGAATTCCAACCAGTCTGGAATAAAAGCAGGGCATTTCTCCCCCAGTCAAGGCATGCACCCAGTGCATGCGGTTTTGAAGTGTCATCTCCTTACTTTGCCGAAATCTGTAGTTGTCAGAGAATGTTCAATGACATGGATCCTGAGTCCAGCTCAAAGTCATCCGTGGCCTGAGCGCCCATCTTCTGAACGGAGCACAGGCTGACTCCGTACATGGGCTTGTGTAACTCCCGACCACAGCAAGTGAGTGGGCTCTCCCTCCAACTTACTTCCCATCGGGTGATTTGTTAGTCGATCTGTCAATAAAACCAGCGATTTCCCTCCCAGACATCTCAGGTAGACGTTGCTTTCTGGGCTCCCAGTTAATTGGATCATCCCAGCGATAATGAAACACAAGCACAAAGTTCAAATGTATGTACTTGAGGGTATATGCTCTCCATAAATTGAAAATTCTGAGCTGATGTTATTCCTAGATAGTGTGTTAAAATGCTGGGTGTGGGTGTTTCTAGGAAGCCCAAGTCCCGATAACTCAGCACATCTTCAATGCCCAGGGAGCCCATTCGGCAGGGCTATGGGCGGCTGCTTCGGGCCTCTCCCACGCAGCATCGCAGAGATTCGGGCTGCGAGGAGCTACTGCACATGCGCGCAAACTCTAACGCGCATGTGCAGCGGTCCCGGCACTGTTTTCAGCGCCGGGACCTGGCTCCGCCCTGCACCCCTTGTGCTACGCTACGCCAAGGCCGCAGAAGTCCTGAGGAGCTCGGAGAATTAGAAAGTAACTTTTCGGTGCCCTTTTTATTCTAGAAAGTCAGCGCACCTTTTTACAGGGGGCGGAAACTTGGACCCATGGTTTCCCTCTACCTCCCTGAATAAATAATGTATAGTACTTTGGTCAGACCACACCTCGAGTACTGTGTTCATTTTTGACCATCAAGACATAGGGAACACATTCACATAATGGAGATAATGCAGAAAAGAGCTATGAGGCTGATCTCTACCATGAGAGGTTCCTAGCATTCGAAGTCTGATTGAAAAGAAAAAAAACTGGAGACATTTGGTGATATTCAGACTTGAAAGGAGACATTTTCGAGGTGATCTTATCAAAGTATATAATAGGAACAGGTAAATTTGGAAAATTATTTTCACCAAATTGTAGAGCAGTGGTGGTGAAAACCCTAGAATCACTTAAGAGACAATTGGATACTGCAATGGATGTAATCTGTGGTCTTTCTTGATGGATGAACCAACTGGGACGAATGGTCTTCCTCATCCAATAACTCCTTGGGATTTTGTAAACTATTTTATGCATTTGGAATGGACTGCCCAGGGAGGTAGATATTATGGAAAAATTGTAAAGGAGAGTTGGATAGGTATTTGAGAGAGTGGGTAATTGAGAGGTATTAGTTTTGGGGACCAGTGAGATTAACTTTTCTGCTCCTGTTCTTCCTATGTTCCCTTTAAAGTCAATGAGGCCGAAATTGGTGGAGGTTGCGCACGCACCCACCAAGGTTCCGCCGGAAATGTAGTTTTTCTGGACGATTCCTCCGGAGGGTTCTGCCGACGTTATGCCGCTCACCCATGCCACATGCTGCAAATCGCCCATTTTGGTCGGGGATGCTGGCCACAGATCGACCTGCCGCCCACCAGAAGGACCGCTCGCAAAAAGCAGGTCTGAGCTGGCCGTGAGTCAGTCGGCAGGGAGAAGGGTTCCCAGTGCTGCAGCGCTGCACATCACGGCTATGGTGCAGATGCTGGACCATCATGAGTGGGACCGCTGGAAAAAAGTTAGGTGGATGTTGCTTTACTTTATTGTTGATGGTCATTTTAATTTGGATGTGATAAAAGCGACTGAAATGTGTCTAGGCTGATGGAAAAATTTTTCTCTGACCTTGCTGAAAGATCTTCATTGAGAAGCCCAATGGCGAAGGCAAAATAATTATAAATATGTGAAAAGTCACATTTTGTCCATCCAAGCTGATTAATTAATTCTGTGGACACAGTCCTTCATACGTTCTCAGGGAAGCACTACATATCACATAGAGGGTGAGAGGGTTAGAGGTAGAATGATCTATTGTAAGCCTGATAGCTGTAGACTCTGACAACATTTGCATGGGAGGAAAAGGGTATAAAGTTACAGCTATTCAACGTTAGAGGCAGTACGATTACAGACCAAACTAAGGAAGGACTACGGTCAATAGAACACAGCAAGAGACAAGCATCGCAGTGACTCAGTGGCCTACCGTTGAGGATTCAATGACTAGACTGTCACTATCACCTTCTTAATGTGTTTTTCTTTGTACTGCAAGGAAACTATTTCATAAAATCTGTTCTGATTCATCACAAAAGACCTGTACCCAGCATGCCTTGTTGTGGTGACAGACATAACTCTATTCTGAGAGATGTAATAAATTTGACAGATCGAATAGCACATAAAGAGTAATGTGATAGACCTTAGTGCGCACAGAAAGAGTTCAGATATGTTTCTCCATATGACTCCATTGAAGGGAAGGTGTGGTGGACAAAGCGGCAATGAGTTGCGAAAGATGGTAAAGGCTCAGTGGAGATGCCCTCCAAGAGTTTTGAGAGCATTTAATGCGGAACATATTTAGGCGCATATTGTGACTGCGCAGAGGGTGTGGGATTGTGTCAGGCTGAATAAGCGAGAGGTAGAAGATGTAAATAAATGGCGTATCATTGCAACTGATCGTCAGAAGAGCATTACATGAGGTATGGAACACGGGAAAAGGCATTTAATGTACTGCAATGTAACTGATGACCATGTCATCTCAGGGGTGGCACTCTGCCATGTTTGGCCTCGGAAAAAGAGGGATGAAGTGTAAGCCTTATGGTCTGCCCTGCAACTAGGTAGTGAGTGTCATTGAATGGCAGCCTTTCTGCATTGGTGACCCTTCCTGGTCGTGTTGTGATGGCCTGATGACCGTACCCATTATACAGTGCAGTCATATGTGGATGGGAAGATATTCCTGATCAAGCAGAAGAGCTGAGGGACAGATGTGTGTTTCTCACAAGGCACCACACATGACGCTAAAATCAGATACTCACCAAGAGAGGGTCAACAATGTGAGTGTATTTACAAGTGCACAATAACAAAGGTTACATAACATTATTACATTTACAAACATTTACACCACCAACACCCACCCCTTTACCTGGCACCACCACCTCTCTTTCCACCCGGTGAAGCGATGCCCAAGCTCCTCTTCCTCACCCTGCCTACACCACGGCGTCCCACTCCCCTGCCGCTTACTGCCTCTGGTTGACAAGGTTGTGCAGGAGGGCAGCGGGATCTCTGCAGACGTCTGCGTCTTGGTGAAAAGGCAGGAGAGGGGTAACCGAAGGCACCAGGATTTCCTGCTCCTCCGGATCTGTCTGCCTTGAGAGTATGGGGTCGGAGGCCTGCACTACGTGTCCAGAAGCCATCTCTTGCCTCATCGCCTCAACGCTCTCGGTTGTGCGCTCCAACACGGTAATGAGCCGGTCCATCTTGTCATCATGCTGCTGAGTGAAGGTGGCGATGCTGGCCACTATCCCAGTCATGGTCTGGAGCATATCACGACCTATCTCCATACTCGTCCATGATAGCTGGACCATCTCCTGAATTGCAGAGAGCCGTACTGCATCCTCAGCTGGTTGCTCGCAGCTGGTGGGTTCTGGAGTCTTGCTTGCCTTCGCGCTACGGCCTCGGTGCTTGGTTGAGCTTGCCAGTGTGGAGTCTGTTCCAAACCCCAGGAACTCGGAGGCTGACGCTGAGGTTCTGCTGACACCTGGCTCACGTGGCAGGAGGCTGCTGTCATCCTGTTCCTGCTCCTGGAGCTCAAGGGCCACAAAGGCCGGCCCGTCTCCCGCCTCTCTCACCTCTTCTTCGTGGCTCTGGGTGGCGGAGGTGGGAGTGGTGGAAATGGATGATCGGGGCAGAGGGGGAGGGGGTGGGTGGGGGGGGGGGGGAGGGTGGAGGAAGAATCCGCTGTCTTGGGCTCGGGGCAATGTCAGGTTGGGAGACACTGGGGTCTGACAGCTTCCCCGAAGGCAAGATGTAGATGGTTTGCAAGTAGAGGACTGTGGGGGGTAGGGGGTTGAGGGAGGGGACGTGGTGCTGGTCAAGCTGAGATGTGAGCCATGCCATCTCACATTCTGCCAGCAAGGAGTTCCATCTCGATATGAGCACACCAATAATGGGCGAAAAAGTGTGCGTTAAACCGCGATTGCCGTAACATTGCATGACCTTTCATGCCATGAGCATGGCTCACACCAGAGATTAGTATAACCTTGCCATGCTGTGGCATCGGATCTGCATCAACCTTTGTGGTTGCATGGCGGCAGTCACCCACCAATGCCAACGCACACTCCTCCAGCCTGCTTAATTCGACCACCTCTCCTGGACCCCCTCTCATCCCACGCAGGCTTGCTGCCTTGGATTTTTTTCCTTCTGCACAAAGAAACATTGCAGCCTTTAGCCCCTTTGCTGATGCCCCCCACACACACTCCCACACACACACACACACACATCTGGTGCACAACCTTTTTGGCATTAGACAGGAGGGGACGAATACATTTTTACTCACTCTTGCTGCCGCCACCAAATTGTTCCAACGTTTCTGTTGTGTATCTGTAAAGCATGCACTCCCATGTTCCGCCACCAGGGAGCGCATCCCCTGAAGTCCCAAGGGATCCCAGCATCCCTTGGGAGCACTGTATATCAGCCGGCCCTTAAGGCCTGTTCCTCATTCTGGAGTGTCTTATTAAAGACTGAGGTCACTGCTACTTTAACTTCCCTGTGTGCAGTCTCATCTGAACACAACAGTTTCCGGCATTGATCCCCATCCCGCTCAACGTTGCCCATTGCGGACACAATCTCTGCCATCTTGCTCCAAATGCATCGGCACTGGAGTGGTGGAGGCTTGCCACGACAATCCCGGGTGAGGTCTTTGTACCTGCGCTCCACCACCATCACTAGCTCCTCCAATTCTTCCTCAATAAACCAGGGAGCTCTGGGCCTGGTTTTGCCAGTCTTCATTGCTGGTTTCTGACCACTCATCCTCAATGATGAAACGAATGGCTGCTCAACAGTTTGTGTGTCTCAATTTTCCCGACTGCCCATCTCCAACTCAGACTGTCCCCTCTCCAACTCAAACTGTCCCCTCTCCAACTCAAACTGCCCCCTCTCGAACTCAGACTTCCCTCTCTCTAACTCATACTGCCACCTCTCTAACTCAGACTGCCTCCTGTCTGACTCAAACTGCCCCCTCTTTAACTCAGACTGCCCCCTCTCTAACTCAGACTACCCCCTCGCGAGCTCAAACTGCCCCCTTTCCTACTCAAACTGCCCCTCTCTAACTCTTACTGCCCTCTCTCTAACTCAGACTTCCCTCTCTCGAACTCAGGCTGTCCCCTCTCCAACTCAGACTGTCCCCTCTCCAACTCAGACTGCCCCTTCTCAAACTCAGACTGCCCCCTCTCTAATACAGACTGTCCCCTCTCTAACTCAGACTGTCCCCTCTCTAACTCCGACTGTCCCCTCTCTAACTCAGACTACTCCCTTTCCAACTAAAACTTCCCCCTCTCGAACTCAGACTTCTCTCTCTCTAACTCAGACTACCCCCTCTCTAACTCATACTGCCCCCTCTCTAACTCAGACTTCCCTCTCTCTAACTCATACTGCCCCCTCTCTAACTCAGACTTTCCCCTCTCTAACTCCGACTGTCCCCTCTCCAACTCCGACTGTCCCCACTCTAACTCAGACTGCCCTCTCTCCAACTCAAACTGCCCCCTCTCGAACTCAGACTTCCCCCTCTCCAACTCAGGCTGTCCCCTCTCCAACTAAGACTACCCCCTCTCCAAATCAGACTGCCCCCTCTCGAACTCAGATTGCCCCCTCTCTAACTCAAACTGCGCCCTCTCCAACTCAGACTTCCCCCTCTCCAACTCAGACTTCCCTCTCTGTAACTCAGACTTTCCCCTCTCTAACTCCGACTGTCCCCTCTCCTACTCCGACTGTCCCCACTCTAACTCAGACTACCCTCTCTCCAACTCAAACTGCCCCCTCTCGAACTCAGACATCGCGCTCTCCAACTCAGACTGCCACCTCTCTAACTCAGGCTACCCCCTCTCCAACACAGACTGATCCCTCTCCAACTCAGACTGCCCCCTCTCCAACTCAGACTTCCCTCTCTCTAACTCAGGCTGTCCCCTCTCCAACTCAGACTGTCCCCTCTCCAACTAAGACTACCCCCTCTCCAACTCAGACTGCCCCCTCTCTAACTCAGATTGCCCACTCTCTAACTCCAACTGCGCCCTCTCTAACTCAGACTGCCCCATCTCAACTCAAACTGCCCCCTCTCTAACTCAGACTGCCCCATCTCCAACTCAGACTGCCCCCACTCTAACTCAGACTGTCCCCTCTCTAACTCAGACTGCCCCCTCTCTAATTCAGACTGCCCCCTCCCTAACTCAGGGTGCCCCTTCCCGAACTCAGACTGCCCCCTCTCCAACACAAACTGCCCCCTTTCTAACTAATACTGCCCCCTCTCTAACTCAGAGGGCCCCCTCTCTAACTCAGACTGCCTTCTCTCAAACTCATACTGCCCCCTCTCTAACTCAGACTGCCACCTCTATAACTCAAACTACCCCATCTCTAAATCAGGCTGCCACCTCTCTAACTCAGACTGCCCCTTCTCTAACTCAGACTGCCCCCTCTCCAACTCAAACTGCCCCCTCTCTAACTCAGAGTGCCCCCTCTCTAACTCAGACTGCCCCCTCTCTAACACAGAGTGCCCCCTCTCTAACTCAGACTGCCCCCTCTCTAACTCAGATTGCCCCCTCTCTAACTCAGACTGCGCTCTCTGTAACTCAGGCTGTCCCCTCTCCAACTCAGACTGCCCCCTCGCTAACTCAGACTGCCCATCTCTAACTCAGACTGCCCCCTCTCTAACAGAGAGTGCCCCCTCTCTAACTCAGACTGCCCCCTCTCTAACTCAAACTATCCCCTCTCTAACTCAGACTTCTCTCTCTGTAACTCAGGCTCTCCCCTCTCCAACTCAGACTGTCCACTCTCCAACTCAGACTGCCCCCTCTCTAACTCAGACTGTCCACTCTCTCAATCCGACTGCCCCCTCTCTAACTCAGACTGCCCCCTCTCTAAATCAGATTGCCCCCTCTCTAACTCAGACTGCCCCCTCTCTAACTCAGACTGCCCCCTCTGTAACTCAGACTGACCCCTCTCCAACTCAGACTGACCCCTCTCTAACTCAGACTGCCCCCTCTCTAACTCAAACTGCGCCCTCTCTAAATCAGATTGCCCCCTCTCTAACTCAAAGTGTCCACTTCCAACTCATACTGCCCACTCTCTAACTCAGACTTCCCTCTCTCTAACTCATACGGACCCCTCTCAACTCAGACTGCCCCCTCTCTAACTCAGACTGCCCCCTCTCCAACTCAGACTGCCCCCTCTCTAACTCAGACTGCCCCTCTCTAACTCAGACTGCCCCCTCTCTAACACAGAGTGCCCCCTCTCTAGCTCAGACTGCCCCCTCTCTAACTCTTACTGCCCCCTCTCTAACTCAGACTTCCCTCTCTGCAACTCAGGCTGTCCCCTCTCCAACTCAGACTGTCCACTCTCTAACTCCGACTTTTCCCTCTCTAACTCAGACTGCCCCATCTCCAACTCAGACTGCCCCCTCTCTAACTCAGACTGTCCCCTCTCTAACTCAGGGTGCCCCTTCCCGAACTCAGACTGCCCCCTCTCCAACACAAACTGTCCCCTTTCTAACTAATACTGACCCCTCTCTAACTCAGAGGGCCCCCTCTCTAACTCAGACTGCCTTCTCTCAAACTCATACTGCCCCCTCTCTAACTCAGGCTGCCACCTCTATAACTCAAATTACCCCATCTCTAAATCAGGCTGCCACCTCTCTAACTCAGACTGCCCCTTCTCTAACTCAGACTGCCCCCTCTCCAACTCAAACTGCCCCCTCACTAACTCAGAGTGCCCCCTCTCTAACTCAGAGTGCCCCCTCTCTAACTCAGACTGCCCCCTCTCTAACTCAGATTGCCCCCTCTCTAACTCAGACTGCGCTCTCTGTAACTCAGGCTGTCCCCTCTCCAACTCAGACTGCCCCCTCGCTAACTCAGACTGCCCATCTCTAACTCAGACTGCCCCCTCTCTAACAGAGAGTGCCCTCTCTCTAACTCAGACTGCCCCCTCTCTAACTCAAACTATCCCCTCTCTAACTCAGACTTCTCTCTCTGTAATTCAGGCTCTCCCCTCTCCAACTCAGACTGTCCACTCTCTCAATCCGACTGCCCCCTCTCTAACTCAGACTGCCCCCTCTCTAACTCAGATTGCCCCCTCTCTAACTCAGACTGCCCCCTCTCTAAATCAGATTGCCCCCTCTCTAACTCAGACTGCCCCCTCTCTAACTCAGAGTGCCCCTTCTCTAACTCAGACTGCCCCCTCTCCAACACAAACTGCCCCCTTTCTAACTAATACTGCCCCCTCCCTAACTCAGAGTGCCCCCTCTCTAACTCAGACTGCCCTCTCTCTAACTCATACTGCCCCATCTCAATCTCAGACTGCCCCATCTCCAACTCAAACTGCCCCCTCTCTAACTCAGACTGCCCCCTCTCCAACTCAGACTACCTCCTCTCTAACTCAGACTGCGCCCTCTCTAAATCAGATTGCCCCCTCTCTAACTCAGACTGCCCCCTCTCTAACTCAGAGTGCCCCCTCTGGAACTCAGACTGCCCCCTCTCCAACTCAGACTTCCTCCTCTCCAACTCAGACTGCCCCCTCTGTAACTCAGACTGTCCCCTCTCCAACTCAAACTGCCCCCTCTCTAACTCAGAATGCCCCCTCTCTAACTCAGACTGCCCCCTCTGTAACTCAGACTGCCCCCTCTCTAACTCAGACTGCCCCCTCTCCAACTCAAACTGCCCCCTCTCTAACTCAGAATGCCCCCTCTCTAACTCAGACTGCCCCCTCTGTAACTCAGACTGCCCCCTCTCTAACTCAAACTGCCCCCTCTCTAACTCAGACTGCCCCCTCTCTAACTCAAAGTGCCCCCCTCCAACTCATACTGCCCACTCTCTAACTCAGACTTCCCTCGCTCTAACTCATACTGACCCCTCTCAACTCAGACTGCCTCCTCTCCAACTCAGACTTCCCTCTCTGTAATTCAGGCTGTCCCCTCTTGAACTCAGACTGCCCCCTCTCTAACTCTTACTGCCCCCTCTCTAAATCAGACTTCCCTCTCTTTAACACAAACTGCGCCCTCTCTAAATCAGATTGCCCCCTCTCTAACTCAAAGTGCCCCCTTCCAACTCATACTGCCCACTCTCTAACTCAGACTTCCCTCTCTCTAACTCATACAGACCCCTCTCAACTCAGACTGCCCCCTCTCTAACTCAGACTGCCCCCTCTCCAACACAAACTGCCCCCTTTCTAACTAATACTGCCCCCTCTCTAACTCAGAGGGCCCCCTCTCTAACCCAGACTGCCTTCTCTCGAACTCATACTGCCCCCTCTCTAACTCAGACTGACCCCTCTCTAACTCATACTGCCAAATCTCTAACTCAGACTGCCCCCTCTCTAACTCAGACTGCCCCCTCTCTAACTCAGACTGCCCCCTCTCTAACTCAGAGTGCCCCCTCTCTAAATCAAATTGCCCCCTCTCCAACTCAAAATGCCCCCTCTCTAACTCAGACTGCCCCCTCTCCAACTCAGACTGCCCCCTCTCCAACTCAGACTGACCCCTCTCCAACTCAAACTGCCCCCTCTCTAACTCAGAATGCCCCCTCTCTAACTCAGACTGCCCTCTCTGTAACTCAGACTGCCCCCTCTCTAACTCAAACTGCCCCCTCTCTAACTCAGACTGCCCCCTCTCTAACTCAAAGTGCCCCCCTCCAACTCATACTGCCCACTCTCTAACTCAGACTTCCCTCGCTCTAACTCATACTGACCCCTCTCAACACAGACTGCCCCCTCCCCAACTCAGACTTCCCTCTCTGTAATTCAGGCTGTCCCCTCTTGAACTCAGACTGTCCCCTCTCCAACTAAGAATGCCCACTCTCCAACTCAGACTGACCCCTCTCCAACTCAGACTGACACCTCTCTAACTCAGACTGCCTCCTCTCTAACTCAAACTGCGCCCTCTCTAAATCAGATTGCCCCCTCTCTAACTCAAAGTGTCCCCTTCCAGCTCATACTGCCCACTCTCTAACTCAGACTTCCCTCTCTCTAACTCATACGGACCCCTCTCAACTCAGACTGCCCCCTCTCTAACTCAGACTGCCCCCTCTCCAACTCAGACTGCCCCCTCTCTAACTCAGACTGCCCCTCTCTAACTCAGACTGCCCCCTCTCTAACACAGAGTGCCCCCTCTTTAGCTCAGACTGCCCCCTCTCTAACTCTTACTGCCCCCTCTCTAACTCAGACTTCCCTCTCTGTAACTCAGGCTGTCCCCTCTCCAACTCAGACTGTCCACTCTCCAACTCAGACTGCCACCTCCCCAACTCAGACTGCCCCCTCGCTAACTCAGACTGTCCACTCTCTAACTCTGACTTTTCCCTCTCTAACTCAGACTGCCCCATCTCAACTCAAACTGCCCCCTCTCTAACTCAGACTGTCCACTCTCCAACTCAGACTGCCCACTCTCTAAATCAGATTGCCCCCTCTCTAACTCAGACTGCCCCCTCTCTAACTCAGAGTGCCCCTTCTCTAACTCAGACTGCCCCCTCTCCAACACAAACTGCCCCCTTTCTAACTAATACTGCCCCCTCCCTAACTCAGAGTGCCCCCTCTCTAACTCAGACTGCCCTCTCTCTAACTCAGACTGCCCTCTCTCTAACTCATACTGCCCCATCTCAAGCTCAGACTGCCCCATCTCCAACTCAAACTGCCCCCTCTCTAACTCAGACTGCCCCCTCTCCAACTCAGACTACCCCCTCTCTAACTCAGACTGCGCCCTCTCTAAATCAGATTGCCCCCTCTCCAACTCAGACTGCCCCCTCTCTAACTCAGACTGCCCCCTCTGTAACTCAGACTGACCCCTCTCCAACTCAGACTGACCCCTCTCTAACTCAGACTGCCCCCTCTCTAACTCAAACTGCGCCCTCTCTAAGTCAGATTGCCCCCTCTCTAACTCAAAGTGTCCCCTTCCAACTCATACTGCCCACTCTCTAACTCAGACTTCCCTCTCTCTAACTCATACGGACCCCTCTCAACTCAGACTGCCCCCTCTCTAACTCAGACTGCCCCCTCTCCAACTCAGACTGCCCCCTCTCTAACTCAGACTGCCCCTCTCTAACTCAGACTGCCCCCTCTCTAACACAGAGTGCCCCCTCTCTAGCTCAGACTGCCCCCTCTCTAACTCTTACTGCCCCCTCTCTAACTCAGACTTCCCTCTCTGCAACTCAGGCTGTCCCCTCTCCAACTCAGACTGTCCACTCTCCAACTCAGACTGCCACCTCCCCAACTCAGACTGCCCCCTCGCTAACTCAGACTGTCCACTCTCTAACTCCGACTTTTCCCTCTCTAACTCAGACTGCCCCATCTCAACTCAAACTGCCCCCTTTCTAACTCAGACTGCCCCATCTCCAACTCAGACTGCCCCCTCTCTAACTCAGACTGTCCCCTCTCTAACTCAGACAGCCCCCTCTCTAATTCAGACTGCCCCCTCCCTAACTCAGGGTGCCCCTTCCCGAACTCAGACTGCCCCCTCTCTAACTCAAACTACCCCATCTCTAAATCAGGCTGCCACCTCTCTAACTCAGACTGCCCCTTCTCTAACTCAGACTGCCCCCTCTCCAACTCAAACTGCCCCCTCTCTAACTCAGAGTGCCCCCTCTCTAACTCAGATTGCCCCCTCTCTAACTCAGACTGCCCCCTCTCTAACTCAGATTGCCCCCTCTCTAACTCAGACTGCGCTCTCTCTAACTCAGGCTGTCCCCTCTCCAACTCAGACTGCCCCCTCGCTAACTCAGACTGCCCATCTCTAACTCAGACTGCCCCCTCTCTAACAGAGAGTGCCCCCTCTCTAACTCAGACTGCCCCCTCTCTAAATCAGATTGCCCCCTCTCTAACTCAGTCTGGCCCCTCTCTAAATCAGAGTGCCCCTTCTCTAACTCAGACTGCCCCCTCTCCAACACAAACTGCCCCCTTTCTAACTAATACTGCCCCCTCCCTAACTCAGAGTGCCCCCTCTCTAACTCAGACTGCCCTCTCTCTAACTCATACTGCCCCATCTCAAGCTCAGACTGCCCCATCTCCAACTCAAACTGCCCCCTCTCTAACTCAGACTGCCCCCTCTCCAACTCAGACCACCCCCTCTCTAACTCAGACTGCGCCCTCTCTAAATCAGATTGCCTCCTCTCTAACTCAGACTGCCCCCTCTCTAACTCAGAGTGCCCCCTCTGGAACTCAGACTGCCTCCTCTCCAACTCAGACTTCCTCCTCTCCAACTCAGACTGCCCCCTCTGTAACTCAGACTGCCCCCTCTCTAAGTCAAACTGCCCCCTCTCTAACTCAGACTGCCCCCTCTCTAACTCAAAGTGCCCCCCTCCAACTCATACTGCCCACTCTCTAACTCAGACTTCCCTCTCTGTAACTCAGGCTGTCCCCTCTCGAACTCAGACTGTCCCCTCTCCAACTAAGACTGCCCCTTCTCCAACTAAGACTGCCCCTTCTCCAACTCAGACTGCCCCCTCTCTAACTCAGACTGCCCCCTCTCTAACTCAAACTGCGCCCTCTCTAACTCAGATTGCCCCCTCTCTAACTCAAAGTGCCCCCTTCCAACTCATACTGCCCACTCTCGAACTCAGACTTCCCTCTCTCTAACTCATACTGACCCCTCTCAACTCAGACTGCCCCCTCTCTAACTCAGACTGCCCCCTCTGCAACTCAGACTGCCCCCTCTCTAACTCAGACTGCCCCTCTCTAACTCAGACTGCCCCCTCTCTAACACAGAGTGACCCCTCTCTAGCTCAGACTGCCCCCTCTCTAACTCTTACTGCCCCCTCTCTAACTCAGACTTCCCTCTCTGTAACTCAGGCTGTCCCCTCTCCAACTCAGACTGTCCACTCTCCAACTCAGACTGCCACCTCCCCAACTCAGACTGCCCCCTCGCTAACTCAGACTGTCCACTCTCTAGATCCGACTTTTCCCTCTCTAACTCAGACTGCCCCATCTCAACTCAAACTGCCCCTTCTCTAACTCAGACTGCCCCATCTCCAACTCAGACTGCCCCCTCTCCAACTCAGACTGCCCCCTCTCTAACACAGAGTGACCCCTCTCTAGCTCAGACTGCCCCATCTCAACTCAAACTGCCCCTTCTCTAACTCAGACTGCCCCATCTCCAACTCAGACTGCCCCCTCTCTAACTCAGACTGTCCCCTCTCTAACTCAGACTGCCCCCTCTCTAATTCAGACTGCCCCCTCCCTAACTCAGGGTGCCCCTTCCCTAACTCAGACTGTCCCCTCTCCAACACAAACTGCCCCCTTTCTAACTAATACTGCTCCCTCTCTAACTCAGAGGGCTCCCTCTCTAACTCAGACTGCCTTCTCTCAAACTCACACTGCCCCCTCTCTAACTCAGACTGCCACCTCTCTAACTCAAACTACCCCATCTCTAAATCAGGCTGCCACCTCTCTAACTCAGACTGCCCCTTCTCTAACTCAGACTGCCCCCTCTCCAACTCAAACTGCCCCCTCTCTAACTCAGAGTGCCCCCTCTCTAACTCAGACTGCCCCCTCTCTAACTCAGAGTGCCCCCTCTCTAACTCAGACTGCCCCCTCTCTAACTCAGACTGCCCCCTCTCTAACTCAGACTGCGCTCTCTGTAACTCAGGCTGTCCCCTCTCCAACTCAGACTGCCCCCTCGCTAACTCAGACTGCCCATCTCTAACTCAGACTGCCCCCTCTCTAACAGAGAGTGCCCCCTCTCTAACTCAGACTGCCCCCTCTCTAACTCAAACTATCCCCTCTCTAACTCAGACATCTCTCTCTGTAACTCAGGCTGACCCCTCTCCAACTCAGACTGTCCACTCTCCAACTCAGACTGCCCCCTCTCTAACTCAGACTGTCCACTCTCTCAATCCGACTGTCCCCTCTCTAACTCAGACTGCCCCTTCTCTAACTCAAACTATCCCCTCTCTAACTCAGACTTCTCTCTCTGTAACTCAGGCTCTCCCCTCTCCATCTCAGACTGTCCACTCTCCAACTCAGACTGCCCCCTCTCTAACTCAGACTGTCCACTCTCTCAATCCGACTGTCCCATCTCCAACTCAGACTGCCCCATCTCCAACTCAGACTGCCCCCTCTCGAACTCAGACTGCCCCCTCTCTAAATCAGATTGCCCCCTCTCTAACTCAGACTGCCCCCTCTCTAACTCAGAGTGCCCCTTCTCTAACTCAGACTGCCCCATCTTAACTCAAACTGCCCCCTCTCTAACTCAGACTGCCGCATCTCAAACTCAGACTGCCCCCTCTCTAACTCAGACTGCCCCCTCTCTAACTCAGACTGCCCCCTCTCTAACTCAGACTGCCCCCTCTCTAACTCAGGGTGCCCCTTCCCAAACTCAGACTGCACCCTCTCCAACACAAACTGCCCCCTTTCTAACTAATACTGCCCCCTCTCTAACTCAGACTGCCCCCTCTCTAACTCAGACTGCACCCTCTCCAACACAAACTGCCCCCTTTCTAACTAATACTGCCCCCTCTCTAACTCAGACTGCCTTCTCTCAAACTCATACTGCCCCCTCTCTAACTCAGACTGCCCCCTCTCTAACTCATACTGCCACAACTCTAACTCAAACTACCCCATCTCTAACTCAGGCTGCCACCTCTCTAACTCAGACTGCCCCCTCTCTAACTCAGACTGCCCCCTCTCTAACTCAGAGTGCCCCCTCTGGAACTCAGACTGCCCCCTCTCCAACTCAGACTTCCTCCTCTCCAACTCAGACTGCCCCCTCTGTAACTCAGACTGCCCCCTCTCTAACTCAAACTGCCCCCTCTCTAACTCAGACTGCCCCCTCTCTAACTCAAAGTGCCCCCCTCCAACTCATACTGCCCACTCTCTAACTCAGACTTCCCTCTCTGTAACTCAGGCTGTCCCCTCTCGAACTCAGACTGTCCCCTCTCCAACTAAGACTGCCCCTTCTCCAACTCAGACTGCCCCCTCTCTAACTCAGACTGTCCCCTCTCTAACTCAAACTGCGCCCTCTCTATCTCAGATTGCCCCCTCTCTAACTCAAAGTGCCCCCTTCCAACTCATACTGCCCACTCTCTAACTCAGACTTCCCCCTCTCTAACTCAGACTGCCCCTCTCTAACTCAGACTGCGCCCTCTCTAACACAGAGTGCCCCCTCTCTAGCTCAGACTGCCCCCTCTCTAACTCTTACTGCCCCCTCTCTAACTCAGACTTCCCTCTCTGTAACTCAGGCTGTCCCCTCTCCAACTCAGACTGTCCACTCTCCAACTCAGACTGCCACCTCCCCAACTCAGACTGCCCCCTCGCTAACTCAGACTGTCCACTCTCTAACTCCGACTTTTCCCTCTCTAACTCAGACTGCCCCATCTCAACTCAAACTGCCCCTTCTCTAACTCAGACTGCCCCATCTCCAACTCAGACTGCCCCCTCTCTAACTCAGACTGTCCCCTCTCTAACTCAGACTGCCTTCTCTCAAACTCATACTGCCCCCTCTCTAAATCAGGCTGCCACCTCTCTAACTCAGACTGCCCCTTCTCTAAATCAGACTGCCCCCTCTCCAACTCAAACTGCCCCCTCTCTAACTCAGAGTGCCCCCTCTCTAACTCAGACTGCCCCCTCTCTAACTCAGAGTGCCCCCTCTCTAACTCAGACTGCCCCCTCTCTAACTCAGACTGCGCTCTCTGTAACTCAGGCTCTCCCCTCTCCAACTCAGACTGTCCACTCTCCAACTCAGACTGCCCCCTCTCTAACTCAGACTGTCCACTCTCTCAATCCGACTGTCCCCTCTCTAACTCAGACTGCCCCCTCTCTAACTCAAACTATCCCCTCTCTAACTCAGACTTCTCTCTCTGTAACTCAGGCTCTCCCCTCTCCATCTCAGACTGTCCACTCTCCAACTCAGACTGCCCCCTCTCGAACTCAGACTGTCCACTCTCTCAATCCGACTGTCCCATCTCCAACTCAGACTGCCCCCTATCTAACTCAGACTGTCCACTCTCTAACTCAGACTGCCCCCTCTCTAACTCAGACTGCCCCCTCTCTAACTCAGACTGCGCTCTCTGTAACTCAGGCTGTCCCCTCTCCAACTCAGACTACCCCCTCGCTAACTCAGACTGCCCATCTCTAACTCAGACTGCCCCCTCTCTAACAGAGAGTGCCCCCTCTCTAACTCAGACTGACCCCTCTCTAACTCAAATTATCCCCTCTCTAACTCAGACTTCTCTCTCTGTAACTCAGACTGCCCCATCTCAACTCAAACTGCCCCTTCTCTAACTCAGACTGCCCCATCTCCAACTCAGACTGCCCCCTCTCTAACTCAGACTGTCCCCTCTCTAACTCAGACTGCCCCCTCTCTAATTCAGACTGCCCCCTCCCTAACTCAGGGTGCCCCTTCCCTAACTCAGACTGCCCCCTCTCCAACACAAACTGCCCCCTTTCTAACTAATACTGCTCCCTCTCTAACTCAGAGGGCCCCCTCTCTAACTCAGACTGCCTTCTCTCAAACTCATACTGCCCCCTCTCTAACTCAGACTGCCCCCTCTCCAACTCAAACTGCCCCCTCTCTAACTCAGAGTGCCCCCTCTCTAACTCAGACTGCCCCCTCTCTAACTCAGAGTGCCCCCTCTCTAACTCAGACTGCCCCCTCTCTAACTCAGACTGCCCCCTCTCTAACTCAGACTGCGCTCTCTGTAACTCAGGCTGTCCCCTCTCCAACTCAGACTATCCCCTCGCTAACTCAGACTGCCCATCTCTAACTCAGACTGCCCCCTCTCTAACAGAGAGTGCCCCCTCTCTAACTCAGACTGACCCCTCTCTAACTCAAACTATCCCCTCTCTAACTCAGACTTCTCTCTCTGTAACTCAGGCTCTCCCCTCTCCATCTCAGACTGTCCACTCTCCAACTCAGACTGCCCCCTCTCTAACTCAGACTGTCCACTCTCTCAATCCGACTGTCCCATCTCCAACTCAGACTGCCCCCTATCTAACTCAGACTGTCCACTCTCTAACTCAGACTGCCCCCTCTCTAAATCAGATTGCCCCCTCTCTAACTCAGACTGCCCCCTCTCTAACTCAGAGTGCCCCTTCTCTAACTCAGACTGCCCCCTCTCCAACACAAACTGCCCCCTTTCTAACTAATACTGCCCCCTCCCTAACTCAGAGTGCCCCCTCTCAAACTCAGACTGCCCTCTCTCTAACTCATACTGCCCCATCTCAAGCTCAGACTGCCCCATCTCCAACTCAAACTGCCCCCTCTCTAACTCAAAGTGCCCCCCTACAACTCATACTGCCCACTCTCTAACTCAGACTTCCCTCTCTGTAACTCAGGCTGTCCCCTCTCGAACTCAGACTGCCCCCACTCCAACTCAGACTGCCCCCTCTCTAACTCAGACTGCCCCTCTCTAACTCAGACTGCCCCCTCTCTAACAGAGAGTGCCCCCTCTCAAAACTCAGACTTTCCCCTTTCTAACTCTTACTGCCCCCTCTCTAACTCAGACTTCTCTCTCTGTAACTCAGGCTGTCCCCTCTCCAACTCAGACTGTCCACTCTCCAACTCAGACTGCCCCCTCTCTAACTCAGACTGTCCACTCTCTCACTCCGACTGTCCCCTCTCTAACTCAGACTGCCCCATCTCCAACTCAAACTGCCCCCTCTCTAACTCAGACTGCCCCATCTCCAACTCAGACTGCCCCCTCTCTAACTCAGACTGCCCCCTCTCTAAATCAGATTGCCCCCATCTCTAACTCAGACTGCCGCTTCTCTAAATCAGACTGCCCCCACTCCAACACAAACTGCCCCCTTTCTAACTAATACTGCCCCCTCTCTAACTCAGAGGGCCCCCTCTCTAACTCAGACTGCCTTCTCTCAAACTCATACTGCCCCCTCTCTAACTCAGACTGCCACCTCTATAACTCAAACTACCCCATCTCTAAATCAGGCTGCCACCTCTCTAACTCAGACTGCCCCTTCTCTAACTCAGACTGCCCCCTCTCCAACTCAAACTGCCCCCTCTCTAACTCAGAGTGCCCCCTCTCTAACTCAGACTGCCCCCTCTCTAACTCAGACTGCCCCCTCTCTAACTCAGATTGCCCCCTCTCTAACTCAGACTGCGCTCTCTGTAACTCAGGCTGTCCCCTCTCCAACTCAGACTGCCCCCTCGCTAACTCAGACTGCCCATCTCTAACTCAGACTGCCCCCTCTCTAACAGAGAGTGCCCCCTCTCCAACTCAGACTGTCCACTCTCCAACTCAGACTGCCCCCTATCTAACTCAGACTGTCCACTCTCTCAATCCGACTGCCCCCTCTCTAACTCAGACTGCCCCCTCTCTAAATCAGATTGCCCCCTCTCTAACTCAGTCTGCCCCCTCTCTAACTCAGAGTGCCCCTTCTCTAACTCAGACTGCCCCCTCTCCAACACAAACTGCCCCCTTTCTAACTAATACTGCCCCCTCCCTAACTCAAAGTGCCCCCTCTCTAACTCAGACCGCCCTCTCTCTAACTCATACTGCCCCATCTCAAGCTCAGACTGCCCCATCTCCAACTCAAACTGCCCCCTCTCTAACTCAGACTGCCCCCTCTCCAACTCAGACTACCCCCTCTCTAACTCAGACTGCGCCCTCTCTAAATCAGATTGCCCCCTCTCTAACTCAGACTGCCCCCTCTCTAACTCAGAGTGCCCCCTCTGGAACTCAGACTGCCCCCTCTCCAACTCAGACTTCCTCCTCTCCAACTCAGACTGCCCCCTCTGTAACTCAGACTGCCCCCTCTCTAACTCAAACTGCCCCCTCTCTAACTCAGACTGCCCCCTCTCTAACTCAAAGTGCCCCCCTCCAACTCATACTGCCCACTCTCTAACTCAGACTTCCCTCTCTGTAACTCAGGCTGTCCCCTCTCGAACTCAGACTGTCCCCTCTCCAACTAAGACTGCCCCTTCTCCAACTCAGACTGCCCCCTCTCTAACTCAGACTGTCCCCTCTCTAACTCAAACTGCGCCCTCTCTATCTCAGATTGCCCCCTCTCTAACTCAAAGTGCCCCCTTCCAACTCATACTGCTCACTCTCTAACTCAGACTTCCCCCTCTCTAACTCAGACTGCCCCTCTCTAACTCAGACTGCCCCCTCTCTAACACAGAGTGCCCCCTCTCTAGCTCAGACTGCCCCCTCTCTAACTCTTACTGCCCCCTCTCTAACTCAGACTTCCCTCTCTGTAACTCAGGCTGTCCCCTCTCCAACTCAGACTGTCCACTCTCCAACTCAGACTGCCACCTCCCCAACTCAGACTGCCCCCTCGCTAACTCAGACTGTCCACTCTCTAACTCCGACTTTTCCCTCTCTAACTCAGACTGCCCCATCTCAACTCAAACTGCCCCTTCTCTAACTCAGACTGCCCCATCTCCAACTCAGACTGCCCCCTCTCTAACTCAGACTGTCCCCTCTCTAACTCAGACTGCCTTCTCTCAAACTCATACTGCCCCCTCTCTAAATCAGGCTGCCACCTCTCTAACTCAGACTGCCCCTTCTCTAAATCAGACTGCCCCCTCTCCAACTCAAACTGCCCCCTCTCTAACTCAGAGTGCCCCCTCTCTAACTCAGACTGCCCCCTCTCTAACTCAGAGTGCCCCCTCTCTAACTCAGACTGCCCCCTCTCTAACTCAGAGTGCCCCCTCTGGAACTCAGACTGCCCCCTCTCCAACTCAGACTGTCCACTCTCCAACTCAGACTGCCCCCTCTCTAACTCAGACTGTCCAGTCTCTCAATCCGACTGTCCCCTCTCTAACTCAGACTGCCCCCTCTCTAACTCAAACTATCCCCTCTCTAACTCAGACTTCTCTCTCTGTAACTCAGGCTCTCCCCTCTCCATCTCAGACTGTCCACTCTCCAACTCAGACTGCCCCCTCTCGAACTCAGACTGTCCACTCTCTCAATCCGACTGTCCCATCTCCAACTCAGACTGCCCCCTATCTAACTCAGACTGTCCACTCTCTAACTCAGACTGCCCCCTCTCTAACTCAGACTGCCCCCTCTCTAACTCAGACTGCGCTCTCTGTAACTCAGGCTGTCCCCTCTCCAACTCAGACTACCCCCTCGCTAACTCAGACTGCCCATCTCTAACTCAGACTGCCCCCTCTCTAACAGAGAGTGCCCCCTCTCTAACTCAGACTGACCCCTCTCTAACTCAAATTATCCCCTCTCTAACTCAGACTTCTCTCTCTGTAACTCAGACTGCCCCATCTCAACTCAAACTGCCCCTTCTCTAACTCAGACTGCCCCATCTCCAACTCAGACTGCCCCCTCTCTAACTCAGACTGTCCCCTCTCTAACTCAGACTGCCCCCTCTCTAATTCAGACTGCCCCCTCCCTAACTCAGGGTGCCCCTTCCCTAACTCAGACTGCCCCCTCTCCAACACAAACTGCCCCCTTTCTAACTAATACTGCTCCCTCTCTAACTCAGAGGGCCCCCTCTCTAACTCAGACTGCCTTCTCTCAAACTCATACTGCCCCCTCTCTAACTCAGACTGCCCCCTCTCCAACTCAAACTGCCCCCTCTCTAACTCAGAGTGCCCCCTCTCTAACTCAGACTGCCCCCTCTCTAACTCAGAGTGCCCCCTCTCTAACTCAGACTGCCCCCTCTCTAACTCAGACTGCCCCCTCTCTAACTCAGACTGCGCTCTCTGTAACTCAGGCTGTCCCCTCTCCAACTCAGACTACCCCCTCGCTAACTCAGACTGCCCATCTCTAACTCAGACTGCCCCCTCTCTAACAGAGAGTGCCCCCTCTCTAACTCAGACTGACCCCTCTCTAACTCAAACTATCCCCTCTCTAACTCAGACTTCTCTCTCTGTAACTCAGGCTCTCCCCTCTCCATCTCAGACTGTCCACTCTCCAACTCAGACTGCCCCCTCTCTAACTCAGACTGTCCACTCTCTCAATCCGACTGTCCCATCTCCAACTCAGACTGCCCCCTATCTAACTCAGACTGTCCACTCTCTAACTCAGACTGCCCCCTCTCTAAATCAGATTGCCCCCTCTCTAACTCAGACTGCCCCCTCTCTAACTCAGAGTGCCCCTTCTCTAACTCAGACTGCCCCCTCTCCAACACAAACTGCCCCCTTTCTAACTAATACTGCCCCCTCCCTAACTCAGAGTGCCCCCTCTCAAACTCAGACTGCCCTCTCTCTAACTCATACTGCCCCATCTCAAGCTCAGACTGCCCCATCTCCAACTCAAACTGCCCCCTCTCGAACTCAGACTGCCCCCTCTCCAACTCAGACTACCCCCTCTCTAACTCAGATTGCGCCCTCTCTAAATCAGATTGCCCCCTCTCTAACTCAGACTGGCCCCTCTCTAACTCAGAGTGCCCCCTCTGGAACTCATACTGCCCCCTCTCCAACTCAGACTTCCTCCTCTCCAACTCAGACTGCCCCCTCTGTAACTCAGACTGCCCCCTCTCTAACTCAAACTGCCCCCTCTCTACCTCAGACTGCCCCCCCTCTAACTCAAAGTGCCCCCCTCCAACTCATACTGCCCACTCTCTAACTCAGACTTCCCTCTCTGTAACTCAGGCTGTCCCCTCTCGAACTCAGACTGTCCCCTCTCCAACTAAGACTGCCCCCTCTCCAACTCAGACTGCCCCCTCTCTAACTCAGACTGCCCCCTCTCTAACTCAAACTGAGCCCTCTCTAACTCAAAGTGCCCCCTTCCAACTCATACTGCCCACTCTCTAACTCAGACTTCCCTCTCTCGAACTCATACTGACCCCTCTCAACCAAGACTGCCCCCTCTCTAACTCAGACTTCCCCCTCTCCAACTCAGACTGCCACCTCTCTAACTCAGACTGCCCTTCTCTAACTCAGACTGCCCCCTCTCTAACACAGAGTGCCCACTCTCTAACACAGAGTGCCCCCTCTCTAACTCTTACTGCCCCCTCTCTAACTCAGACTTCCCTCTCTGTAACTCAGACTGTCCCCTCTCCAACTCAGACTGTCCACTCTCCAACTCAGACTGCCACCTCCCCAACTCAGACTGCCCCCTCGCTAACTCAGACTGTCCACTCTCGAACTCCGACTTTTCCCTCTCTAACTCAGACTGCCCCATCTTAACTCAAACTGCCCCCTCTCTAACTCAGACTGCCGCATCTCCAACTCAGACTGCCCCCTCTCTAACTCAGACTGCCCCCTCTCTAACTCAGACTGCCCCCTCTCTAACTCAGACTGCCCCCTCTCTAACTCAGGGTGCCCCTTCCCAAACTCAGACTGCACCCTCTCCAACACAAACTGCCCCCTTTCTAACTAATACTGCCCCCTCTCTAACTCAGACTGCCTTCTCTCAAACTCATACTGCCCCCTCTCTAACTCAGACTGCCCCCTCTCTAACTCATACTGCCACATCTCTAACTCAAACTACCCCATCTCTAACTCAGGCTGCCACCTCTCTAACTCAGACTGTCCCCTCTCTAACTCAGACTGCCCCCTCTCCAACTCAAACTGCCCCCTCTCTAACTCAGAGTGCCCCCTCTCTAACTCAGACTGCCCCCTCTCTAATTCAGAGTGCCCCTCTCTAACGCAGACTGCCCCCTCTCCAACTCATCCTGACCCCTCTCTAACTCAGACTTCCCTCTCTGTAACTCAGGCTGTCCCCTCTCGAACTCAGACTGCTCCCATTCCAACTCAGACTGCCCCCTCTCTAACTCAGACTGCCCCTCTCTAACTCAGACTGCCCCCTCTCTAACAGAGAGTGCCCCCTCTCAAACTCAGACTTCCCCCTTTCTAACTCTTACTGCCCCCTCTCTAACTCAGACTTCTCTCTCTGTAACTCAGGCTGTCCCCTCTCCAACTCAGACTGTCCACTCTCCAACTCAGACTGCCCCCTCTCTAACTCAGACTGTCCACTCTCTCACTCCGACTGTCCCCTCTCTAACTCAGACTGCCCCCTCTCTAAATCAGATTGCCCCACTCTAACTCAGACTGCCCCCTCTCTAACTCAGACTGCCCCCTCTCTAACTTAGACTGCCCCCTCTCTAAATCAGATTGCCCCCACTCTAACTCAGACTGCCCCCTCTCTAACTCAGAGTGCCCCTTCTCTAAATCAGACTGCCCCACTCCAACACAAACTGCCCCCTTTCTAACTAATACTGCCCCCTCCCTAACTCAGAGTGCCCCCTCTCTAACTCAGACTGCCCCCTCTCCAACTCAGACTACCCCCTCTCTAACTCAGACTGCCCCCTCTCTAAATCAGATTGCCCCCTCTCTAACTCAGACTGCCCCCTCTCTAACTCAGAGTGCCCCCTCTCTAACGCAGACTGATCCCTCTCCAACTCAGACTGACCCCTCTCCAACTCAGACTTCCCTCTCTGTAACTCAGGCTGTCCCCTCTCCAACTCAGACTGTCCACTCTCCAACTCAGACTGCCACCTCTCTAACTCAGACTGCCCCTTCTCTAAATCAGATTGCCCCCTCTCTAACTCAGACTGCCCCCTCTCTAACTCAGAGTGCCCCCTCTCTAACGCAGACTGATCCCTCTCCAACTCAGACTGACCCCTCTCCAACTCAGACTTCCCTCTCTGTAACTCAGGCTGTCCCCTCTCCAACTCAGACTGCCCCCTCTCTAACTCTTACTGACCCCTCTCTAACTCAGACTTCCCTCTCTGTAACTCAGGCTGTCCCCTCTCGAACTCAGGCTGCTCCCATTCCAACTCAGACTGCCCCTCTCCAACTCAGACTGCCCCCTCTCTAACAGAGAGTGCCCCCTCTCAAACTCAGACTTCCCCCTTTCTAACTCTTACTGCCCCCTCTCTAACTCAGACTTCTCTCTCTGTAACTCAGGCTGTCCCCTCTCCAACTCAGACTGTCCACTCTCCAACTCAGACGGCCCCCTCTCTAACTCAGACTGTCCACTCTCTAACTCCGACTTTTCCCTCTCTAACTCAGACTGCCCCATCTCAACTCAAACTGCCCCCTCTCTAACTCAGACTGCCGCATCTCCAACTCAGACTGCCCCCTCTCTAACTCAGACTGCCCCCTCTCTAACTCAGACTGCCCCCACTCTAACTCAGACTGCCCCCTCTCTAACTCAGGGTGCCCCTTCCCAAACTCAGACTGCACCCTCTCCAACACAAACTGCCCCCTTTCTAACTAATACTGCCCCCTCTCTAACTCATACTGCCACATCTCTAACTCAAACTACCCCATCTCTAACTCAGGCTGCCACCTCTCTAACTCAGACTGCCCCCTCTCTAACTCAGACTGCCCCCTCTCCAACTCAAACTGCCCCCTCTCTAACTCAAACTACCCCATCTCTAACTCAGGCTGCCACCTCTCTAACTCAGACTGCCCCCTCTCTAACTCAGACTGCCCCCTCTCCAACTCAAACTGCCCCCTCTCTAACTCAGAGTGCCCCCTCTCTAACTCAGACTGCCCCCTCTCTAACTCAGAGTGCCCCTCTCTAACGCAGACTGCCCCCTCTCTAACTCTTACTGACCCCTCTCTAACTCAGACTTCCCTCTCTGTAACTCAGGCTGTCCCCTCTCGAACTCAGACAGCCCCCACTCCAACTCAGACTGCCCCCTCTCTAACTCAGACTGCCCCTCTCTAACTCAGACTGCCCCCTCTCTAACAGAGAGTGCCCCCTCTCAAACTCAGACTTTCCCCTTTCTAACTCTTACTGCCCCCTCTCTAACTCAGACTTCTCTCTCTGTAACTCAGGCTGTCCCCTCTCCAACTCAGACTGTCCACTCTCCAACTCAGACTGCCCCCTCTCTAACTCAGACTGTCCACTCTCTCACTCCGACTGTCCCCTCTCTAACTCAGACTGCCCCCTCTCTAAATCAGATTGCCCCACTCTAACTCAGACTGCCCCCTCTCTAACTCAGAGTGCCCCTTCTCTAAATCAGACTGCCCCCACTCCAACACAAACTGCCCCCTTTCTAACTAATACTGCCCCCTCCCTAACTCAGAGTGCCCCCGCTGTAACTCAGACTGCCCTCTCTCTAACTCATACTGCCCCATCTCAAACTCAGACTGCCCCATCTCCAACTCAAACTGCCCCCTCTCTAACTCAGACTGCCCCCTCTCCAACTCAGACTAACCCCTCTCTAACTCAGACTGCCCCCTCTCTAAATCAGATTGCCCCCTCTCTAACTCAGACTGCCCCCTCTCTAACTCAGAGTGCCCCCTCTCTGACGCAGACTGATCCCTCTCCAACTCAGACTGACCCCTCTCCAACTCAGACTTCCCTCTCTGTAACTCAGGCTGTCCCCTCTCGAACTCAGACTGTCCCCTCTCCAACTCAGACTTCCTCCTCTCTAACTCAGACTTCCCTCTCTCTAACTCATACTGACCCCTCTCAACTCAGAATGCCCCCTCTCGAACTCAGACTGCCCCCTCTCTAACTCTTACTGCCCGCTCTCTAACTCAATCTTCCCTCTCTGTAACTCAGACTGCCCCCTCTCCAACTCAGACTGCCCCCTCTCTAACTCAGACTGTCCACTCTCTAACTCCGACTGTCCCCTCTCTAACTCAGACTGCCCTATCTCCAACTCAGGCTGTCCCCTCTCCAACTAAGACTGCCCCCTCTCCAACTCAGACTGCCTCCTCTCTAACTCAGACTGCCCCCTCTCTAACTCAAACTGCGCCCTCTCTAACTCAGACTGCCCCCTCTCTAACTCAAAGTGCCCCCTTCCAACTCATACTGACCACTCTCTAACTCAGACTTGCCTCTCTGTAACTCAGGCTGTCACCTCTCCAACTCAGACTGTCCCCTCTCCAACTCAGGGTGCCCCTTCCCTAACTCAGACTGCCCCCTCTCCAACACAAACTGCCCCCTTTCTAACTAATATTGAACCCCTCTCTAACTCAGAGGGCCCCCTCTCTAACTCAGACTGCCTTCTCTCTAACTCATACTGCCCGCTCTCTAACTCAGACTGCCCCTCTCTAACTCAGACTGCCCCATCTCTAACTCAAAGTGCCCCCTTCCAACTCATACTGCCCACTCTCTAACTCAGACTTGCCTCTCTGTAACTCAGGCTGTCACCTCTCCAACTCAGACTGTCCACTCTCCAACTCAGACTGCCACCTCCCCAACTCCGACTGCCCCCTCGCTAACTCAGACTGTCCACTCTCTAACTCCGACTTTTCCCTCTCTAACTCAGACTGCCCCATCTCAACTCAAACTGCCCCCTCTCTAACTCAGACTGCCGCATCTCCAACTCAGACTGCCCCCTCTCTAACTCAGACTGCCCCCTCTCTAACTCAGACTGCCCCCTCTCTAACTCAGACTGCCCCCTCTCTAACTCAGGGTGCCCCTTCCCAAACTCAGACTGCACCCTCTCCAACACAAACTGCCCCCTTTCTAACTAATACTGCCCCCTCTCTAACTCATACTGCCACATCTCTAACTCAAACTACCCCATCTCTAACTCAGGCTGCCACCTCTCTAACTCAGACTGCCCCCTCTCTAACTCAGACTGCCCCCTCTCCAACTCAAACTGCCCCCTCTCTAACTCAAACTACCCCATCTCTAACTCAGGCTGCCACCTCTCTAACTCAGACTGCCCCCTCTCTAACTCAGACTGCCCCCTCTCCAACTCAAACTGCCCCCTCTCTAACTCAGAGTGCCCCCTCTCTAACTCAGACTGCCCCCTCTCTAACGCAGAATGCCCCCTCTCTAACTCTTACTGACCCCTCTCTAACTCAGACTTCCCTCTCTGTAACTCAGGCTGTCCCCTCTCGAACTCAGACTGCCCCCACTCCAACTCAGACTGCCCCCTCTCTAACTCAGACTGCCCCTCTCTAACTCAGACTGCCCCCTCTCTAACAGAGAGTGCCCCCTCTCAAACTCAGACTTCCCCCTTTCTAACTCTTACTGCCCCCTCTCTAACTCAGACTTCTCTCTCTGTAACTCAGGCTGTCCCCTCTCCAACTCAGACTGTCCACTCTCCAACTCAGACTGCCCCCTCTCTAACTCAGACTGTCCACTCTCTCACTCCGACTGTCCCCTCTCTAACTCAGACTGCCCCATCTCCAACTCAAACTGCCCCCTCTCTAACTCAGACTGCCCCATCTCCAACTCAGACTGCCCTCTCTCTAACTCAGACTGCCCCCTCTCTAAATCAGATTGCCCCCACTCTAACTCAGACTGCCCCCTCTCTAACTCAGAGTGCCCCTTCTCTAAATCAGACTGCCCCCACTCCAACACAAACTGCCCCCTTTCTAACTAATACTGCCCCCTCCCTAACTCAGAGTGCCCCCGCTCTAACTCAGACTTCCCTCTCTCTAACTCATACTGCCACATCTCAAACTTAGACTGCCCCATCTCCAACTCAAACTGCCCCCTCTCTAACTCAGACTGCCCCCTCTCCAACTCAGACTACCCCCTCTCTAACTCAGACTGCCCCCTCTCTAAATCAGATTGCCCCCTCTCTAACTCAGACTGCCCCCTCTCTAACTCAGAGTGCCCCCTCTCTAACGCAGACTGATCCCTCTCCAACTCAGACTGACCCCTCTCCAACTCAGACTTCCCTCTCTGTAACTCAGGCTGTCCCCTCTCCAACTCAGACTTCCTCCTCTCTAACTCAGACTTCCCTCTCTCTAACTCATACTGACCCCTCTCAACTCAGAATGCCCCCTCTCGAACTCAGACTGCCACCTCTCTAACTCTTACTGCCCGCTCTCTAACTCAGACTTCCCTCTCTGTAACTCAGACTGCCCCCTCTCCAACTCAGACTGCCCCCTCTCTAACTCAGACTGTCCACTCTCTAACTCCGACTGTCCCCTCTCTAACTCAGACTGCCCTATCTCCAACTCAGGCTGTCCCCTCTCCAACTAAGACTGCCCCCTCTCCAACTCAGACTGCCTCCTCTCTAACTCAGACTGCCCCCTCTCTAACTCAAAGTGCCCCCTTCCAACTCATACTGACCACTCTCTAACTCAGACTTGCCTCTCTGTAACTCAGGCTGTCCCCTCTCCAACTCAGACTGTCCCCTCTCCAACTCAGGGTGCCCCTTCCCTAACTCAAACTGCCCCCTCTCCAACACAAACTGCCCCCTTGCTAACTAATATTGTCCCCTCTCTAACTCAGACTGCCCCTCTCTAACTCAGACTGCCCCATCTCTAACTCAAAGTGCCCCCTTCCAACTCATACTGCCCACTCTCTAACTCAGACTTGCCTCTCTGTAACTCAGGCTGTCACCTCTCCAACTCAGACTGTCCACTCTCCAACTCAGACTGCCTCCTCCCCAACTCAGACTGCCCCCTCGTTAACTCAGACTGTCCACTCTCTAACTCCGACTTTCGCCTCTCTAACTCAGACTGCCCCATCTCAACTCAAACTGCCCCCTCTCCATCTCAGACTGCCCCATCTCCAACTCAGACTGCCCCCTCTCTAACTCAGACTGCCCCCTCTCTATCTCAGACTGCCCCCTCTCTAACTCAGACTGCCCCCTCTCTAACTCAGGGTGCCCCTTCCCTAACTCAGACTGCCCCCTCTCCAAAACAAACTGCCCCCTTTCTAACTAATACTGCCCCCTCTCTAACTCAGAGGGCCCCCTCTCTAACTCAGACTGCCTTCTCTCTAACTCATACTGCCCTCTCTCTAACTCAGCCTGACCCCTCTCTAACTCATACTGCCACCTCTCTAACTCAAACTACCCCATCTCTAACTCAGGCTGCCACCTCTCTAACTCAGACTGCCCCCTCTCTAACTCAGGGTGCCCCTTCCCTAACTCAGACTGCCCCCTCTCCAACACAAACTGCCCCCTTTCTAACTAATACTGCCCCTCTCTAACTCAGAGGGCCCCCTCTCTAACTCAGACTGCCCCCTCTCCAACTCAAACTGCCCCCTCTCCAACTCAGAGTGCCCCCTCTCTTACTCAGACTGCCCCCTCTCTAAATCAGACTGCCCCCCTCTCCAACTCAAAATGTCCCCTCTCTAACTCAGACTGCCCCCTCTCCAACTCAGACTGCCCCCTCTCTAACTCAGACTGTCCCCTCTCCAACTCAAACTGCCCCCTCTCTAACTCAGACTGCCGCCCCTCTAACTCAGACTGCCCCCTCTGTAACTCAGACTGCCCCCTCTCAATCTCAAACTGCCCCCTCTCTAACTCAGACTGCCCCCTCTCTAACTCAAAGTGCCCCCCTCCAACTCATACTGCCCACTCTCTAACTCAGACTTCCCTCGCTCTAACTCATACTGACCCCTCTCAACTCAGACTGCCCCCACTCTAACTCAGACTTCCCTCTCTGTAATTCAGGCTGTCCCCTCTCGAACTCAGACTGTCCCCTCTGCAACTCAGACTTCCCCCTCTCCAACTCAGACTGCCCCCTCTGTAACTCAGACTGGCCCCTCTCTAACTCAAACTGCCCCCTCTCTAACTCACTGCCCCCTCTCTAACTCAAAGTGCCCCCCTCCAACTCATACTGCCCACTCTCTAACTCAGACATCCCTCTCTCCAACTCAGAGTGCCCTCTCTCTAACTCAAACTACCCCCCTCTCTAACTATTACTACCCCCTCTCTAAATCAGACTGCCCCTCTCTAACTCAGACTGCCCCCCTCTCTAACACAGAGTGCCCCCTCTCGAACTCAGACTGCCCCCTCTCTAACTCTTATTGCCCGCTCTCTAACTCAGACTTCCCTCTCTGCAACTCAGACTGCCCCCTCTCCAACTCCGACTGTCCCCTCTCTAACTCAGACTGCCCCCTCTCTAACTCAAACTGCGCCCTCTCTAACTCAGACTTGCCTCTCTGTAACTCAGGCTGTCCCCTCTCCAACTCAGACTGTCCCCTCTCCAACTCAGGGTGCCCCTTCCCTAACTCAGACTGCCCCCTCTCCAACACAAACTGCCCCCTTTCTAACTAATATTGTCCCATCTCTAACTCAGAGGGCCCCCTCTCTAACTCAGACTGCCTTCTCTCTAACTCATACTGCCCCTTCTCTAACTCAGACTGACCCCTCTCTAACTCATACTGCCACCTCTCTAACTCAAACTACCCCATCTCTAACTCAGGCTGCCACCTCCCTAACTCAGACTGCCCCTCTCTAACTCAGACTGCCCCCTCTCTAACTCAAAGTGCCCCCTTCCAACTCATACTGCCCACTCTCTAACTCAGACTTGCCTCTCTGTAACTCAGGCTGTCACCTCTTCAACTCAGACTGTCCACTCTCCAACTCAGACTGCCTCCTCCCCAACTCAGACTGTCCCCTCGTTAACTCAGACTGTCCACTCTCTAACTCCGACTTTCCCCTCTCTATCTCAGACTGCCCCATCTCAACTCAAACTGCCCCCTCTCTAACTCAGACTGCCCCATCTCCAACTCAGACTGCCCCCTCTCTAACTCAGACTGCCCCCTCTCTATCTCAGACTGCCCCCTCTCTAACTCAGACTGCCCCCTCTCTAACTCAGGGTGCCCCTTCCCTAACTCAGACTGCCCCCTCTCCAAAACAAACTGCCCCCTTTCTAACTAATACTGCCCCCTCTCTAACTCAGAGGGCCCCCTCTCTAATTCAGACTGCCTTCTCTCTAACTCATACTGCCCTCTCTCTCACTCAGACTGACCCCTCTCTAACTCATACTGCCACCTCTCTAACTCAAACGACCCCATCTCTAACTCAGGCTGCCACCTCTCTAACTCAGACTGCCCCCTCTCTAACTCAAAGTGCCCCCTTTCTAACTAATACTGCCCCTCTCTAACTCAGAGGACCCCTCTCTAACTCAGACTGCCCCCTCTCCAACTCAGACTGCCCCCTCTCTAACTCAAAGTGCCCCCTTTCTAACTAATACTGCCCCTCTCTAACTCAGAGGACCCCTCTCTAACTCAGACTGCCCCCTCTCCAACTCAAACTGCCCCCTCTCTAACTCAGAGTGCCCACTCTCTAACTCAGACTGCCCCCTCTCTAAATCAGACTGCCCCCTCTCCAACTCAAAATGCCCCCTCTCTAACTCAGACTGCCCCCTCTCTAACTCAGACTGTCCACTCTCTCACTCCGACTGTCCCCTCTCTAACTCAGACTGCCCCATCTCCAACTCAAACTGCCCCCTCTCTAACTCAGACTGCCCCATCTCCAACTCAGACTGCCCCCTCTCTAACTCAGACTGCCCCCTCTCTAAATCAGATTGCCCCCACTCTAACTCAGACTGCCCCCTCTCTAACTCAGAGTGCCCCTTCTCTAAATCAGACCGCCCCCACTCCAACACAAACTGCCCCCTTTCTAACTAATACTGCCCCCTCCCTAACTCAGAGTGCCCCGCTCTAACTCAGACTGCCCTCTCTCCATCTCATACTGCCCCATCTCAAACTCAGACTGCCCCATCTCCAACTCAAACTGTCCCCTCTCTAACTCAGACTGCCCCCTCTCCAACTCAGACTACCCCCTCTCTAACTCAGACTGCCCCCTCTCTAAATCAGATTGCCCCCTCTCTAACTCAGACTGCCCCCTCTCTAACTCAGAGTGCCCCCTCTCTAACGCAGACTGATCCCTCTCCAACTCAGACTGACCCCTCTCCAACTCAGACTTCCCTCTCTGTAACTCAGGCTGTCCCCTCTCCAACTCAGACTGTCCACTCTCCAACTCAGACTGCCACCTCCCCAACTCCGACTGCCCCCTCGCTAACTCAGACTGTCCACTCTCTAACTCCGACTTTTCCCTCTCTAACTCAGACTGCCCCATCTCAACTCAAACTGCCCCCTCTCTAACTCAGACTGCCGCATCTCCAACTCAGACTGCCCCCTCTCTAACTCAGACTGCCCCCTCTCTAACTCAGACTGCCCCCTCTCTAACTCAGACTGCCCCCTCTCTAACTCAGGGTGCCCCTTCCCAAACTCAGACTGCACCCTCTCCAAAACAAACTGCCCCCTTTCTAACTAATACTGCCCCCTCTCTAACTCATACTGCCACATCTCTAACTCAAACTACCCCATCTCTAACTCAGGCTGCCACCTCTCTAACTCAGACTGCCGCATCTCCAACTCAGACTGCCCCCTCTCTAACTCAGACTGCCCCCTCTCCAACTCAAACTGCCCCCTCTCTAACTCAGAGTGCCCCCTCTCTAACTCAGACTGCCCCCTCTCTAACTCAGAGTGCCCCTCTCTAACGCAGACTGCACCCTCTCTAACTCTTACTGACCCCTCTCTAACTCAGACTTCCCTCTCTGTAACTCAGGCTGTCCCCTCTCGAACTCAGACTGCCCCCACTCCAACGCAGACTGCCCCCTCTCTAACTCAGACTGCCCCTCTCTAACTCAGACTGCCCCCTCTCTAACAGAGAGTGCCCCCTCTCAAACTCAGACTTCCCCCTTTCTAACTCTTACTGCCCCCTCTCTAACTCAGACTTCTCTCTCTGTAACTCAGGCTGTCCCCTCTCCAACTCAGACTGTCCACTCTCCAACTCAGACTGCCCCCTCTCTAACTCAGACTGTCCACTCTCTCACTCCGACTGTCCCCTCTCTAACTCAGACTGCCCCATCTCCAACTCAAACCGCCCCCACTCCAACACAAACTGCCCCCTTTCTAACTAATACTGCCCCCTCTCTAACTCAGAGGGCCCCCTCTCTAACTCAGACTGCCTTCTCTCTAACTCATACTGCCCACTCTCTAACTCAGACTGACCCCTCTCTAACTCATACTGCCACCTCTCTAACTCAAACTACCCCATCTCTAACTCAGGTTGCCACCTCTCTAACTCAGACTGCCCCCTCTCTAACTCAGGGTGCCCCTTCCCTAACTCAGACTGCCCCCTCTCCAACACAAACTGCCCCCTTTCTAACTAATACTGCCCCTCTCTAACTCAGAGGGCCCCCTCTCTAACTCAGACTGCCCCCTCTCCAACTCAAACTGCCCCCTCTCTAACTCAGAGTGCCCCCTCTCTAACTCAGACTGCCCCCTCTCTAAATCAGACTGCCCCCTCTCTAACTCAGACTGCCCCCTCTCCAACTCAGACTGCCCCCTCTCTAACTCAGACTGTCCCCTCTCCAACTCAAACTGCCCCCTCTCTAACTCAGACTGCCGCCTCTCTAACTCAGACTGCCCCCTCTGTAACTCAGACTGCCCCCTCTCTAACTCAAACTGCCTCCTCTCTAACTCAGACTGCCCCCTCTCTAACTCAAAGTGCCCCCCTCCAACTCATACTGCCCACTCTCTAACTCAGACTTCCCTCGCTCTAACTCATACTGACCCCTCTCAACTCAGACTGCCCCCTCTCTAACTCAGACTTCCCTCTCTGTAATTCAGGCTGTCCCCTCTCGAACTCAGACTGTCCCCTCTGCAACTCAGACTTCCCCCTCTCCAACTCAGACTGCCCCCTCTGTAACTCAGACTGGCCCCTCTCTAACTCAAACTGCCCCATCTCTAACTCACTGCCCCCTCTCTAACTCAAAGTGCCCCCCTCCAACTCATACAGCCCACTCTCTAACTCAGACATCCCTCTCTCCAACTCAGAATGCCCTCTCTCTAACTCAGACTACCCCCCTCTCTAACTATTACTGCCCCCTCTCTAACTCAGACTTCCCTCTCTGTAACTCAGGCTGTCCTCTCTCCAACAAAGACTGCTCCCTCTCCAACTCAGACTGCCCCCTCTCAAACTCAGACTGCCCCCTCTCTAACTCAAACTGCGCCCTCTCTAACTCAGACTGCCCCCTCTCTAACTCATACTGACCCCTCTCAACTCAGACTGCCCCCTCTCCAACTCAGACTGCCCCCTCTCTAACACAGATTTCCCTCTCTCTAACTCATACTGACCCCTCTCAACTCAGACTGCCCCCTCTCCAACTCAGACTGCCCCCTCTCTAACACAGACTGTCCCCTCTCGAACTCAGACCGCCCCCTCTCCAACTCAGACTGCCCCCTCTCTAACTCAGACTGCCCCTCTCTAACTCAGACTGCCCCCTCTCCAACTCAAACTGCCCCCCCTCTAACTCAGACTGCCACAACTCCAACTCAGACTGCCACCTGTCTAACTCAGACTGCCCCCTCTCTAACTCAAACTGCCCCCTCTCTAACTCAGACTTCTCTCTCTGTAACTCAGGCTGTCCCCTCTCCAACTCAGACTGTCCACTCTCCAACTCAGACTGCCCCCTCTCTAACTCAGACTGTCCACTTTCTCACTCCGACTGTCCCCTCTCTAACTCAGACTGCCCCATCTCCAACTCAAACTGCCCCCTCTCTAACTCAGACTGCCCCATCTCCAACTCCGACTGCCCCCTCTCTAACTCAGACTGCCCCCTCTCTAAATCAGATTGCCCCCTCTCTAACTCAGTGTGCCCCTTCTCTAACTCAGACTGCATCCTCTCCAACACAAACTGCCCCCTTTCTAACTAATACTGCCCCCTCCCTAACTCAGAGTTCCCCCTCTCTAATTCAGACTGCCCTCTCTCTAACTCATACTGCCCCATCTCAAACTCAGACTGCCCCATCACCAACTCAAACTGCCCCCTCTCTAACTCAGACTGCCCCCTCTCCAACTCAGACTACACTCTCTCTAACTCAGACTGTCCCCTCTCTACCTCCGACTGTCCCCTCTCTAACTCCGACCGCCCCTCTCCAACTCAGACTGCCCCCTCTCTAATTCAGACTGCCCCCCCCCTAACTCAAACTGCCCCCTCTCTAACTCAGACTGCCCCCTCTCCAACTCAGACGATCCCCCTCTCTAACTCAGACTGCCCCTCTCCACCTCAATCTGCCCCCTCTCTAACTCGGACTGCCCCCTCTCCAATTCAGACTGCCCCCTCTCTAACTCAGACTGCCCCCTCTCTAATTCAGACTGCCCCGTCTCTAACTCAGACTTTCCCCTCTCCTCCATATTCACATGCTGCACAATCTGGCCCTCATAAGCGGCCAGCTGCTGGAGATTGAGCCAGCAGTACCACCTGATGATGAGGAGGCGCAGGAGGAGGAAATGCAGGAGGAGGAGAAGGTGGATCCCTGTCACCACCCAGCCAGGAGGCGTCGTCACCATCACAACCCTGCAAGGGAGGCGCAGACACGTCTTATTGCTACTCGATTCACGTATTCTCATCCCCACATAACCATTCAGCACCTATTTTCCATGTCCATCCAATTGAGTAACTTCACACAGAATTGCCCACTCTCAAATGATACACCTGCCCAGATATATGTGCAAAAAAATAAAGATTTATGACATGATCCAAGTTCGTGCAAAAGACAACTTAACAAAAAATAGTACAAGAAACTACACAAGAACTTCATTTCTCACCCTTGTGCATCTTTTTATAATACCTGTTATGTATGTCTAGCCTGCTACTATGCCTGAGTGTCTCCCTGTGGCTGCATCATGGGTTTGGGAAGGCTGCTGTGGTTGTTGTGTCAGAGCTGCAGATGTCCTTCTCGAATGCCCTCGACCAGCTTTGGCCCTGGAAGGGCTGGGTGCAGACTGGGCTGCACGCTCCTGGGAGGGTTCAGTCTGGCTTTGCATGGCGGAGTGGCAGGTCTGAGTCTAGGAATGGTATGATCCTGAGAGAGCACATCATCAGGATCCTGGTCCGGGGATCCTGCGTCACTCGCTGGGAGTGGCACACTACCACCAGCACCAAGCTGAGGGAGGTCAGCTCGGTGCTGTGGCGCCACACCGGAAGTTCTCCTGTGGCCCGTGGTGGACCCAGCCACGAAGGCAACACTGAGGTGTCAGGTGGCATCCAGCCGAGACTGCAAGAGAGCAGCCAGTGTCTCAACGCCACCAGAGATGACAGCACTTAGATGCTCCGTGGCTTGTTGCCCAGAGTGCATAAGAGCATTCTGAGCTTCTAGGGCAGCGGCCATCCTCTCCAATCCAGCACCAATGCACTTGTTCCCTCAGGCCTGTGCTGAAATGACAGCTGCCACATCACCTGCAGGTTGCGGCATCACAGCTGGATCCACACGGTCAATTTGGGAATCCACCATCGCCTGCACACTGGTAATGACAGGCTCTATGGAGTGCACAGAGTTGTCGACTATGCGGGAGGTGGACTCCTTCACAGTCCTGACCACTTCCAGCAGCCTCTCTGGCACCCTTGTCAGTGCCCCCAACATCTGGGAATGCCTGGCCTCCAATCTTCTCTTGTAAGCTGCAACATCAATCGCATCATTTGAGTCCTCCTCGGCAGAACTCCGGTGCGGTCTCGTGCCCTGGAGAGACGGCACCTAAGGTTGCCTAGCCCTGTCATCATGCTGCAGCCCGCTAGGCCCCAGTGCAATACCCAATGCAGACGTACTACCTCAACTTGGAACTCCTTCACGGAAAACGAGTCAAAGGTGGGCAGAGGAAACGTTACAAGGGCACCCTCAAAGCCTCCCTGATAAAGTGCAACATCCCCACCGACATCTGGGAGAATCTGGCCAAAGACCGCCCTAAGTGGAGGAAGTGCATCCGGGAGGACGCTGAGCACATTGAGTCTCATCGCCGAGAGCATGCAGAAATCAAGTGCGGGCAGCGGAAAGAGCATGCGGCAAATCTGTTCCACCCTCCCTTATCTCACCGACTAACTGCCCCACCTGTGACAGGGACTGTGGCTCTCGTATTGTATGTTCAGTCACCTAAGGGCTCACTTTAAGAGTGGAAGCAAGTCTTCCTTAATTCTGAGGGACTGCCTATGATAATGACTACCTCAACTAGATCAGACTGTGCATTCCCAGTATCTGAGTTGGCACGTGTGGGTGGAAGCAGTGACGTGTTGGTGCCACCAGTGTCCTCGTCTTCCTCTTCCTCACCAATCAGATCCCCAAAAGATGGAGTGCACTCCACAATATCACCAGGGATTGACCCCTCAATGTTGTCACTGCTCTCATTTGATATCTCTGTTGTGATGTCATCAAAGGTCTCATCGAGGCTTGGCATTGGTGTGCCAGGTGATGCATCACTCCCCACTGTGCTGGTGTGCTGCCACTCGGTGTCTCATCTGCAAGCATAAATGGGAGAAGGGCTGCCGTGAGTGGGAGGTAGGCAATTGATGCATGGAGGCTGCAACTCGCAGACTTCCAGAAGGAAAGGCACAGTAGGCACTGGCGCATTCAGGAAGAGAGAGCATTAAAGGAGGGCTTCTCTTACCCATGCTGCCCACATCGGCGTCACCGGTACCAGAGGCCACTCGGGCCATCTCATCTGCAAACATAAATGGGATAAGGGCTGCTGTGAGGGGGAGGTGGGGAATTGACGCACGGAGGTTGCAACTAGCAGAATTCCAGAAGGAAAGGAACAGTAGGCGCTGGCGAATTCACGGAGCGAGAGCATTAAAGGAGGGCTTTCACTTACCCACATCGGCATTAACAGTACTGTGGCCCACATGGAAGGCACCATGTCCGCCCACGAGCGCTTCAACCCTCTGCTCCAGGGGTGTGAGGACCTGGATCTCTGCCTCGCCACCACCAGTCATCCTCTGCTCCATGCAATTGCGAGCCAGTTTGGTTTGCAAAACAAAGAATAGTTGGCGAGTGCCATTGTGATGATGCATCAGAAATGAATGCACAAGTGTTTGTCCCTGACCTGCAGCTGTAAGTGTGAGATGAAAGGGAGCCTCCATTGCAAGAACACACACATAAATATATCATCATCATCATCATCATAGGCAGTCCCTTGGAATAGAGGAAGACTTGCTTCCGCTCCTGAAGTGAGTTATTTGGTGGCTGAACAGTCCAATATGAGAGCCACAGACTCTGTCACAGATGGGACAGACAGTCGCCGAGAGAAGGGATGGGTGGGACTGGTTTGCTGCATGCTCCTTCTGCTGCCTACGCTTGACCTCTTCACACTGTCGGCATTGAGACTCGAAGTGCTCAACGCTCTCCCGGATGCATTTTCTCCACCTAGGGCGGTCTCCAGCCAGGGACTCCCTGGTGTCAGTGGTGATGTCGCACTTTATCAGGGAGGCTTTGAGGGTGTCCTTCTAACGTTTCTACTGCCCACCTTTGGCTCATTTGTCGTGAAGGAGCTCCGCATAGGGCACTTGCTTTTGGAGTCTCGTGTCTGGCATGCAAACTATGTGGCCTGCCCAGCGAAGCTTCAATGCTGGGGATGTTAGCCTGGATGAGGACACTGATGTTGGTGCTCCTTTCCTCCCAGCGGATTTGCAGGATCTTGCAGAGACATCGTTGGTGATATATCTCCAGCGACTTGAGGTGTCTTCTGTACATTGTCCATGCCTCTGAGCCATACAGGAGGGCAGGTATTACTACAGCCCAATAGCCTATAAGCTTGGTGGTAGATTTGAGGGCCTGGTCTTCGAACACTCTTTTCCTCAAGCGGCCAAAGGCTGCACTGGCGCACTGGAGGCGGTGTTGAATCTCCGCATCAATGTCTGCCTTTGTTGATAAGAGGCTCCCAAGGTATGGGAAATTGTCCACGCTGTCGAGGGCCGCGTTGTGGATCTTGATGACTGGGGGCCAGTGCTGTACGGCGAGGACAGGCTGGTGGAGGACCTTTGTCGTATGGATGTTTAGCGTAAGGCCCATGCTTTCATATGCCTCAGTAAGTACATCGATTATATCCTGAAGTTCAGCCTCAGAATGTGCACAGGCGCAGGTGTCGTCTACATATTGTAGCTCAACAACAGAGGTTGGGGTGATCTTGGACCTGGCCTGGAAGTGACGTAGGTTAAACAGCTTCCCACTGGTTCTGTAGTTTAGTTCCACTCCAGCGGGGAACTTGTTGACTGTGAGGTGGAGCATGGCAGCGAGGAAGATTGAGAAGAGAGTTGGAACGATGACGTAGCCCTGTTTGACCCAGGTCTGGACATGGATTGGGTCTGTAATGGATCCGTTGGTAAGGATCATGGCCTGCATGTCGTAGTGGAGCAGGCAAAGGATGTTGGCAAACTTTTGGGGGCATCCGAAACGGAGAAGGACGCTCCATAGACCCTCACGGTTGACAGTGTCAAATGCTTTGAAAGGTCGAAAAAGGCATGTGTAAAGGCTGGCGTTGCTCCCTGCATTTTTCCTTCAGCTGTCGCGCTGCAAAGATCATGTCCATTGTGCCCCGTAGGGGACGAAATCCACATTGTGCTCCGGGAGGAGCTCCTTGGCCACAGGAAGAAGACGGTTGAGGAGGACTCTAGCAACAACTTTCCCAGTGGCTGATAGCAGGGAGATTGACCTGTAGTTGCTGCAGTCGGACTTGTCCCCTTTTTTAAAGATGGTCACGATCACTGCATCGCTGAGATCTCCTGACATGCTCTCCTCCCTCCAGATGAGAGAGATGAGGTCACGTATCCATGCCAACAGCGCCTCTCCACCATACTTTAGTGCCTCAGCAGGGATTGCATTCGCTCCTGTACCGTTGCTATTCTTGAGCTGTTTTATGGCTTTTCCTACCTTGTGCAACGTTGGGGTTTCACTGAGGTGGTGGCGGGTCGCATGCTGCAGGATGGAGTTGAGAACACTCGAGTCAAAGGCAGAGTCTCGATTGAGGAGATCTTGGAAGTGCTCCTTCCAGCGGGGTTTGACAGTCTCAGTGTCCTTGATGAGTGTTTCCCGTTCCTGGCCAGGAGTGGGGTGGGGCCTTGGGAGTTTGGACCATAGGTGGCCTTGACAGCAATGAAGAATCCTCGCATATCGTGGCTGTTGGCCAGTTGTTGTATCTCCTGTGCTTTCTCCATCCACCACCTATTCTTTAGGTCCCAGGTTTTTTGTTGGACCTCAGCCTTGAGACGTCTGTAATGTTTCTTTGCTGCTCCCGAGTTGAGTTGTTGCCTGAGGCTCAGAAATGCTCTGCGCTTGCGATCTATTAGTTCTTGGATCTCCTGATCATTTTCACCAAACCAGTCCTGGTGTTTTCTGGTTGAGTGACCAAGTGTCTCTTCACAGGCACTGGTTATGGAGGCCTGGAGGGCAGACCAAGTGCTGTGGGCATTCACATAAATATATATAAGCCCACTTTATTCACTCCTGAACAACTGCATTTCAGAGATGTCAGTCCTATCATGCCAATGGGACACAATCCCATAAGGAGACAAGTTCTCTGTTCACTATTTGTAGCAAAATTCTAAATGTTATTTATACATGCACTTATGACCCTGCTGCATATAGACAATAGAGAGATTCTTTCACCAATGTGTTCTGCAGAATATTTCATTTCATCTTTCTGTTTATCGTTAGATTCTTCAATCCTGATCTAAACTATACATTCATCCATCTCCTCTTTAAGGGGATTAAACAATGCAGCATCAATGCATTTTCCTACAGCCTGTCTTTTGGTTCTCTGATTATAGCAAAGTAAACTAAACAATTTAGGTGCACGTTTTCTGTACCCTACTGACATTTTAGACACCTCGGTCACCTCTCCTCCCATTAGTATTTTCTGTTCAATATTAAATTTGTCCAGCTCTCTAAAGTGCTATTAATCTCACACTAGTCATCTGGCTCCTTAGTTTTAGAAAGTTTAAAATTACTGAAAGTGTTTCATACTGTTCATGAATAGATTATTATCAGGGAACCAAGAATAGATCCATGTGTAAGCCCAAAATGCAGTGCCTCACAAAATCTTCTCCGCTTGTTTGAAATTCTGCTTTCTACTCCCAAACCAGATTTCAATCCAGCAAGCTTGATTTGCATTGATACTATTAGCCTTAATCTTCTTTAAATGCCTTCTGAAAATTTAAGTCATTTATATCCACTGGATAGCCCACATCCACTAATTTAGTGACGTCCTTAAAGAGTTCTAGCAGGTTAGTGGGATATGACTGATTGCTTCTAAACTCATGCCAACTACGCCTTATGGTCTGTGTGTGCTTTGAATGCTGTAGAATCCTGTAAAATGCTCTCGAGCACTTTAACACCTACAAACAGTAAGCGAGATGAGTTAGAATTCCTGTATTTATACCTCCCATTTCAATATCACTATCCTGCAGGGTTCCTGAACATACGAATCCTCCAATCGCTGAATGGTCAGACTGTCACACCTTCTCAACTAAATTTATTTTATTGGCAGTGACTTAGTCCCTAAAATTAATGAAAGGAATAATATTTTCTAACGAATAGATGTCTTGGTAAAATGAGACAAAACAACTGGATGGAGATAACAAATGCAATTTAAAGCTGTCTAAAATTTGATGACATCTATTCCTTTTATATAATTATGATAATTGCTTCTGTCAAGGTCAAGTAAGCTTGTGTGATAGATCTCAGTATTATTACTTAATTTTCCTATGATTAAATTCGATGGGCTGAATTTTGGCCACTATTCTGCGCCGTTTGTTTGGTGTACAATGCTTTTTTTTAGAGCAGACAAAAATCAGCAAGTTTCGCAAAAGTTTCTGCGACGTTCTAAAGTAGGTACGTCCGATTTTTTTGGTTCACAATTTTTTAACGTCACTGAGGCCGGAACCTGCCAGGTGCACCACTGCTGACCATTTAAGCATGTTTGGCCAAGTACGATTTTCTTCGAAAACAGCATATTGCACCATTCTGAAAAACCTTCTTTACACTTAAGGAAATCGGCGCAGAGAAGAGAAAATTGTCGGAAAGAAGACACCATTGTTTTAGCCAAGCTGCAGACACGGCACCGGCGGCAGGGGGAGGGGGGAGGTGGTGGGGGGGGGGGGTGGGGGCGCTGGCCTATCAGCCTGGGATGGGGCGAGGGGGCCTTTCGGTCCAGGATAGCAGCGGCACCGGGGGCGGGGGGTGGCCATTCGGCCTGGGATAGCAACGGCACCGGCTGGAGCAGAGGACCTTTCGGCCCGGGATAGGAGTGTCACCGGGGGTAGGGGATAGCGGGGTGGGCATTTGGCCCGGGATAGCCGTGACACTGGGGGCGGGGGGCCATTTGGTCCAGGGATAACAGCGTGGGACCATGATGCAGCATTTGATGGCTGATGTCTCAGCTTCCTTTGCAGAACAAGCAGCCACCCAACCTCTGAGTGCTGCTCTGGAAGCTCAGCCTGCTTCCATCATGGCTCTGGATACCAGTGTTCAAAGGGACTCCTGGGATGTCACAGCAGCCAAGCAATCTGTTCTCTAACAGATTACTAGGATTGCTGAGGCGTCACTCCGGGGAGTGGCAGTGGCTCTGTGGAGCACAAACCTGCTGTCCTCTCTCAGAATGACAGCGTTCGTGCTCTCACCTCTGCCACTCTGCCAGTACCCTTGCTGTTGCCTGCCAAACAGCCAACCTGGGCTGCTGCCGCCCATATCGAGACGGTGCAGTCTAAAGTCGGTCCTTCTCGGTCCAGAGCTGCTTGAGATCATCCTCCAAGGCTATCTGCAGTCTGCTCCACTGAAAGTCAGCAGCCTTCCACCAGCCATGCCACAGCCATTGGGGTAGCTCCGAGAATGGACAAGGCGGATTACCTTATTTTTGTATGCAATATGGCATGATTTAATTTATAACTTTGGATTGGAATGTGTATTTTGTGTAGCCTTTTATTTTTGCACTGTGGGCAAGAGGACGATGTGGTGGTCAGTAACAGAGGGACCGTAAAGGGTGTGGGTCTGTATGTACAACCTGGGCTCACGAGCTATGGGAAATGGTCCAAGGTGTCCAGGGCCTCGCCGTGGATCTTGATGACTGGGGGGCAGTGCTGTGCGGTGAGGACAGGCTGGTGGAGGACCTTTATCTTACGGATGTTTAGCGTAAGGCCCATGCTTTCGTATCCCTCAGTAAATACGTCAATTATGTCCTGGAGTTCAGCCTCTGTTTGTGCGCAGATGCAGGCGTCATCCGCATATTGTAGCTCAACGGCAGAGGTTGGAGTGGTCTTGGACCTGGCCTGGAGATGACGAAGGCTGAACACGTACCCACTGGTTCTGTAGTTTAGTTCCACTCCAGCAGGGAGCTTGTTGACTGTGAGGTGGAGCATGGTAGACCTCGGGAGCCTCTTAGCAATAAGAGTAGACATTGATGACGAGATTCAACACCACCTCCAGTGCGCCAGTGCAGCCTTCGACCGTCTGAGAGAAAGAATGTTTGAAGACCAGGCCCCTCAAATCTGCCACCAAGCTCATGGTCTACAGGTCTGTAGTAATACCCGCCCTCCTGTATGGCTCAGAGACATAAACCATGTACAGTAGACACCTCAAGTCGTTGGAGAAATACCACCAACAAAGTCTCCGCAAGATCCTACAAATCCCTGGGAGGACAGATGCACCAACATTAGCATCCTCGACCAGGCCAACATCCCCAGCATTGAAGCACTTGATCAGCTCCACTGGGCAGGCCACATTGTTCGCATGCCAGACACAAGACTCCTAAAGCAAGCGTTCTACTCGGAACTCCTTCACGGCAAACGTGCCAAAGGTGGGCAGAGGAAATGTTACAAGGGCACTCTCAAAGCCTCCCTGATAAAGTGCAGCATCCCCACTGACACCTGGGAGTCCCTGGCGAAAGACCACCCTAAGTGGAGGAAGTGCATCCAGGAGGGCGCTGACCACCTCGAGTCTCATCGCCGAGAGCATGCAGAAATCAAGTGCAGGCAGCGGAAAAAGCATGCGGCAAACCAAACTCCCCACCCACCCTTTCCCTCAACAACTACCTGTCCCGACTGTGGTTCTTGTATTGGACTGTTCATCCACCTCATTTTAAGAGTGGAAGCAAGTCTTCCTCGATTCTGAGGGACTGCCTATGATGATGATGATGACAACCTGAGCAGAAAAGGGTTGACTAGATTGCAACCTCCCGTTCTCTTCTCTTCCTCCTCCTCTGCCTCCTCCTCCTCATGCTCTTGCTCCTAAGCTTTTCATCTGATAAGTGGTGGCAAGGGCTGTTCCTTCACAAAGGCAAGATTTTACAGCTTGCAGCATACCACCACAAATCTTGAGACCTGCTCAGCTGAATACTGCAGGGCTTCTCCAGGGCAGTCCAAGCAGCAGACTTGTTGCTTCAGGGTGCCAATGGTCTGTTCTATCATATTTCTTGTCGCAGAATGGCTCTCATTGTACCCCTGCTGCACACAAGTGCATGCGTTGCAGACCGGAGTCATGAGTAATGTCGTCAGCGGATAGCCCTTGTCATTCAGTAGCCACCCGTTGCTTTGCCATGGTGGTTGAAAAACAGCTGGCAAAGAGGACTCACAGTGCATAAATGCATTGTGACTGCTGCCAGGATTAATGCACAGTGTATGGTCACATACCAGCTGCACTTTGAGGTAGTGGAATCCCTTTAGGTTCAGTTACATAGTTACATGGCAGAGTTGACATGTGGTGCATGCAAAGCAATGCAAAGCAATCCTTGCAAACCCTTGTGCTCACTCTGCCTGCTCCTCTCTGGCAAGAGGAAGCTGTCTCTCTTTGCACAGAGTTCCTCAGTGACCTCCCTTATGCAGCAGCACACTGCAAACTTAAAGATGTTGCTAATATCTCCAATTCCAGACTAGAAGGAGCCAATTGTATAAATGTTCATCATCACGGTCACCTTCACAGCCCTGGTAATGCGGTCCTTGCCCTGCTCTGAGGTAGCAGTTGTGGCTGCAGCAGGGGGCAGATTTCAGTGACCACCTCCTTAGTCAAGTGCAGATGTCTCACACATTGTTCCTCGCTGAGGTTCAGGTAGGAGAATTTCTCCCTCATCTCCCTGGGTGGATATGGCGTCCTTCTGGGCATCCTTCTTCCCCTCCTCCTCCCCTCTCGTCTAGCAGCTTACCCTGCTGTGTGTGCCTCTCTGTTCATTCTCCCAGTCATGCTCGATTCCATGGAGAATGCCTACGACTGCACCCATGTCTGGCAGCAAGTGGTTTGTGCAGAAGCCTTGAAGTCAGGAAACTATCTTCAGCACCTGCCACACCACTCCCTTCCTATAGACTTTTGCAAATTTAAACAACTAAAGAAAGCACCAAACACTTGTAGAATTGTAGCAACAGCTTCTACAAACTCAGCAACAGCTACTGAAATGCAATCAACAACTAACCAATAAGTTGATGATTATCCCTTTAAATAGCACTGGTTGGGAGATTCCTGCTGCTGAAAGCTTGTTCAAAGCGAGGCTAAGAAAGGGCATTAGCTGAAGCGTTGAACTCCAAAATGGCACCACTAGCTTCAAATCAGAGTTGTACGCTGATTGACGTCATGATCTGCCTACTCTGCATACTTCCGGCGGACGTTCATTCTGCACGCGGTAATGCCCTCACCAATATGGCGTCCAGTGTGTGTGCCTCAGACCATTTTGGAGCTAACTGGCACTTGCTGTGCCAAAAAAACGGGTGCTAAGTGTTATGTCTTGAATAAAGAGTCAAACTAGATACTACAAGCTCAAAGTAAGGTGTGACCATAGTCCTTTATTACTGATCTCAGAGTGCCTCTCCTGCCTGTGAGGCCTCCTTATATACAGGTGCTCCCAAAGGATTGTGGGATCCCTTGGGACTCCAGGAGATAAGCCGTCTGGTGGTTAGACATGGCATTTACAGGTTTACATACATAACAACACACTCGCCCAAATTCAATAGTGTAACTATTTACAATGTGAGGCGATCTGGGGCCTTCAATTCCCTGGTTGATCGTCTCGGTGCAAATGCTGGTTTTGGTGTTTTGTTCGTTGGGCTGCTGCACAGCTGGTCTTGCTGGGTTGCTGGGGGTGATGGGTTTTGCTTCGTGGTCAACCGCTGGGTCGGTTGCCACTTGTGTGTGTGTTGGAGGGTCGAAAAAGGTGGAGTCTATTGTGGGTTGTTCTGGATAGTCCGTAAATCTGAGTTTGGTTTGGTCCAAGTGTTTCCTGCAGGTGAGTCCATTTGAGAGTTTGACCACAAGCACCCTACTCCCCTCTTTGGCCAAAACAGTGCCAGGAAGCCACTTGGGACGTTGTCCATAGTTCAATACAAATACAGGATCATTTATCTCAATTTCGCGTGACACATTTGCACGATCATGATATGTATGCTGTTGAAGCCGCCTGCTCTCTACCTGTTCGTGTAGATCTGGGTGGGCTAACGAGAGCCTTGTCTTAAGTGCCCTTTCCATGAGCAGTTCAGCGGGAGGGACCCCAGTGAGCGAGTGGGGTCTTGTGTGGTAACTAAGCAGGACTCGGGATAAGCGCGTCTGCAGTGAGCCTTCAGTTACCCTTTTCAAGCTCTGCTTGATTGTTTGAAGTGCTCGTTCTGCCTGACCATTGGACACTAGTTTAAATGGGGCAGATATGACATGTTTGATCCCATTGCGGGTCATGAACACCTTGAACTCGGCACTGGTAAAGCACAGCCCATTTTCACTTACAAGGACATCAGGCAGGCCGTGCGTGGCAAACATGGCCTGTAGGCTTTCAATGGTGGCAGCGGACATGCTTGCCGACATTATCACACATTGAATCCATTTGGAGTATGCATCTATAACCACTAAGAACATTTTTCCCAAGAATGGGCCTGCATAGTCGACATGGATCCTGGACCACGGTTTGGAGGGCCAGGACCATAAACTTAGTGGTGCCTCCCTGGGTGCATTGCTTAACTGTGAACATGTATTACGTTTGTGCACGCAGGACTCTAAGTCTGCATCGATACCGGGCCACCACATGTGGGATCTGGCTATCACCTTCATTATTACGATGCCTGGGTTGGTGCTGTGGAGATCACTGATGAAAGTGTCCCTGCCCTTTTTTGGCACCACTACCCGATTGCCCCATAGGAGGCAGTCTGCCAGTATAGACATTTCATCTTTGCACCACTGGTACGGCTTTATTTTCTCCTGCATCTCGAACGGGACACTAGACCAACTCCTGTGGAGCAAACAGTTTTTTAGTAAGGACAGTAAGGGGTTCTGGCTCGTCCAGGTTTTAATCTGTCAGGCGGTAACAGGTGATTGTTCACTCTCAAATGCTTCCGTTACCATGACTAAATCTGCGGGCTGTGCCATCTCCACCCCTGTGGTGGGCAATGGCAGCCTACTGAGAGCATCAGCACAGTTTTCTAGGCCTGGCCTGTGGCGGATGGCATAGTTGTATACGGACAACGTGAGCGCCCATCTCTGGATGCGGGCCGATGCATTCGTATTTATCCCCTTGCTTTCAGAAAAGAGGGAGATAAGCAGCTTGTGGTCAGTTTCCAATTCAAATTTGAGCCCGAACAGATATTGATGCATTTTCTTTACCCCGTAAACACACGCTTCTTTTTCGATCATGCTGTAGGCCCTCTCGGCCTTAGACAGACTTCTGGATGCATAAGCAACCAGTTGCAATTTCCCAAATTCATTAACTTGTTGCAATACACACCCGACCCCGTACGACGACGCATCACATGCTAGTACCAAACGTTTACATGGATCGTACAACACAATCAATTTGTTTGAACATAACAGCTTCCTAGCTTTCTCAAAGGCATTTTCTTAGCTTTTGCCCCATACCCATTCATCATGCAGGAGTTCTAACAATGTGATAAGACCTGGTAAGAAGTTACCAAAATAGTTCAGGAGTCCTAGAAACGACCGCAGCTCCGTCACGTTCTGTGGTCGCGGTGCGTTCTTGATTGCCTCTGTCTTCGAATCGGTGGGCCTGATGCCGTCCACCGTGATTCTTCTCCCCAGGAACTCCACTTCAGGTGCCAGGAAAACGCACTTCGAGCGTTTTAGCCTGATCCCCACACGCTTAAGCCGACTAAGAACCTCCTCCAGGTTCTGCAGGTGTTCGATGGTGTCCCGACCTGTAACCAAGACGTCGTCCTGGAAGACCACAGTGCGCGGGACCGACTTCAGCAAGCTTTCCATGTTTCTCTGGAATATCGCCACAGCCGATTGGATCCCAAACGGGCATCTGTTGTAAATGAAGAGACCTTTGTGCATGTTGAGGCAGGTGAGGCCTTTCGATGATTCCTCCAGCTCCTGTGTCTTGTAGGCTGAGGTCAAGTCCAGCAAATGCGTCATCTGCCTTCGGTAGCGGGTATTGATCCTGCAGTGTGAAACGATTGATAGTTACTTTATAATCACCACAGATTCTGATGGTGCCATCTCCCTTGAGGACTGGAACAATCAGACTGGCCCACTCATTGAATTCGATGCCTTCTCGTTGCAGCCTGTCCAGTTCGATCTCAACCCTCTCTCTCATCATGTATGGTACTGCTCTTGCCTTGTGATGGATGGGTTGCCCCCCTGGAATTAGATGGATCTGCACTTTTGCTCCTTGGAACTTCCTGATGCCTGGTTCGAACAGCAAGGAGAACTTGTTTAGGACCTGGGCACATGAGGTGTCGTCGATGGATGACAGCGTCGGACATCGTCCCAGTTCCAGGGTATCTTTCCCAGCTAGCTCCTGCCGAGAAGCATGGGACCATCGCCCAGTACCACCCAGAATGGTAACTCGTCCACCGCTCCATCGTCAGAGACTTTTACGGTAGCACTACAGATTACGGGAATCAGTTCCTTTTTGTACGTTCTCAATTTGGTACAAATGGGAGTCAGGACTGGCCTTGAGGCCTTGCTGCACCACAACTTATCGAAAGTCTTCTTGCTCATTATGGACTGGCTTGCGCCCGTGTCGAGCTCCATGGACACTGGGAGTCCATTTAATTCAATCTTCAGCATTATCTAGGGACACTTTGTGGTAAATGTGTGCACCCCATATACCTCTGCCTCCTCGGTCTGAGGCTCTGTTTCGTCGTGATCTACCATGGATCTGTCCTCCTCTGCAACATGGTGGTTTGCAGGATTAGCAGGGTTTGCAGCTCACCTACACATACGTTGAAGGTGTCACATTTTTCGACAGCCCTTGCAAATGTATCCTTTGAAACGGCATGAATGGAAACGATGATCACCCCCGCAGCGCCAAAAGGTGATAATGGCCTTGTATTCACCACCCTTGCTGGTGAACGCTGAGTCATCTGCAGACGTGCAGCTGCAGGCGTGTAAGTCCTGCCCTGTACATTTCAATTCGAAAACAACGTTACTTTGTTCACAGTACTTGTTGCAGCACTCGTGTGCTGAGAGATTTGTTTGGTATTGTCACTGGTGGCGATGAACGCCTGGGCTATCGCTATGGCTTTACTCAAGGTTGGGGTCTCTACAGTCAAAAGTTTGCGAAGTATCACTTCATGGCCAATGCCAAGTACAAAGAAGTCCCTGAGCATGTGCTCCAACTGTCCTTCAAATTCGCAATGTCCTGCAAGGCGCCTTAGCTCGGCGACGTAGCTTGCCACTTCCTGGCTTTCAGACCTCTTGTATGTGTAGAACCAATACCTCGCCATCAGAACACTTTCCTTCGGGTTTAGATGCTCCTGGACCAGTGTGCACAACTCATCGTACAACTTGGCTGTGGGTTTCGCTGGAGCGAGCAGATTTTTCATGCAGCCATACGTTGGTGCCCCGCAAACGGTGAGGAGGATCGCCCTTCGTTTGGCAGCATTCCCTTCTCGGTCCAGCTCGTTGGCCACAAAATATTGGTCGAGTCGCTCCACGAAGGTTTCCCAATCATCTCCCTCCGAAAATTTCTCCAGGATGCCCATGGTTCTCTGCATTGTTGCGGTGGGGATCGTCATTTGTATCTCATCGCCTGTTGTTATGTCTTGAATAAAGAGTCAGACTAGATACTGCAAGCTTAAAGTAAGGTGCGACCGTAGTCCTTTATTACAGATCTCAGAGTGCCTCTCTTGCCTGTGAGGCCTCCTTATATACAGATGCTCCCAAGGGATCCCTTGGGACTCCAGGGGATAAGCCCTCCGGTGGTTAGACATGGTATTTACAGATTTACATACATAACACTGAGGATCTTAATTTTGTGTCCCTTACCCTTAAGAAAGTGAAGTAGTATTTTAATGCCCACGTGGTTCTGTAATAACAGAAAGATAAATTAGGGATGATTTTCTCTGTGCACTTTTTAACAAAGTCATAAACAACTGGTATACATGTGGTATATTTTCCAACAACCATTGTTCTTGTATGAACTATTAACTCATTCATGTTAAGTCGCTTCTAAACGTGCACTTCTAAACGCTGGCATTAGCTAATTCATTTTATTTTATTTCTGTTATGTTCAGAATAACTCCACGAGACTGTGTTGTAAACTCAAACCATTGTGACCTTGGTCTCTTTAATTTAACTCCAAAGTGAGGCAGCAACGTGGTGGCCTCCCTTTTATACCTGCTTGACCCATAGGTCTCCCACAGGTGTGCCCTCTAGTGGCAAGTCTGACGCACAGTTGAGGTTTACATGCATAACATCGCTTCCCCCCAAAGTCTAGAATACAAGTTATTTATAGGTTGAGGCAATCTGGTGGTCTGCATTCCCTGGTCGATCGCCTGAGTTGACATCCTGGCATGGGTAAGTTGGTCGGGTCATCGCTGCACGGCAGCTCGGCTGATCTAGTTGGACTGTCGGGCAAGGTGGGTTCATTTTTGTGGTTGACAGTAAGGTCAATTGCTGGTTGGGTGTGTGTTGGTGGATCATAGATGGTGGGGTCTTCCTCAAACTGTTCTTGGTTGTCCGTGAATCGCAGTTTGGTCTGATCCAGGTGCTTTCTGCACGTTTGCCCATTCAACAATTTCACAACAAACACTCTATTCCCCTCCTTGGCTAAGACAGTGCCAGTAATCCAATTGGGACCTTGACCGTATTTTAGAACAAACACCGAGTCATTGACTTCAATGTCAAGCGAGGCCGCCGCGCGATCATGGTACAGGTTATGCCTCTGCCGCTGGGCTTCTACGTGATCATTGAGGTCTGGGTGGACTAAGGAGAGTCTGGTTTTGAGTGCTCTCTTCATTAACAATTCTGCATGGGGAACCTCGGTGAGCGAGTGGGGACACGTCCGGTAACTGAGCAGAACCCGAGATAACTGGGTCTGCAAGGAGCTGTCTGTTACGCATCTCAAGCTTTGCTTGATGGTTTGGACTGCCTGTTCCCCTTGGCCATTGGATGCGGGCTTGAATGGGGCAGACCAGACATGCTTGATGCTATTGCGGGTCATGATCTCATTGAATTCCGAGCTGGTGAAACATGGTCCATTGTCACTGACAAGGACGTCGGGCAACCCATGGGTAGTGAACATGGCTCTGAGGCTTTCAATGGTGGCAATGGACGTACATGATGATATTATTATACATTCAATCCATTTTGAGTAAGCGTCCACTGCTACTAGAAACATCTTCCCCAGAAAGGGGCCAGCGAAATCTATGTGGAGCCTGGACCATGGTTTGGAGGGCCATGACCACAGACTCAGTGGGCATCCCTGGGTGCGTTGCTCAGCTGTGAGCAAGTGTTGCATTGGTGTATGCATGACTCTAATTCAGAGTCAATGCCGGGCCACCAGATGTGCGACCTAGCGATAGCCTTCATCATGACTATGCCTGGGTGGGTACTGCGTAGGTCGCGTATAAACGTTTCCCTGCCATTTTTGGGCAAAAACACCTGATTCCTCCATAGGAGACAATCCGAATGGACTGACAGTTCATCCTTATGTTGGTGAAACGGCTTAATTTCCTTTTGCATTTCCCCGGCAACCCCCGACCAGCTCCCATTGAGGATGCTTCTTTTTACTAGTGATAACAGAGGGTCTTGGCTGGTCCATGACCTGATCTGGTGAGCCGTGATGGGTGACCCCTCATTCTCAAAAGCATCCATTAACAGAAACAAGTCTGAAGGTTGCGCCATTTCCACCCCAATGTTAGTACCCATCTTTGGATGCAGGACAAAGCATTGGTGTTGATACCTTTGCTTTCTGAAAGCAGTGCTGTAAGCGGTTTGTGGTCGGTACCGAGCTCAAACCGGAGACCAAATAGATATTGGTGCATTTTCTTAACCCTGTATACACATGCCAATGCTTCTTTCTCAACCATACTGTAGGCTCTTTCAGCCTTGGATAAACTTCTGGATGCATATGCAATCGGTTGCAGTTTGCCTGATACATTTGCTTGCTGTAACACACACCCGACCCCATACGACGACGCATCACATTCTAGTACTAAACTTTTATATGTGTCATATAATACAAGTATTTCATTAGCGCATAGCAGGTTTCTGGCCTTGTTAAAGGCTGTTCTTTGAGATTTACCCCAAACCCAGTCGTCACCCTCACAAATGCAAGGGTTCCAGCAACGTGTTCAACCCCTGCAGAAAGTTACAAAAGTAGTTGAGGAGTCGCAGGAATGAACGCAGCTCCGTCACATTCTGTGGTCTGGGTGCATTCCTGATAGCCTCCGTCTTGGAGTCCGTGGGTCTGATGCCGTCCGCTGCAATCTTTCTCCCAGAAATTCGACCTCTGGTGGCAGGAAAATACACTTGGAGCATTTCAGCCTGAGTCCCACTCTGTTCAGTCACTTTAGAACCTCTTCCAGGTTGTGCAAATGTTCAGTGGTGTTTCGATCAGCGATCAAGATGTCGTCCTGGAACACCACAGTAAATGGAACTGATTTCAGCAGACTCTCCGTATTCCTCTGGAAGATGGCCGCCGCTGAGCGAATCCTAAAGGAGCATCTGTGCTACACGAACAGTCCTTTGTGCGTGTTGATGCATGTCAACCTCTTTGACGGTTCAGCCAGCTCCTGTGTCATGTACGCGGAGATTAGGTCTAGCTTGGTGAACAACTTTCCCCCTGCTAGCGTTGCGAATTAGTCCTCCACTTTGGGTAGCGAATACTGGTCCTGTAACAAGACTCGGTTGATCGTTACCTTGTGGTCCCCACAGATTCTAACCGTCCCATCGCTCTTTAGTCCTGGCACGATTGGACTGGTCCACTCATTGAACTCGACTGATGATATGATTCCCTCTCTTTGAAGTCTGTCCAGCTCGATCTCGACTTTCTCTTGCATCATATATGGGACTGCTCGGGCCTTGTGATGAACGGGCCATGCCCCAGGAATAAGGTGGATCTGCACTTTGGCGCCTGTGAAGTTGCCGATGCCTGGCTCAAATAACGCCAGGAATTTGCTTAGCACCTGGGCGCATGGTGCGTCATCCACCGAGGTGCTTTGATGTTGTCCCAGTTCCACCGGATCTTGCCTAGCCAGCTCCTGCCGAACAGCGTTGGGCCATTGCCTGGTACAATCCATACTGGTAAATCAGGCACTATTCCATCATACGATACGTTCACCGCCGCACTGCCGATAACAGGTATGAGTTCTTTGGTGTAAGTGTGCAGTGTAATGTGGATCGAGCTCAGTTTTGGCCTCTGTGCCTTGTTACTCCACAGTTTCTCAAAGGCCTTCTGGCTCATAATCGATTGACTCGCTGACCTGTCCAATTGAATGGAGACTGGAATGCCGTTAAGTTTGACTTTTAACATTATAGGAGGGCTTTTGTTGGTGAAGGTGTGTACCCCATACACTTCCTTCTCATCCTCCGGTTGAGTTGCCTCTCCTGCTCGTTCAGCGTGATCTGCGCTGGATCGGTCGCTCTCTGCTGACTTTGTCACGTGGTGAGTCCAAGGTCGCTTGCACAATCGCTGGAGGTGCCCCATTGTTCCACAGCCCTTGCACACGTAATATTTGAAACGACTTTGATGGGCTCTGTGACTGCCCCCACTGTGCCAGCATGGTGTTAATGGATTCACATTAGCACTCTCCAGTGACCTCTGAGTCACCCTCGGCCTAGCCTCTGCGACTGTGTGCGCCCTACCATGTACAATCCTACCACTGAAGGCATTATTTTAAACACAATACTTGCCTGTGAGCTTTGATTCTGTGAAGATATCTGTTTCGTGTTGTCGCTCGTGGATATGAAGGCTTGGGTTATCATGGTGGTCCTACTCAGATCCAGGGATTCGGCAGACAGCTGTTTGTGAAGGATGCCCTCGTGGCCAATTCCAAGTACGAAAAAGTCCCGCAACATTTCCCCCAAGGATCCTGCAAACTGCAAAGTCGCACTGCCCCACAAGGTGTATTATGTCAGCGACAAAACTCGCCACGTTCTGGCCTTCGGAGCGACGGTGCGTATAAAAGTGGTACCTGGCCATCAGGATGCTCTCCTTTGGCTTGAGGTGTTCCTTAACCAGCGTGCACAGCTCTGTGTACGATTTGTCCGTTAGTTTAGCCAGTGTCATCAAATTCTTAAGGAGGCCATATACCGATGACCCACATACGGTGAGGAGAATCGCCCTGCGCTTGATCTCTGTTTCAGCCATGTCCAATTCGTTGGCCACAAATTACTGCTCGAGGCATTCAATGAAAGCTTCCCAATCATTACCCTCAACAAATCTCTCAAGAATACCAACGGTAGCCATTTACGTGTGAAAGTTTGTGATCTGCAACTTGTCGCCAGTTGTTATGTTCAGAATAACTCCACGAGATTGTGTTGTAAACTCAAACCATTATGACCTTGGTCTCTTTAATATAACTCCAAAGTGAGGCAGCAATGTGGTGGACTGCCTTTTATACCTGCTTGCACCAGGGTACACAGGTGACCCATAGGTCTCCCACAGGTGTGCCCTCTAGTGGCAAGTTTTACGCACAGGTGAGGTTCACATACATAACAACTTCCGTTTGGAAAATACGTCACAAAGTGTAACAAACTCATAAATCACTTCTTTGGGAATGGTTTATGATTTTGTTACACAGAAGTGTTTCCCCTGCTTATCGATTCTGTTGCTTTCAGAACCATACAGATGATTTTTAAAAAACGACTTCAACGGGTGATAATTCATTTTGGCGCATTTTCATGCCTGAAACAGGTGGTGCATTGGGACTGTATGGCAGAAGCCCAGGCATCAGCATATTGCCGACGAGCTGTGATTGACAACCGAGCATCCAGAAGCAGGTCGCGGTTCCACGAGGACAAGTTGGGCCAGCTGCTTCCTCGGCAGTGGCTCTCGGGTAGGTTCTGGGAGCAGGAGGGAAAAGGCAATCTGGAAGGAGGGAGGCAATTAGGGAGGGGGAGGGGGTGATCAGGAAAAAAGGCAATGATCAAGAGGGTGGGAGACAATTGTGAGTGGCTGACATTGGCAAGTATATTTTTTAAAAGCTTGCCCTTTTGATGGTGGCCTCCAGTGGTCTCTTTAAGGAATGCTGGTTAGGTCACAAGTAAACTTGGTTATCCTGAATGCAGCTAGCATGGTGCTTTGGGAATGGGCTTTCTTTTATCATATGAAAATGCCCTAATGCCTGTTTCATACACGTTTCTTACTTTAACCTTTACCAATATGGTGGGCGGCGTGCCTCCAATATGGAATGTGTGATTATGCCACCTACTATAGTAGAATCTTCAGTGCCTGTTTTATAAGGCACAGCATCAACTAATTTCTTGGCCACATTTTTAAAGGTACAATTTTTGATATTTAAATGGGTACAGTTTGCCAAAGTTTATAATTTTAAAAATTGAATTAAGTACTGTTCGCCAATCTTATAACTTTCCAACTGCAGTTGTTCATGACACAATTAATATACTGTGCCCTTGACTTTTCATGAGGCAACTTCTGATCACCTCCTATTTTTACCCATTTTTCCAAGCGTTTCATCGATATCTGGAGAACCTCTGTGGATATTTCAGGGGCCAATCTCACCCCTTACTTTCTTGTGAAAAAAACTTTGAGGTGAGTAAGTAATGTTATCCATTAATTAACTTTGATTTCCTTTAATTAGAATTGATTCCAGCAGCAGAGGGATTTAGTGTGAATACATAAGGAACAATTTCAGCTAGATAACATATCCCATAGTGCACAGAGAAAATCTTAAAAGATGCTTTTTTGCTTATAGAATCATAGAAAAATACAGCACAGAAGGAAGCAATTCAACCCATTGTGCTTGTTCCGGCTCTTTGAAAGAGCTATCAAATTAGTCTCACTCCTCTCATCTTTCACCATAGCCCTGCAATGTTTTCCTATTTCTAGTATATATTAAATTCCCTTTTGAAAATTACTATTGAATTTGCTTCCTCCACCCTTTCAGTCAGTGCATTCCAGATTATAATCACTATGTAAAAAAATATATATATCTTCATCTCCCCACCAACCCAGTTCTTGTGTTAATTATCTTAAATCTTTGTCCTTTATCAAAACCATTCATAATTTTGAATACCGCTATTAAATCTCCCATTAACCTTTTCTGTTATAAGGAGAACAATCCCAGCTTTTCCAGTCTCTCCGCTTAACCGAAGTCCATCATCCCTTGTACAATTCTGGTAAATCTCCACTGTACCCTCTCCATGACCTTGTCATCCTTCCTAAAGTGTGTTTCCCAGAATTGGACACAATACTCCAGCTGAGGCCTAATCAGTGTTTTGTAAAGGTTTAGCATAACATCATAACTCATGAAGCAACACTTAATTAAAAATGAATTCAGCAATGTACGAGAAATAATTGACTTTACGTATTTTGCACATAGGGAGTAAAGCCAAAGAGCATTATTTACATCACGCAGGATAGGAGGATGGGGGACTAATTGGACCAAAGCGAGGAAGAAGGAGAGCGTGGGAGGAGGGAGGAGAGGAAGGAGTGGGGGGGAAGTAAAGAAGGAGGGGGAAGGAAATAGGATGGGGATGGAGGAAGGTTTCAGTGGACGGTCTCTGTATGTGGAAAATCTTCTCAGTGAGGCGGGGCTAGTGATGCACCAAAATTACAGACAGCAGGGAGTGGGGCATTGAGGCTGTGGGGTGGGAAATTCAGGGAGCAAGTCAGGGTCAATGCCTGAAATTTCTGACAACATAGGGGTGGGAGACCCATGGTGTTAATTTACAATTGGATGCTGAAGAGTCTTGTAAGGCCTTGGAATTTAGAGCTAAAAATGATGCTACTTTGCGACGCTCACAGTCACCGGCAAGCTAGGAAGTTCGTGTCGGGCTTAGGAACATACAAAAACATTGAACAGGAAAAGACCAGATGGACCATCTTGCCTGTCCCATGCAATTGTGATGCCTTCTGCATCACGTAAAGGGACTCGTTACTCCCTAGGTATCATGTACTCTCCTGAGAACCATATCAAAAACCTAAGGCTAATTATGGGAGAACATATTGGGAGAATATGTCTCAGATTCCTCTAAACAATCAATACTAATCTAGGAAACCACACTGACCATTACTTATGTTATTTATACCTACCTCTTGCAAGATGTGATCTCTGTCCCAGCCAGTTAAATGGTGTTGCCAAACATAGGCTCGTTCCCCAACTCATCAAGATCTGCTCGCAGTTATTTAGTCTCCTCCATAGTCCTAACACCTGCATCATTTTTTGCATCATCTGAAAACGTGCGGATCACTCCTCCAACACCTTCATCTATACCATTAATTTAGATAGTTAAAAAGTAATGGCCCCAATATTGATCCCTAGGGGACATCATTAGTAAACAGTCTTTAAGCAGATCTACAGCTATTGATAACAATTTTCTGGCTGTGGGTGTGCAGCCAATTCTTAATCCATTTTATTAACTTCCCACTAATTCCATTATGGAGTATCCTATTGTGAGATACCTTATCAAAGGCTTTCTGAAAATCCAGGTCGAAAGTTTCATCCAAATTCAGGTAGGCTATCATCATCCACTAACCTGGTGACTTCTTCAAAGAATTCAATCAAATTAATAATACACGACTTTCTTTTCCAGGAGATGAATTGGGTGTCCCAGATGACTCCTACTCTGTCACAGCTAGTACAGCAGTGCTGTTTCCAACAGTGGATAATGGGGAGATGATGTTGAAAAGTTTGTGGCCAACACAGGAAAAGGGTGCTAAAACCTTTCGGAAAACATTCCAAGCAGGAGGGGAAGGTAAGAATGACTCTCATTGGCATCAATGACACTCCACAGGTGATTATAATGATTGGAGCAAGGAGCAAGATTATTAAAGCAGGAATTGGAATGGCACAGGTAAGGTCACTGTAGGGTGAACGTTCTTGGCTTAAAAATAAAATAATAATTCAGCTCATCAAGAAAGCTACCTTTTGTCCCCATATTGGGATCTGAAGATAAGAGTTACCACGTCTCAGTGACTCTGTGCTGGAAAAGCATGCTGATTCTGGGATGAAACACAGTATGAGTAATGGACAGATATTTAATACTGTTAATACCAATAATAGTACCTCCTGACTGTAACAGGTATTGAAAGTTAATATTGATACTTTTTAAATGGGTATTTTTTTATTGAATGGATGTGGGAATTGTTGGCATGACTAGCATTTATTGCCCATCCCTAATTGCCCTTGAGAAGGTGGTGGTGAGCCACATTCTTGAATTGCTGCATTCCATGAGGTGATGGTTTTCCTGGCGGGTTGATACTGAGTGGTTTGCTCGGCAATTTCAGAGGACAGTTAAGAGTCAACCACGTTGCTGTGGATCTAGAATCACATATAGACCAGGTAAGGATGGCAGATTTCCTTCCCTGAAGGACATTAGTGAATCAGATGGGTTTTTATGATAATCCGGTAGTTTTGTGGGGCCCAAATTTGGCCCACCCATTTTTTTCGGCGCACTCACGTGAGATGCGCCGACTTCCTAGGCTCACAACGGTGCCAAAAAGATGTCTTCATATTCTGGCCACTCTGTCGACTCCCCTGGGGCTTGGCGCGGTGTGGCGATTCCATTGGGGGGGTGGAGCTAGGGCCCTACACGTGAAGGAGTGCCGGCAGCTGTCCGCATGTGCATTAGAGCGTTCGCGCATGTGCAGTAGCTTCTCCCATGATGATGATGATGATGATGCACGCTGCAGCGCAGAACCCGATGTGTCCCACCCCTATCCCGGGCTGAGTGGCCTCTCACACCGATCGCCTGGCCCGCTGTCCGTTGATTCCTGCAGCCTGTGTGTTGTGTGAGCCCAGCCCAATCTGCCTGTGTGTGTGTTCTGCGAGCCTGTGGCCAGTTCCCTGTGCTCTCCTGCCCAGTCGTACCACCCGCATCTATCCCCAGCTGAGTGGCCTCTCGCACTGGCTGGCCCGCTGACTTCCCAGGCCCGAGTTAGGAAGGTAGGACTTAAGTTTTATTTTTTATTTATTAATGATGGTTTTTTGCTTCTTGAATGTTGTTGTGAAGGTGTTTAGTGCTTTGCAAGATCCTCTCCACTTCCCTTCCCCCCAGCCCCCCCCATCTCTGGCGCTGATTTCCCTTCCCCCCAGCATCCCCCATCTTAAACCTGCGCTGATTTCTTAACTCTCCGCAAGGGTTTTCTGTGCGGCCACAAGTGGCCACATACGGTGGCCTAAGTTAGTTTAGAGCAACTATTAGCTGTCGAAAGTGGCTTAAATGGCCAAAGTGGACATAGGTGGCTGGTAACGCCTCATTTTGAAGAAAACAAAACTAAACTAGAAAATTCTAACTATCTTACTTACACTGGCGCAAATTGAATGTGAAAAATGGGGATTTTTAAGATACTCCAGAAAAATCAAGTTGCTCCAAAAGAAATGGAGCAGCTCCTGGGCAATTTTGGACCCATGGTCACAATTACTGGTACTAGATTTTTATTCGAGATTTATTTAATTAACCGAATTTAAATTCCACAGCTACTATGGTAGGATTTGAACTCATGTTTCCAGATCATTAGACCAGACCTCTGGACTATGAGTGTAGTAACATTCCCATTCCTATTGATAACGCCGAACATAGGAGTTTTCAATATATTTTGAGGTGGAATGTTGTGACAGAATTTTCAATATGCACTCTTAGAGGGTAAGGCTCCCCTACAGGAAAATGATTTCTTACATAATCAATGTAGTTAATCAATATATACAGTTTTGAGGAAATTTACAAACGTTTGTGAAAGGTACAGGGGTCGACATTCGGTATCACCATTTTTGAGGCGGTATCACTGCCTGAGTGCTGATTTTACTGCCAGGCGTTAGGTGCATGCTCAAACTGCCAAATTCAGATGCGAGAGCAGCGCTAAAAAGTAGCATTGCACACTCATCTTCGGGCGGGAGCTCACGAGGCCTACTGAATTTCGCAACGGGAGGCTGCCACCATGCTAGCTGAAGAACGGGAAGAAAAGGGAAAAAGAAAAAAAACTCAAACTTCTCCGATCCACACATAAACTTCCCCATTGTTACAACTAATGAAAAGAAGATGAAATAAATAAAGAAATAAACTTACCTTAATCTCTGGGCAAATACGCCCGAGCACCACGATGTTCCCTCCACTTTTCCCAGGCAGTACGGACACCTTGCCATTAGGAACCAAATATCATGGGAGCGGCGCCAAGGGGGCGTTGCACACTGGATGACATCACCACATGTGTGGCGTGAGATGGCGCAGTGTTACCTCTTGGCGCCTCTACCAAAGGGCCGACTGAATTTCTCCTGAGCCGTGGATGCCACTTAACACCGCCGCCTATTAGCCGCCTAGCACCGGTGCTAACGGGCGGCGTTATAAAGGGAATTTTGACCCCACAGTGAATGCTGGGAATGAGTCAAGGGTGGGTGGGTTAATTTTTAATTTACCACCAGAGCATAACACTGACATTGGTCCGTTATAGAAACTATTTGATTTTCCTTTCCATCGAGTTAAGTTTTATGCTTCAGTGTAAGTTGAAAATTAACCTCAGAATGTTTTCAATATGATTTTTCAAACAATGTGAAGAAATTTGCCTTTCATTACATCAAATAACATCCAAATCCTTAAGTGAATGAGTGGGGATGTGCTGTGTCTTTTGAGAGTGTGGACTCAGCTCCAAAAGGACCACAGCTGCCAGGTTATTTTTACTTATCAGCCTTGGTTAACAGTTGGTCTTCACCATCTGGACTAAGATGACATTCTAAAGCTAGATCACAGTGACAAAAAATATCACGGTACATCTTTACCCTCTGAAGAATAGGATCAAAGTTTTGTGTAAATGTGAATTTTCAATACTCCAAGGTATCTGTCAAAAAATGAAATTATACCAGCAGGTTGTTGTATTTCTACATAACTTAGATCTTAAAACATGCTAGAACAATTCTCTTGCTGTATTTAACGACTTCATCACTTTATCATTTTGTTAAAAATCATTGAAAAAATCAAGTAGTATACTCAACTTGGAAATCTGTGGTAAGAATTCTTGGATTAAAAAGTATAATTGTATCATCTCTCTATGTGGAAAACAGATTACTATTAATAAAGGAAGAAAAAGATTTAAAAAATGGGTAAATTTGTTGTTGAAAAATTACATGAATGATAATGAGATGAAATTTCCTCTTCTTGGTTTTACATTATTGATCTCTTAAACTTATATGTTAACAGGATCCTGTTTTCATCATGGGGAGGAGAAAACTCTAAATTTCATTTTTGTTGTGATGATGTCGCAAGCTACCAATTCTTTGATGTTTTAATGATTTAGTGAAGGGGCTTGAGAATTTGGGAAAAATAAAAATTGTTCACCAAACATTGTCTAATAAAGACCAGCAGCATTACGTAGTACAGGACTGGTTGAGCTTATTATTGCTTTGGCTACAATTGCACTATATTGATAATCTGTAGAATGCAAAGTGCAACTGGCAACATCCATGTTATGCTGCAGATGACAAATCTGGGCAGAAGAGTGCTCTGTGCATGTGAGCATGCATAAAAAGAGCTCTACTTCCCAGCCTGGAATTTTTAAACATTTTTGAAAGCATAAACTTTTGCAATAAAAATGCTCTACGGTAATTTAATCACATGCCTAGAAAGTCCAATAGATCTCTTCTTAAAACTGATTTCATACCAGATGATCCCGCGCACAAGTGGTGTGAGGTGGCATTGTTCTGATCTCAGCAGGAGTCTCAGAGGATTAATGGCAATCCATTCAGTATGAACTTTTGTGTGGTAAGGATGATTATTAATAATTCCCAAGATGAAATCAAAGGGTTATTATCCGAGTACGGCACCCACCACTAGAGTGTACTCAGAAACATTAGCACCTAAGGCAATGGCAAATATCATAGATTCTATTCAAAGTCACCCCGAGAGGATAAAATCCTGTTTGAGATGAACTTTTTCAACACATCTTGGAACATAGGCGAATTCATTTTTATCTTTCTTTTCCATGGGGCACTTTTGGTTACAAGTCAAACTTTTATCACAAGTCACTATGGGATACCATGCCCTGCTATCATTGCCAAATTCTTTCTTAGTCTTGGCATGCTACAATAATTTAAACAGACTAATAAACACCCAACATGTTTGGAATGTTTTGTTTTTCTTTTGAATTTTCTTACATGGTCCTTATTTAATATATGAAAATGTGGATTTGCAATAAAAAACTTAAATATCAATTTTGGATGGGGTTTCTCCTGCTCATCCTCTGTAATTGTGGTGGAAGAGCTGCAGAAACTGCAGCCAAACAGTATAACTGTAAAAACATGTGCACGTATGGAAATCACAGTATGCTATCCTATGCAGGATATCATGCAAAACCACACCCAAACAGACAGGGCACTAGATTGCATAATCACTGCTTTAATGACATTTGGATTCATTTGAGCAACATGTACAGTCGGTAAATAACTTTATTTTCATTTTACTTTTACCACAGTATTTTAAATAAAGTAAACTTAAAGAACTGGTGCACCTGCCTCATATTAAAGCAGGCCATCAAGAAGAAATATGTAATTCTCACATTTTCACTTGAATAATTTTAATTTTTGACAGGGAAAACATGTCCCAGCTACAGCAAGATTAAGTACTGATATAATCTTTTGCCAATAAATGAGAATAGTATGATAAATCTTTCTGCTAATAATCATGGATGAAGTTCTGTAACATTAAACATTGGGCGCAGATTGGATTTTACACTTCATACAGCTGCTCCCTTTAATTGCTTTGGCTCTCCAAGGGCTAGATTTATTTAATGCAATTATGTTCAGTCACATCTGTGCATTAACTGTCATTAGACACTCTCAACAGCAATCTGGTCATAATATACTCTAGTGTTTATACACTTCTGGTAGCTATCTTTCCCATCTCCATTTGAATGCCTATTCAATTCTATTCTGAAGGCATTTAAATACAAATATAGTATGTTAATGTTCACTGTATCGATGTGAAGTATGTCATTTGGGACAGGATGAAAAGCAAGGTAGGATGGCCAGAATGACTTCAGTTGGTGATTTGACTTACTTTGAGTTAAAAAAAAAGCCACGATTCTCAAAACCAATACTATTAGATAATTTTTAAACGCTCTTCCACTGCTGCCATTATTTAAAATATCTTACAACCATGTCATTTTAGTGTTTTCTCCATTGTAACACAGGCCTCTGAGCTAGTCTGAATTATACGCCCTAAACTTCTGTCTTACCAGGCATTCACCCCAAAATCTTCCAATTTTGTGCTATGTTCATTTTGATGGAATTAGCTCCGAAGACATCAAAGCAGTCAGTCGAGGAGGCGGGAGCTCGGAGCAGCGCGAGTCCGGGGTCGGCGAGAGGCCTATAAAGGCCAGCGGGAGTCGAGCAGTTCGAGGAGGCGGGAGCTCGGAGCAGCGCGAGTCCGGGGTCGGCGAGAGGCCTATAAAGGCCAGCGGGAGTCGAGTAGTTCGAGCAGTCAGTCGAGGAGGCGGGAGCTCGGAGCAGCGCGAGTCCGGGGTCGGCGAGAGGCCTATAAAGGCCAGCGGGAGTCGAGCAGTTCGAGGAGGCGGGAGCTCGGAGCAGCGTGAGTCCGGGGTCGGCGAGAGGCCTATAAAGGCCAGCGGGAGTCGAGTAGTTCGAGCAGTCAGTCGAGGAGGCGGGAGCTCGGAGCAGCGCGAGTCCGGGGTCGGCGAGAGGCCTATAAAGGCCAGCGGGAGTCGAGCAGTTCGAGCAGTCAGTCGAGGAGGCGGGAGCTCGGAGCAGCGCGAGTCCGGGGTCGGCGAGAGGCCTATAAAGGCCAGCGGGAATCGAGCAGTTCGAGCAGTCAGTCGAGGAGGCGGGAGCTCGGAGCAGCGAGAGTCCGGGGTCGGCGAGAGGCGTGCCGGTGCAGCTACAGGGAGAAGGCAAAGATACAAAGGTGACGTCACAGCCTAGGGTATAAGTGATTGGCTGGTGATTGGTGAGTAGTTTTTCTTTTTCTTATATTGATCAGTAACTTTTAACATTGTTATTACCAGTTTAAGTGTATCTAAGGGTTAAGACATGGCAGGAGAGCTCGGTCGGGTGTCATGCTCCTCCTGTACCATGTGGGAACTCAGGGACACTTCCGGTGTCCCTGACGACTACATGTGCGGGAAGTGTGTCCACCTCCGGCTCCTGACGGACCGCGTTACGGAATTGGAGCTGAGGGTGGATTTACTCTGGAGCATCCACGATGCTGAGAATGACGTGAGTAGCACGTGTAGTGAGTTGGTCTTACCGCAGGGAAAGGGTCCACAGCCAGATAGGGAATGGAAGACCAGCAGGAAGAGCAGTGCAAGGAAGGTAGTGCAGGGGTCCCCTGTGGTCATCCCCCTGCAAAACAGATACACTGCTTTGGGTACTGTTGAGGGGGATGACTCATCAGGGGAGGGCAGCAGCAGCCAAGTTCATGGCACCGTGGCTGGCTCTGCTGCACAGGAGGGCAAGAAAAAGAGTGGGAGAGCGATAGTGATAGGGGATTCAATTGTAAGGGGAATAGATAGGCGTTTCTGCGGCCGCAACTGAGACTCCAGGATGGTATGTTGCCTCCCTGGTGCAAGGGTCAAGGATGTCTCGGAGCGGGTGCAGGACATTCTGAAATGGGAGGGAGAACAGCCAGTTGTCGTGGTGCACATTGGTACCAACGACATAGGTAAAAAAAGGGATGAGGTCCTACGAAACGAATTTAAGGAGCTAGGAGCTAAATTGAAAAGTAGGACCTCAAAAGTAGTAATCTCAGGATTGCTACCAGTGCCACGTGATAGTCAGAGTAGGAATCGCAGGATAGCGCAGATGAATACATGGCTTGAGCAGTGGTGCAGCAGGGAGGGATTCAAATTCCTGGGGCATTGGGACCGGTTCTGGGGGAGGTGGGACCAGTACAAACCGGACGGTCTGCACCTGGGCAGGACCGGAACCAATGTCCTAGGGGGAGTGTTTGCTAGTGCTGTTGGGGAGGATTTAAACTAATATGGCAGGGGGATGGGAACCAATGCAGGGAGACAGAGGGAAACAAAAAGGAGACAAAAGCAAAAGACAGAAAGGAGATGAGGAAAAGTGGAGGGCAGAGAAACCCAGGGCAAAGAACAAGGGGGGCCACTGTACAGCAAAATTCTAAAAGGACAAAGGGTGTTAATAAAAGAAGCCTGAAGGCTTTGTGTCTTAATGCAAGGAGTATCCGCAATAAGGTGGATGAATTAATTGTGCAAATAGATGTTAACAAATATGATGTGATTGGGATTACGGAGACGTGGCTCCAGGATGATCAGGGCTGGGAACTCAACATTCAGGGGTATTCAACATTCAGGAAGGATAGAATAAAAGGAAAAGGAGGTGGGGTAGCATTGCTGGTTAAAGAGGAGATTAATGCAATAGTTAGGAAAGACATTAGCTTGGATGATGTGGAATCTATATGGGTAGAGCTGCAGAACACCAAAGGGCAAAAAACGTTAGTAGGAGTTGTGTACAGACCTCCAAACAGTAATAGGGATGTTGGGGAGGGCATCAAACAGGAAATTAGGGGTGCATGCAATAAAGGTGTAGCAGTTATAATGGGTGACTTTAATATGCACATAGATTGGGCTAGCCAAACTGGAAGCAATACGGTGGAGGAGGATTTCCTGGAGGATTTCCTGGAGTGCATAAGGGATGGTTTTCTAGACCAATATGTTGAGGAACCAACTAGGGGGGAGGCCATCTTAGACTGGGTGTTGTGTAATGAGAGAGGATTAATTAGCAATCTCATTGTGCGAGGCCCCTTGGGGAAGAGTGACCATAATATGGTGGAATTCTGCATTAGGATGGAGAATGAAACAGTAATTTCAGAGACCATGGTCCAGAACTTAAAGAAGGGTAACTTTGAAGGTATGAGGCGTGAATTGGCTAGGATAGATTGGCGAATGATACTTAGGGGGTTGACTGTGGATGGGCAATGGCAGACATTTAGAGACCGCATGGATGAATTACAACAATTGTACATTCCTGTCTGGCGTAAAAATAAAAAAGGGAAGGTGGCTCAACCGTGGCTATCTAGGGAAATCAGGGATAGTATTAAAGCCAAGGAAGTGGCATACAAATTGGCCAGAAATAGCAGCGAACCTGGGGACTGGGAGAAATTTAGAACTCAGCAGAGGAGGACAAAGGGTTTGATTAGGGCAGGGAAAATGGAGTACGAGAAGAAGCTTGCAGGGAACATTAAGGCGGATTGCAAAAGTTTCTATAAGTATGTAAAGAGAAAAAGGTTGGTGAAGACAAACGTAGGTCCCCTGCAGTCAGAATCAGGGGAAGTCATAACGGGGAACAAAGAAATGGCAGACCAATTGAACAAGTACTTTGGTTCGGTATTCACTAAGGAGGATACAAACAACTTTCCGGATATAAAAGGGGTCAGAGGGTCTAGTAAGGAGGGGGAACTGAGGGAAATCTTTATTAGTCGGGAAATTGTGTTGGGGAAATTGATGGGATTGAAGGCCGATAAATCCCCAGGGCCTGATGGACTGCATCCTAGAGTACTTAAGGAGGTGGCCTTGGAAATAGCGGATGCATTGACAGTCATTTTCCAACATTCCATTGACTCTGGATCAGTTCCTATGGAGTGGAGGGTAGCCAATGTAACCCCACTTTTTAAAAAAGGAGGGAGAGAGAAAACAGGGAATTATAGACCGGTCAGCCTGACCTCAGTAGTGGGTAAAATGATGGAATCAATTATTAAGGATGTCATAGCAGTGCATCTGGAAAATGGTGACATGATAGGTCCAAGTCAGCATGGATTTGTGAAAGGGAAATCATGCTTGACAAATCTTCTGGAATTTTTTGAGGATGTTTCCAGTAAAGTGGACAAAGGAGAACCAGTTGATGTGGTATATTTGGACTTTCAGAAGGCTTTCGACAAGGTCCCACACAAGAGATTAATGTGCAAAGTTAAAGCACATGGGATTGGGGGTAGTGTGCTGACGTGGATTGAGAACTGGTTGTCAGACAGGAAGCAAAGAGTAGGAGTAAACGGGTACTTTTCAGAATGGCAGGCAGTGACTAGTGGAGTGCCGCAAGGTTCTGTGCTGGGGCCCCAGCTGTTTACATTGTACATTAATGATTTAGACGAGGGGATTAAATGCAGTATCTCCAAATTTGCGGATGATACTAAGTTGGGTGGCAGTGTGAGCTGCGAGGAAGATGCTATTAGGCTGCAGAGTGACTTGGATAGGTTAGGTGAGTGGGCAAATGCATGGCAGATGAAGTATAATGTGGATAAATGTGAGGTTATCCACTTTGGTGGTAAAAACAGAGAGACAGAGTATTATCTGAATGGTGACAGATTAGGAAAAGGGAAGGTGCAACGAGACCTGGGTGTCATGGTACATCAGTCATTGAAGGTTAGCATGCAGGTACAGCAGGCGGTTAAGAAAGCAAATGGCATGTTGGCCTTCATAGCGAGGGGATTTGAATACAGGGGCAGGGAGGTGTTGCTACAGTTGTACAGGGCCTTGGTGAGGCCACACCTGGAGTATTGTGTACAGTTTTGGTCTCCTAACTTGAGGAAGGACATTCTTGCTATTGAGGGAGTGCAGCGAAGGTTCACCAGACTGATTCCCGGGATGGCGGGACTGACCTATCAAGAAAGATTGGATCAACTGGGCTTGTATTCACTGGAGTTCAGAAGAATGAGAGGGGACCTCATAGAAACGTTTAAAATTCTGACGGGTTTAGACAGGTTAGATGCAGAAAGAATGTTCCCAATGTTGGGGAAGTCCAGAACCAGGGGTCACAGTCTGAGGATAAGGGGTAAGCCATTTAGGACCGAGATAAGGAGAAACTTCTTCACCCAGAGAGTGGTGAACCTGTGGAATTCTCTACCACAGAAAGTAGTTGAGGCCAATTCACTAAATATATTCAAAAGGGAGTTAGATGAAGTGTTTACTACTCGGGGGATCAAGGGTTATGGCGAGAAAGCAGGAAGGGGGTACTGAAGTTTCATGTTCAGCCATGAACTCATTGAATGGCGGTGCAGGCTAGAATGGCTGAATGGCCTGTTCCTGCACCTATTTTCTATGTTTCTATGTTTCTAAATGGCTTACCCCATATCCTAAGACTATGTCCCCTGGTTCTGGACTTCCCCAACATCGGGAACATTCTTCCTGCATCTAACCTGTCCAGTCCTGTCAGAATTTTATTTGTTTCTATAAGATCCCCTCTCATCCTTCTAAACTCCAGTGAATACAGGCCCAATTGATCCAGTCTCTCCTCATATGTCAGTCCTGCCATCCCTGGAATCAGTCTGGTGAACCTTCGTTGCACTCCGTCAATAGCAAGAACTTCCTTCCTCAGATTAGGAGACCAAAACTGAACACAATATTCCAGGTGGGGCCTCACCAAGGCCCTGTACAACTGCAGTAAGACCTCCCTGCTCCTATACTCAAATCTCCTTGCTATGAAGACCACCATACCATTTGCCTTCTTCACCGCCTGCTGTACCTGCATGCCAACCTTCAATGACTGATGAATAATGACACCCAGGTCTCGCTGCACCTCCCCTTTTCCTAATCTGCTGCCATTCAAATAATATTCTGCCTTCGTGTTTTTACCCCCAAAGTGGATAACCTCACATTTATCCACATTATACTGCATCTCCCATGTATTTGCCCACTTGCCTAACCTGTCCAAATCAACCTGCAGACTCCTAGCGTCCTCCTCACAGCTCAAACCGCCACCCAGTTTAGTGTCATCTGCAAACTTGGAGATATTACACTCAATTCCTTCATCCAAGTCATTAATATATATTGTAAAGAGCTGGGGTCCCAGCACTGAGCCCTGCGGCACTCCACTAGTTCACTGCCTGCCATTCTGAAAAGGACCCGTTAATCCCGACTCTCTGCTTCCTGTCTGCCAACGAGTTCTCTATCCACGTCAGTACATTACCCCCAATACCATGTGCTTTGATTTTGCACACCAATCTCTTGTGTGGGACCTTGTCAAAAGCCTTTTGAAAGTCCAAATGCACCACATCCACTGGTTCTCCCCTGTCCACTCTACTAGTTACATCCTCAAAAATTTCCAGAAGATTTGTCAAGCATGATTTCCCCTTCATAAATCCATGCTGACTTGGACCAATCCTATCACTGCTTTCCAAATGTGCTGCTATTTCATCCTTAATGATTGATTCCAACATTTTCCCCACTACTGATGTCAGGCTAACCGATCTATAATTACCTGTTTTCTCTCTCCCGCCTTTTTTAAAAAGTGATGTTACATTAGGAACTGATCTAGAGTTGATAGGCTGTTGGAAAATTATCACCAATGCATCCACTATTTCTAGGGCCACTTCCTTAAGTACTCTGGGATGTAGACTATCAGGCCCTGGGGATTTATCGGCCTGCAATCCCGTCAACAATTTCCCACCGAATAAGGATATCCTCCAGTTGCTCCTTCTCACTAGACATTCGGACCCCTAGTACATCGGGAAAGTTATTTGTGTCTTCCTTTGTGAAGACAGAATCAAAGTATTTGTTCAATTGGTCTGCCATTTCTTTGTTCCCCATTATAAATTCACCCGAATCTGACTGCAAGGGACCAACGTTTGTCTTCACTAATCTTTTTCTCTTCGCATATCTATGGAAGCTTTTGCAGTCATTTTTTATGTTTCCGGCAAGCTTCCTCTCGTACTCTATTTTCCCCCTCTTAATTAAACCCTTTGTCCTCCTCTACTGTATTCTAAATTTCTCCCAGTCCTCCGACTTGCTACTTTTTCTGGCTAATTTGTATGCCTCTTCCTTGGATTTAACACTATCCTTAATTTCCCTTGTTAGCCACAGTTGAGCCACCTTCCCCATTTATTTTTACTCCAGACAGGGATGTACAATTGTTGAAGTTCGTCCATATGATCTTTAAAGGTTTGCCATTGCCTATCCACCGTCAACCCTTTAAGTATCATTTGCCAGTCTAATCTAGCCAATTCGCACCTCATACCATCAAAGTTACCTTTCCTTAAGTTCAGGACCCTAGTTTCTGAATTAACTTTGTCACTCTCCATCTTAATAAAGAATTCTACCATATTATGGTCACTCTTCCCCAAGGGGCCTCGCACAACAAGATTGCTAATTAGTCCCTTCTCATTCCACACCACCCATTCTAGGATGGCCAGCTCTCTGGTTGGTTCCTCGACATATTGATCTAGAAAACCATCCCTAATATACTCCAGGAAATCCTCCTCCACCGCATTGCTACCAGTTAGGTTAGCCAATCAATATGTAGATTAAAGTCGCCCATGATTACTGCTGTACCTTTATTGCACACATCCCTTATTTCTTGTTTGATGCTGTCTCCAACCTCACTACTACTATTTGGTGGCCTGTACACAACTCCCACTAGCGTTTTCTGCCCTTTGGTATTTATATGTAATTATAATTATATTCAAACCAGATTTCTAAAATATAAATCATTCTAACTAGTGATAGCAATTAATATTTAGGGGGAGAACTTCACCTCCCATTAGTGTCTGCAGTGGGTGCTAACAGTCTTAGGAGTTGCCAACCAGGCGCAGCGAATTCAAAGACGCCTGTGAACTTCTCTGATGGTTTTGCACTGGCGCTAACACTTACAGCCTCGTTCTGTAGCGCCCCGTAGATCATGATGTAATCCAATGCGCAGTGCCCTGTTAGTGCCCTGGATGTGATATTTGCTCCCGCCCCCTGCAGCATCGTCGAGCGTCAACAACGGCAGCTGCAGGAGACCTTGTAACCTCGGCTGGCCACTTGGGGAGCGCTATTTAAGGGTAGTGGTGGTCAATAGGGAAAACTTTATTACTCTCCCCAGTCTGGTGCCTTCTAATTGTTTTTGACCCTGTGTTTCCTCAATCTTCCATTCTCTTATAGTGCTTGGGGCTGTTCTACACATGGCACAAGTCCCATGGCCCAACAGACAGAACATTAAGATTGATTGAACCCATCATTGGCCCTTCCCTTTAATCGAGGGAAGGAGTCCCTAAAGACGTCAGCGCTGGACTGAACATTATTCAGTGCTCTGCCACTACTGCCCCTCTCACACACTTTAGCACTCTCAGGATAGTGAAAGCGCTTGATTTAGCAATCCACTTCCCTCTTGGAGTGCTAAAGCTGAAGTTTAGAAGTAAATTGTTTTTGTCTGGTGATACTTTTGCGATCTTTCAAAAGTTATCATCCCAAACAGAGCGCTACCCAATTTTTAGCCCTGAATTTTGTTTTTGGATTTGGATCATGGTTGAAGAAGGAATGTTTGTCTGGACACCATGAGAACTCCATGCTCATTTTCAGATAGTACCATGGGATCTTTCATATCACCCAAACCACAGGAATAGGCAGATAGAACCTTGTTTTAATATCTCAGCTCAAGGACAGCACCTGGAACAATGCAACTAGGATTGCACAGGATTCGTCTGGATCCAGGTTTGCCTGGATTATGTACCCAAGTAAAATCAGAAAATGCTGGAAACACTCAGCAGTTCAGGCAGCAAGCAACTGTGGTGTGACGAAGGTAGAGTTAACATTTCAGGTAGCTGACTTTTGATCAGAACCGAGAGATATTACAGATGAACGGGTAATAAGGAGAAAAGCTGTTGATCTGTAATATCTACCAGTTCTGACGATAGTTCATTGACCTGAAACATTAGTCCTATCCTCCTCTCTCCACAGATGTTGCCTGACCTGCTAAGTGTTTTCAGAATTTTCTTTTTTTATTTCTGGTGTCCAGCTTATTCAGTAATTTTCTTTAGTTTTATGCGCTCAAGGCTTCTCCTGCTCTGTCTCCATAGTTCGGTAGAAATCCCAGTTCCACTGGTGCTCGACCAAAGTGACAGCGGCACAATGGGAGAAACCCGCGGAAGTTCCTGGCGCTGGAATGGGTCTTGAACTCACATTTCTCTATCTCAGAGCACCACTGCAGGACCTCAGCACATAATCTAGGCTGACACTTCAGATAAGGCATTAAACTGAGGCCCCATCTGCTTCGGTGGATGTAAAAGATCTCATGCCACTTTTCCAGCAACAACAACGGGGTTTTCTCAATGTCCTAGCCAACATTTCTCTCTCAACCAACATCAGTAAAACAGATTATTTGGTCATTTATCTCCACTCCGCATTCTCCACTCCCCTTTTGGGACTGGACAGGTTAGATGCCGGAAGAATGTTCCCGATGTTGGGGAAGTCCAGAACCAGGGGACACAGTCTAAGGATAAGGGGTAGGCCATTTAGGACCGAGATGAGGAGAAACTTCTTCACTCAGAGAGTTGTTAACCTGTGGAATTCCCTGCCACAGAGAGTTGTTGATGCCAGTTCGTTGGATATATTCAAGAGGGAGTTAGATATGGCCTTTACGGCTAAAGGAATCAAGGGGTATGGAGAGAAAGCAGGAAAGGGGTACTGAGGGAATGATCAGCCATGATCTTATTGAATGGTGGTGCAGGCGCGAAGGGGCGAATGGCCTACTCCTGCACCTATTTTCTATGTTTCTATGTTTCTATATTTGCCGTGCTCAAATTGGTTACACTCTAAAAATAATTCAGTGACTATGAAGTGTTTTGGAACATCCCAGGGTCATGAAAGGCTTTTTCTAAGGGCAAGTGAGTCAACTGAACACTAAATTGAGCCAATCTGACAAAATAATGCATGCTCTGCTAAAACCATATGAAATGTATTTGGTCAGAATTGCAATTAATTGTGGTTCACGGTTTAGCTTGATTCCCTTCAGGCTGGGTTCCAGAAGAAATATCTTAGAGTTTTTTCTTTTTATCTGTGGTTGGGTTGTGCCCCTTAGGAATTGGCCAGGTTTACGCCCATGTTACCGCCATTTCTTCGCAGTAAAAGTATGTTTTTGACGGTAAATTTTCTTTTCTATCATTTTGCAATGTTAGCCAGCAGTTTACCGCTTGCGGTAAAAAATATCGTCCACCTTTTTTTTTGACCGTTTTTGTGATGTCACTCAGTGTCAAATGCTTCGATACCGCTGTTTTTAAAAAATTGGCCAATACCGTAATTTTTAAATTCCGCAAAAAAAATCGGCAAAAAAATGCAAGTCTTACCAGATCGGATTCACGATGCAACCGCCGCTAATGGCGCCATCTTGAAAAATGGAGCTAAAGTTCAGTGAATGAAAGCATTTGGAGGGAAAACTGCGTTTTACACTTTGAGCTTTTTTGAGTTTATACTTCGTTTTTAAGGATATTTAAGGACGTTAAAAAGAATTGGGCCTATATTATCTCTGCCATTATTGCAGGCTGCTTTTTCTATGGAGCAGAGACCTGGAAGAAGGCTTGTTGAACAGCATTATCAGCGTAATCAAAGAGCTCACAGACTTATGGGGATGAGGGCTTACCCCCCACAAGTTTTCAGGGAACAGCACTCATACCTGCAGCTGTCTGAGGCACAGTGCGTTAGAAGGCTGTGCTTTCGAAAAGAGCTGGCCACAGAGATATGCCAGCTCATAAAGGCAGACATACAGCCTACAAGTATGAGGAGGACTGCATTGCCCATCGAGGTAAAAGGTTTGCGGCACTTGCCTTCTATGCCTTCAGCTCCTTTCAGGCATCAGCGGGGACATATGCTCCATCTCGCAGTTTGCTACACATTGCTGCATTCACCAGGTGACAACTGCATTGTATGCACGCAGGAAGTACTTCACAAACTTAACAATGACCAGGGAAGCACAGAATGAGATGGCTACAGGCTTTGCATGAATTGCTGGCTTCCTGAAGGTACAGGCTGCCATTGACTGTACGCACATCACCCTGCGAGCACCTTTTGAGGATCCAGAGATTTACCGAAACCGAAAGGGATTCCACTCACTGAATGTACAGTCTGCGACCACACTCAGTGCATCATAGCCGTAATTTCCCAGTTTCCAGGGAGCATCCATGATGCTTTCATCTTGCATGAGAGCACTGTCTCACAGCTGTTTGCACGTCACCCAGAAAGCCAGAGCTGGATGCTGGGGGACAAAGGTTACGGGCTCATGGCTCATGACCCGCCTCCGCAACCCTGAGACAGAAGCCGAACATCGCTACAATAGCCACATGCAACATCGTCGAAAAGACAATTGGCTTCCGATGCCTGGACCACACTGGAGGCTCCCTGCAATACCACCCTGAACAGGTCACTGAGTTCACTGTGGTGTGCTGCATGCTACACAACTTAGCCATCATGAGGGGACAGGATTTGTCACTGGGGATTGCAGAACCACCTCAGGAGAGAGGGGGGAGGAGGAGGAGGATGAGGATGAGGAACTCATGCCACCACCACCCCCACGATGACAGGGGAAGAGGTCTCGTGGGGCTTTCTCCACTGCAAAAGCCTTATGTCAGCAGCTGCATGAAGGCTGGACGGCACGTTTCATTATGGACTGCCCACTCTATCCCACCATGTTGACTATTTGCCCCTTATTCTGCAAATGAGACACTGCACAAGTTTGGTTTAGGTGAAAAAAAATGTTAAATTAATGAAAGATTTGTACAGTTGTACGTTAATGAAAATTTGTAAATGTTAAAGTCGTAACTTCAATAACATTTTTGAATGTTAAAACTTTTGAAATGTAAACTTTTGAAATGTAAAGTTTACTTAAATAACAGCAAAACAACAACAACAACAAAAGAACAACAAAAGAACAACCCCTGCACCAAACATTCTTCAGCTGCAGCCACCTTTTCGCCCCACTAATATGAACACCCGCCCCTGTCAATTGTTGCCTTTGCCCCAGCCCCTGCCTCTACCCCTGCCCACTTTGGGTCCAAGATGTTTTACAGCAGCGCGGACAGGGGGCTGGTGTTGTTGGGGGAGAGACGTAGGCGACGCCATTGGACCCCCTGGAGAAACTGGGGCTGTGGAAGGCCCGGCTTCTGAGTGTTGAGCCTGTTGCTTAGCCTCACCACTCACTGGGGTTGTCAGTCTGGGTGGCATGACTCTGGGGACTGGAGTGCCATGAGTCGAGATCGTCAATTACCTCTGGGCATTAACAGCCTCGGTGTTCGCCCACATTGCAGCTACGAGCTGCGAAAAACCCTCCCTTATGTCCGCAGATAGTGATGCAATGTTTCGCAAGATCCCACCCTTGACCTCGAGGAGCTGTCGGCTGAGCTGGATGCTCTCCCCAGACAGTCTCAATCCATTTGCTTGTCTGCCTGCCTTTCGGTAGAGCGGCTTTGGCGACTGAGCCTCAGCACAGGCGGCAGACGGGCTTCTGCCCTGGGTGTGCTTTGCTGCAACCCACTGGGACCCAGGGCCTTGGATGCTGGATAACCACGGAATGTGGTGTCCTCATCCGACAAACTAGTAGCTGCAGCTGAAGTGGTTAGTGCCTGCATGGGCTCCCCCAAACCCACCCCGACCACTCGCCCCCACCACCTCATGGCACTTTGTTCCTCCTCCTACAAGAACACAAGATTACAAGAAATAGGAGCAGGAGAAGATCATTTGAAACCTCGAGCCTGCTCCGCCATTTAATAAGACCATGCCTGATCTGATCACGGACTCAACTCCACTTCTGTGTCCGCTTCCCATAACCATTTATTCCCTTATTGCTCAAAAATCATTCTACCTCCGCCTTAAATATATTCAATGACCCAGTCTCTACAGCCCTCTGGGGCAGAGTATTCCACAGATTTACAACCCTCCGAGAGAAGAAATTCCTCCTCATTTCAGTTTTAAATAGGCGGCCCCTTATTCTGAGACTATGTCCCCTAGTTTTAGTTTCCCCTATGAGTGGAAATATCCTCTCTGCATCCAACTTGTCGAGCCCCCTCATTATTTTATATGTTGCGATAAGAACACCTCATTTTTCTGAACTCCAATGACTATTGTCCCAACCTACTCAACCTATCTTCATAAGTCAATCCCCTCATCTCCGGAATCAACCGAGTGAACCTTCTCTGAACAGCCTCCAATGAGGAGTCCAAAACTGTATGCAGTACTCCAGGTGTGGCCTCACCAATACCCTGTATTGTTGTAGCAGGACTTCTCTGCTTTTATAATCTATCCCCTTGTAATAAAGGCCAACATTCCATTTGCCTTCCTGATTATTTGCTGTACCTGTATACTATTTTTTGTGTTCCATGCACAAGGATCCCCAAGTCCCTCTGTACTAAAGCACTTTGCAATTTTTCTCCATTTAAATTATAATTTGCTTTTCTATTTTTTCTGCCAAAGTTGATAACCTCAAATTTTTCTACATTATACTCCATTTGCCAAATCTTTGCCCACTCACTTAGCCTGTCTATATCCCATCTTTAAAAAATGGGACAAGTCCGACTGCGGCAACTACATGGGAATCTCCCTGCTATCAGCCACTGGGAAAGTTGTCACTAGAGTTCTCCTCAACTGTCTTCTCCCTGTGGCCGAGGAGCTCCTTCCGGAATCACAATGCAGATTTCGTCCCCTTCGGGGCACAACGGACATGATCTTTGCAGCGCAACAGCTGCAGGAAAAATGCAGGGAGCAGCACCAGCCCTTATACATGGCATTTTTCGATCTTACAAAGGCCTTTGACACTGCCATGGAGCGTCCTCCTCCGTTTCGGATGCCCCCAAAAGTTTGTCAACGCCCTTCGCCTGCTCCCCGATGACATGCAGGCCATGATCCTTACTGTTATGTCTTAAATAAAGAGTGAGACTAGATACTGCAAGCTCAAAGTAAGGTGTGACCGTAGTCCTTTATTACAATTCTCAGAGTGCCTCTCCAGCCTGTGAGGCCTCCTTATATGCAGGTGCTCCCAAGGGATTGTGGAATCCCTTGGGACTCCAGGGGATAAGCCCTGGTAATTACAGGTTTGCATACATAACAACACTCCCCCCCCCAACCCCACCCCAAAGTTAATAGTGCAACTATTTACAATTGTGAGTCGATCTGGGGGGGACCTTCCTTTCCGTGAGTGATCGTCTCGGTGAAAATGAGGTGTTGGTGAGTCGTTTGCCGGGCCTTCGCTGGTCTGCTGCACAGCTGGTCTTGCTGGACTGCTGGGGGTGATGGGCTTTGCTTCGTGTTCAACCGCTGGGTCGGTTGCCACTTGAGTGTGTGTTGGAGGGTCGATAAAGGTAGAGTCTATTGTGGGTTGTTCTGGATAGTCCGTGAATCTGAGTTTGGTTTGGTCCAAGTGTTTTCTGCAGGTGAGTCCATTTGCGACTTTGACCATAAACACCCTACTCCACTCTTTGGCCAAAACAGTGCCAACAATCCACTTGGAACCTTGTCCATAGTTCAACACAACAGGATCATTTACTTCAATTTCTCGTGACACATTTGCGCGATCATGATATGTATTCTGTTGAAGCCGCCTGCTCTCTACCTGTTCGTGTAGATCAGGGTGGACTAACGAGAGCCTTGTCTTAAGTGCCCTTTTCATGAGCAGTTCAGCAGGAGGGACTCCGGTGAGCGAGTGGGGTCTTGAGCGGTAACTAAGCAGGACTCGGGATAAGCGAGTCTGCAGTGAGCCTTCTGTTATCCTTTTCAAGCTCTGCTTCTCCTTCCAGCTCGTTGGCCACAAAGTATTGGTCGAGTCGCTCCATGAAGCTTTCCCAATCATCCACCTCCGAAAATTTCTCCAGGATGCCCACCGTTCTCTGCATTGTTGTGTTGGGGTTCGTCATCTGTATCTCGTCGCCAGTTGTTATAGGCCTCTCGCCAGGGGTTGGCAAGAGGCCTATAAAGGCCCAACGCGGTGGCAGTCGGGAGCAGCATCGAGGAGGTGCGTGGAGAGGCGTGAGTTCCGGGGTCGGCGAGAGGCCTATAAAGGCCCAATGCAGCGGCAGTCGGGAGCAGCGTCGAGGAGGTGCGTGGAGAGGTGTGAGTTCCGGGGTCGGCGAGAGGACTATAAAGGCCCAACGCGGCGGCAGTCGGGAGCAGCATCGAGGAGGTGCGTGGAAAGGTGTGAGTTCCGGGGTCGGCGAGAGGCGTACTTGTGCAGCTACAGGGAGAAGGCAAAAAAGAAGTAGAAAGAAACAGAAAGGTGACGTCACAGCCAAGGGGGTAAGTGATTGGCTGGTGATTGGTGAGTAGCTTTTCTTTTTTCTCTTCTATAATAGTGAGTAAATTTTAGCATTGTTGTTGCTTATCTAAGGGTTAAGTTATGGCAGGACAGCTCGGTCACGTGTTATGCTCCTCCTGTACCATGTGGGAACTCAGGGACGACACCAGTCTTCCTGACGACTACGTGTGCGGGAAGTGTATCCGCCTCCAGCTCCTGACGGACCGCGTTGCAGAGTTGGAGCTGAGGGTGGATTCACTCTGGAGCATCCACGATGCTGAGAATGACGTGAGTAGCACGTGTAGTGAGTTGGTCGTACCGCAGGTAAAGGGTCCACAGCCAGATAGGGAATAGAAGACCAGCAGGAAGAGCATTGCAAGGAAAGTAGTGCAGGGGTCCCCGGTGGTCATCCCCCTGCAAAACAGATACACTGCTTTGGGTACTGTTGGGGGGGATAACTCATCAGGGGAGGGCAGCAGCAGCCAAGTTCATGGCACCGTGGCTGGCTCTGTTGCACAGGAGGGCAGGAAAAAGAGTGGGAGAGCGATAGTGATAGGGGATTCAATTGTAAGGGGAATAGATAGGCGTTTCTGCGGCCGCAACCGAGGTTCCAGGATGGTATGTTGCCTCCCTGGTGCAAGGGTGAAGGATGTCTCGGAGCGGGTGCAGGACATTCTAAAAAGGGAGGGAGAACAGCCAGTTGTCGTGGTGCACATTGGTACCAACGACATAGGTAAAAAAAGGGATGAGGTCCTACGAAACGAATTTAAGGAGCTAGGAGCTAAATTAAAAAGTAGGACCTCAAAAGTAGTAATCTTGGGATTGCTACCAGTGCCACGTGCTAGTCAGAGTAGGAATCACAGGAAAGCGCAGCTGAATACGTGGCTTGAGCAGTGGTGCAGCAGGGAGGGATTCAAATTCCTGGAGCATTGGAACCGGTTCTGGGGGAGGTGGGACCAGTACAAACCGGAAAGTCTGCACCTGGGCAGGACCGGAACCAATGTTCTTGGGGGAGTGTTTGCTAGTGCTGTTGGGGAGGAGTTACACTAATATGGCAGGGGGATGGGAATCAATGCAGGGAGACAGAGGGAAACAAAAAAGAGACAAAAGCAAAGGACAGAAAGGAGATGAGTAAAAGTGCAGGGCAGAGAAACCCAAGGCAAAGAACAAAAAGGGTCACTGTACAGCAAAATTCTAAAAGGACAAAGGGTGTTAAAAAAACAAGCCTGAAGGCTTTGTGTCTTAATGCAAGGAGTATCCGTAATAAGGTGATAAGGTGGATGAATTAACTGTGCAACTAGATGTTAACAAATATGATGTGATTGGGATTACAGAGACGTGGCTCCAGGATGATCAGGGCTGGGAACTCAACATCCAGGGGTATTCAACATTCAGGAAGGATAGAATAAAAGGAAAAGGAGGTGGAGTATCATTGCTGGTTAAGGAGGAGATTAATGCAATAGTTAGGAAGGACATTAGCTTGGATGATGTGGAATCTATATGGGTAGAGCTGCAGAACACCAAAGGGCAAAAAACGTTAGTGGGAGTTGTGTACAGACCTCCAAACAGTAGTATTGATGTTGGGGAGCGCATCAAAAAGGAAATTAGGGGTGCATGCAATAAAAGTGCAGCAGTTATAATGGGTGACTTTAATATGCACATAGATTGGACTAACCAAACTGGAAGCAATACGGTGGAGGAGGATTTCCTGGCGTGCATAAGGGATGGTTTTCTAGACCAATATGTCGAGGAACCAACTAGCGGGGAGGCCATCTTAGACTGGGTGTTGTGTAATGAGAGAGGATTAATTAGAATCTCGTTGTGCGAGGCCCCTTGGGGAAGAGTGACTATAATATGGTGGAATTCTGCATTAGGATGGAGAATGAAACAGTTAATTCAGAGACCATGGTCCAGAACTTAAAGAAGGGTAACTTTGAAGGTATGAGGCGTGAATTGGCAAGGATAGATTGGCGAATGATACTTAAGGGGTTGACTGTGGATGGGCAATGGCAGACATTTAGAGACCGAATGGATGAACTACAACAATTGTACATTCCTGTCTGGCGTAAAAATAAAAAAGGGAAGGTGGCTCAACCGTGGCTATCAAGGGAAATCAGGGATAGCATTAAAGCCAAGGAAGTGGCATACAAATTGGCCAGAAATAGCAGCGAACCCGGGGACTGGGAGAAATTTAGAACTCAGCAGAGGAGGACAAAGGGTTTGATTAGGGCAGGGAAAATGGAGTACGAGAAGAAGCTTGCAGGGAACATTAAGACGGATTGCAAAAGTTTCTATAGATATGTAAAGAGAAAAAGGTTAGTAAAGACAAACGTAGGTCCCCTGCAGTCAGAATCAGGGGAAATCATAACGGGGAACAAAGAAATGGCGGACAAATTGAACAAGTACTTTGGTTTGGTATTCACTAAGGAGGACACAAACAACCTTCCGGATATAAAAGGGGTCAGAGGGTCTAGTAAGGAGGAGGAACTGAGGGAAATCCTTATTAGTCGGGAAATTGTGTTGGGGAAATTGATGGGATTGAAGGCCGATAAATCCGCAAGGCCTGATGGACTGCATCCTAGAGTACTTAAGGAGGTGGCCTTGGAAATAGCGGATGCATTGACAGTCATTTTCCAACATTCCATTGACTCTGGATCAGTTCCTATGGAGTGGAGGGTAGCCAATGTAACCCCACTTTTTAAAAAAGGAGGGAGAGAGAAAACAGGGAATTATAGACTGGTCAGCCTGACATCGGTAGTGGGTAAAATGATGGAATCAATTATTAAGGATGTCATAGCAGCGCATTTGGAAAGAGGTGACATGATAGGTCCAAGTCAGCATGGATTTGTGAAAGGGAAATCATGCTTGACAAATCTTCTGGAATTTTTTGAGGATGTTTCCAGTAGAGTGGACAAGGGAGAACCAGTTGATGTGGTATATTTGGACTTTCAGAAGGCTTTCGACAAGGTCCCACACAAGAGATTAATGTGCAAAGTTAAAGCACATGGGATTGGGGGTAGTGTGCTGACATGGATTGAGAACTGGTTGTTAGACAGGAAGCAAAGAGTAGGAGTAAATGGAGACTTTTCAGAATGGCAGGCAGTGACTAGTGGGGTACCGCAAGGTTCTGTGCTGGGGCCCCAGCTGTTTACACTGTACATTAATGATTTAGACGAGGGGATTAAATGTAGTATCTCCAAAATTGCAGATGACACTAATTTGGGTCGCAGTGTGAGCTGCGAGGAGGATGCTATGAGGCTGCAGAATGACTTGGATAGGTTAGGTGAGTGGGCAAATGCATGGCAGATGAAGTATAATGTGGATAAATGTGAGGTTATCCACTTTGGTGGTAAAAACAGAGAGACAGACTGTTATCTGAATGGTGACAGATTAGGAAAAGGGAAGGTGCAACGAGACCTGGGTGTCATGGTACATCAGTCATTGAAGGCTGGCATGCAGGTACAGCAGGCGGTTAAGAAAGCAAATGGCATGTTGGCCTTCATAGCGAGGGGATTTGAGTACAGGGGCAGGGAGGTGTTGCTACAGTTGTACAGGGCATTGGTGAGGCCAAACCTGGAGTATTGTGTACAGTTTTGATCTCCTAACCTGAGGAAGGACATTCTTGCTATTGAGGGAGTGCAGCGAAGGTTCACCAGACTGATTGCTGGGATAGCGGGACTGACCAATCAAGAAAGACTGGATCAACTGCGCTTGTATTCACTGGAGTTCAGAAGAATGAGAGGGGACCTCATAGAAACGTTTAAAATTCTGATGAGTTTAAACAGATTAGATGCAGGAAGAATGTTCCCAATGTTGGGGAAGTCCAGAACCAGGGGTCACAGTCTAAGGATAAGGGGTAAGCCATTTAGGACTGAGATGAGGAGAAATTTCTTCACCCAGAGAGTGGTGAACCTTTGGAATTCTCGACTACAGAAAGTTGTTGAGGCCAATTCACTAAATATATTCAAAAAGGAGTTAGATGAATTCCTTACTACTAGGGGGATCAAGGGGTATGGCGAGAAAGCAAGAATGGGGTACTGAAGTTGCATGTTCAGCCATGAACTCATTGAATGGAGGTGCAGGCTAGAAGGGCCGAATGGCCTACTCCTGCACCTATTTTCTATGTTTCTATGTTTCTATTTTATGTCTTGGAAAAGGAGTCAGACTAGATACTGCAAGCTCAAAGTAAGTGTGACCGTAGTCCTTTATTACAGATCTCAGAGTGCCCCTCCAGCCTGTGAGGCCTCCTTATATACAGGTGCTCCAAGGGATTGTGGGATCTCTTGGGACTCCACGGGATTAGCCCTCTGGTGGTTAGACATGGTATTTACAGGTTTACATACATAGCACTTACCAACAGATCCATTACAGACCCAATCCATGTCCGGACCGGGGTCAAACAGGGTTTCTCAATCTTCCTCACTGCCGTTCTCCACCTCACAGTCAACAAGCTCCCGCTGGAATGGAACTAAACTACAGAACCAGTGGGAAGCTGTTTAACCTACGCCGCCTCCAGGCCAGGTCCAAGATCACCTCAACCTCTGTCTTTGAGGTACAGTACGCGGATGGCGCCTGCATCTGCGCACATTCTGAGGCTGAACTCCAGGATACAGTTGATGTATTCACCGAGGCATATGAAAGCATGGGCCTTACGCTTAACATCCGTAAGACAAAGGTCCCCCACCAGCCGCACAGCATTGCCCCCAAGTCATCAAGATTCATGGCGCGGTCCTCGACAACGTGGACTATTTCCCATACCTTGGGAGCCTCTTGGCAACAAAAGCAGACATTGATGCAGAGACTTAACACCGCCTCCAGTGCGCCAGTGTAACCTTTGGCTGGCCGCCTGAGGAAAAGAGTGTTCGAAGACCAGGCCCTCAAATCTACCACCAAGCTCATAGGCTACAGGGCTGTATTAATACCCGCCCTCCTGTATGGATCAGAGGCATGAACAATGTCCAGAAGACACCTCAAGTCGCTGGCGATGTATCACCAATGATGTCTCCACAAGATCCTGCAAATCCCCTGGGAGGACAACTGCACCAACATTAGTGTCCTCTTCCAGGCTAACATCCCCAGCATTGAGGCACTGACCACACTCGATCAGCTATGTTTCACTGGGCAGGTCACATAGTTCGCATGCTAGACACGAGACTCCCTGTGTAGCTCCTTCACGACAAACAAGCCAAAGGTGGGCAGCGGAAACGTTACAAGGACACCATCAAAGCCTCCCTGATATAGTGCAACATCACCACTGACACCTGGGAGTTCTTGGCCGAAGACCACCCTAGGTGGAGAAAGTGCATCCGGGAGGGCGTTGAGTTCTTTGAATATCATCGCCGAGAGCGTGAAGAGGTCAAGCGCAGGCAGCGGAAGGAGCGTGCGGCAAACCAGTCCCACCCACCCCATCCCTCGGTAAATATCTGTCCCATCTGTGACAGAGTCTGTGGCTGTCATATTGGATTGTTCAGCCACCAAAGACCTCACTTCAGGTGTGGAAGCAAGTGTTCCTTGATTCCGAGAGACTGTCTATGATGATGATGACTATATCCCTTTGCAGATTTTTTGTGTCCTCCTCACAATTTGTTTTCCCACCCATCTTTGTATCATCAGCAAACTTGGCAACGTTACACTCGGTCCCTTCATCTAAGTCATTAATATATATATTGTAAATAGTTGAGGCCCCAGCACCCATCCCTGCAGCACTCCATTAGTTGCTGTTTGCCAACTGGAAAATGACTCGTTTATCCCGACTCTGTTTTCTGTGAGTTAGCCACTCCTCAATCCATGCTAATATATTACCCCTAACCCCGTGAACTTTCATCTTGTGCAGTAACCCTTTATGTGGCACCTTATCGAATGGCTTCTGGAAATCCAAATACATTACATCCACTGGTTCACCCTTATCCACCCTACTCATTACATCCTCAAAGAACTCCAGCAAATTTGTCAAATATGATTTCCCTTTCATAAAATCATGCTGACTCTGCTTGATTGAATGATACTTTTCCAAATGTCCTGCTACAGCTTCCTTAATAATGGACTCCAGCATTTTCCCAACGACAGATGTTAGACTAACCAGCCTATAGTTTCCTGCTTTCTGTCTGCCTCCTTTTTTAAATAGGGGCGTTAGATTTGTGGTTTTCCAATCTTCTCGGATCTCCCCAGATTCCAGGAAATTTTGGTAGATTACAACCAATGCATCCACTACCTCTGCAGCCACTTTTTTTAGGACCCTAAGATGCAAGCTATCAGGTCCAGGGGACTTGTCTGCCTTTAGTCCCATTATTTTACTGAGTACTACTTCTTTAGTGATAGTGATTGCATTAAGTTCCTCCCTCCCTATAGCCCCTTGATTATCCACTATTGGGATGTTTTTAGTGTCTTCTGCCGTGATGACCGATACAAAATATTTCTTGAAAGTCCCTAGTCTCATCCTCTAAGTAACCAACATTTACTATAGCCACTCTTTTCCTTTTTATGTACCTGTAGAAACTCTTACTGTTTTTATATTTCATGCTAGTTTACTTTCATTGTCTATTTTCCCTCTCTTTATTATTTTTTTAGTCGTTCTTCGCTGGCTTTTATAATTTTCCCAATCCTCTGGCCTCCCACTAGTCTTGGCCACATTATATGCCCTTGATTTCAATTTGGCACCATCCCTTATTTCCTTAGTTAGCCACAGATGTTTATCACTTCTTGTATAGCCTTTCCTTCTTATTGGAGTATCTTTTTATTGAGAGTTATGAAATATCTCTTTAAATGTCTCCCACTGCTCATCAACCGTCCCACACTTTAATTTATTTTCCCAGTCAACTTTAGCCAACTCTGCCCTCATACCTTTGTAGTGTCCTTTATTTAAGCTTAGGACACTCGTTAGAGAGCCAACTTTCTCACCCTCCAACTGAATTTGAAATTCAACCATGTTATGGTCACTCATTCCTAGAGGATCCTTTACTAGGAGATTGTTTATTGCTCCTGTCTCATTACACTACCAGATCTAAGGTAGCCAGCTCCCTGGTTGTTTCCGCAACGTACTGTTCAAGGAAACTATCCCGGATACACACTATGAACTATTCCTCAAGGCTACCCTGGCCAATTTGCTTGTCCAATCAATATGAAGGTTAAAATTGTCCATGATTATTGCCGTTCCCTTTTTACAAGCCTGCATTATTTCTTTATTTAAACTCCGTCCAACAGTGTAGCTACTATTAGGAGGCCTGTAGACTACGCCCACGAGTGACGTTTTCCACTTACTATTCCTTATCTCCACCAAACTGATTCTACATCTTGATCTTCTGAGCCAATATCGTTTCTCACTAACACACTGATCTCATCCTTTATTAACAGAGCTACCCCACCTCCTTTTCCTTTCTGTTTATCTTTCCGAATTGTCAAATATCCCTGAATATTTAGTTCCCAGTCTTGGTCGCCTGCAACCACGTCTCTGAAATGGCTATCAGATCATACCCATTTGTATCTTCTTATGCCGTCAACTCATCTATTTTGTTACGAATGTTGCGTGCATTCAGATAAAGAGTTTTTTAATTTGTTTTTTTACCATTTTTTTCTTGCTTTGACCCCACTTTCTGATTCACCTTTTTATACATTCTGTCCCTTCCTGTCACGCTCTGGTTTTCATTCCCCCACTGCTGCCCTGCTCTATTGCCTTCTCCTTGCTCTTTGACTTTTTAAATTTTCGCTCACCCGAACCCTCCCTCCCAATAATTAGTTTAAAGCCCTCTCTATAGCCCTAGTTATTTGATTCGCCTGGACCCTAGTCCCAGCACGGACTAAGTGGAGCCCGTCCCCATGGAATAGCTCCCTCTTACCCCAATCCTGGTGCCAGTGTCCCACGAACCAAAACCCATTTCTCCCACACCAGTCTTTGAAGCATGTGTTTAACTCGCCAATCATATTTACTCTATGCAAATTTAATCGCGGCTCAGGTAGTAATCCAGAGATTATTACCTTTGTGGTTCTGCCTCCTCCTGTGGAGGTTCCTCAGCAGGGCTGAGGTCGGTGTCTTCGACCATGGCATCCGTCGAGCTGGAGGCTTCCTTTGCTGCATTTGATGACTCGGAATCCACATCTTCAAAATAAAAAACAACAGATGACTGGTTAGCAGCAGGGGAGGGGTTAGGGTGACTTCAGTAGATTCACATAGCGCAGACTCATTTGAAGAACGATCATTACTGCAATACATGTCGACGACTGACAGTACATTGCATCTAGCCCACAGATCAGGACATCACATAAACCGAAGCCTAGCCCACAAACAGTACATCGCATAAACTGGAGCCTAGTTCACAGACAGCACATAACCATGAGCTAACCCAGACCGTAGATTTAACAGGATTTACCCTCACTCTCCAACAGCACCCCCACAGTAGTCGATCTCTGCAAGGCACCTATCAGACCTGCCACGTGATGGATGAGTGGGACCAATTTTGCCGGACCACCGCCTGTTTTCCGCTGCTCTTGGTGGTTGTGGGACAATTTTCCCTGCAAAGATGACAATACAAACTTTTAACAGCAGGCCCTTCTGCTCTTGTGGCACACACAGATAGTCATCAAAGCACTTATACCATACTGTGTGCAGTTAATACAGTGCTCTGTTTAATGGACCTGGTAGTTGCACGTGGTTCATCAGGAAAATATTGAAGTGCAGAAACATCTTCTAAGATGTCAAAAAGCAGTCTTCATAATATGTGACAATAATTCATGGCAAATAAGGTGCAACACTAAGCCTAGTGTTACCAACATGAGTCACATTTACAATTTAAGTAATTGGAGTGCATACATAAAAATATTACTTATTCTGATGACCCTGCAATGATTATTCCACCTCTTCCTGCACTGGACATGGTCCACTGAGGAAACCTGCTCAGCCACACTTTTTCACACTCATTTTATAGCAGATTGTTGTAGTTTTCCAGAATCCTTCCCCATCTGATTTCTACAGCAGTGATTAATGCCTCATTTGCATTTTGAGTGAATTTCCTGGCCCTCTTCCTTGCTGAACAACCCTGCATTTTAAATGTTTGATGAACTGTAATGAACTGTGTGATGAACTCTGCTGATGTTTAAATCCCCTGTCAAAAATGGCCGATTCAGAGTACTGTGCATGTGCGGGCACACCCTGCATGCGATCTGGAAGGCGCCAGAAGGATCAGGAGAAAGAAACAGGTGAAAAAAAATTGCGCACGCGTAGAATGGGTGTTTTTTTAACCACCAAAAAATTGAGTTTTGCCACACAAAAGTTTTTTAAAACACCGCACTTTTATTGCTATAGCGATTAACAAAAAGTGTTTGGCCAATGTTGCGCATTTATTTTTTGACACCATTTCGGCACTAAATAGAAGACTTTTAGCGCCAAAAATACGTCGATAGTGGTGTTTGGCCAATTTCTAGCCCGAAGTATACCACATAAAGCCTAAATATATATGGCCAGTGGAACAAATAGACTTGAATAACCTTTTCTCAGAAGAACATAACATTAATTCCTAGTGCTTTGTCTGCTTTTAAAGGGGAAGGTGCTTGCAATTAGAGAAGCTGGGCTACCTCTACCTGTGCCAATCTGCACTGTCCCACTTGTCACGTATGGGTACCACTGGAAATCGTGGATGTGGAGGCCATAGAAATGGTGGATGATGGAGATGTTGGTAGTGTTCTGAGCATGCCAACAAGACAAATGTTCTCTTCTTGATAGTTCTTCAAATTCATGCACATGTGTGACTGCACGCCTGGAATAATTAGATTAGGCCCAGTTGGAAGCCAGCATCAGGCCTCTCTATTTGCATGATTGGTGCCATCAATGTTGGGAGAACTACAGTTTCTAATTTACATCAACAACTATGGGCATTTCCTAGGGGCTCCTGCCAAAGCAGTTACAGCAGAAGAAGCCCTGAAGAAATTCATCCCCTTGGATTCAGAAATATAGCGCAAATTGGTCAAGCTTGCAAATGATACCACATTAGTAGCATCAGCTGAAGTGACAGATCAGGAAAAATATTGTGCGTTAGTGGGCAAAACAATAGTAGATAAAATTGAATATGAACAAATGTAGGAAGAAAAAAATGTAAAAAATATGTTGGTAATGCATCGTGTTAAAATAGCCAACGGTGTAGTTGAAAGAGCACTAGATGTCCTAGTAGACTCAGCGTTCAACATTCCTACCCACTACAGAGCACCAATCAACAAAGCAGATAGAATGATGAACCACATAGCCAAAACAGTAGAGAACAAATCATAAAGTCATGCTGAAACTGTATAGTACACAGAACACACCTCAAGTACTGAGTCCAGTCATAGTCACTGGGACACAAAGGAGAGATTCAAGTGATGGAGGCAGTTCAGAAAAGAACCATGAGATTGATCCCTAATGCCAAATTTCTAAAGTAAGAAAAACGACTGGAGAATCTTGGATTTATCAGCATCAAATGGAAGTGACTGCAAAGTATATTGGATGCCATGGAAAAAGAGGATCCAGAAAATTACTTCAAACTGAACCATGACAGTAGGACAAGCAACTTTAAGAGTGATGTTAAGATGTTATTCTTCACACAATGTGTGGTAAGTATATGGAATGGACTTCCAGGTAGATTAGTTGAGGTAAATACATCGAATTATTTAAATTTTAAAAATTGGATGCCACAATGGAAGATTGTAGCGAATTTCTGGTTGGATGAACTAAGATGGACTGAATGGCCTTACTTGTTTATCTTGTGATCAATCAATGTCAGTGGCAGTCAAGATCACCACCGCCCTCAATGTCTTCACCAGCGGATCCTTCTAATCTGCAACAAGAGACATAGCTAACATCTCGCAGTTTGCCGCCCATTGTTGCATCTGGGAGGTCACAGATGATCTCTACAGTAGGAGAAGGGACCATATTTCCTTCCCCATCAACAGAGAGAAGCAGGTGTGCATGTGGCTTTGCCAGGATAGTGGGATTCTCCTTGGTGCAGGGCACCATTGACTGCACCCACGTGGCTTTGCGGGCACTGCAGAACAATCCTGAGATCTTCCGCAAAGGCTACCACTCACTTAATGTGCAATTGGTGTGCGACCACACAGAGTGCATCCTCACTGTCAATGCCCGCTATCCTGGCAGCAGCCATGATGTCTTCATCCTGTGCCAGACCGGTGTGCCAGCAAACTTCCAGCCACCACGTCAAGCTGGCTGCACAGAGACAAGGGCTATCCACTCTCCACCTGGTTCATGACTCCCCTCCGCAACCCCACACTCCTGACCAGCATTCATATAATGAGAGCTGTGCTGCCACCAGGAACAGCATTGAGCAGAACATTGGCGTACTAAAACAACAGTTCCGCTGCCATGAACGATTGTGAGGAGGTGAGCGGGTGTCCCATTTCGTGGTGATCTGCTGTATGCTCCACAACTTGGCCATCATGAAGGCCCAGCCCTTGCCACCAGGGATTGCGGGACCAACTCAGGAGGAGGAAGAAGGAGAGGAGGAGGAGGAGGAGGAAGACGAGAATGAAGAGGAAGACTAGGAGGATGACAGGGAGGACGAGGAGGAGGAGTAACAGGAGCAAGGAAGCGACCCTGTTGAGCTCCTGGTAAAAGATAGGAAGCCCACGCATGGTGGTCCTGACGGCCCCCCAGGCTCACAAACAGGAGCTGCATGTTGTAATTGAGGCTGTACTGCTGGCGGAAGAAATACATCGCCAGTGCACAGCCTGAGCTCCTCCGGCAGGGAGTCCACCCGCCACTGACCCACCAGGAATCCGGACTGCTCCTGGGCATGGCCAATTCATCAGCCATTCCAGGCAGCAAGCGGTTGAGGGAGTCGTTCAGCCTGACTGCTTGCCTCTCTGCTGCGGTTACACCCAAGCCAGGGTATCCCTGGAGATGGAGCACGCGGTGTCCACCGGTACGCTCGTGGCATTCCGCGAGAGATGGGCACCGGAGGGACTGGAGTGCATCATCACCCCCGGCAACCAAATTTTAATTTGATTTTACGTCTAAATGTTAATTTGTTTAATTTGCTTAATTAGCCGGTTTTAGTGCACCCCCACCCCCCTTTTAGCCAGGGGGCACTTGTATAATTTGTGTTTCAATGCCCTCAAAAAAAAGGGGGCACTTGAAAAGTTTTTGGAGCGTCCCCCCCACTCCCCCCCCCCCCGCCATTTAATCAGGGGGCACTTGATTATTAGTTTACAACAAAATAGTTGTAGAGCTGTTGCCCAGGATCAACTGGGAGAAATGTTCCAGACTCCTGGTGGGTCAGTGGCAGGTGGACTCCCTGCCGAAGGAGCTCAGGTCTTTTGCCTGGAGATCGACCCATCTCCTCTATCTGGGAGCCGACCTTAGCCCTGATGAGGAAGTCTGGCCAACAAACAGGCAGGAGCTGGAGGCCAAAGTCACCGCTCGTCTACGGCGCTGGACAGGACTGCTCCGAGTGCTGTCCTACAGGGGTTGAGCACTAGTCATAAACCAGCTGGTGGCCACTATGCTGTGGTACCAGCTGCTCACTCTCCCCCTGCGTTTGTCGAAAAGATACAGAAGAAGCTGGTGAACTTCTTCTGGAACAACAGGAAGCACTGGGTCTCTGCTGCGGTTTTGAGTCTCCCGCATAGGGAGGGCGGTCAGGCATTGGTGTGCGTCAGCACCCAGCTAGTGACTTTCCGTCTTCAGACCCTGCAGAGATACCTCCATGTCGAGCTCCCTCCTAGATGGCGTGTGCTGGCAATGTATTTCTTCCGCAAGCAGTACAGCCTCAATTAAGACAAGCAGCTCCTGTTTGTGAGCCTGGGGGGCATCAGGACCACCATGTGGGGGCTGCCTGTCTTTTACCAGGAACTCATCATGGTCTGGAACAGAGTCGCCACCAAGTGCAGCTCTCCCCCGTCTGGAGTGGCGGCTGTCTTGCAGGAGCCACTGCTCAGGAATCCGTACCTCCACGGCCGCGGTTTGAGATGGCAGGCAGATGAGAGGGCTGTGGCTGGTGAGGTGACCAGGGTCAGGGACCTGCTCGATGGCGGAGGAGCAGGCTGGATGGTGCCAGACATGCTGGCACGGCGCCTAAGTTGGGCCGACATCCGGCACGCAGCCGATGCCATCGAGTCACTAAAAATAGCGCTGGGCCCTGACTCCGTTAGGTGTGTCGAGGAGGCTCAAGCACGTAGGGAGATCCCGTCCGAACTGACCCCCGTCCGGAGAGAATTCCTTATCGGCGCCAAGCCTCAAAACCTCCCTCGGGAGCCAGCGCCTCACAACGTGAGCCTCCTTGGGGAAATCCACTCCATGCCTTTCAGTTCTGCGCGGAGAGGTTTCCTGTACGGGCTGCTCTTGCACACTCTCCACCTTGCCATCCTCGCCTGCCGTCCGGACACGCCATGGCGCACCATCTTACCATCTGGAGGAGGCGGGGGTCTCTAATGGAGAACATGCTACGTGGGAGTCCTTCCTCTATTTATTGGGGACTTGGCCTGGAGGGTGGTGCATGGAACAGTCCCGTGCAATAAGTTTTAAAGTCGGTTCACAGGCTCCCAGGCCTCCTGCAATTTCTGCGGTCTGGAGGAGTCCGTGTTCCATGTTTTTATGGAATGTGCGAGGTTGCACCCCCGGTTCCATTATTTGAAGGGGCTGCTCCTCAAATTTGGTTGCACTTCAGTCCCACACTCCTGATCTGTGGGCACCCTGTACGGAGGGGAGCGGGTAGATTGAGAAGGCCTCCTCGTAGGATTGCGAAGGGGGCCATCAGCCGGTCCAGGCAGCGGGCGGTCGAGGGGGTCGTTCAGCCTGACTGCCTGCCTCTCTTCCGCGCCTACATCCGAGCCAGGGTGTCCCTGGAGATGGCACACGCGGTGTCCACCAGTACGCTCGCAGTCTTCCGCGAGAAGTGGGCACCGGAGGGACTGGAATGCATCATCACCCCTGGCAACAACATTTCAATTTGATTACTGTTGTTTTAAGTTTAATTTATCTATGTTTGTCGGTTTTAGTGCACCCACCCTTTTAGCCAGGGGGCACTTGTATAATTTGTGTTTTGGTGCCCTAAAAAAAAATAAAGAGGCACTTGAAAAGTTTTTGGAGAGTGCCCTCCCCTTTAATCCGGCGGCACTTGATTATTAGTTTACAACTAAAATAGTTGTGTAATTTGTGTTTTTAGTGCCCTCAAAAGAAAACATAAAAAAACAAAAAGCAAGGGGGCAATTGTTTGAAAGTGTTTGGTATGAGCCCCCCCCTTTAATCAGGGGGCACGTGATTTAATTGTTTTCTACAAAAACAGTTGTAGAGCTGTTGACCAGGATCAACTGGAAGAAATGTTCCGGACTCCTGGTGGGTCAGTGGCGGGTGGACTCCCCGCCGGAGGAGCTCAGGCCTTTTGCCTGGAGCACAACCCATCTCCTCTATCTGGGTGTCTACCTTAGCCCCGATGAGGAAGCCTGGCCAGTAAACTGGCAGGAGCTGGAGGCCAAGGTCGCCGCTCGCCTAGGGCACTGGACAGGACTACTCTGAGTGCTGTCCTACAGGGGTCGAGCACTAGTCATAAACCAGCTGGTGGCCGCTATGCTGTGGTACCAGCTGGTCACTTTGATCCCTCCCCCTGCATTTGTCACCAAGATACAGAGGAAGCTGGTGCACTTCTTCGGGAACAACAGGAAGCACTGGGTCTCTGCCACGGTGTTGAGTTTCCCGCTTAGGGAGGGCGGTCAGTCGTTGGTGTGCATCAGCACCCAGCGTGCGACTTTCCATCTTCAGACTCTGCAGAGATACCTCTACGTCGAGCCCCCTCCTAGGTGGTGTGCTCTGGCGACGTATTTCTTCCACCAGCAGTACAGCCTCAATTACGACACGCAGCTCCTGTTTGTGAGCCTGGGGCACGTCAGGACTGCCATGCAGGGGCTGCTTGTCTTTTACCAGGAACTCATCAGGGTCTGGAACAAAGTCACCACCAAGTGCAGCTCTCCCCCGCCTGGAGTGGCGGCTGTCCTGCAGGAGCTGCTGCTCGGGAATCCGTACCTCCACAACCACGGTTTTAGGTGGCAGACGAACGCGAGGGATGTGGCTGGTGAGGTGACCAGAGTCAGGGACCTGTTCGATGGTGGAGGAGTGGGCTGGATAGTGCCAGACCTGCTGGCACGGCGCCTAAATTGGGCCAAGGTCCGGCACGCGGCCAATGCCATCGAGTCACTAAAAACAGCACTGGGCCCTGACTCCGTTAGGTGTGTCGAGAAGGTTCAAGCATGTGGGGAGATCCCATCCGAACTGACCACCGCCCGGACGGAATTCCTCATCGGTGCCAAGCCTTTCAGTTCTGCGCAGACGGGTTTCTTGTAAGGGCTGCTCTTGCACACTCTCCACCTTGCCATCCTTGTCTGCCCTATGGACACGACATGGCGCACCATCCTGCCATCCAAAGGAGGCGGGGGTCGCCAATGGAGTGCACGCTACACGGGAGTCCTCCTTCTATTTATTGGGGATTTATCCTGGAGGGTGTTGCATGGAGCAGTCCCATGCAATAAGTTTTTAAGTCGGTTCACGGGCTCCCAGGTCGCCTGTATTTCTGCGGTCTGGAAGACTCCGTGTTCCATGTTTTTATTGAATGTGCGAGGTTGCAGCCCCTATTCCATTATTTAAAGGGGCTGCTCCTCAAATTCTGGTTGCACTTCAGTCCCACATTCCTGATCTTTGGACACCCTGTGCAGAGGGCAGTGGGCAGGTCGGAAGGCCTCCTCATAGGACTGCTCCTGGGCATGGTCAAATGGGCCATCAGCCGGTCCAGGCAGCGGGCAGTCGAGGGGGTCATTCAGCCCGACTGCCTGCCTCTCCTCTGCGGTTACATCCAAACCAGGGTGTCCCTGGAGATGGAGCACGTGGTGTCCACCGGTACGCTCGCGGCCTTCCGCGAGAGGTGGGCGCCGGAGGGACTGCAGTGCATCATCACCCCCGGCAACCAAATTTTAATTTGACCATTTAACGTTTGAAGTCTAATTTGTTTAATTGTCAGTTTTAGTACCCCCCCCCCCCCTTTAATTAGGGGCACTTGATTTAATGATTTATTGATTTACAGATTTACAGATGCAATAAAATAGTTGTAGAGCTGTTGAGTTGGAAATGGCTGAGCCAGTCATGTGATGTTCACAAGACTCAATAAAACTCCAGCCAATTGAGTTCAGGGGATCCATGATGAGGCATGTGGTTGTGAGTCTGGTGGATGAACTGGTAATGTGTAGTGTGATTGTTAAACCTTTGATAAAAAACAATTAGTTCTTAATAGCCATGTGTTGCCATGAATTCTTAAGCAAAGAACTCATAAAGCAAATATATTACAAATTGCTAAGTAACATTCATAAGGGATGTAAATAAATGTTTATCTTCACTGTGTCCTAATATGCTGATAGTGGTGCCATTTTGAGTTTATGAGAGCGAGTGAACTAAAAGTAAATGATCATGTAAAAGATTATGTAGACAATACGAAAAAGCCCTATTGTGTAATCTGACTATCCTCATGTGAATAGAGTACAAGCTATCAGAAAGCCAAGTAAACAGTAAACAATGGTTTCAGTATATCCATTGAGCTGATAAAACCCAGAGAATCGCTAGCTGGCAATGTATGCCATGGCATAATCAGCAAAACCTGTACATCTCCTATAGGAAATAGTTTCAAGGTCACCAGCAATTTACTTTATTGGAACTACATGGCTTAAAGAGTACAACAATACCATGGCTAGTTTATAATTAGATCTATGATTGCACTGTTTGCACATAATCAGAATCTATTGTTTTATCTCTGTGACATAGTCCAAAAGATTTTGTTTAATTGAAACCTCACTGCAATATGATTCCTTCCTCACATTATATATTATAGTCCTTCTTGTACAGGACTGTCATTATTGTAGAAACCAGGGGCTAGAAATTCCATAATTAGCGCTATGATTGTTTTTTGGGCGGTAATCGCAGCTTTTCATTTTTTTTTTTGCACCAGAATACCACTATGGCTGGCAACGCAAAATTCGGCAAACGGTGACCAGTGATAGCGGTAGCAGTAAAATCCGGCCTTGCACGACTGCATTTATGTGCCGGAGCCGAATTCAGCGATTTGAAAAAAAAACGGACCTTCAGCGCATATGCAATTTTTTTCCTCGACAAAATTTTCTTCAGATTTATTTTTTCCCCACGATTCTGGTCAGGTGTCAGTGTGTGCCTGTGCACGCGCAGTACACCCAGGTCTCAATCTGCCATTTTTCACAGACAAGAGAAAATGCAGGGTTATTATAGTAGGCAGAGGGCCACGAAATTTGGTTCCAATGCCAATGAAGCACTGATCACAGCAATTGAAAGTTGATGAGGGGCGTTTAATAGGAAGTAACCGCCCCCTTCCCCTCCCAGCCCCGCCCAGCCAGTATAAGCAGATTTTGGTCCTGTGTTGCTGAGGAGGTTTCCTCAGTTGATGACATTTGCAGGGACCACCAGCAATGCAGGAAGAGGTGGAATGACCATTGCAGGGTTGTGAGAGTAAATAATATTTTTATCGATGCACTCCTTGATTACTCAAATTGTAAATCTGACACATTATTAAGACTGCTTTTTTACATCTTAAAAGATGTTTCTGCATGTCGCTGTCTTCCTCATGAACCATGTGCAATTACCAGCGGCATTAAGCAGGCGACTGTATTAACTGCACACAGTATGGTATGAGTGCTTTGATGGCTATCTGTGTGTGCCACAAGAGCAGAAGGGCACTCTGGTAAACATTCCTATTGTCATTTTTCCAGGAAAAGTTGTCCCACAATCGCTGCGAGCAGCGGCGCACAGGCGGTGGTCCGCCCCAAACACATTCATTAACACATCCAGACATGGAGGAGAGAGTGGCTGGTCTAATTGGTGCCTCCGGGAAGTCAACACGGTGGTGAGGGTGATGCAGTCGGCCAGTTTTTTAGCTGTGGCCACAAGTTTCTCAGAGGAAGCCACATTCACAGGCTTCGTCCAATCCAAGGCAGAGGGTCCAAGTTGTGTGCAGCAATGCACCCCCAGGGTTGAACCCCATATGCCGTCTCTTCAGAGGTTGAGTTGGCAAAGCCAGTCTGCTGAAAGACAGGAAGACGCACACGTGGATATGGTGGGCCTGTCAAGGGAGAGCGTCGAACTCGGTCGAGAGCTCCTCCAGGCCCTGGGTGGCATTTCCGGCAACATTGCTGCACAATCTGCGATACAATCTGCGGACATGAGCGAGGGCACATTGAAGGTTGCAGCTGCGATGCGGGAGAACACCGAAGCTGTCAATGCCCTGCAGCAATTGATGGTCTCAACTTTTGGCACTGCAGCTCCCGTGACATACCACCCAGACTGACAGCAACAGTGAGTGGTGAGGACGAGCAAGAGCCTTCTGACTCAGGTGCTGGGCCTTCCATACTCTGAGCTTCTCCAGGGGGTCCAATGGCGTCTGCATTGTTTCTCCCCCAACAACAGCAGTGCTCTGCACGCCTTGCTGCACACCGTATTGGTCCCATCGTGGGTCGGGGTAAGGGCAAGAAGTGGGTGATATTTAAGATCAGGGGGGGAAAGGTGGCCACAGTTAAAAGACGTTTGGTGCAGCAGTTGTTTTGATGTTGCTTTGCTGTTGTTTTCCTGTTTTTGTTAATTTATAAACGTTTTTAAAGTTTTACAAATTGTGTTCAAGTTAAATATTTCAAAATTAAAGTTTACAAAGTTTCAAGAATGTACAAATGTTTCACAAATTTACAAATGTTTTATCAATTCTTTTTTTCACCTTAACCATTCTTGTGCAGTGTCTCAGTTGTAGAATAAAAGGGTGAATAGTTAACATGGTAGGATAGATTGGGCAGGCAACGTGAACCGTGCCTTTCACTGTTCAAGCAAAGCGTTGATTTATGAACTGCTGACGTAAGGCTTTTGCAGTGGCGACAGCTCCACGAGGCTTCCTCTATGGTGGTGCTGATGGGGGTAGTGGCATGGGTTAGGGTTAGCTCCTCGTCCTCCTCTTCATCCTCTTCCTCATCCTCCTCCTTCTCCTCCCCTCTCTCCTGAGGTGGTCCTGCAGGCCCCAGTGGCAAATCCTGTCCCCTCATGATGGCTAAGTTGTGTAACATGCAGCACACCATTGTGAACTCAGAGACCTGCTGAAGGGTGTATTGCAGGCGACCTCCAGAGTGGTCCAGGCATCAGAAGTGCTGCTTGTGCACACCAATTGTCTTTTCGACAATGTTGCGTGTGGCTATATGGTTGTCATTATAGCGATGCTTGGCTTGTGTCTGAGGGTTCTGGAGGAGGGTCTTGAGTCAGGTGGTGAGGCCATAACCTTTGTCCCCCAGCATCCAGCTCTGCCCTTGTGGCTGATGCTCAATCAGGTATGATACACTGCTCTCACGCAAGATGAAAGCATCATGGATGTTCCCTGGAAACTGGGTACTTACTGCCATGATGCGCTGAGTATGATCGCAAATGATCTGTACGTTCAGGGAGTGGAATCCCTTTCAGTTTCTGTTGCATATGCAATAACTCAATAGGCTTAGTACCGTGAACTCAATCAGGTGCGACCTGACTCTACTTTATTAGCTCTCAAAGTGAGGATTAAACATGGAGGCTTTCTTTATTTAGAAGGGCTGCACGTGTGTGTCTGTGGCCCAATGACCTCTGACAGTCGCTCCCCCTGGTGGCAGGTAAACCCAGGCATACATACATTACATCATTACCCCTGAAGATCTTGGTATCAGTCCTATTTACAAGTCGAAACGGTCCGGGGCTTTCCGCTCCCCAGTTGATCGTCTCAGTTCGATTTCAGATCTGGGTGAGCTCTCCAAGTCATTCATGACTTGAGGCTGGGTAGCCGATCTAATGGGTGTGGCAGTGTCCATGTCGGGGATTGAAGGTCTAAATTAATTGACAACACCAAGGTCTTCTGATGGCTGAATATGAATCGGTTGGTCATTGATGGTGTCTTCTTCAAGCTGTTCTGGTTCGTCTGTGTGTCGCAATTCCGTCTAATCAATGTGCCTCCTGCATGTTTGCCCATTAGTGAGCCTGACAATAAGCACCCTGTTAACCTCCTTGGCCGTAACAGTGCTATTGACCCACTTGGGGCCTTGACCATAATTTAGCACATACACAGGATCATTAATAGAGATGTCGCATGACACGGCAATGCGATCATGATACCACTGCTGATGTTGACGACTGTTTTTGACATGATCGTTAAGATCAGGGTGGACCAGAGAGAGCCTGGTCTTGAGACCTCTCTTCATCAACAGTTCAGCAGGGGGGACCCTGGTAAGCATGTGGGGTCTCGTCCTGTATCTAAGCAGTATGTGTGACAAGCGATTCTGTAAAGAACCGTGAGTTACGCGTTTCATGCTCTGCTTGATGGTTTGGACGGCCCGCTCCACTTGACCATTGGATGCGGGTTTGAATGGTGCTGACCTTACATGCTTGATACCATTGAGTCTCATAAACTCTTGAAACTCCAAACTCGTGAAGCACAATCCATTGTCACTCACAATGATGTTGGGCAGACCATGAGTGGCGAACATGGCACAAAGACTCTCAATGGTGGCTGTGGATGTGCTGGATGACATGATTACACATTCTATCCATTTGGAATATGCATCCACCATCACCAAAAGCATTTTGCCCAGGAAAAGACCCGCATAGTCGATGTGGCTCCTCGACCATGGTTTGGATGGCCACGACCACAGACTTAACGGAGATTCCACTGGTGCATTGCTTAACTGCATACAAGTGTTGCACTGATGCACACATGACTCCAAATCAAAGTCAATGCCAGGCCACTAAACGGGAGACCTGGCAATGACCTTCATCATCACAATATCGGGATGGGTACTGTGTAAATCCCTCACAAATCTCTCCCTGCCTTCCTTGGGCACAACAACACGATTACCCCATAGCAAACAATCAGATTGAATGGATAGTTCGTCTTTGCGACGGTTATAAGGTTTGATCTCATCACACACTTCCCTGGGAATGGTCGACCAATCACCACTAAGGACATAACGTTTTACAACCGATAAGATCGGATCCTGGTTGGTCCAGGTCCTAATTTGTTGAGCAGTGACAGGCGACCCTTCACTCTCAAGGGGATCCATGATCAACAATAGGTCTGCGGGCTGTGGTGTTTCCACCTCCAGCGTGGGCAACGATAAACGGCTCAATGGATCGGCACAATTTTCGGTGCCAGGTCTATGGCGAATGACATAATCACAGGCAGATATGTCAGCGCCCACCTCTGGATGCGGGACGACGTGTTGGTATTGATGTTCTGAAAACAAAGATATGAGCGACTTGTGATCGGTTTCAAGCTTGAAACGAAGCCCAAACAGATACTGGTGCATCTTTTTAATCCCATATATGCAGACTAAAGCTTCTTTCTCTACCATGCCATAGGCTTTTTTTGCTTTAGACATGCTTCTCAGCGCATACGCAACGGGTTGTAGTTTACCCGACTCATTGGATTGTTGGAGCACGCAACCAATCCCATGTGATGAAGCATCACAGGACAATACTAAACGCTTGCATGGGTCATAACGTACCAGCAATTTGTTGGAACAAAGCAGATTTTGAGCCTTCTCGAAGGCCTTGTCTTGAGAAAAAGATTAGTGAAGACAAACATAGGTCCCTAACAGACAGAATCAGGTGAATTTATAATGGCGAACAAAGAACTGGCAGGCCAATTGAATAAATACTTTGGTTCTGCCTTCACGAAGGAAGACACAATAACCTTCCGGAAATACTACGGGACCGAGGGTCTAGCGAGGAGGAACTAAAGGAAATCCTTAATTGTCAGCAAATTGTATTAGGAAAATTGATGGGATTGAAGGCCAATAAATCCCCTGGGCCTGATAGTCTGCATCCCAAAGTACTTAAGGAAGTGGCCCTAGAAATAGTGGATGCATTGGCAGTCATTTTCCAACATTCTATAGACTCTGGATCAGTTCCTATGGACTGGAGGGTGGTTAATGTAACCCCACTTTTTTAAAAAGGAGGGAGAGAGAAACCAGTGAATTATAGACCGGTCAGCCGGACATCGGTGATGGGGAAAATGTTGGAATCAATTATTAAAGATGAAATAGCAGCGCATTTGGAAAGCAGTGACAGGATCGGTCCAAGTCAGCATGGAGTTATGAAAGGGAAATCATGCTTGACAAATCTTCTAGAATTTTTTGAGGCTGTAACTAGTAAAATGTACCAAGGGGGAGCCAGTGGATATGGTGTATTTAGACTTTCAAAAGGCTTTTGACAAGGTCCCACACAAGAGATTAATGTGCAAAATTAAAGCACATGGTATTGGGAGTAATATATTGATGTGGATAGAGAATTGGTTGGCAGACAGGAAGCAAAGAGTAGGAAAAACGGGTCCTTTTCAGAATGGCAGGCAGTGACTAGTGGAGTACCGCAAGCTTCTGTGCTGGGACCCCAGCTATTTACAATATACATTAATAATTTGACAATTTGACAAGCTCCTGTGTCATATAGACCGACATCAGCTCCAATTTGGTGAACGACTTTCCCCTGGCTAGCGCTGCAAACAGGTCATCAGCCTTTGGTAACGCGTACTGATCCTGTATCGAAATTTGGTTGATCGTAACCTTGTCGTCTCCACAAATCCTACCAGTGCCATCACTCTTTAGCTCAGGAACAATGGTACTAACCCATTCGTTAAATTCGACCGGTGAACTGACCCCTTCATGTTGGAGTCTGTCCAGTTCAATTTCGACCTTCTCCCTCATCATGTACGGGACCACCCAGGTTTTGTGATGGACGGGTCTTGAATCCGAGTCCAGGTGGATCTGCACCTTGGCTCCCATGAAGATGCCGATGCCCGGTTCAAACAGCAAGGGAAATTTGCTTAGCAATTGAGCACACAAAGCTGTCAAAGCTTTAATATCGTTCCAGTTCCATTTTATTTTTTGGAGCCAATTCCTGCCAAACAGCGTTGGACCATTGCCTGGAACGATCCACAGCGATAGATCATGAACCGCCCCATCGTACAACACCTTGACTGCTGCAATGCCAATCACTGGTATGAGCTCTTTGTTGTAGGTACGCAATTTTGCATTTACTGGACTCAGCTTGGGTTTCAGAGCATTGGTGTCCCACAGCTTTTCAAAAGTCCTCTGGCCCATAATTGACTGACTCGCACCTGTGTCTAATTCCGTAGATACTGGCATGCCGTTGAATTTTACTTCAATCATTATCGGTTGGCTTTTTGTCAGGAACCAATGTACACTATACACTTCCTCCTCGGCTATCTCGGATTGCATTGCTGGATCTGCTCTGGATCGGTCATCATCATCCACGTGGTGTGTCACAGCACACTTGCTGAGCTGCGGACACATCTGCTGAAGGTGTCCCATTTTCGCACAGCCTCTACAAATATACTTTCTGAAACGGTACTGATGAGGCCGATGATTGCCCCCACAACGCCAACAGTGTGAAATCAGATTCGTGCTCAATGGCGGTCGAAGAGCAGCTACAGGTTTCGCAAACGCAGTCGGGTAGGCCCTGCCAGGTGTAGCTCTGCCAACCGACGACACAATTTGGTGCACGGTACTTGCCGTGGAGTTCCGACTCTGCGGAGATATCTGCTTTGTACTATCGACCGTGGTCAGGCAAGCCTGGGCGATCATGATGGCCTTGTTCAGATCCAGCGTCTCCGCAGCCAACAGCTTCCGCAGGATCACCTCATGGTTTATGCCTATTACAAAGACATCGCGCAGCATGTCTTCCAGCGCGGTTCCAAACTTACACGGCCCAGCGAGACGTCTCAGGTCAGCAACAAATTCCGCCACGTCCTGGCCCTCAGAACGAACATGCTTGTAAAAGTGATATCTCGAGATAATGATGCCTTCTTTAGGTTTGTGATGGTCCCGAATCAGAGCACACAATTCCTCATAGGTCTTTTCTATTGGACGTGCAGGTGAGAGCAGATTCTTTATGAGGCCATAGATTTTTGGACCACAAACCGTGAGGAAAACCGCCCTGTGCCTAACTGGGTCAGTGTCTTCATCATCTTGTTGGCCACGAAGTACTGGTCGAGGTGATCTGTAAAATCCTCCCAGTCTTCTCCCTCCATGAATCGCTCCAGGATTCCAACGGTGCTCATTTTTTGGTTTTGTCTGTGAAAGGTCGTATCGTGCTTCATCGCCAAATGTTGCGTACGCAATAACTCAATAGGCTTAATACCGTGAACTCAATCAGGTGCAACCAGACTCTACTTTATTAGCTCTCAAAGTGAGGATTAAACATGGAGGCTTTCTATATATACTAGGGCTACACGTGTGCGTCAGTGGCCCAATGACCTTCGACGGTGGCTCCACCTGATGGCAGGGAAACCCAGGCATACATACATTACAGTTTTGGTAAACCTCTGGCTTCTCTAAAGGTGCTCACAGGGTGATGTGCGTACAATCAATGGCAGCCTGAACCTTGGCAATTCAAGCAAAATCCACAGCCCTCTCATTCTGTGCCTCTTTGGTCATTGTGAACGTCATAAAGTCCATCCTGCGTGCGTACAGTGCTGTAGTCAACTGGCGAATGCAGCTATGTGTAGCGAACTGCGAGATGCAGCAGATGTCCCCCGCTGATGCCTGAAAGGAGCCGGAGACATAGAAAACAAGTGCCGCAGTCACCTTCACTTCGACGGGTAGTGCAGTCCTGATGCTGCTGGTAGGCTGTAGGTCTGCCTTTATGAGCTGGCATATCTCTGTGACCACCTCTTTTTGAATGCACTGTGCCTCAGAGAGCTGCAGGTATGAGCGCTGTTCCTTGTAAACTCATCGGAGTAAGGCGTCTTCTCCATACGTCTGTAAGCTCTTTGATTATGCTTAACATGCTCTTGAATAATCCTTCTTCCAGCTTGATGCTGCATAGAAAAAGCAGCCAGCAATAATGGCAGAGATATTATAGTCCACATTCTTTTAAATGTCCTCAAATGTCCTCAAATAGCCTTAAAAACGACAATAAACTCACAAAAACCTCAATGTGTAAAATGCAGCCTTCCCTCCAAAAATGTTATGCACTGAACTTCTGCTCCGTTTTTCAAGATGGTGTCATTAGTACTGGGTGCGTCGTGGGTCTGAGCAGGTAAGACGATACTTTCTGGCCTGTTTTTGGGTGGGTGGTAAAAATGGCGGTACTGACAAATTTTCCACCCGTGGCGATAGCGGAACATTGTATGCCGATTGATGTCACAAAAACGATTTTAAAAATGGGCGGGCGATAATTTTTATTGCCGATGTAAAACCGCTGCTGAGTTTTCCGTCTGGGCGCTACATTTTGTGCGGCGCGTTTACTGCCCCCCCAAAAAAAACACTTTTTCCATTCCGCAACGGCGGTAAAACAGGTGCAAACGTGCTGAATTTCTAGCCCCAGATCGAATAAGTTGTGCAGTGTATAGTCCACTGGCATGATTGCCATAGAAATACTTTATTTTCCTTCACCCTTAAATCCCTGGACAGTAATTGTGATTGTTCACATTCACTGACATGTGCTTCCATTGTATTTGATGGAACAGTTCATGGGTCATTCACAAACACTGTAAACAGCTTCAATCTATCTGAAAAATGAACCACTAATTAACAAGTGACAGCTCAAAAAGAATTATAATTTATAATTCCTACAGCGATAATATATAAGCTGTAAAAAAAAATTAACTTTGCTGTTTGTGAATTATCCAATTTGCATGTAAAAATTCCAACGTATTGGCCCTGAAATACCGGTCTTGCCGCGTCCGTACGGACCCAGTGAGGCCTCATAAAAGTCGGTTTTCGGCGCACAATGTGCATGCACCAAAAAACGGCTTTTCCAATCTGTCATGATATCTCTTGACAGATCCTCCACATCCCCACAGGAAGGACATTCACGCGGGAGAGATTGTGCTATTTGCCCATCTCTTGCCCAGCGAATGTCCGTCAAACTCTTGTGCCTGGTAAAACCAGGCGCATAGCCTACTTTTATCGGCATAAGAGTTGTAAAACATATACAAATAAAATTTAAAACATATTTTTATGTTAAAAACCCTGTCCACTAAGGTAAGTTTATTTTAAGCCCTATTAAAATATTTTTTTTAAATCGAAAAAATATTTTTTTTTTCAAAAACATTTAATTAACTTTAATTTCAATTATTTTTATTTTTTATGTTGTGTTGGGGTGATTTAGGGGGTATTCTCTTCGATAGAGGGAGCTGGGGGTCCTTATGCATGAAACACAACAAGTTAGTATGCAGGGACAGCAATTGATCAGGAAGGCAAATGGAATGTTGGCCTTTATTGCAAGGGGGATAGAGTATAAAAGCAGAGAAGACCTGCTACAACTGTACAGGGCATTGGTAAGGCCACACCTAGAGTGCTGCATACAGTTTTGGTTTCCATATTTAAGGAAGGATATACTTGCATTGGAGGCTGTTCAGAGAAGGTTCACTAGGTTGATTCCGGAGATGATGGGGTTGACTTATGAAGATAGGTTGAGCAGGTTGGGCCTATACACATTGGAGTTCAAAAGAATGAGAGGTGATCTTATTGAAACATATAAGATAATGAGGGGGATCGACAAGGTGGATGCAGAGAGGATATTTCCACTCATAGGGGAAACTAAAACTAGGGGGCATAGACTCTGAATAAGGGGCCACCCATTTAAAACTGAGATGAGGAGGAATTTCTTCTCTCAGAGGGTTGGAAATCAATGGAATTCTCTGTCCCAGAGAGCTGTGGAGGCTGGGTCATTGAATATATTTAAGGCGGAGATAGACAGATTTTTAAGCGATAAGGGAATAAAGGGTTAGGGAGAGCAGGCAGGGAAGTGGAGCTGAGTCCATGATCAGATCAGCCATGATCTTATTAAATGGTTGGAGCAGGCTCGAGGGGCCAAATGACCTACTCCTGCTCCTATTTCTTATGTTCTTATGTTCTTATAGTAATAGGAACTCAGAGATACAGTGTTCCCATTATCATCAATGAGAATGGTTGCTCAGTCCCACGTGACTCTAGCTTCTGCATCGTATCTTCAAGACATGGACACGCTGCAAAGCATGGGAAGAGAGGCTTCTGACTGGAATCCAAGGCGCTTCTGGGACCACCGGGTACTTACATAGAGAAGTTTCGGGTCAGAGGAAATTCGTCCGAATGAAGCCTCTGACCTGAATTTTAGGCCCACTATGTAAAACTACTTTATCGCTTTAAGCAAAAATTTTAGTAATCTCTTTCTCAAAGTAATTTGCAGAAGGCCAAGGGAACAACATTAAAATTGTACAGTTTATATGCTTGTTTGTATTGAACACTGTGTTTGTGACTTCTGTACAAACATTGCATAAATGTAACATGATTCACAGAGAGCTCAATGAATCTTAGCTATGTCTCTGTACAGGTTGTAATGAGCTATTGACTTGAGGGTGTGATGCCTACACTGTATTTTATGGGAATAATCAATCATTGCATAACGCACAAACATTAGTGACTATCACCTCGAGCAAAAGGAAATACATGGGCCTATTTTATATGGCTTAATAGCATCTCAGCGAAACCCTTTCGTTAGCCTTTTGAATACAAATATCACATTATATCTAACCATACCGAACATCAAACCATTGTTTCCCAGGCTGTCTCTGACCTCACCTTCTCTGAATATTTTCACTCCTCCCCACCCCCCACCACCTCCAACCAAACTCGCACAGCCCACTTTTACTTCTTTCCCAAGATCTACAAACAGGACTGAACCGGTAGAACTATCATTTCAGCTTGTTCGTTCCCCATGAAACCTATTTAATCTTACCTCAACATTATCGTTTCACCCCTAGTCCAGTCTCTTTTGACCAGCATCTGTCACTCTTTCAACGCGCTCTGCCATTTTAATCATTTCCAGTTCCCTGGCCCTAATTGTATTCTTTTCACCGAGGAGTCCCATCCACTGTGGCTGACACTGCTCAACCATGTCCATCCCATTTCTCATACTTCCGTCCTCACCCCTGCTCCTCCATCTGAGAAGCATGATAGGATCCATCTTGTCCACACCTTCCACCCCATCAGCCTCCTCAACGGATCATCCTCTTCCGTTTCCACCATCTCCAGCATGATGTCACCATGAAACACATCTTCCCTTCCCTCCCCTTTCTGCATTCCGAGGGAAGTACTTCACAGTCAATGATGTACTTTTGAAGTGTAGTCACTTGTAATGTAGGGAACAAACAGCAGTAAGATAAATGACCAGTTAACGTGATGTTGGTCGAGGGATACACGCATGACAGGAAAAAATGAGAAACCCCTGCTCTTCTTCAAATAGCATCATAGGATTATGTCCAAGTGAGATGGCAGGTGGGGCCTCAGGTTAACATATCATCCAAAAAGACGTCACCTCTGACTTTCAGCACTCCCTCGGTACTGCACTTAAGTGTCATCCTAGATTATTAGCTCAATCCTACAGAGTGGGGCCTGAACTGACAATCTTCTGACTCAAAGGCTAGCACTAAGCCAAGGCTGATATTTTCTGTCATTGTCTTGGGAGTGAACTGATGACATACAATACAGATAAATTTGGGAGCTGTTCCACCCAGTAAGCAATAGTTTTAATCATTATCCAGGGTAGATTCCATGGCCCTGATATTCCATGGGAGTTCCTCCAATTTCCCACTGTCCTAACACTTGGCAGGAGACCAGCAGAACCTTGAGAGAACTGAAATACATGACTATTTGTAGTAACTTGCGCTATTTCCCTGGAGTTTCACTGGACCCCGCTGGAGTTAGGGTGGGAGACCAGGAGAACCTCTGCGGAATTTCAGGGCCCATGTATTATGAATGAGAAAAGACTACTGTAACTGTTGAGTAGTTTGCTAGCACTCACTGTCCAGGCTCACACATGAAGAACGGTCACTTGCGTGTGGTACTGGGAGGAATCTGTTTCTTGATGAAACAAAGTTCAGGAGATGAGAGAAGAAAAGGGGAGAAACCAATAAAAAAATGTAAAAATAAAATTGCTGGCTATAAATTAACGTATTACAAAAAAGGTAAACGTGTCAGCTTGGCTTAGTTGCTAGCACTCACATTAATGAGTTAGAAGTTGAGGATCAGATCCCCACTGCAGGGCTTAAAGCATATAATCTATGTTAACAATTCAACCATGTTCTGAGGGAGTGTTGCAGATATGCTGTCTTTTAGTTGAGACATTAAACCAAAGCCCAGCTTGTCTGTTTGAGAAAGAAAAGAAAGACTTGCATTTAAATCGTGCCTTTTACAACCACCGGGTATCCCAAAATGCTTTACAGCCAATTAAGTACTTTGTGACATGTAGTTCTTGTTGTAATGTAGGAACCATGGCAGCCAATTTGTGCACAGCAAGCTCCCACAAACAGCAATGTGATAACAACCAGATAATCTGTTTTAATGATGTTGATTGAGGGATAACTATCGGCCAGGACACGGGGGTAACTCCCCTGCTCTTCTTCGAAATAGTGCTGTGGGATCACTTACATCCATCTGAGCGAGCAGATGGGACCTCGGTTTAACATCTCATCCAAACAACAGCACTTCTAACAGTGCAGCACTCCCTCAGTACATTTTTGTGCTCAAGTCTCTGGAGTGGGACTTGAACCCGCAACCTTCTGACTCAGTGGCAAGGATACTACCAACTGAGCCAGCTGACACTGTGCTCAGGTAAATGTGAATGTTCCCATGGAATTATTCTGAGAAGAATAGGTTCTCCTAAGTCCTGACCAACATTCCTCCTTTGCACAACACCACCAAACCCAAATTTGTTGGTCATTCATCTCGATGTTTGTGGGATCTTGCTGTTTGCAAAGTTCCTCTTTTGCTTGCCTTCACTACAGCAGTGATTAAAGTAATTCATTGGCTTTGATACATCCTGAGCATGTCAAATGTACCATATAAATGCAAGTTCTTTTGTAAGATTACATTGTAGGTGCTTATCATGTGATATTGTCAGCAATTCTAAATCCTAGCACTGATCAAAAACATTTATATCTTATTTTTTGCATTGTTTAGAGGTAAGTTCCAGAGTACCTGATTGGGCCAATGTTGCCTCTGACCTGGTAGATGCTCATTGTTTTTTGTGTTTCTTCAGTGTGTAACTTTGCTTTTATTTAAAGATTTTGAACGTAAACCTCTGACTAATGTTTGTGACTCATAATGGATTAATCCAATAAATGAAATTTCCATTTGAAGCTCATGACCAGTTCTTTGTGATGTAATATTAAAAATGGAGAACTTTCCTGGATCTTAAATCATGCTTTGGTTACTTTGGGCAGGTTAGTAATGCAGAAAATCTGCATTTCAGAGTTTTAGATTTTAGAGTTTTATAAGAGGCTGAAATTGCCCCTTTCAAAGAGGCCCGTTAGCACCACCGGGGGCGGATAGCAGAAGCGCCTCCCCCTAGAATTGCCCCCATCATTGTGGGGGCGATAATGACTTTGCACAGCACCTCCCGATTAGCGCCTCAGGTTGTGGCGTACACGGCAATTACGTTATCGCGTGCGCGCCGACCTCTTATCGCCCAGCGCGGGAAATTGCCTGTGGGACGCGAGGCTGGTGAGGGGTGATGTCAACAACAGCTTCCTGCCAGGGTCCTCTTTAAAGGGGAGGGCCTTTGCGTTGCATCCGCCATGTTTTTCTATCGGCCGACTTTTCAGTCAGCCTGACAGTAGCAGCTGTTGCTTCAGCCGGGCTGCCATCATGCAGGCCGACACCCTCTGTTGGGTTCCATGCCACTGGTCCTGCCGAAAAAGTCCCTGGTGGCCCAGCGGTGGCCACCAAAGCCAATGCAGAGTTTGCAGCCACCCTCCCCTTTAAAAGAATGGGAGGGGCATTAAGTGTCAGCACTAAATGGAGCGGCCATGCAGCGCTGAATTAATTACCGCCATGCTGATGTATTCAGCGCAGCGCTGAGAAGTGTGCCCCGCTATCACCCCGCGAGCACCTCGGAAATGAGGCGGAATGCCACAGACAACGCTCCGCCTCGTTTCCGGGACGCTCGAGTCCAATTCAGCGAGAAAGGCGGTACTTCTGTTCTGCCCAATTATACACCACTGTGGTACATTAGATGTTGCCTGGGCTGCAGTTTTTCATGGCCTCAAAATTTGTGGCCGCCACAAAAGCTGCCGGTGCCACCGTGGCTGAGGGTTAGCGGCCGTCGAACATGGTGGCGCTGGCAGGTCCAAAATATTGGTGCTGTGGATTAATTATGCTTAGCACAATTCTTAACTCATGGTGGAACACCGTCCTGGTGGCATTGGTCCCAGCAGGGGTCTCCAATTTGGCATGGCCCAAGCTTGGCTACCGTAAGAACAATCTCTCTGAGGAGCAATGCCTTCTGAAATGTAAAAAATAAAAATGATGCAAAATATGCAATTTTTAGCTCTTGCAGCTCAACTGCCTTTTGAAAAAAAAAACATTTAAAAGAATTTCCAAATGGGAGTCTTCAGCTCTTAAAGTTAAATTCCTGGCCACGCCTAAAACAATAGGAAAAGTGCTTTCCTGCCCTCCGCACAGCACAACATCACCCTTGTGCCTTCCTCATTTCACACATTCAAGAAATGCAGCCTGCCCAGCCAGTGGTTGACCAAGAAGTGTAGAAGGAGGAAGAGGAAAAGAGGAAAAGAGGGAGGCAGAGGAGGAGGAGATTCTTACTGCTTACAGTAACAGATTTCTTCAAGTCTAACTTCTTCCTGATATCTATGATTTGTCCCCTGCCTGCTGAACCAGGTGCTTCTGGAAGCATGAGTATCTATCTATCCCATAGAGTCCCTCCCTTAAGCAGGTCTTCTATAATCTTACTTGTGGATCTCGCTCTCCCCTGCCTTGATTTCTGCATTCTCAGCAAAGTTGCTGCAGTAGCAGCTGGCCTGGGCTCCTCTGCATCATTTCAAGACTTATATACCTGATCATTGCACTTAATAAATGCCACTTTCCATTACTTAAGGTTATTTCACGTTAAATAGTCTGCTGTGTAGCATTAAAGCTCATGCTTCAGCACACTAGTGAAATCAGTAAAATCAAGCATCAAACAGCTTACCTTGTAATTCTTAAAAATTTCAAAGACTAGACTTTCGGCACATCATTGGCTATTTAGCACCCATATAAGGGCTGAGAATCAGGCTATCGCCCATATTTGATGAAAAATGGAAACTAGCCCCCGATTATCGTCCATTTATCGCCGGCGCAACTTTCCACATACAGGAATGAGCTGCATCGCCCGGCCTATTTTTAAAAAAATATGACGTCATCCTCATGCAAGGCCCAGGATACTGTTTATAATGGAAACTAGCGCCCAGATTATCGCCGAGCGCTACTTTTGGCATTTCGCCCATAATTCGCCCAAATGATCGCTTGCTCAAAAAGACGCTCAAGAAAAGTTGCAATCAATTGACCTTAACTCAGCAGTATGGATGCCATTTTGTAACTCGGAGGATCTTTAATATAAGGCAGTTTGAAGTGGTTGAGAGGAGAAATAATTTGTGAGCGATTTTAAAGGCGTTTTTGAATCTTGCCATTGTGGTTAATTTCCAGTTTATATTGTATTTGTTGAGGACAATTTAAGAAGACAGATTAGGGCATTTATAGTGATTTATAGTGATGGGACCTCTAATTTCTCAACCAGTATTGATGACTACTCACATGCTGCAGAATAGAGATGGGAGAAGGTTCATTGAAGAGGATTATGTGCCCAATCAAAGAGGTGGAAGACTGCTGAGGAGATGGAGACATTACAGCCAACGTATTTATAGGGATAAGCGATCATACCTGGACTTGTCCGATAACACGTGTGTTAAAGGCTGCGATTCCGAGAGGAGATCGTCAGTGAGATATGACAGCTCATTAGGGGAGAGCTGCAGCCTACCAGCACCATCAGGACCGCACTACCCATTGAAGTTAAGATTACTGTGGCACTTTCCTTCTATGCATCGGGCTCCTTTCAGGCCTCGGCTGACGACATTTGCTGCATCTCTCAGCATATCACACATTTCTGCATTCAAAAGGTGACTGAAGCCCTTTATGCGCACAGGATGGACTTTATAAACTTCCCTATGACCAGGGAGGCACAGAATGAGAGGGCTTTGGGGTTTTCGAGAATAGTAAACTTCCCCAACATGCAGGGTGCAATAGGCTGCACGCACATCACCATGCGAGCACCTTTACAGGATGCAGAGTTGTTTCGGAACCGAAAGGGATTCCACTCCCTGAATGTACAGCTTGTTGTCGACCATAAGCAAATAATCATAGCAGTAAATGCAAATTTTCTAGGGAGCATCCATGATGCACACATCTTGCGTGAGAGCACTGTCTCTGATCTGTTTAAGAGTCAGCCACAAGGTCACGGTTAGATGCTGGGGGATAAAGGATATGGCCTTGCCAGCTGGCACATGACCCACCTGTATAAGCCCAAGACAGAAGCCGAGAAGGGCTACAATGAAAGCCATATAGCCACACACAATATCGTCAAAAAGATAATTGGAGTCCTGAAGCAGCGCTTCAGATGCCTGGACCACTCAGGTGGCAACCCACAATACCACCCTGAGCAGGTGACTGAGTTCATTATGGTGTGCTGCATATTGCATTACCTAGCTATAAGGAGAGGATAACAATTGCTGGGTGGGACTGCCGGTCCACCTCAGGAGAGAGGGGAGGCAGAAGAAGAGGACGATGAGGAGGACAATCAGCCTGGCGATGAACCCAGGCCCCATGCCCCCGCCCCCACACCACTGGAAAAACCCCGCGGTAGTTACGCAGCTGAAAAATTGTTTCTTCAGCAGCTCATAAATGAACTCTTTACGTGAAATTACATTGGTGCCAGTTACAGTTGCGTTACGTTTCATCCTTGCCTGGCCTAGCCTGGCCATTGTTTACAACCCTTGTATTGATGTTTTACCTTACATTATTGGAAGACACTTCACAACATTTGTAAAGTTCAATAACATTTTTCAATAACAAGTGATGTAAAATATTTTTTAACAAACTATAACACACCCCCCCAATCCCCAGCAGTCAACAACATTTTTAACAGAACAATATAACGATAATACCCTCCCACCATCCCCAACAGTCAACATTCAACACATTTTTAAAAATAATAAAATAACAATAATTTACGTCCCCCCCCCCACCCCCCCCCACTCCTTGCGGCCATGCTTTGCTCCTCTAACTTTACCCCCCATCGTCGTAATCCACATTTTCCCACTTAATCCCCTAGTAACGGGACGAAGATGTCTTGCAGCAGAGCATGTCGAGGGCTGCTGCTGTGGGCTGGGGGGAGGCGGTGGGGGGATGGGTGACGTTGGTAGAATTACTTCAGTGGATTGGGGAGAAGACGTTTGCGAAGAAACGTCTTCCAAGTCAGAAGGAAGTTCTTCCTCCTGTCTCGCATCTGTCGTACTGGATGGTGGTACGGCACCTTGGGGCTCAGTGCTGTATCCTGAAACTATTGCGTGCCACAAGGCATCAACAGAGTTGGTTGTTTGCCCCATTGCCGCAACCATCTGCCCCATGCCCTCCAAGATTCTGGCAGATAGTGTGGCAATGTTGCCGGTCAACCCACCAATCGCCTGGAGGAGCTCTCGATCTATGTCGACGCTCGCCCTCGACAGTGACACCATGTCCTCCTTGACATCTGCCTGTCGCAGCGCATGCCTACCTCGCCAACTCAACCTCCGTGGGGTCGGCATGGATACTGGATGACTCAGAGTGCCCTGCTGCAAGCCGCTTGGCTCCGCTACGTGGCAGCAGGTACCACAGATGACCCTTCAGGCTCATCATCCTCCTCCTCAGTCGTATCTTGTTCTTGTTCTTCCCCCGTGGTCAGCACGACCTGCAGCCATTGGGGTGATGCTCCAGGGGCCTCCTGTCATGCCTGGGGAGCTTGGGGAACTGGAAAACATAATTGAAGTTAGTAGAAGAGAAAGGGAGACACGAGATGATTGCGCTGCGCAGGCATATGTACGAGAAACAACATTACTGCAATAAATGTGAACGAGAGACATTACATATGATTAACATGAGAGTACTGAAGAGTACAGAAGCTGCATGCATAACATTACATCATTCATATATTATAATCAAATGGCATTAAATTACTTTAAATTACCACTGGTTTACACATTACTCACGTGGCGCAACAACGGGATCTGCACCACCACAGGTGATAAAACGATTATGTAAGCTTACTAAGGCTGTGGCACGCTCCTCCAGATTGGTCATAGTGTGAAGGTCAGCAGGCCCTCCTCTGGTCTGCCTCCACTCCGCCTGATTCTTAGATATCTTCCTCTGCAAACGTGACAAGAGCAAGGCATAAGCTAATTGCCTAGGTACTATTAAGGAAACACAACAGATATTGTAATCCATAATTAGTCAACCCACATACTATTCATCGTTAACGTTAACGTTATATGCTAATACGATTTATATCCAATGGATTCATGGCTGTAACATCTATGTTCAGAGAAAATATCTAATAAGATCATGTTTAGGAACTAATGCTTGACACCAATCCTCTCGCATACAATCTCCAGGAAAGGCCCCATGGCACAGGCCGTGCCATTCGGCACCTGAGGGGAGGGAGGCAGTTTATTAGAAGCATTGGAAGTCCCAGAGGGACCGCTGTTGAGCTGGTTAGTTTGGCAATGACAAGACCATGAGAGGAGGGGGCACCATGTCCCTGGGCTGTGCTCGGAGCCCTCCGTGTGGCCAGAGCTAATGTCCCAAAGTGTCCCAGGGCATGCAGTGAGCCAGGGCAGCTCTCCCCCCCAGTCCAGGCTAGGTCACTGTGTGATGGGCAGCAGCCAGAGAGACTCACACAGTCTGGGCAAAGCTGACCGGACCCCTCCACGTTCAGTCGTGACCCTATCCACCAACCCAACCAAAAAGGAGACAGTGCCCAAGTTAAAGAGTTGCTCACAGCACACAAGCAGCAATATAATTTAATAATTCTCCTTCTAAACTAAAGTGGTAGAAATGTCGAGTGTTTGCAGTCTGTCTGTTTCCAGTTATTCCTTTGGCCCCAATTTTTGATCAAAGTGTTTAAATAATAATTAATACCGTTGATTAAGTTTAAGGCATCTCAGCAACATTAGAGTAAAAGGGCGCAGGTTCCAACCCCAGTCCAAATCTTAACAGGGAAGGTACCCAAGATTACCCAGCTTAATTACAATCTGGCAGATTTACATTCTAATTAATGAGTCAGTGCATCATTACAATTATAAATAATTTAATACTTACTCTTGCAGATGAAACAAGACTGTTCCAGCGCTTGCGGCACTGGTCTGCCTCTCGTCTATTTTGGCCACAGATGATACTATAGCAGTGATATCCAAATCGCTGACGAAGTTCTTTGCCTGAAAAAAAATGGGCATGCACAAAATGGCCGTTGCTGTGAATGCCAGCCTTGCACAACTGAATACATCACTATTGCCCATTTCACATCGCTAAGGCTATTGGCCAAAGTAAAAAGGCGAAACTAGAGGTTTTTAAAATGGGCATTATTCCAGCGATCCTGAAAAACATAAAAAGCACTAACGCCGGAAATATCGCCCATTTTTGGATGATAGAGATCATAGTGGAAAGTCTAGCCCTATTTTCGAATCGTTAGCTTTTTTGAAGCAGTTGATTTGTTTTTTGCTCATTCTCTGGGTTTGGCGTGTATGCTCTTCCTGGTTAATACCATCTGTCCCCAGATTCCTCCTGCTGTTCTTTCAATGCTGTAGTCTAATATGACCTTTGCGCTGTGTTTTTAGTCTTGATTTGGCTCTTCTGGCCTTCCCTGAGAGACATAGTTGGCACGCTGGTCTTCAGATAATTGCAGCTAGAGAAATGTACTTTCTGCCAAGTGTAATTTAAATCGTTCCATCAGTCGAGTCCCTGCTGTCTAAAGCCAGTTTGCCAAAATTTCCCCTGATAATATTTTTTCTGGTTTCTGGGAATTGCATCACTTTAGTGCCTAGCTGTGGGCTCTAAAAGCAAGAACCCTGCTTAGTACTTAAAATTAAATTAAATGGACTTTGGAGAGTGTGAACCTTCTCTTCCCATTAAGACTTTAGATTCTTGCAGATGGAATCAATTGATGCATTGAATTACATAGAATTTCATAGAATATACAGCACAGAAACAGGCCTTCCGGTCCTGTTTTATCATTTCATCATTTCTACCCTGTTCTATCCTTTATTAGTTCCAAAGTGGATGACCTCACATTTGCCTACATTGAAATCCATTTGCCCATTCACTTAATCTATCAATACATATTTGTAATTTTATGCTTTCATCTACACTGCCTACAATACCGCCTATCTTTGTGTCATCAGAAAATTTGCATATGTGGTTTTCTAACCCATCATCTAAGTAGTTAATAAATACAATGAAGATTTGAGGCCCCAACACAGATCCCTGTGGGACACCACTAGTCATATGCTACCAATTAGAGCACCTGCCCATTATTTCTACTCTCTGTCTCCTGCCACTCAGCTAATGTCCTAATCAGGTCAATAATTTGCCTTCAAATCCGTGGGCTTCAACCTTAGTTAACAATCTCTTATGAGGGACATTATCAAATGCCTCGGAAAGTCCATATAAATACCATAATAACATCGATAGAAATATTCCTGTCCACTACTTTAGTCACCTCTTCAAAAATTTCAATCAGGCTCATCAGGCAAGACCTACCTTTTACAAATCCTTAAGTGTTGTGATGAGGAGTCCCCTGATGGCTACTGCTCGCCCCCTCCCGATTGACTCTCTCACCGGACTTACCCAAGGCCTTTGGCCAGTGTCTGAGCTGCCCGATCATATTGCCCCCAACCCTGCTCGGCCCATCGACCGGAGAGCTGCCTCTGGGGCCTCGACTAATGGTTGCAGCACACTGGTCATGTGCAAATGAGATCAGTGGGCCGATGTGCCATGGTCCTATCACTAGCCTCTTTAGTTATTTGCAGCAGCCCTGGATAGCAGCCGAATTCAGGCGAAATCTAATTTCAAGGATTTCTAATTGCTTCGAGCATTTTTGTATTGGTCCCACCTCCCCCAGAACCAGTTCCAATGTCCCAGGAATTTGAATCCCTCCCTTCTGCAACACTCCTCAAGCCACGTATTCATCTGAGCTATCCTGCGATTCCTACTCTGACTAGTACGTGGCTCTGGTAGCAATCCTGAGATTACTACTTTTGAGGTCCTACTTTTTAATTTAGCTCCCTAAATTCTAGCTCGCTAAATTCGTCTTGTAGGACCTTATCCCATTTTTTACCAATATCGTTGGTACCTATATGCATCACGACAATTGGCTGTTCACCCTCCCTTTTCAGAATGCCCTGTAGCTGCTCCGAGACATCCTTGACATTTGCACCAGGGAGGCAACATACCATCCTGGAGTCTCGGTTGTGGCCGCAGAAACGTCTATCTATTCTCCTTACAATTGGATCCCCAATCACTATAGCTCTCCCACTCTTTTTCCTGCCCTCCTGTGCAGCAGAGCCAGCCACAGTGCCATGAACTTGGCTGCTGCTGCTCTCCCCTGATGAGTCATCCCCCTCAACCGTACTCAAAACGGTGTATCTGTTTTGCAGGGCGATGACTGCAGGGGATCCATGCACTACCTTCCTTGCACTGCTCTTCCTGTTGGTCATCCATTCCCTATCTGGCTGTGTACCCTTTTCCTGCGGTAAGGCCAACTCACTAAACGTGCTACTCACGTCATTCTCAGCATTGTGGATACTCCAGAGTTCATCCACCCGCAGCTCTAGAGCCACAACGCGGTCCGTCAGGAGCTGCAGATGGATGCACTTCCTGCACACGTAGTTGCCAGGGACACCTGAAGCGTTCCCGACTTCCCACATAGTACAGGAGGAGCATAACACGTGTCCGAGCTGTCCTGCCATGACTTAATCCTTAAATTGGCAACAACAATGCTAAAGGTTACTGACTGATATAGAAAGGAAAAAGAAAAACTACTTCCCAATCACCAGCCAATCACTTACCCCATTGGCTGTTAAGTCACCTTTCGATTTCTTTCTACTTCTTTTTTGCCTTTTCTCCCCACTGCAGCTGCACCGGCCGGCCTCTCCTCCAACCTCTCGAACCTCATCCTCGACGCTGCCACTCCCCACTGACTGCTGGGCCTTTATAGGCCTCTTCTCCGACCTCCCAAGCCTCCTCCTCAACGCTGCCGCTCCCTGACTGACTGCTGAGCCTTTATAGGCCTCTCCTCCGACATCCCGAGCCTCCTCCTTGAAGCCAAGTTCAACAGCCAAGTTCATGGCACGGTGGTTGGCTCGGCTGTGCAGAAGGGCAGGAAAAAGAATGGGACAGCTATAGTGATAGGGGATTCAATTGTAAGGGGAACAGACAGACAGACATTTCTGCAGCCGCAACCGAGACTCCAGGATGATATGTTGCCTCCATAGTGCAAGGGTCAAGGATGCCTCGGAGCGGGTGCAGGGCATTCTGAAAAGGGAGGGTGAACAGCCAGTTGTTGTGGTGCATATAGGTACCAACGATATAGGTAAAAAATGGGATGAGGTCCGACAAGACGAATTTAGGGAGCTAGGAGCTAAATTAAAAAGTAGGACCTCAAAAGTAGTAATCTCAGGATTGCTACCAGTGCCACGTGCTCGTCAGAGTAGGAATCGCAGGATAGCTCAGATGAATACGTGGCTTGAGGAGTGGTGCAGAAGGGAGGGATTGAAATTCCTGGGACATTGGAACCTGTTCTGGAGGAGGTAGGACCAGTACAAACTGGATGGTCTGCATCTGGGCAGGACCAGAACCAATGTCCTCAGGGGAGTGTTTACTAGAGCTGTTGGGGAGGAGTTAAACTAATATGGCAGGGGGATGGGAACCTATGCAGGGAGACAGAGGGAAGTAGAATGGTGGCAGAAGCAAAAGATAGAAAGAAGTAAAGTAAAAGTGGAGGACAGAGAAACCCGAATGCAAAAAGCAAAAAGGGCCACATTACACCAAAATTCTAAAAGGGCAAAGTATGTTAGAAAGTCAAGCCTGAAGGCTCTGTGCCTCAATGCGAGGAGTATTCGGAATAAGGTGGACAAATTAACTGCGCAGATAGCAGTTAGGGTACGAAGTAATTGGCATCACGGAGACATGGCTCCAGGGTGACCAAATCTGGGAACTCAACATCCAGGAGTATTCAACATTTAGGAAGGATAGACAGAAAGGAAAAGAAGGCAGGGTGGCATTGCTGGTTAAAGAGGAAATTAATGCAATAGTAAGAAAGGACATTAGCTTGGATGATGTGGAATCGGTATGGGTGGAACAGTGGAATATTAAAGGGCAGAAAACGCTAGTGGGAGGTGTGTACAGACCACCAAACAATAGTAGTAAGGTTGGGACAGCATCACACAAGAAATTAGGGATGCATGCAATAAAGGTACAGCGGTTACCATGGGTGACTTAAATCTACATATAGATTGGGCTAACCAAACTGGTAGCAAAGCGGTGAAGGAGGATTTCCAGGAGTGTATTCGGGATGGTTTTCCAGACCAATATGTCGAGGAACCAACTAGGGAGCTGACCATCCTGGACTGTTGTGTAATGAGAAAGGACTAATTAGTAATCTTGTTGTGCGAGGCGCCTTGGGGAAGAGTGACCATAATATGGTAGAATTCTTTATTAAGATGGAGAGTGACACAGTTAATTCAGAAACTAGGGTCCTGAACATAAGGAAAGATAACTTCGATGGTTTGAGGCGTGAATTGGCTAGAATAGACTGGCAAATGATAGTTAAAGGGTTGACGGTGGATAGGCAATGGCAAACATTTAAAGATCACATGGATGAACTTCAGCAATTGTACATCCCTGTCTGGAGTAAAAATAAAACGGGGAAGATGGTTCAACTGTGGCTAACAAGGGAAATTAAGGATATTGTAAAATCTAAGGAAGAGGCATATAAATTGGCCAGAAAAAGCAACAAACCTGAGGACTGGGAGAAATTTAGAATACAGCAGAGGAGGGCAAAGGGTTGAATTAAGAGGGGGAAAATAGAGTACGACAAGAAGCTTGCCGGGAACATAAAAACTGACTGCAAAAGCTTCTATAGATATGTAAAGAGGAAAAGATTAGTGAAGACAAACGTAGGTCCCTTGCAGTCTGATTCAGGTGAAATTATAATGGGGAACAAAGAAATGGCAGACCAATTGAACAAATAGTTTGGAACTGTCTTCATGAAGGAAGACAAAAATAACCTTCTGGAAGAATTAGGGGACCGAGGGTCTAGTGAGAAGGAGGAACTGAAGGATATCCTTATTAGGCGGGAAATTGTGTTCGGGAAATTGATGGGATTGAAGGCCGATAAATCCCCGGGGCCTGATAGTCTGCATCCCAGAGTACTTAAGGAAGTGGCCCTAGAAAAAGTGGATGCATTGGTAGTCATTTTCTAACAGTCTATCAACTCTGGATCAGTTCCTATGGACTGGAGGGTAGCTAATGTAACACCACTTTTTAAAAAGGGAGGGAGAGAGAAAGCGGGTAACTATAGACCGGTTAGCCTGACATCAGTAGTGGGGAAAATGTTGGAATCAATTATTCAGGATGAAATAGCAGTGCATTTGGAAAGCAGTGATAGGATCGGTCCAAGTCAGCATGGATTAATGAAGGGGAAATCATGCTTGACAAATCTTCTGGAATTTTTGAGGATGTAACTAGTAGAGTGGACAAGGGAGAACCAGTGAATGTGGTGTATTTGGACTTTCAAAAGACTTTTGACAAGGTCCCACACAAGAGATTGGTGTGCAAAATCAAAGCACATGGTATTGGGGGTAATATACTGATGTGGATAGGGAACTGGTTGGCAGACAGGAAGCAGAGAGTCGGGATAAACGGGTCCGTTTCAGAATGACAGTCAGTGACTAGTGGAGTGCCGCAGGGCTCAGTGCTGGGACCCCAGCTCTTTACAATATACATCAATGATTTGGATGAAGGAATTGAGTGTAATATCTCCAAGTTTGCAGATGACACTAAACTGGGTGGTGGTATGAGCTGTGAGGGGGATGCTGGGAGGCTGCAGGGTGACTTGGACAGGTTAGGTGAGTGGGCAAATGAATGGCAGATGCAGTTTAACGTGGATAAATGTGTGGTAATCCACTTTGGGGGCAAAAACCCAAAGACAGAATATTATCTGAATGGCGGCAGATTAGGAAAGGGGGAAGTGCAACAAGACCTGGGTGTCATGGTTCATCAGTCATTGAAAGTTGCCATACAGGTACAGCAGGCGGTGAAGAAGGCCAATGGTATGTTGTCCTTCCTAGCTAGGGGATTTGAGTATAGGAGCAGGGAGGTCTTACTGCAGTTGTACAGGGCCTTGGTGAGGCCTCACCTGGAATATTGTGTTCCATTTTGGTCTCCTAATCTGAGGAAGGACATTCTTGCTATTGAGGGAGTGCAGCGAAGGTTCATCAGACTGATTTCCAGGATGGCAGGACTGACATATGATGAGAGACTGGATCAACTGGGCCTTTATACACTGGAGTTTAGAAGAATGAGAGGGTATCTCATAGAAACATATAAGATTCTGACAGGATGGGACAGGTTAGATGCAGGTAGAATGTTCCCGATGTTGGGGAAGTCCAGAACCAGGGGACACAGTCTTAGGATAAGGGGTAGGCCATTGAGGACTGAGATGAGGAGAAAGTTCTTCACTCAGAAAGTTGTTAACCTGTGGAATTCCCTGCCGCAGAGAGTTGTTGATGCCAGTTCATTGGATATATTCAAGAGGGAGATACATATGGCCCTTATGGTAAGGGGATCAAGGGGTATGGAGAGAAAGCAGGAAAAGGATACTGAGGGAATGATCAGCCACGATCTTATTGAATGATGGTGCAGGCTCGAATGGCCAAATGGCCTACTCCTGCACCTATTTTCTATGTTTCTATGTCTATGTTTCTATATATATCTTATTATAAGTTTACCTCCTTTCTTTTCCATAAATGCCTGTTCACGTATGTTTCTGTGGGTTGATTCTCACCTCTAGACTGTCTTTCCCCTGTGATCCATCTTGTCTGGTGTTTGGTTTCCTCCCTGCACTCTCTCCCACCTATCTAGTTGAAATAATTTTCAATTGCTGCATTGAAAAGCACAGCTAATTTCTGTCTATAAAACTAACTGCACTATTATAAATATTCAGGCCTAAAAGAATTTTCATTTCCAACAAGAACTTATAGTTATATAATGTCTTTAAAGTCGAAAATCAATCTCAAGGCTCTTCAAAGAGACGTGAGGGAAAAAAATAACACAGAGCCAATGAAGGTGACAAAAAGCCTGCTCAAAGAGGAGGGTCTTAAAGGAGGAGAGGTGAAGCAGTTTAGGGATGGAATTCCAAGCCCTATGAAGGCACAGCAGCCAATGGTGGGCAAAGGGAAGAGGAGAATCCCAAGAGGCCAGATTCAGAGGAATAGAAAATTTGATGGGGTGTGGGGGCGGCGGGGGGTGGGGGTGCTGTTATTGCATAGGTAACGAGATGTGAGGCCATGAAGAGACTTAACCACAAGAATGAGAGTTTTAATCGTCGGACTTGGGCGGTAATTTTCACTTTTTCAAAAACTAGCCATAATAAATTGGTCGCCCGCAATACACCCCACTCGATTTTTAGGGAAATCAGGCGGGGTATATAATGGATGGCTGATCCATTACCAACGGTTTTCCGCCACCACCAAATGTGAAAATTAGCCTTTGATACATGATATGATGAGCAGCAGTGTCTCGTGAGCTAAAGATTACAGAGGGTGAGAGGCTGGTTCGGAGAGCATTGGAATAGTTGAGTCGAGTCTGGAGGTGACAAAGGCACAAATGAGCACCTCCGTAGCAGATGGACTGAGGCGGGGCAATGGCCAGTGATGTTGTGGACATGGAAGTCGGCGGTCTTTAAGATAGAGAGGGTATGGAATTGGTAGCTCAGCTCATGGTCAAATAGGACGCCAAGGTTGCAAACAGTCTGGTTCAGACTGTGACAATAAACAGTGAGGGGGCATGGAATCAGTGGCGAGAGTACAGAGTTTGTGGCATGGATCATAGCTTTCTTTTATGAATTGTTCATGGACAGTGTTTTTTGTGTCTTCATTCTCGGAAAAAAACAACAAAATAATGACTTGCCTCTTTATTGTAAAGTGAAAGTACTATTAATGCGGTTAACTCCATTGAGTTGATCTACATCCAAATCTAAAATTTGTAATTCCTGAGACATTATTATGCATAGGTAAATGCTGCATGTACAGTTTGGGAAAAGTAACAAGCTCCAGAGAAATTATTATTTTCTCATGCAAATCGAGATTTGAAACACAATTTTATTTTCAATCAGAATTAAATGATTCAGTACCTCAAGTGCTTAAAACCGTCACAAATATTAGTTTCTGAGATATATCATTTTAAATGTATGTGAAAAGAAATTAAAAATGATAATTTAGCTTTAACCCTATAACTCATATTTTGAATCAAACTCAGTGAGTTAGAACTTCACAATTGCTCTTCCTAAATCCATATCTCATTCCTTTCCTTTAATTTCTTGTGTTAGGCAAGGGTATCTTTTAGAGAACGGAAAAGGTAATTAACCAAACATTTTTTTAATTTAATTTAATTACATTTTACTCCCTATTCGACCACAATTCTACTTTTGAACATGAATAATGCCCCCACCCCTCCACCCCTTTGGAGGTAGAAATTAATCTGGGCGAGTGCAGCACACGCTCGAAGCAGAGGCCAGAGGATTGGTAGAAACTGGTCCTCAGGCCTCATCTGAATAATTGATCACGCCTCCACAGGCAGTTCGTCCAATGGGAGAAATTTCAGGCAGCCCGCTAGAAAGGCTCAAAAGGCACTTTAGTCCATTGACATCCTTTAGTCAGGCTTAAGAGCAAGAAGGCCAAGAAATAACAACCACAATGAAGGGAAAGGAAACCCAAGGAGGAGATATGAGTCTTCAAGGAAGTGACAGAGCTGCCTAGCATCCAACCTCCTGTGGAATGGTCCACCACCAACATTCCTGATCCATCCTGCTCCACAAACTGCTGCACAAGAGGTATACCTGGAAACAAATCACCCTCTCCTGATACCTAGGTTACTCAAGAAATGGCAATGCTGACATAATATGCTCCTGCCCAGTTATACATACATGGCACTTTTTATCCGATCAATGATCATAACAAACAATCTAGCCTGCTTTCTCTCGACACCATGGGCTAAGATTTTAACCCCACTCATCCAGCGAGACAGGTGCATGGCAGGGGTTACATTTAAAAAATTTAGCTCCTGGCTCCAACCTGCTACATTCCCGGCTGCTGTAATTTTTATGACAGTAATTCATGCCGTCAACTAGGTTCCCGCTATTGTGTTCTGAACACAGATGAGGCTGCACACAGGGACGTTAAAGTAACAGTGATCTCAGTCTTTAATAAGACAGTCCAGAATGAGGAACAGGCCTTAGAGGCCGGCTTATATACAGTGCTCCCAAGGGATGCTGGGATCCCTTGGGACTTCAGGGGATGAGCTCCCTGGTGGTGGAACATGGGAGTGCATGCTTTATAGATATACAACATCACTCACCCCCAAAGTCAAAGTGAAAACTATTTACAAGGTGAGGCAGTCGGGAGCCTTTCTTTCCCTGGTGGACCGCCCCGGTACAAATGTCTGTTCTGGTGTGTTGGCTGTGCACTCGCTGGGTTGGTGTGTTGTTGGCCCTGCAGGGCTGCTAGGTGATCCTGGCCTTGCTAGGCTGTTGGGCGTGATGGGTTCAATTTCCTGGTCCGGGGTGGTGTCGTTGATTCTTTGGGTGTGTGTTGTGGGCTCGAAAAAGGTGGTGTCTGCTGTGGGTTGTTCAGGGCAGTCTGTGAACCGCAGCTTCATTTGGTTCAGGTGCTTTCTGCAAATTTGTCCACTGTCTAGTTTGACTACATACATCCTATTCCCATCTTTAGCTATCACCGTGCCCACGATCCACTTGGGACCATGTCCATAGTTTAGCACATACACAGGGTCATTCAGATCAATTTCCCATGACACAGTGGCGCGACCATCGTTTACATTTTGTTTCTGCTGCTTGCTCTCTACCTGATCATGCAGGTTAGGGTGAACCAGCGAGAGTCTGGTTTTAAGTGTCCTTTTCATGAGTAGCTCAGCCGGGGGCACCCTTGTGAATGAGTGGGGTCTCGTGCGGTAGCTGAACAGTACTCAGGACAGGCGGGTTTGGAGTGAGCCTTCTGTGACTCGTCTAAGGCTCTGTTTGATTGTTTGTACTGCCCGCTCTGCCTGCCCATTGGAGGCTGGTTTAAACCGGGCCGAGGGGACATGATTGATCCCATTGCGGGTCAGGAATTCTTCAAATTCGGCACTGGTGAAACATGGCGCGTTGTCACTGACCAGTATTTCAGGCAGGCCGTGGGTGGAAAACATGGCCCTCAGGCTTTCAATGGTGGCGGTAGTGGTGCTTCCCGACATTATTTCACGTTCAATCCATTTTGAAAAAGCATCCATCACCACCAGGAACATTTTACCAAGAAACGGGCCCGCATAGTCGACATGGATCCTCAACCATGGTCTGGAGGGCCAGGACCACAAACTTAATGGTGCCTCTCTGGGCGCATTGCTCAACTGAGTACACACGCTGCATTGCCGTACACAGGACTCTAAGTCAGAGTCGATACCGGGCCACCACATGTGGGATCTGGCTATCGCTTTCATCATTACTATACCCGGGTGTGTGCTGTGGAGATCCGAGATGAACGTCTCCCTGCCCTTTTTGGGTAGCACTATGCGGTTACCCCACAACAGGCAGTCTGCCTGAATGGACAGCTCTTCCTTTCGCCGCTGGAACGGCTTGATTAGCTCTTGCATTTCAATGGGGATGCTGGCCCAGCTCCCATGCAGTACACAGTTTTTTACTAGGGACAGCAGAGGATTTTGGCTGGTCCTTGTCCTAATCTGGCAGGCCGTGACAGGTGATTTATCATTTTCAAACACTTCCATGACCATCAACAAGTCTGCGGGCTGCGCCACCATCAACAAGTTTGCAGGCTGTGCCATTTCCACCCCCATGGTGGGCAATGGTAGCCGACTGAGAGCATCCACACAGTTCTTGGTGCCTGGCCTGTGGCGGATGGTATAGTTATACGCTGATAGCGCGAGTGCCCACCTTTGTATGCGGGCTGAGGCATTAGTATTTATCCCCTTGTTTTCAGTGAACAGGGATGTGAGGGGCTGGTGATCGGTTTCCAGCTCAAATTTTAGGCCAAACAGGTACTGATGCATTTTCTGTACCCCGAATAAACACGCTAATGCCTCTTTCTCAATCATGCTGTCAGCCCTCTCGGCCTTAAACAAGCTCCTGGAAGCAAAGGCGACAGGTTGCAACTTCCCCCGCAACGTTAGCTTGTTGTAATGCACACTCGACTCCGTACAACGACACGTCACATGCGAGCACAAGTCTTTTACACGGGTTATACAATATAAGCAGCTTGTTGGAGCATAAAATGTTTCTGGCTTTCTCAAAAGCAATTACTTGGTTTTTTCCTCATACCCAGTTCTCACCTTTGTGCAATAACACATGTAGGGGCTCTAAAAGGGTGCTTAACCCTGGTAGGAAGTTACCAAAATAGTTGAGGAGTCCCAGGAACGACATCAGCTCCATGACGTTCTGTGGCCTGGGCGCGTTCCTGATAGGCTCTGTCTTGGTGTCTGTAGGCCGAATGCCATCCGCTGCGATCTTTCTCCCCAAAAACTCCACTTCTGTTGCCATGAAGATGCATTTCGACCTCTTCAGCCAGAGCCCTACACGATCCAGTCGCTGGAGGACCTCCTCCAAGTTTCGTAGGTGCTCGGCGGTGTCCCTACCCATGACCAATATGTCGTCCTGAAAGACCACTGTGTGTGGTACCGACTTGAGGACTTGAGTAGGCTCTCCATGTTTCTCTGGAAGATCGCTGCAGCAGACCGAATTCCAAACGGGCATCTGTTGTAGATGAACAGTGCGTGTTGATGCAGGTGAGGCCCTTCGAAGACTCCAGCTCCTGCGTCATGTCGGCCGAAGTCAGGTCAAGCTTGGTGAATGTCTTGCCTCCTGCCAGCGTCGCAAATACGTCGTCTGCCTTAGGTAGTGGGTATTGGTCCTGTAGTGAGAAATGGTTTATAGTTACTTTATAATCGCCACAAATCCTGACAGTGCCATCACTTTTGAGTACTGGAACAATCGGGCTGCCCCACTCGCTGAATTCAACATAGAAACATAGAAACATAGAAAATAGGTGCAGCAGTAGGCCATTCGGCCCTTCGAGCCTGCACCGCCATTCAATGAGTTCATGGCTGAACATGCAACTTCAGTACCCCATTCCTGCTTTCTCGCCATACCCTTTGATCCCACTAGTAGTAAGGACTTCATCTAACTCCTTTTTGAATATATTTAATGAATTGGCCTCAACAACTTTCTGTGGTCGAGAATTCCACAGGTTCACCACTCTCTGGGTGAAAAAGTTTCTCCTCATCTCAGTCCTAAATGGCTTACCCCTTATCCTCAGACTGTGACCCCTGGTTCTGGACTTCCCCAACATTGGGAACATTCTTTCTGCATCTAACCTGTCTAAACCTGTCAGAATTTTAAACGTTTCTATGAGATCCCCTCTCATTCTTCTGAACTCCAGTGAATACAAGCCCAGTTGATCCAATCTTTCCTCATATGTTAGTCCCCCCATCCCGGGAATCAGCCTCGTGAACCTTCGCTGCACTCCCTCAATAGCAAGAATGTCCTTCCTCAAGTTAGGAGACCAAAACTGTACACAATACTCCAGGTGTGGCCTCACCAAGGCCCTGTACAACTGTAGTGACACCTCCCTGCCCCTGTACTCAAATCCCCTCGCTATGAAGGCCAACATGCCATTTGCTTCCTTAACCGCCTGCTGTACCTGCATGCCAATCTTCAATGACTGATGTACCATGTCACCCAGGTCTCATCGCACCTCCCTTTTTCCTAATCTATTACCATTCAAATAATAGTCTGTCTCTCTGTTTTTACCACCAAAGTGGATAACCTCACATTTATCCACATTATACTTCATCTGCCATGCATTTGCCCACGTACCTAACCTATCCAAGTCACTCTGCAGCCTCATAGCATCCGCCTCGCAGCTCACACTGCCACCCAACTTAGTGTCATCCGCAAATTTGGAGATACTACATTTAATCCCCTCGTCTAAATCATTAATGTGCAATGTAAACAGCTGAGGCCTCAGCACAGAACCTTGCGGTACCCCACTAGTCACTGCCTGACATTCTGTAAAGTACCCATTTACTCCTACTCTTTGCTTCCTGTCTGCCAACCAGTTCTCAATCCACGTCAGCACACTACCTCCAATCCCATATGCTTTAACTTTGCACATTAATCTCTTGTGTGGGACCTTGTCGAAAGCCTTCTGAAAGTCACCACATCAACTGGTTCTCCCTTGTCCACTCTACTGGAAACATCTTCAAAAAATTCCAGAAGATTTGTCAAGCATGATTTCCCTTTCACAAATCCATGCTGACTTGGACCGATCATGTCACCTCTAACCAGAATGCGCTGCTATGACATCCTTAATAATTGATTCCATCATTTTACCCACTACCGATGTCAGGCTGACCGATCTATAATTCCGTTTTCTCTTTCCCTCCTTTTTTAAAAAGTGGGGTTACATTGGCTACCCTCCACTCCATAGGAACTGATCCAGAGTCTATGGAATGTTGGAAAATTACTGTCAATGCATCCGCTATTTCCAAGGCCACCTCCTTAAGTACTCTGGGATGCAGTCCATCAGGCCCTGGGGATTTATCGGCCTTCAATCCCATCAATTTCCCCAACACAATTTCCCGACTAATAAGGATTTGCCTCAGTTCCTCCTTCTTACTTGACCCTCTGACCCCTTTTATATCTAGAAGGTTGTTTGCGTCCTCCTTAGTGAATACTGAACCAAAGTACTTGTTCAATTGGTCTGCCATTTCTTTGTTCCCCATTATGACTTCCCCTGATTCTGACTGCAGGGGACCTACGTTTGTCTTTACTAACCTTTTTCTCTTTACATATCTATAGAAGCTTTTGCAGTCCCTCTTAATGTTCCCTGCAAGCTTCCTCTCGTACTCTATTTTCCCTGCCCTAATTCCATTCCACTGGGGAGATGATGTCCTTGCGTTGCAGCCTGTCCAGCTCGATTTCCACTCTCTCCCTCATCATGTGAGGTACCGCTTGCGCCTTGTGGTGATTGAGTCCTGCCTCTGGGACCAAGTGGATCCGCATCTTTGCCCCGGAAAAGTTTCCAATGCCTGGCTCAAAAACGGAAGGAAATTTGTTCAGAACCTGGGTACATGAGGCCTCATCGACATGTGATAGCGCTCGGATGTCATCCCAGTTTCAGCGGATTTTGCCCAGCCAGCTCCTTCCAAGCAGTGTGGGGCCATCGACCGAGACAATCCAGAGTGGCAGTTTGTGCACCGTGCCCTCGTAGGTGACCTTGACCATGGCACTGCCCAGGACAGTGATAAGCTCTTTGGTGTACGTTCTCATTTTCGTGTGGATGGGGCTCAGGGCTGGTCTGAATGCCTTGTTGCACCACAGTCTCGCAAACATCTTTTTACTCATGGTGGATTCGCTAGCGCCAGTGTCCAGTTCCATGGCTACGGGTAAGCCAATCAATTTCATGTTTAGTATTATAGGTGGACATTTCGTCGAAAATGTGTGCACCCCGTGTACTTCAGCATCTGCCTCCTCTCTCTGGGGCTCGAAATTGCTTTGATCCACCATGGACCAATCTTCCTCTGCCACGTAAGTAGTTAGCAGGTTTTGCAGAGCTTGCAGCTCGTTTGCAAGCTTGTTGGAAGTGCCCCATTGTTCCACAGGTCTTGCAAACATACCCTTTGAAGCAGCATGAATAAGCTGAATGGAAGCCTTCACAACACCAACAAGGTGTGAATTGCCTTGCATTCATCCTTTGTTGGGGTCTCTGAGTCATCTGGGTCACCTGAGGCCTGCTGGCAGTTGCAGATTCGTGGGTTCTGCCCTGTACATTTCTGCTCGCAAATGCAGTTCCAGTTAATTTATGAACATTGCTAGCATGTGTGCTGAGAGATTTGTTTGGTGTTATCATTGGTGGACATAAACGCCTGTGCTATCGCAATGGCCTTACTGAGGGTCGGTGTCTCTACAGTCAAAAATTTTCATAGGATGGTCTCGTGGCCAATGCCCAGTAGAAAAAAGTCTCTGAGCATTTGCTCCAAGTAGCCATCAAAATCACAGTGTCCTGCAAATCGCCTTAGCTCAGTGACATAGCTCGCCACTTCCTGGCCTTGAGGTCGCTGGCATGTGTGGAACCGATACCTTGCCATCAGCACGCTCTCCCTCGGGTTAAGATGCTCCCGAACCTGTGTACACAGCTCCTCATACGACTTATCTGTGGGTTTCACCAGAGCCAGAAGATTCTTCATGAGGCTGTAGGTCGGTGTCCCGCAGACTGTGAGGAGGCCCGCTCTCCTTTTTGCAGCACTTCCTTCTCCGTCCAGCTCGTTGGCTACAAAGTACTGGTCTAGCCGTTCGACATAGGCCTCCCAATCCTCACCCTCCTAAACTTCTCCAGGATGCCCACAGTTTGCTGCATCTTTGCATTGGATTCATATTCTTGTCACCAGTTATTGTCTTCCTAACACAGATGTGGCTGCACACAGGGAGGTTAAAGTAACAGTGACCTCAGTCTTTAATAAGACACTCCAGAGTAAGGAACAGGCCTTAGGGGCCGGCTCATATACAGTGCTCTCAAGAGATGCTGGGATCCCTTGGGACTTCAGGGGATGAGCACCCTGGTGGCGGAACATGGGAGTGCATGCTTTACAGATACATAACACCTGCCAAATACAGGTGAGAGCCTACTTAACATTCAGAAGTCATAGTCCAACGACGCATCGGCTGTGATGTAATATTAACTTTATGTCAGGGGGAATCTCGAACTGTCTTCAGCCCTCAGTTCTAAGCTCGTGCTCTCAAGCGGAACGACGTCCTTCATTTGAATACTAACCATAACTTTTCAGTATAATCTCATTGGCATAATTTTTCACAGCTCCAAGTGAAATTTTGGAAAGACAACTTTCATCTGAAGACTTTCCAGATCAGCAAATTAAATGACCTATTCCTTATATATATATAATAAATAATGGGGTCGATGAGCCGAAATGACCTCTTTCCATGCTGTAAATTTCTATGAAATATACATCACAATTGAACTCTGTCACAATTACATCATTCAGTAACAGCACACATTAATAAAGAATCCATAAGAACCAAATTCTTTACAAAACTGACCTTCAAAAGCAGTCTCACAAAGAATCTGTCAGAAGGTTTATCACAACAGCAACTTATATTTATTGCACTTTTATTGTAATAAAACATTCCAGGGCACTTCACAGGTGCGTTCTAAAAAAAAATGTTTAAATTGATAGCAAGCCATATAAGATGTTAGAGCAGATGACCAAAAGCTTGGTAGAAGAGATAGGATTTAAGGAGCGTCTTAAAGGAGAAAGGGAAGTGGAAAGACAGAGAGACTTCAGGAGGGAATTCCAGAGCTTAGGACCATGACAGCTGAAGGCATGACCACCAATGATAGAGCATTTAAAATGGGAGATGTTTAAAAGGCCAGAATAGATGGAGCGCAGTGGTCTAGGGAGATGATAAGGCTGTAGGAGATTACAGAGATAAGTAGGGATTTGAAAACAAGGATGCAAATTTTAAAATTGAGACATTGCTTAACTGGGAGCCAATGGAGGTCAGCAAGCAGAGGGAAGATGGGTGAGTTGGACTTGATGTGAGTTAGGACACGGGTGGCAGAGTTTTGGATGACCTTAAGTTTATGGAGGGTAGAACTTGGTAGCCTGGCCAGGAGTGCAGTGAAATGGTCAAGTCTAGAGGTGATAAAGACATGGATGAGGATTTCGGCAGCAAATAAGTTGAGGTAAGGGGGGAGAAGGGTAATATTACGAAGGTAGAAATGGGCGCTCTTCGTGATAGAATGGATATGAGGTAGGAAGCTCAAATATACCAAGCAAGGTGGCAAATAGACTTGGTCAGCCTTAGGCAGTTGCCACGGAGAGAGATCGAATCAATGGACAGGAACGGAGTTTGTGGTGTGAACCAAAGACAATGGCTTCGGTCCTCCCACTATTTAATTGGAGGAAATTTCTACCCATCCAGTGCTGGATATTGGACAAGCAGTCTCATAGTATAGAGATGGTAGAGGGGTCGAGAGAGGTGAAGGTGATGTGGAGAGGTAGAGTTGGGTATCTTCAGCATACATGTGAAACTCATATTGTACCACTGGATGATGTTATCGAGGGGCAGCATGCAGATGAGAAATAGAAGGGACCAAGGATATATCCTTGAGGGACAGCAGAGGGATGTGGGATCAGGAAGAAAAGCCATTGCAGGTGATTCTATGGTTGCGGCTGGAAAGATAGAAATAAAACCAGGAGAGTGCAGTCTCACCCAGCTGGATGATGGTGGAGAGACATTGGAGTAGAATTTTGTGGGCACCCTTGTCTAAGGCTGCAGACAGTTCCAGAAGAACAAGAAGGGATAGTTTACTTTTCCCGCAGTCAATGAGTGATAGAGAATTCAAACAGGCTGCATTTAGACAGGCTGTGAAAATTCACAGACACCAAGTTAAAGATGCTACATAAGTGGGAGCATGTTGCATTAAGTCATCAATCAACTTGACATTTTAGGACCTTGGGTAGCGAGCCAATTAAAAGGTTAAAGGACTATTAATTGAGCCAATAAGGTCAAAGAAGCCGAGTTCTTTTCTGTAAATTGATCCAGGTATAAGTACAGCCATTTTGACCATGTGGTCTCAGAAGGACAAAGACCTGGCTTAAAGCCAAGAGCTTCTTACTGCTGCTAAAAAATAAAGTGACATTAAAACTACAATCGGAGTTCGTATTTCATTGGAAATGAAGAGATCTAACAATGTTGGTGTCATGAACACGATCGCTGAGGAAAGAAACTGAATTTTGGACATCGGACCTACATACTGAGGTAAGGACTCCTCTTTATAAAAGTCCTCGGTCAAAAGTCTAAATTCGCCTCTCCTTCTACGCGATTCCGAAAGCCCCCGGTTTGTGAACCCTCCGGTTGGTAGTCGGCTCGAGGTCCCATAGACATCTAAACTTCGGCAGTGTGTTAGTTAATTAATCACCAACCCACTGATCGGCTAGAAAGCCTACGACTCGAGACTCCAGTAAAAAAATCAGTATTATGGCAGCAGGAGATAAGAGCAAAGAATTGCCTACAACTGTTAAAGGCGGGCAGGCACCACCTGTCGTTTCGATCGATGAAATTCTCGAACAGTTGAAAGAATACATAGAGCAACAATTCAACTTATCTAAAACCTGTATTAAGATCGAACAAAAGTACAGAACCTCCAAAGGACAATGGTCCTTGGACGAGATTAAAAGGGTCTGGGGAAAAATGACCCGTATGAAAAATAAAGAGCGAATCCGATGGTCCCTAGCTGTTATGGGAAAGATCCGAAAGCGGAATTAAATTATAATGCGTTCCCAAGATGATCGAGAACTGACCAGTACAAAGGATCTATTGCAAGCTGTTTGTGAACAGCTCCGACAGAAAAAACTTGAACTTGAAAAGTCAGAAGTGGAAGTTAAAGATCTTAAAGGTGAAATTAAAGAATGGAAAAAATCATGAGGTCAAGAGACAGTAATAGGAAAAGGAAAATATATCGGTCAATTCCCAGGGTACCCATGTTTGGATAAATTAAAAGCGCAAACCCAAAGACACGACTGAGGAATAGATACGAATTCTGAATCCTCCGACGATACAGGGTCGAAGGATGAAGAATTCGGGGCGCGCTTTGCCCCGTTTAAAAAAAGTTGTAGTCAAATCAGAAGAGACTGCGAATGAGGGCGGAACCAAAAAAACGAGGAAAATGGTGTACGAAAAATACTTATTTCATGATCCAGCAGACCCAGAGAAAATTGATAAATGGTCCAAGGAATTGCCCAATCCAAAGAAAGGGGGAGTGAAAACGTGGGACCAATTGGACCGATTAAGCAATATATATCAACTTCATCCCTGGGACGGAGTGCAAATTTTGACCATAATGGTGCCAAAAACTCAGGGAAGAAAATTGCACGACAAGGTAGAAGAAGCTTTGGGGCAGGATGAGCAAGAATTAGATGCAGAATGGGAGACGATTAAACACTGGCTGCAAACTTTCAGTCCAGCTAAGACAGACTGGGGAAAAATTGCAGTCTGCCAACAGAAAGGAACAGAGGAGGTCCTGGAGTATGACGAGCGGTTTAGATGCACGTGGCTAGAACATTCGGGTATGAATAATACAGATGAGGAAATGGATGAACAAGTGTTTGGACCCCTGAAAGCAGCTTTCGTGGCAGGTCTAAAGCCAGAACTGTCCAAAATGCTTAAGAGTGGTGTTACCGGATTGGGAAGGTAGAGAAACTACCTTTGCAGCATTGGTGGATCGATGTAACCAATTAGATCGGTATTTTGGGAGCTAAAGTCCGAGCTGTACAGGCTATGGGATGGAAATCCCAGGATTCCGATAAACAGTCATTAGGAAAATTACCCGGAAAATGTCATTATTGTGGGAAAGAAGGTCACTGGGCCAAGACGTGCAGGGCAAAACAGAAAGGTCATGGCTGGGGAAGAGGACGCAGCCAGGGATACAATTCAGCCAACAAACCAGGCTTGTCACAAGATAACGACCTCATAGAAGCATTTAAGCGACTGACAATACAACAACAGAAGGAGTTACTTGGGATAGCAAAAAACGGTTAGAGCCCACCCTGGCCCCCCTCCTCGCACTAATACAACAGAGGGGAGATGGACTATATATAACTGTGAGGGTGGGCGATAAGGATGTAGGTTGTCTTTTAGACACAGGGGCGGAATTAACATGCTTACCCCTACAATATGGAGACATTTTGCCGCTGGATGGTAGGGCACGTACAGCTATGGAGTTGGGGGCCATAAAATGGAAATTAAACAACACCGGTACTTATAGGGCTGGGTCCACATGAACTAACCACGCCAGCCTGGACAGGCCCAGTAGATCAACCCCTTTTGGGAATGGATGTTCTAATCCAAATAGATTCATCGTTGCATTTCGAGGATGGTCGAGTGACATGGTCAATTAGAACGTTGAAGAAAGAAGAATTGAAGGAACACCCGATATGAGCTAAAAATAAGAATGATTGTGGCCTACTCCAGATGGAGCCTGCGTCATTTACCGGGACCAAGCCTCCATGCACTGAACAGTATCACATCAGTCCAACTGCCATCGCGGGAATCTTACCGGTTATTCAGCAATTGGAGAAACAAAGGGTGCTTATTAAAATGCATAGCTCCTCCAATAGCCCTGTGTGGCCGGTACAGAAATTTAATGCAACTTGGTGTTTGACTGTCGATTATAGGAAAGCTAACCAATGTATTGATCAAAAAGCTCCTTTGGTCGCAGATCCCTCCAACATTTTTAATGCCCTCAAACCGGAACATAAATATTTCTCGGTTATAGATATGGCCAATGGACCTTGGTCGGTGCCTCTGGCTCCGGAAGTTCAATAGTGGTTTGCTTTCACGGTCCAAGGACAACAGTATACTTGGACCCGGTTACTGCAGGGTTTCCACAACAGCCCTACAGTATTCCACATGGCTTTACAAAGCCATTTGCGAGAATTACCTCCCCTGTCATCCACAGACATCCAGTATGTAGACGATATCCTGCTAGCTTCAAACACGGATGACCGGCATGAACAAGATTTACGAGCTTTGCTGAAAGGACATAAAGCCAGCATCGACAAAGCACAAATATTCCAAGAAGAGGTTGTATACCTGGGACAAAAGATTTCACAAGGAAAGAGAGAACTTACGCAGGATAGAACTGCAGCCATTCGGGCTGCTAAAAAACCCACCACTAATCAGGAACTAAGGTCTTTTTTGGGATTGTGTAACTTTAACAGAAATTGGATTGACTCCTTCACACAGCTTGCTCAGCCACTGAATGATATTTTAAAGGGGAAACATGCCTCTAAAGAAGCCATCACCTTCACTAAGGAACAGCAAGAGGCCTTTCTGAGTTTGAAAAAGGCTTTCTGTTCGGCACCGGCTCTGGGAATCCCCGACAGTGGTAAGCCACTTACCCTGTTTGTCCATGAGAAAGAAGGATATATAACAGCTATACTGACACAAGAACATGGGGATCGGCAAAGACCTATTGGCTATTATTCGGCAAAATTGGATGCGGTAGCCCTTGGATGGGGAAGTTGCCTAAGGGCTATGGAAGCTACATGTCGAGCGGTAATGATCACTGCGGGTCTAGTCCTCGACCAAAAGCTGATTGTCAAGTGTCCCCACACCGTACATGCTTTGCTGTCTATGAATAGAATGTCTCAGGTGACGGCAGCTAGATGGACCCACTGGACAGCAGTTTGGGAAGCTCCTAATCTCCATATCGTCCGGGCCAGCCCGGTTAATCCCGCAACTATGCTCCCGATGTCAGAATCGAGGGAGCAAGAGGGGGGAGAATGTGAAGAGCATGACTGCGTGGAGATTTTAAAAGAAACAGAAGAAGCAGCCTAAGCAGCAGAGGAGCCTCTGCACAACCCAGACCTCATCCTGTTTACAGATGGTTCCTCCTTTGTTGACAATGGTACCAGAAAAGCAGGATTGGCAGTTACAACCTTATATGAGGTAGTGGCAAAAGGATGTTTACCCTCAGGAACGTCAGCACAACAGGCCGAGTTACGGGCCCTGTCAGAAGCATGTCGAATAGCAGAAGGACAGGCAGCTAATGTCGACACAGATTCGCGTTATGCTTTTGGAGTCGTTCACGACTTTGGTCTGTTATGGCGGAAAAGAGGATTCCTCACTGCTGCTGGTACACCTATCCGAAATGGAAAAGAAGTCCGAGACTTACTGGAGGCCATACAATTACCTCAGGAAGTGTCCATCCTAAAGTGTAAGGCCCATACCAAGGAAAATACCACAGAAGCTCAGGGAAATGCCCTAGCCGACCAGACAGCTAAAGATGCCGCCTCACAGGGCGTTCCTCCAGAAGAACCAACACAGATGTGCAGATTGAAAGCACTCAGGACTCTGACACGAGACCTTCAAACAATGCAAGGCGAGTGCTCGAGAGGAAAAATGGACATGGATTGAGGCAGGAATTAAGCTATGTGAAGATGGTGTCTGGAGACAAAGAGTTACCGACAAACCAGTCACGCCACAAGTGTTATGCCTTTTTTAGCCCAACAGATCCACTTGTGGGGACACTTGGCCTCACAACAGATGACGGCACAGTTCCAGAAAAGCTGGTGGGGTCGGGGATTTAAAAAAACATGCCCAGCTGGTAACAGACCGCTGTATGGTCTGCCAGAAAAATAATTCTGGACTCATCACGGTAATGCCTCAACTGAGGCCCCCTGCCCCTGTCGGACCATTCCAGCATCTGCAGGTTGATTATATATCTCTTCCTTCATGCCAAGGATACACTAACATTCTTGTTATGGTCGACAGATTCTCTAGATGGGTAGAAGCTGTCCCAACTAAAAGAGCCACAGCCAATCACATTGCAAAGGTCTTGTGTAAGGATTACATTCCCCGATGGGGAGTCCCGAGTAGCATTGACTCAGATCAGGGAACACACTTCACAGGTGCTGTCTGCCAAAATGTCTGTAGGTTACTGAACATTACGTGGGATTTACACTGTCCTTATCATCCACAATCATCAGGACAAGTAGAATGAATGAATCGAACTCTGAAACAACGACTTGCCAAATATCACCAAGAAGGAACACCACGGCCCCAGGCACTACCAATAGTGCTATGTAGCATTAGGGCAACCCCGAACAGAACTACAGGTCTAAGCCCATTTGAAACTATAACAGGAAGACCCATGTCACTGCCAGGAACTATCGATTTACGGAAAGCTGATGTTCACTTAATGAGTGACACTTTGTTATCATACTGTCAGAACTTAACCAATGCTATTAGTTCTGTTTCCCGACAGGTATCGGCAGCTTGGGGTAATCCACCCGAAGGAGGACACGACATCATCCTGGGAGTCTGGGTGTATGTGAAAAAGTTGCATAAAGAACCTTTGGGTGCCCAGTGGGAGGGACCTTATCAAGTGTTATTGACCACCCAGGCAGCTGTTAAAGTCCAAGGAAAGAAAGCCTGGATCCACGCTTCACACGTTAAACGAGCACCCGTAACTGATGCTGAAATCTAATAAGGGCAATAACTTTTTGCGAAAATGTATAAATTTACTGTATTACTGATTGTAGGTATTCTAGGCATTTGCCTACTTCTTACTAGCCGACCCTCTGCACCAAAGGGAAATAGTAGGGTAGCAAGGGAATTTACACTGTCCTAAGAGAGCTATCACAGAAACAGAGAGGTTCTTTGCCATTCTGATCCCCAGGTATGGGACCGCCAGATTGGCAAGGGAATCCATTAACATGGCATCCGTTGTGGAATGGGTAGCCAATGATACCTCAGAGACCCTAGTTAAAATCAATGCAGAAATGGTAGCAATCCTCACAGTAGCCCTACAGAATAGACTGGCCCTTGATTACATCCTGGCTGAAAAGGGAGGTACTTGCGCCCTACTCGGAACTGAGTGTTGCACATATATCCCAGATAGCTCCGAAGAAATTACCCACTTAGCGGAGCATATCCAAAAGGAGGTAGAAAAACTTAAGCAACCCCCATCATTCACTTTGTGGAGTGGAGCCACTGAATGGCTAGGTTCAATAGGAACTTCATTGGTGGAAGGTTTAATTCTATTTGTTGTAATTGTTTTACTTTTATATTGTTTGTTTATGTTGATTAAATGTTGTTGCGACCAGGCGGCTGTAGCTACTGTCCCGCATGTGAGACACCTTGCAGGTCCCAGCAGACCGTCTGTACGTGGCATAGGGGTATGTTATGCTTAAGGGAAGGTTGTTTACTGGTCGAATTAAGATATTGATTTGGATTAAATTGGAATAAGGTTAATTAACCTACTAAAACCAGACTTCCATTGTGGCCACGATGGAACTCGGGTTGGTGTAAATTTGTGTGGAAGCTACTAGTCCGGACATGTGGTGAAACACATCAACAAATTTTGGAAGGAAACTCTATTAACATGTATGAAATTATTTTGTAGAATGTTTAACCAGTGATACCTGATGTTTTATGATTCAATTTGTGAAAGAATCAAAGGGGGGATTGATAGAAAATTCAAACAGGCTGCATTTAGACAGGCTGTGAAAATTCACAGACACCAAGTCAGAGATGCTACGTGAGTGGGAGCATGTTGCATTAAGTCATCAATCAACTTGACATTTTAGGACCTTTGGGTAGCGAGCCAATTAAAAGGTTAAAAGACTATTAATTGAGCCAATGAGGTCAAAGAAGGCGAGTTCTTTTCTGTAAATTGATCCAGGTATAAGTACAGCCATTTTGACCATGTGGTCTCAGAAGGACAAAGACCTGGCTTAAAGCCAAGAGCTTCTTACTGCTGCTAAAAAATAAAGTAACATTAAAACGACAATCGGAGTTCGTATTTCATTGGAAATTAAAAGATCTAACAATTAGGATGTAATTTGTGACCTTGGTAAGAGCCGTTTCGGCACTGTGGTTGGGGCAGAAGCCTGATTGGAGCAATTCAAACAAAGAGTTGTGGGAAAGACGGGCATGGATTTGTGAGGCAACAACATGTTCATGAACTTTGGAGAGGAAAAAAAGGTCTCAGCAAAAATGTCCTTGTCCTTGCAGTATTACATCTGGATTTTCTGCTAATTTGCGCCCCGTTTCGCGCCTTGGCAGGGCGAAAAAAGGTGTCCCTGTGCGTCAACCGGGGCATCCAGGATTTAGCTCCTGGCCGGAAGTTTCGGCAATGGTTTTTCGGCAGCGTACAAACTTAACTGCCATCCTCCATTTTGACCATCAGAATGATGTCAATCGTCATGCAAGGCTACGCTAGCGCCCCGGGTGGAACTTTCGGGAATTACTCCTGATTTGGCATCTGCCCCAGGACCCGACCAAGAAAGGCTACTTGGCAGAGTACTGGAGAGTATATTGCACCTGTGGGACCATACCCTAGCGGCCGGCAGGAGTGTTGTGGAGTTAGCAGGCGTGTTCCTGCTGCTCCTGGCTCCTCATCAATATTTAAATAAATTAAATTGACCTTTTTGGTGGCAGCCACTGGCGCGGCATCAGCCACATCTGGAAACTTTGAGCTGAGCGGGCCCGACGCCTGAGGAGTCGGAAAACAGGCGTTAGACCCCTCGTTAGCATGTGCAAGGGCCCAATGCTTGATTTAGGCAGCCGTCTCAGAGACCTGAAGGATGGCCCAAACTAACTTGGGGTCAGATGTTTTTAGACATCCTGAGGTGCAGGTCATCAATCCTTGAAACTGGGCTGCGTTGAGCCTATTTGACGAATGTAAAACAGGGGTGCAACAAGATCCAATTTCTACCTCACCGATGGGTTCTGTGGTGCTCACACACCAGCTGGACATTAACTGATTGAAAGTCTTTCCTGTCAACAAAAGCTTCTGGCTCATCTTCTGGTGCCTTGATGAATAAATGAGTGCTGTCTATAATGCCCTGGACACGAAGGAAGCCAACAAATCCAAGAGCTCTCTCATTTTAAGTGTTGGCATCCAGAGCAAAGGTGATGTATTAGTTGGCCCTAAAAAATAGGCCAATGTGATTTGATTGATGCTCTGTTCACTCTAGACAGGAAGATGTGGGTGATGTCCCCTGTAACATCCTGGAGGGAGCCTGAGGAAAAAAGTTAAGAGTGGTGGTGACTTTGACGGCAACTGGCAAAGCACGGCCATCAGGGCCAGCGGGCAGCAGGTCCTGTTATAGCAGGCTGCAAAGATCAGAGACAGTCTGCCTGGTGATTCTCAGTCATATCTAGCAAAGTGGTTCATGAAGGTTTTCCAATGGCAGTATCAACTCAGAAAATCACACCCAGCTTGGGGCACCTGAAGAAAGCTAGTGCAAGGGCCTTGCCCTAAGATCCTCGTGGAATCAAGAGTCTGCATGAGTTCTGGGTGAAGGGCACAAATAAAGGAGACTAGGGTGCAATATTCTTTTAATTGTCCCCACCTCCAGGATGATTTAACAGGCCCGGGGCCTTTTGGCCGCTGCTCTCTAGCAGAATCCTCCATGATAACAGCTGTAGGGCACTTGATAGAAGAACATTATCCTCACTGTCTTGGTCCTTTTGTAAGATTCCTTCATCATCGCTGGGTCAAAATTCTGGAGCTCCCTACCAAACAGCACTTTGGGAATACCTTCACCACAAGGACTGCAGCGGTTCAAGAAGATGGCTCACTATCACCTTCTCATGGGCTTCTAGGGATGGGCAATAAATGCTAGAGACATCATACCTCGAGAATTAATTAAAAAAAAGACTCCTTTAGTATTTCATCAGACTCTACTACCTCTAGTTTAGTACATTTTGTAAATTTGAAGAGACACTTGGTCACTCAACCAGAAAACATCAGGACCGGTTTGATGAGAATGATCAGGAGATCTAAGAACTAATAGATCGCAAGCACAGAGCATTTCTGAGCCTCAAGCAACAACCCAACTCGGGAGAAGCAAAGCAACATTACAAGGCTGAGGTCCAACAAAAAACCCGGGACCAAAAGAACTGGTGGTGAATGGAGAAAGCACAGGAGATACAACAACTGGCTGACAGCCATGATGTGCGAGGATTCTTCATCGCAGTCAAGGCCACCTGCGGTCCAAATTCCCAAGGCCCCACCCCACTGCTGGCCAAGAACAGGGAGACACTCATCAAGGACACCGAGGCAGTCAGGGCCCGCTGGAAGGAGCACTTCAAAGATCTCCTCAACCGAGATTCTTCATTTGACTCGAGTGTTCTCGATTCCATCCCACAGCATGCGACCCGCCACCACCTCAGTGAAACCCCAACGTTGCACGAGGTAGGAAAAGCCATAAGACAGCTCAAAAACAAGGCTACAGGAGCGGATGGAATCCCTGCTGAAGCACTAAAGTATGGTGGAGAGGCGCTGTTGGCATGGATACATGACCTCATCTCTCTCATCTGGAGGGAGGAGAGCATGCTGGGAGACCTCAGAGATGCAGTGATCGTGACTATCTTTAAAAAAGGCGACAAGTCCGACTGTGGCAATTACAGAAGAATCTCCCTGCTATCAGCCACTGGGAAGGTTGTCGCTAGAATCCTCCTAAACCGTCTTCTCCCTGTGACCGAGGAGCTCCTCCCGGAGTCACAGTGCGGATTTTGTCCCCTACGGGGCACAACGGACATGATCTTTGCAGCATGACAGCTGCAGGAAAAATGCAGGGAGCAGCGCAAGCCCTTATACATAGCCTTTTTTGAACTTACAAAGGCCTTTGACATTGTCCACCGCGAGGGTCTATGGAGCATCCTCCTCCGTTTCGGATGCCCCCAAAAGTTTGTCACCATTCTTCACCTGCTCCACGACGACATGCAGGCCATGATCCTTGCCAATGGATCCATTACAGACCCAATCCACGTCCAGACCGAGGTCAAATAGGGCTGCGTCATCGCTCCAACCCTCTTCTCAATCTTCCTCGCTGCCATGCTCCACCTCACAGTCAACAAGCTCCCCGCTGGAGTGGAACTAACCTACAAAACCAGTAGGAAGCAGTTTAACCTTCGCCGTCTCCAGGCCAGGTCCAAGATGACCCCAACCTCTGTCGTTGAGCTACAGTACGCGGACGATACCTGCATCTGCGCACATTCTGAGGCTGAACTCCAGGATATAGTTGACATATTTACTGAGGCACACGAAAGCATGGGCCTTACACTAAACATCCATAAGACAAAGGTCCTCCACCAGCCTGTCCTATCCGCACAGCACTGCCCCCCCAGTCATCAAGATCCACGGCACGGCCCTGGACAACGTGGACCATTTCCCATACCTCGGGAGTCTCTTATCAACAAAAGCAGACATTGATGAGGGGATTCAACACCACCTCCAGTGCGCCAGTGCAGCCTTCGGCTGCCTGAGGAAAAGAGTGTTCGAAGACCAGGCCCTCAAATCTACCACCAAGCTCATGGTCTACAGGGCTGTAGTTATACCCGCCCTCCTGTATGGCTCAGAGGCATGGACCATGTACAGTAGACACCTCAAGTCACTGGAGATATATCACCAACAATGTTTCCGCAAGATCCTACAAATCCTCTGGGAGGATAGGCACACCAACATTAGTGTCTTTGTCCAGGCTAACATCCCGAGCATTGAAGCACTGACCAGACTAAATCAGCTCCGCATAGTTCGCATGCCAGATATGAGACTCCCAAAGCAAGTGCTTTATGCGGAGCTCCTTCATGGCAAATGAGACAAAGGTAGGCAACGGAAACGTTACAAGGACACCCTCAAAGCATCCCTGATGAAGTGTGACATCCCCACTGACACCTGGGAGTCCCTGGCCAGAGAATGCCCTGTGAAGAAAGTGCATCCGGGAGGGTGCTGAGCACTTTGAGTCTCAACGCCGAGAGCGCGCAGAAATCAAGCACAGGCAGTGGAAGGAGCGTGCGGCAAACCAGTCCCAACCACCCCTTCCCTCAACGACTATCTGTCCCACCTATGATAGAGTCTGTGGTTCTCGTATTGGACTGTTCAGACACCAAAGGACTCACTTTGGGAGTGGAAGCAAGTCTTCCTTGATTCCGAGGGACTGCCTATGATGATGACATTTTGTAAGTTTGAACAACTTACTGATATTTCTGAATTCAGGTAATTCATGTAGATAAGAAAGAAGAAAAGCCCAGTCCTGATACATCTCCCCAGTCCAAAATAGCTGCTTTGATACATGCAGGTTGCGCACTTACAAGAAATTCCATAGTCACATCCATATTTCACTTACTGCCTAAAGCTACTGTAGCAGCCTTTCATGTGGAACGTTCTTAAAATCTTTTGGAAAATCTAAGTACTTTGTGGCTGAATGTTTGTGAAGGATTGTCTTGCTTGTCTACTGTAACTTCAGAGAGCTACGGAAATCCCTGAAAATCACTACTACTAATTTTATCAAGTAGGGATGCCACAACTTCCATTCCTAGCATGTTATGTGAGTCACTTGCCATTACCAGCTTGATAGGTGCATTACCTCCCGTGGTATCCATAACACATCGGATCAGAAAGTATTCATACATTACATTCATTAGCTCAGATTCTAGACCTCTTGGGCATTTCCAGGTTATATCAGATGAGTTACCGCCCCTTTACTCTGAGCTTTCTGCTTCCTCATAGCTCCTTTGAGCTGGATTTTCCACTCTATTGCGCCTCATTTCGCTCCCCGGCAGGGCGGTAAATGCTGTTTCTGAGCGTAAAAGCGGGTGTCAAGAATTTAGCGCTCGGCCGGAAATTTCTCAAATGGTTTTGCGACGGCGCAGAAACTTACTGCCTCGCCCTCTGTTTTCAGTGTGATTATGACGTAAATAATTGTGTAAGGCTGTGCTAGCACACCAAATGGAACTTTTGGCCCTAATGCCTCATTTAAGAATGTCCCCAAGGAACAACCGAAAAAACCAGGTTGTCCCAGGGTGCAGCAGGCGCAATTGGTGCCATATTTAAAGGCTGCCACGGTTGCGCACAGAAAGCTGCATTAGTGGACACTTTAAAGCAGCACTTTTAAGTGAATTAACCCTTTGTTTTCAAGGTCAGTAAGAGTTAAGTGGCAAATCATGCTGGTTGCTATTGGCAGGCAGCTTCAAGCTGGAAGAAGTTTTATTGTCCATGGTTTGCAACGGAATCGAAGATGTCACAAACACTTGGGAAGGAGGCCTTATCCCCCATGGGTTTACAGGGAACATCACTCATACCTGTCATGTATCCTACATGGCTACTGTTGGAACTATCACAAGGTGTGCCACCAGAGGGCACAACAGTGGGAGACTTGTAAGTTACCTGTACAGGTGTGCCTGGTGTAGTATAAAAGGCAGGCCACTAGGTGTGATCCTCACTCTGGAGTTATCAATAAAGGACTAAGGTCACGACAGTTCAAGTACAACACATTGTCTTATGGAGTCATTATCAGAGCATCCAAGGACATAACAATTGGCAATGAGATTACAGACTTGCACGCGAAAATAGCTATCCTACGTTGGTACGTTGGTACGTTGTAGCAGTTCTCCGATGGTGATGATTGGGAAGCCTTTGTGAAGAGGCTTGACCATTTCTTCACAGCAAATGACCTGGCAGGAGACAACCCGGCCACACTGGCTGGCAAGCGCAGAGCTTTTCTGCTAAACGGTTGTGGGCCCACCGTCTATGGCCTCGTCAGTGACTTGCTGGCACCAGCGAATTCAATGACCGAGATGTACGAGGAGCTCGTAACACTGGTCCATGAGCAACTGAAGCCCAAGGAGAGCATCCTCACAGCCAGACACCGGTTCTACATCCACCGACAGCCCGAAGGCCGGACATCGCGAAATATGCCACAGACCTCAGGAGGCTGGCGGCACCGTGTGATTTCGGCGACCACCTCACCGAAGCGCTGCGGGACATTTTTGTCATTGGAATCAGCCATTAGGGCCTTCTTCATAAGCTATTGTCAGCGGATACCACAGTCACACTGCAGAAGGCCATCTCTGTGAGCCAGGCATTCACAACCTCGACCTGCGGCTCTAGGCAGATGACGCACCCTCAGGACTCAAACCCGGCAGGTACTGTGCACAGAGTGGCGCCTTTTAGAGGCTGGACTTTAGAACACGAACCTTCTCAGGGAAGAGAGAACAGGCCCCCGAGTCCCTTAACTGAGTCCGCCGAGGGGGACTAATCGAGTAGCTCCATGCTGGCGTTGTGGAGGGAATCAAAGGGCTCACCAGTGCCGCTTTAAAGACTATGTCTGCAAAGGCTGCAGCACAAAGGGCCACCTCCAGCGAATGTGTAAGAGAAATATGACTCACTGTGTCGATGAAGAGTCTGCAGATGGCCATGAATCCAGCACGGATTATGAAGCTTTGGTCCAGAGAGGCAGCTCAGCCCCACGATGAGGTATACAGCATGTTTACCTGCACTACCGACTGTTCCCTGTTGAGGATGAAAATCAAGATAGATGGTGTTCCAGTCTTCATGGAAGTGGACAGGGGGACGAGCCAGTCAGTAATGAATCAAGAAGCCTTTGAGAGACTATTGGACAATCAAGCTGAATGACCCAAGTTGGTCCCAGTTCAGGTAAAGCTGCGCACCTACACCGATGAACTTATCCCAGTCGTTGGTAGTGCGGATGTTAAGGTACTCCATGATGGCGTGGTGCACAAGTTACCTCTGTGGATTGTTGCAGATGATGGACCAACACTACTCAGAAAAAGGTGGATGGAGAAGAACCATTGGAAGTGGGAAGACTTCACCTTTCCAGCGATCGACGTCCTCCGCGCTCAGAGGCAAAGCAAGCCCTCAGCTGAGGTTGGATCCGACACCAGAGAGCAGACCAGCACAGCATCCGAGGCACAGACCGTCCAGCACGACTGCGTGGAGATGATCCAGCTGGGACGACCCGAAGGCACCTTCCAGGCTCCAGTGGCAGGACTCCGGAGAAAGAAAATTGGATCCAGAGGCGGCATCCGAGCTTCAGAGGCAGAACCCGGGGAGACGAGGATCACCGCAGTCGACATTGTGGATGAAGGAAAGATAGCGCCTGAACCACGAGGTGATGCACTGAAGAAAAATATGGCGGTGGTCAGACCACAAGGTGCAGCGCTGATGGAGCAACACGTGGCACCAAATGGAGAAGAGGATTGGGGTAAAGATAGCAAGGCTCTCTTAAAGGACGCCTGCAACCCACCACACTTAAAGGGACAGTTCCACACACTCAAGCAATGTAATAGATGTCATGTATTTAACCAGCATTGTAACCCATGTATAATCTGACATAAGTTGTACACTGTGAGAACAATGACCACAAGGTGGTGAACTTGTGGGAGACACTCCTAACCTGGACCTTCAGATATAAAAGGGGAAGCTCCACCTACTTCCATCACTTGAGTGCTAAGGAATAAAGGACAGGTCACAGACTGACCTTCTCTCAAGCATGGGCCTCGTGTGCATTTATACTGTATAGTAAGGACGTATCAATGACGACGAGAAACTGGGATTTAAACCACGCGAGCATGGCCACTAGCAGAACAGACGAGAGGTACTGTGTTAAGGAATGGTTGGGACAGAGATTCAACATTGTTAAAGCAGCACACAGTTCTCCAGGTAGACAAGGGCAATCGAGCATGCCCCAACATGTAGTCGAACCCAGAGGGGGAGTTCGACAGAGACAATGGCAAGCTGAACGATGATTCACGCCATTGCAAGGGACAATGCGGCCAGTAATGGGGCTATCAACACCAATTAATGGCACACTCAAGGACAATCACAGGGGCAGTCAGGGACGATCGACTGGCAAGGGACCTTTTGTTTCCAACAGCAGCTCATGTTGGAGGCGTGGAGGCACACACTCAGCCGGAGTTTGCAGAGATGAGCAATATACCTGCAGAAATTGAAGAAATGAACGCTGGGGGAAATCGCTGGAAGCTGAAGTTCAGCGAGTTCATGTGGAGCACACCACCTTTCATACTGTACAGTTCATACACCAGGACGCCACCGATAATGATGAAAGTGCTCCTCAATGACATCCCAGTATCAATGGAGCTAGACACGGGGGCCAGCCAGTCCCTGATGGGTATCAAACAGTTCGAAAAGTTGTGGGCGTCCAAGGCCAGGAGGCCAAAGTTATTGCCGATTGGTGCACAGCTACGGACATACACAAAGGAGATCATTCAGGTGCTAGGCAGCGCCACAGTAGTCATGACCCACAAAGATTCGGAGAACAGGTTGCCACTCTGGGTTGTCCCGGGGGACGGTCCCGCACTACTGGGGAGGAGTTGGCTTGCTGTCATGAACTGGAAATGGGGCGATGTCAATGCAATTTCCTCTGTGGAGCGAGTATCATGCTCACAGATCCTGGACAAATTTGACTCATTATTTCAACCCAGCATTGGCACTTTCATGGGGGCCAAGGTAGTGGTTCACATAAACCCGGACGCCAGGCCAGTACACCACAATGCCAGAGTGGTGCCATATGTGCTGCGGGAAAAGATAGAATGCGAATTGGATCGCCTGCTGAGGGAAGGCATCATCTCGCCAGTCGAATTCAGTGACTGGGCAAGCCCGATTGTGCCGGTGCTCAAGGCGGATGGGTCGGTCAGGATATGTGGTGATTACAAGGCCACCATCAATCGGGTGTCACTCCAAGACCAGTACCCGCTACCGAGAGCGGAGGACCTCTTTGCGACGCTATCCGGTGGCAAACTTTTTTCAAAATTGGACCTGACCTCAGCTTATATGACCCAGGAGCTGGCGAGTGAGTCGAAGAAGCTGACCACCATCACGACACACAAGGAGTTGTTTGCGTACAACAGATGTCCATTCAGGATTCGCTCGGCCGCCGCGATCTTCCAACGAAATATGGAAAGCCCCCTCAAGTCGATTCCAGGGATGGTGGTTTTTCAGGACGACATCCTCATCACGGGTTACGATACTGAAGAACACCTCCACAATCTGGAGGAGGTGCTACGCAGACTGGACCGTGTAGGGCTGCGACTGAAAAAGGCGAAGTGCATCTTCCTAGCTCCAGAGGTAGAATTCCTGGGGATGAGGGTAGCAGCAGACGGGATCAGCCCGACTGCATCCAAGACGGAAGCGATCCAGAGAGCACCCAGACCCCGTAACACGACGGAGCTGCGTTCGTTCCTTGGGCTCCTGAACTATTTTGGTAACTTTCTTCCCAAATTGAGCACGCTGCGAGAGCCGCTACATGTGCTCCTACACAAAGGTTGCAAATGGGTCTGAGGGGACAGCCAGGAAAGGGCTTTTAATAGAGCACGCAATTTGTTATGTTCCAACAATCTGTTAACGCTATATGACCCATGTAAGAAACTTGTGTCAACATGCGATGCGTCATCCTATGGTGTCGGGTGTGTGTTGCAGCATGTCAATGCCAAGGGTCAGTTACAGCCGGTAGCTTATGCCTCCAGGAGTCTGTCCCAGGCAGAAAGGGCCTACGGGCTGGTAGAAAAGGAGGCGCTCGCATGTGTATATGCGGTAAAGAAAATGCACCAGTACCTGTTTGGCAGGAAATTTGAGCTGGAGACAAATCACAAACCCCTAACGTCCCTTTTGGCCGACAACAAGGCCATAAATGCAAACGCATCGGTCCGCATACAGAGGTGGGCACTCACATTAGCCGCCTATGACTACACAATTCGGCACAGACCGGGCACCAAAAATTGCGCCGATGCACTCAGCAGGCTCCCACTAGCCACCACTGAGAGGGCTACCAAGCATGCTGCTGAGATGGTCATGGCTGTTGAAGCTTTCGGAAGCGAAGGCTCACCCGTGACAGCCCGTCAGATTAAAGTCTGGACAAATAGAGACCCGCTATTGTCTCTAGTCAAGAAATGTGTCCTGATTGGGGACTGGGCAGCCACGTACAGGGCATGCCCTGAGGAATTTAAACCATTTCACAGGCGCAGGGATGAACTCTCGATTCAGGCCGATTGCCTACTGTGGGGAAACCGCGTAGTCATGCCCCAGATGGGCAGAGAGGTGTTGATCAGAGAATTCCACAATGAGCACCCGGGCATTGTCATGATGAAGGCAATTGCCAGGTCACACGTTTGGTGGCCAGGGATAGGCGCAGATCTGGAACTTTGTGTTCACAGGTGCAACACGTTTGCCCAGCTGGGCAATGCGCCCAGGGAAGCCCCCCTTAGCCCCTGGTCCTGGCCCGCCAAGCCATGGTCATGCATGCATGTGGACTATACAGGTCCTTTCATGGGAAAAATGTTTTTGGTTGTAGTAGACGCCTACTCCAAATGGATCGAGTGTGACATTTTAAATTCAAGCACATCCTCTGCCACGGTAGGAAGTCTACAGGCAATGTTCGCCGCCCACAGTCTACCAGACAGCTTGGTCAGCGACAATGGCCCGTGCTTCACAAGCACTGAGTTCCAGGACGTCATGGCAGGCAATGGAATTAACCATATCAGAACGGCACCGTTCAAGCCGGCCTCAAACGGCCAGGCAGAACGAGCAGTGCAGATAATCAAACAGGAGATGCTCAGAATTCAAGGGGGTTCCCTACAAAGACGCTTATCACGCCTTCTGTTGGCCTACAGATCCCAACCACACTCGCTCACAAGGGTTCCACCCACAGAGCTGCTAATGAAAAGGACGCTCAAAACCCAGTTATCCCTTATATACCCCACCATGAAAGAAATTGTCGAGAGCAGGCGCCAGTCACAATATGACTACCATGACAGAAATGCGAGAGGGCGATGGATTGATATAAATGACCCTGTTTTTGTCCTCAACTGCGCTGCAGGGCCCAATTGGCTCGCAGGCACTATGATTGCCAAAGAGGGAAATAGAATTCTGGTAGTTAAACTTACCAATGGACAAATCTGCCACAAACATGTGGATCAAACAAAAAGGAGGTTCAGCAACCCTATAGAAGAAGCAGAGGAAGAACACGATGTAGAGTTTACTCCACCACAGGTGACCGAACACCGGAACCAAGTGGAGGAGAGCCCAGTCACTGTGGGCAGTCCGGACAGGCCTGAGGCACCGCAAACAGCAGACACTCAGGCCAGCGCCCAACAACCGGAGCCCCAACTCAGGCGCTCTACAAGAGAGCGTAAACCACCAGAGAGACTCAACCTGTGATCCCAATAAGACTTTGGGGGGGAGGTGATATCATGTATTCAACCAGCATTGTAACCCATGTATCATCTGACCTAAGTTGTACACTGTGAGAACAATGACCACAAGGTGGTGAACTTGTGGGAGACACTCCTAACCTGGACCATCAAATATAAAAGGGGAAGCTCCACCCACTTCCATCACTTGAGTGCTAAGGAATAAAGGACAGGTCACAGACTGACCTTCTCTCAAGCATGGGCCTCGTGTGCATTTATACTGTGTAGTAAGGACCTATCAATGGTGACAAGAAACTGGGATTTAAACCACGCGAGCATGGCCACTAGCAGAACAGACGAGAGGTACTGTGTTAAGGAATGGTTGGGACAGAGATTCAACATTGTTAAAGCAGCACACCGTTCTCCAGGCAGACAAGGGCAGTCAGGCATGCCCCAACATGTAGTCGAACCGAGAGGGGGAGTAAGGACATATCAATAGCAACTGTGAGTTAGAGATAAAGGGCCCAAGTTTCGGGCCGTGCCTAGAACGGCGCAGCCCAGACCTGGACGCCCGTTTTTCACGCCACAAGTGCGCCTAAAATAAACTTAGCTATTCTCCGGCACCCTGCAGGCCCTCTGGAGCTGAGCGCGGCGCAGCACAAGCTGTGGCGGGGGGGAGGCGGAGCCAGGTCCCTGCGCTGAAAACAGTGCCGGAACCTCTGCAGTAGGCGCGCATGTGCAGTAGCTCCAGGCGCCTAAAACTGTTTTGGAGGGCCCAAAGCACGCAGCCCCTAGCCCTGGCCGAATGGCCTCACTGGGGCTGCATCGATAAGGCTGCCGCCCATGCCCAGCTCCTGCTTCCTCCGGACCGGACCAGACCCGACTTGACTCCCGCTCCCACCCACCCCCACCGGACCACGCTCCCCCCCCCGACCCGACCTCCACTTCCCCCGCTCCCGACCTTCCCCACCCCCCTCCGTTCCCGACCACCCCCCCCTCCCCGACCGACCTCCGCTCCCGACTGATCTCCGCACCCCCCCCCGACCGATCTCCGCGCCCACCCCGACCGATCTCCATCCCCCCCACCCCCGACCAATCTCCGCCTCCCCCCTCAACCGATCTCCGACCGACCGACCCCCCTCCCAACCACCCCGACCCGCGCTCTCGACCCCCCCGGACCCAGGACCTGATGCCACCTACCTGTCAATCCGGTAAGTCTAAGCTCGAAGTCTTGGGCCCGGCCGGGCCCGGCCCGTTCAGCCTCCCTCTCCTTTCTTTCTCTCTCTCTCTCTCTCTCCCTTCTCTCTCTCTCTTTCCCCCCTCCCCTCCCTCCCTTCTCTCCCCCCACCCTTCCCTCCCTTCTCCCCCCCACCTCCCTCCCTTCTCCTCCCCCTCCCTTCTCCCCCCCTCCCCTCCCTCCCTTCTCTCTCCTCCCTCCCTTCTCTCCCTTCTCTCCCCCCCTCCTCCATCCCTTCTCTCCCCCTCCCGTCCCTTCTCTCCCCCTACCCTCCCTTCTCTCCCCCCTCCCCTCCCCTCCCTCCTCCTCTCCCCCTCCCCTCCCTCCTTTCTCAACCCCCTCCCTTCTCACCCCCTCCCACCCCCCCTCTCCCCCACTCCATCCCCTTTCCCCCACTCCACCACCTTTCCCCCACTCCACCACCCCTCCTTCCCCTCCCCATCCTCCCCCTCCTCTCCACCCCTCGCTGTCAGAAACACAGACACTGACAGACAGAGAGATAGAGACACTGACAGAGACACACGGGGGGGGGGGGGGTGCGGGGGTGCGTCCCAGCACGCTGTTGGAGGGCTCCCAGTGCTGCAGTCAGTAAGTAGAAAATGTTTTATTTATTTATTTTAAAGAAAAATGTTTATTAATTTTTTTTCATTGATTTATTGGTTGATTTATTGATGTATTTATCATTTATTATTGATGATGACTCTTTTTGTAAAATTGAAGTGTTTACTGTTTGTAAACTTCCCTTTAACCCCTAGCCCCCCTCCATTCCCTGTGCCTGATTTGTAACCTACGCCTGATTTTCTCAGTGTAGACAAGGTTTTTCTGAGCTTACAAAAATCTACACTTACTCCATTCTAAGTTAGTTTGCAGTAAATTTTCACTGCCTAAACTTTCAAAATGGCATAAATGGCCGGACACGCCCCATTTTGAAAAAAAAATCTGTTCCAAACTGAAACTGTTCCAACTGACTACAACTGGAGCAAACTAAATGCCGAGAATAGCAATTTCTAAGATACTCCATTCTAAACCAGTTGCTCCAAAAAAACAGGAGAAACTCAGGCCAAAACTTGGCCCCAAAATGTGTAACTGATAATCAGAGTTGTGTACTTGCAATAAGCAAGGAAAAGTCGAAAAGTCGCACGATCACGTAAAATGTGTAAGTGATGATCGGAGTTGCGTACATGAATAAGCAAGGAAAAGTTGTGCGATCGCGATCGGAGCTACAGAGCATTCACAATAAGTAATGAAACGTTATGCGATGTAGGAATTAAACTGCACACAGGCAATGCAGCAGGCAAACACCCATCGGGAGCACACAGGTCCAGCGAGCTACCCAATGCAGTAGCCTACATCCCTGGGACTAGAGTTCTACACCATGGAGTGTGGCCACAAACAGCCAACACACATGAGCTGTAGAGCAGGCGACCTCAGCAGGGCAACTGCACCGGTATCGATACCCTGCCCCTGATCGACTCCGTTTCTCAGGCACTCGATGGCACCAACCGCCACGAGCCTGAAAGAGCAGACTGTGCTAAGGTGCAACCCCCAGATCCCATCGCCACCAAGGCCATATCCGGAAATGAAGGGTCACCCACAACTGTCCTCCCAAACCAAACAACGCCCAGGCTGGCGAGTCAGCTCGATGACAGCTCCTCAGGGAGCAGCAGCGACCCAGGACACAAAGAAAGGACAGGGAGGTCACAGGCATCTGTGAACCTGCCCGACGCTAGGAGCAACGGCAACAGCCCCAAGAGCAGGCAACTTGAGCCAACCAGGTTCCCACTGCCAGCACTGGGCATCGTGCCACCAGCAGATTGCCTGGACACCACCCACCAGTTCTGGAACTAGCTTGTCCTTATGCACCGGTTACCGATCCCCATTGATAATGTATCTCACCAGGCTAACGTACTTGTCTCACAACTGAACCACAAATGTAATACAAACTTGTTTTTCTGGACTTGAATGTATATGAATGCAATGAGCCTCTGGCATAATCTATATGTGGGGTGGGGGGGAGAATGGAGTGGTCAGGGACATACACAAACAGCAACCACCAGCACTCTCCTGCCAACGAAACACCAACCACTCACCCAAGATTGAAACGACCTGCCAAGGGTCAACCAGATAGAGCTAAGCCCAGAGCACAGTCAATGCAGAGATGATTTGCACTAAATGCTTGGGTGTGAGTGATGTCATGTATCTTACATGGCTACTGTTTGTACTATCACAATGTGTGCCACCAGAGGGCACAGCAGTGGGAGACTTGTAGGTTACCTGTACAGGTGTGCCTGGCCTAGTATAAAAGGCAGGCCACCAGGTGTGATCCTCAATCTGGAGTTATCAATAAAGGATTAAGGTCACTACAGTTCAAGTACAACACATTGCCTCGTGGAGTCATTATCAGAGCATCCAAGGACATCACAATACCTACACATTTCTGATGCGCAATGCATTATAAGGCTGTGCAGGGGGAACAGCCCTGAGTCCAGCGTGGCTATAGGGATCATCAGGACTAGCCCTATCCCAGTATTCTTACCCATCTGGCAATCTAGAATTGATGGGTATACTCGGGTCAGTCCCTTCAGAGTACAATTATCCAGTATTCCCCTTTGGTTAGCCAACTGAGCCAAATGTGAACTGTCTATCCAATCGGGTACTTCCCAGCATTGGATCTGGTCGAGATTGTGGCGGATCTGTCCCACCATCCACAGACCATAAGCGTGACAGAGTTGCCCCTGTCTTTGCTTTTCGGTATCTTCTTTTTCTCTATCAATGAGGTGATTGATGGTTTTGGCATGAGCTTCCAGGACTGAGATGCCATCCAACTGGATTTCGGCACCCTCCTTTCCGAGGTTGGCTTGGTCTTCCTGGTTTTGCTCCACCCTTTCTAATAACCCCTTCATCACCCCTCTCGTTTAACCCTTGTATGTCTATCGAATTTACGACGGAGGTCCCTGTATTGAAGCCGGTAGCAACATCATTAACTATTCCCCTCTTTATCCTGGGGGCTAACCCCTGTCCTCGGAATCTACTGGCACCCATTGCATCGGCAGCCTGCTGCATTACAACTCTACTTAATACATTGTACATTTTCCTTGATTGTTCTGTACAGTATTCCGGCATCTGGATGCCTGAAATATTGATCAGGACAGGCACAATTTCATGTTTAACATTATCATACAATAATTCCCCTTCGTTGTACATTACAATCCCATTTTCTGGTCCCTTAGTAGTTATGGGACAAGGCAGTTCCTCGGGCAATGTAGTGGTTCTTATGGGGCGCGGTGTCGGAGGGAGTGAGAAGCATACATACAATGATATTGCAGCCGCCCCCACCTCCTCGTAGTACCCACACAGCCCCACTCCCTTTTTGCGGATGACTGATTGCTGGGATTGTCCCGGAGGCGCGCAAATTATGCCGAAAGTACATTCATCGGGCCCTTTGACATCCCTCCGTTTAATGCAGCTGCTCCTTATACCCGTGGAGCACTGTACACATACCCGGTTCTTATTAGGATTCACTTGTAACCATGCATTAAAATAAGTCCTGTCCTTGCTCCAATCCTTGGCTGCTGGGATGCACATTCCATCCGTTAAATTAAACAAGACTCCATAGTTCATGTAGTTGCTTATTTCCTGAGTGCGCTGCAATCCGTTGGTATCATCCAGTGTTTGCGTGGGTCTTGAGGTTCCCAGTATCATGAGTCCCCAGAGTCGAAGTCACCTCTGCGGTCCCATCTTGGTGAGTGTTTTATCTGAAAATTTTAAACAGATAGCCTGGTCGTCACCGGGTGTTAGGTTCTGGTCTACTTGTGTCACTGTCACTCTGTGGAATCGTAGGTAAGGATTAGGTTAATCATATTTTTTATAGTCGTACCATCTTTATCACTTCATGTCCCTGTCTGGGCTGCCGTCAGTTTTGCATTTGAGCCTGCTCGAGCCTGCACGATGACTCATCTAAATATTATCCAAACTCCAATCAACACCAATGCCACCATTATTCCTCCAAACATCGCTGTATGCTTTACCGTTAGGTTGGATTTGTGGACTACACCTACCCACCGTGGGGTACATTGGCTCTATTGCCATAGGTGATGGTGCTATGGCTGTGCACTGCACTATCCGTCTAGTCCCGTTTTTTAAAACATCTCTTCCAGCCTGTTTATCTTAGCTTTTAACTCTTGACCAGCTAGTTCCGTTTTATTTTTATTCTGAATATCCCACCATTTCCTCTGTCTGTCAGGTGAGTCTTCTTTATTTTATTAAGAAATCCAAATTAATAATGTCCCGTATAAAACAGCTGTCAATGGAAAGGGTTAACTCCTTTACAGGTTTGTAAGAAAGCCTGATGTCATTGCGTGACTTCATGTAATCATCTGAAAAATTCTTTTTTTTTAAGTCTTTGTGCCTTCAAAACTTGCTTAGAAATTAGGAATCCGTTAAAACAGCAGAAATCATTAGTAAAGTGGTCATAATAAAAATCTTCTCATCAGAAAAGACAGCATTTTAGATTAAACTCCAATTTTTTCTTAACTACTAAATCAAGTACTTGCCAAAGAATTTTTTTTTTTAATTGATTTAAAACGAGATCACACATTTTTAATAGCTATTTTGTTTACTGAAATTGAATTTTTTTTTAAATTTCTCTCTCAGCACAAAATCTAAACTTCTGTGCCAGTTCCATTTTTTCTTTCTGTGCTGAGTTAGCATAGCTTAGATCTTTTCTTCTCGTTATTTTCATACATTCCAACATTTCGGTTTTTTTTACGGTCCCGTTCACTGGGCAAATCTTGCGTTTTATTTCTCTCTCAGCACAAAATCTAAACATCCGTGCCAGTTCCATTTTCTATAAGAATTAAAAAATTCAGTAAGATTCTCTAATTCCCAGTTTTTTCTTTCTGTGCTGAGTTCACATAGCTTAGATCTTTTCTCCTCGTTATTTTCAAAACTCTCCTGCTTGTTTAGACTGTTCGGGACTTTTCTTGATAAACACTGTCCATTTTGGAAATCTTTTCAAACTGCAGTGAAACCTTCTCATAATTTAAAATCATTATCAATGTAGAGTGTCTTTTACCTCCTCCAAAAAATTTTTTTTCCAATTAAACCAATCACAGTCGATATCAACTAGTATTTAGTAAGTTATGCCTGTTTCCATCACAAACACCTCCTTTTTTTTTCAACACCTAATTAGTGCGTTATGTCCTTTTTTTTTCCAGATCACCTTTCTTCAAATGTTTTTTCTAAACTGCTAAAGCTTGCTGTTCCAACATTTTTCAAAAGTCCCTTTTACACCTTCGCAGATAGCTCGCCACTCACCCAGGAGTTTGATCTGATCCATGAAGGTATTTCTAGATTGTCTCCAAACCTTTTAGTTTTATTTCTCCATTTTTCTTTAAGGAATTTAATTTAATAATTAAACACATTTTTTTTAATTGAATCCATCTCAGTATTTTGCTGTGCCTTCTCTTAATATCTCAAAATGCCAATTTAAATTTTGTAATTTCAATCTTTATTTAAAACTTTTTTTTGAGCTAGAAGTTTTTTTTTTAAAAGGCATTCTTTATCTCATTCCTAGACTAAATTTATGTCTTTCAACCCAATGTAATCAATGATTGCGTGTTTTCTTTCAACAAGTAAGTGAGCGTGTCAAATAAATTATTTTTTTTTTAACCACCGGGACCATGTATTTTTTATCTTTTGCTCAACATACCTATCCTTTGTACATTTCCTAGTTCCGTAACTTATCATCCGAATAAATCCACACCTGCGTTTCTAACTTAAAATGTCTTAAAACTTCCCACATACAGGACAACACTACAAAGGATTAAAAAAAACTTTCACTCTGTTTGGAAAAGTGGGTGGAGCTAAAATAAACAGACAGTTGCACTCCTCTTCCAATCAGGCTTTCGGAAACATGAAAACATAAAAAAATTAATTCTGCAGTCAAAAAATCACACAAGGACTCTCAACGACAGACATTCACAAAAGTCTCTCTTCATTCAACAAAGCTTATTAATTTTTTTTTTGGCCAGCTCTATTCTTGGATCCATACTTAACTTAAGATAATCACTATCAGGTTTTTTTTTAATTTCTTACATATTGATTTACTTCCTCTGTTAGTTTTATATGGGCTCGCAGTATCAAGACCACAGCCTTTTAATTATTATCTTTCTTTTCCTTCTCCCACCATTCCCGCTGATTTGCTGGCAGGTCCTGGGGTCCCATCCTGACTTAATCATCTTCTCAATTAGTTTCTTTTGTTTTCCGCCAGGTGGCGGGTAAGGGACCCTTCTGGTCCCCACTCGAGGTTATTTGTTTTATTGGCCATTCCTGGGTAGGACTAGAACCGTTAGGAATCTACTCTTAGAGGTCTGCTTTCTACCTAGCGTAACTTGTAGTAGACCGTCTCCTGGCTACTGTCAGGTCACAAGTTCTGCTGTTACACAAACTTCTACAATTCTTAAAATGCGTTTAAGCAATTCCCGCAGTGCTCTACGTATCCTTAATGACTACCTACCACCGCTCTGCCCATTGGTCCGACCCTGTTCACAGGTTTGGATTCCGTTAGTCGCTGTACACCGCTTGGTTCTACCCCGGGGTATATTTCAAATTACACTACTGGGTCCGGAAGATGTCTTTCAGTATCACGATCCCACAGTCCAAGTGTGTTCCCGGCACCTACTTAGCTCCTGGCCATCACGTGGGACTAAAGTCCTCTTAATTCAGGCTCAGGCTAGGTGTTTGAGATATTGGACCGTCTCCTCGTGTCGATCAACCAGCATCCACCTTCCGCACCCGTTATAAAATTTTGTTTAAGGTATACTCACCCGGTTTCTCCAAGAGCGTTCAGCGACCTCGAAATCCTGTTCGTGAAGCCACTGTTAGCGTGAATGTTTTCTCGGAAGTATCACTCAACACTCAGAGTTGGTTCCAACGCCAAAGCGGCCTTTATTTTCATCGGCGGGGAGAGAGTCTCTGATTAACTCCAGGCGCTCTACTCCAATGAACAAAGAAATTCATCGATATTTATATGTTTTACAGTAGTTCTTTACAGTTACTCAGACCACTTCGGCTGGACACAATCCAATCATAATGATTATAGATTACATATAGGTTTCTTTAACCCAATAGAATTCCCCTGATACCTCAGGGGCTGTATGTTTGTTTTTTGTCAGCTCGGGCTGATTAATGACCTCGTTATTTGAGGTGGGCCCCCCCTTATCTCTGTTCCTCGGGCTCTGCTGTGTGAAGTCCTTAGTCAAAGGACATTCCACATCAGGTACTATAATGGTTCGTTTATAGTTATCTTGTCTGAAGTGAGTGAGCTAAGGCATTCCCAGTAGTGGGCCTCACAGGGTCATTGCTCGGTCATTGCTCTGTCAGCCCCAGTTCATTACTTGACTAACTGAGTACCCATCATGCTTGGGCAGCCATTTTATATGTGGCCACTTTAAACCTATATGAGTTTAGATATATTCAGCAGGTGCCGAATGCCTAGTGTTTTGAAATATTCAGCAGGTGCCTAATGCCTACAACATACCCTCACTTTCCAAAGGAGGCTCAGCATCGCCCCCAGCAACTGTCCAACCTGATACCTGAGGGCAGAGACCCTCTTCTCCACGTCTGTGAGTGGTAATTTTTGAGGCAGACCCCTGCCTGTCTGCAGCTGCTCCCTTCGGTTGTGGGAGTACTTTGACTGCAAAGAGAAAAATAGGAAGAGTTAAAAAAGGATCTCAGTGCTGTTGGGCCACATATGCCGACCACAGGAGAATAGGTGATACTGTGTTAATGTAGTATAGACCTTGTTTCAATCTGTTGCGATGTTGCATGTGCTTCGTCAGTATGTATTTGTTGGTTTGAGGTATCTACCATGGGAGATGTAAATGATTTTTCAGAACGCGATAGGAGCAAGTGGAGTTCATTGACAGGGAAGATTTTAATGCAAGAAATTATGTGCATCGATCATTTTAAGCCAATGGTTGCCGATGTAAGCCTTCATCTTTGTTATGCATAGTGATAGACACCCCAATGAGTGTTGAGAGGGACCAGATAAATGAAAGACTTCACATACTGTGTGAGATTAATGTTGCAAGTCATGGAGGCATGCATAGATAAATATGGTACTTACCCTGATGAACTCGTGAGGTCGTTGAATTCTTTTCTGCACTGTGTGCCAGTTCTGGTCACAGTGTCGGCAGCAGACACTTCCTGTGCTATCTCCTTCCATATTTGTTTAAACACAGGAGGGCGTGGTCTGGCTCCCCCTGCAAGATGGAGTGAGGCCCACCTCCCCTCCACCACACTGACTAAGTCCTCACTAGCCTCCCGGCTGAAGCGCCTGGCAAGTTGCCTTCCCTCCTGATCCTCCATTTCAGCAAATGTGGCTGAAGTGGGCCGGTTTAAATGCGCATGTGTGCAGGAAGTTGCTAGGCTCTGCATTTGCGTTTGCGACCGGAAAAGAAACCAAGAGGGGGAAAAAGAATTCCCAATGCGCAAAATGGCCACCTCATTCACCACCGAAAGTTTTGACTCTGGCGTATAATGCCTGACTTTACACCAATGCTCCTCCAGATAACTTTTTGGCTGAAAATACATGACGAGGGCGCAAACTATTTCTAGGCACAAACTATTGTGCTCTGCCCCTATTTGCGACCCGAAATGGTAAAACCTGAAAATCCAGCACTACATGTCTTCCTATTTAAAGTGGATCATAATGATATCAGTTAATATGGGGTTAATGGTTTGAACTTGCATTCCCAGTATGGAACTTTGCCTGCTGTGGGGACATACTGAGAATCCCCCATGATCTTTGAACCATTAAAATTAACCATTTTTTCCAATCTCCTTACATAGTGGATCCAATATTAAATATTTGAGAAATATAGAGAAGAATGTTACACTTCAGCATTCCTGGCTAAATCATTTAAATGGACAGAAAAGTTGGAGTTGAGTAATTTGTCGATTTCTGCTCATGGAGTATGCTGAGAGCATCAAAGCAGAAAATCCCCCCATGTGATTTCATATTAAACCATTAAATACCCTTGCAATTCTGATGAAAGGCCATTGACCTAAAATGTTAACTGTTTCTCTCTCCACAGATGCTGCCTGACCTGCTGAGTGTTTCCTGCATTTTCTGTTTTTATTTCAGATTTCCAGCATCTGTGGACTTCTTTTATCTTAACTACCCATAATGTTTCAAATCATTCGTTAATTCTCACCGAAAATAATAGGTATCCTCGAAATGTCTGGGTAAGACTAGATTGTATACCAGAATGTTTGAGAATTACAGCAGTAGTAAAGCAGAAATTGTCTTATTTGAGTTGCAAGTATGGAATCCATGCAAACTAGTTGTTAGATTGGAATAAATAACACTGTCAAAATTGTAACTACATATTTCATCAAATTTTTCAATTTTTCCTTGATCCACGCCATGTTTCATCTCTCTGCTTCATTTTTTTCCACTAACTCTTTACTTCCATTGTTTGTGTCACACACCACAAATTCAATCAGTAATGCTGTGTATCATGTATGTACTTTTGGGATCACTAGCCACTAGATGGTGTCACTGTTGGAAGCCATTGGCATGTGTGTGCAGCCCAAGTATAAAAGGCCAGCCATTTTGTATATGAGTCACTTTGGGCCTTAATAAAGCAGAGCCAAGATCATACCTCTTGGAGTTAAACAGTACTCAGTCTAACAGTTATTGCATACACAACATTTGGTGACGAGGCAACAAGAACCTTTGCATGCAGAAATGAACACAATTGGATTGTTGGAGCGATTTGTGGAAAGAGAAGATTGGGCAGATTTTGTGAGCCATTTGAGCCAGTTCTTCGTGGCCAACGAAATGGAGGCGCCGGGCGATTTTCCTCACGGTTTGCGGTCCAAAAATTTATGGTCTGATAAAGAATCTACTTCTGCCTGTGAGTCCAACAGAGAAGTCATATGAAGAATCGTGTACACTCATACAGGGCCACCTTAAGCCAGACGAAGGCATCATCATCTCGAGATACAGATTTTACACGCACGTTCGTTCAGAGGGCCAGAATGCGGCGGAATTCGTTGCCGACTTGAGACGTCTACCGGGACCGTGTAAGTTCGGGGCTGTGTTGGCAGACATGCTGCGGGACTTCTTTGTAATCGGCATCAGCCACGAGGTGATCCTGCGTAAACTATTGGCGGTGGAGACGTTGAACTTGACCAGGGCCATCACGATCACTCAGTCATGCATGATGACGGATAGCAGTCTAAAGCAGATATAAGTGAAAAATCGAAACATGACAAGTACTGTAAATGTGATCAATTCGGTGTTTGGCAGAGCAGCACACGGCAGGGCCTCCCCGACTGCGTATACGAAACCTGTGGCTGCCCATAGGCCACCAGTGGGAATGCATACAATTTCTCCATGTTGGTATTGTGGGGGAAATCACCGGCACCAGCAGTGCCGATTTAAGCAATATAGTTACAAAAGCTGTTTGAGAGTGGGGCATCTCCAGTGCAAGAGTCCGCAGATGAGCAAGCGTGCTGCGACACATCACATGGAGGATGATGGTCAGACTAGCGTGGATCCGGATACACAATCCGAGATACCAGAGGAGGAAGTGTATGGACTATACTCGTTGCTAACTAAGAGCAAACCGATAATGATCAACGTGAATTTTTAATGGGGTGCCGGTATCGATGGAACTGGACACGGGGGTGAATCAATTGATAATGAGCCAGAGGGCATTTGACAAGCTGTGGGATACTAAGGCTATGAGGCCCAGGCTGAGTCCAGTCAAGGCCAAGTTTTGCATGTACACCAAAGAACTTATAATGGTGATTGGCAGTTCCACAATTAAAGTGTTGTATGACAGTGCGGTTCACGAGTTACCGCAATGGATTGTCCCAGGCAATGGCCCAATGCTGTTTGGCAGGAACTGGCTTGAAAACATCAGATGTGACTGGAACGACATCAAGGCATTGTTGTCGGAGGAAGATACATGTGCCCAAGTACTAAGCAAGTTCCCCTGCTGTTCAAACCAAGCATCGGCAACTTCACGGGAGCCAAGGTGCAGATCCATGTGGACTTGAATGCAAGACCCGTCCATCATAAAGCTCGGGCAGTTCCATATATGATAATGGAGAAGGTTGAAATTGAACTGGACAGACTCCAGCATGAAAGGATCATATCACCGGTTGAATTTAATGAATGGGCCAGTCCCATTGTTCCTGTGCTGAAAAGTGATGGCACAGTCAGAATCTGTGGAGACCTACAAGACTACGATCAATAGGGTTTTGAAAACAGGATCAGTACCCATTACCGAAGGCTGATGACTTGTTTGCAATGCTAGCCGGGGGGGAAGTCGTTCACCAAACTCGACTTGACGTTGGCCTACATGACACAGGAGCTGGTCGAGACGTCAAAGTGACTTACGTGAATTAACACGCATAAAGGACTGTTTATTTATCACAGGTGCCCTTTTGGAATTTGCTCGGCTGCACAATATTTCAGAGGAACATGGAGAGTCTACTGAAGTCCGTTCCCAGAACCGTCGTGTTCCAAGATGACATCCTGATCACGGGTCGTGACTCCGAGGAACACTTGAACAACCTGGAAGAGGTTCTACATCATCTGGACAAAGTAGGACTCAGACTGAAATGCTTGAAGTGCGTCTTCAGGGCATCAGAGGTTGAATACCTGGGGAGAAAAATTGTTGCTGACGGCATCAGGCCCACGGACGTGAAAACCAAAGCCATCAAGAATGCACCCAAGCCGCAGAATGTGACGAAGCTGCATTCGTTCTTGGGTCTACTCAACTACTTCGGTAACTTCCTACCTAAATTGAGCACCTTATGAGAACCACTGCACATGCGGCTAAGAAAAGGCAACAACTGGGTGTGGGGTGTATCTCAAGACAGAGCTTTTGAGAAAGCCACTAATCTGCTTTGCTATAACAAGCTACTTGCACATTTATGACCCATGTAAATGTTTAGTAGTGGCCTGTGATGCTTCTTCATATGGAATTGGTTGTGTACTCCAACAAGCTAATGAGTTGGGTAAATTTCAACCTGTCATGTATGCTTCAAAAAGTTTGTCTAAAGTGGAAAGAGCCTACAGCATGGTAGAGAAAGAAGCACTAGCCTGTGTGTATGGGGTGAAAAAGATGCATCAGTACCTGTTCGGTCTTCAGTTTGAACTGGAGACAGATCACAAGCAGCTCATTTCACTGTTCTCTGAAAACAAAGCTATTAATACCAATGTTTCATCCCGCATCCAGAGGTGGGCGCTGACATTATCTGCTGATGATTATGTAATTCGCCATAAACCTCGCACTGAGAATTGTGCCGATGCTTTGAGTCGTCTGCCGTTGCCCACACCGGAGGTGGAAACGCCACAACCAATGGACCTATTGTTAGTTATGAATGCTTTTGAGAATGAAGGGTCCCCTGTCACGGTTCAACAAGTTAAGACCTGGACAAGCCAGGACCTGATTTTATCGGTGGTGAAGAGTTGCATCCTCAAAGGTGATTAGTCTGCCATAGCCAAGCAAATGTGCGAGGAGACCAAACCTTACATTCGTCACAAAGATGAACTTTCTATTCAGTCGGATTGTATACTGTGGGGCAATCATGTTGTTATGCCCAAGAAAGGAAGAGAGAAATTTGTACATGAGCTACATAGCACACATCCCATCATTGTAATGATGAAAGCCATCGCCAGGTCTCATGTATGGTGGCCGGGAATTGAATCTGAGCTGGAATCATGTGTGCATCAGTACAACACTTGCATGCAGCTCAGCAAAGCACCAGCGGAATAGCCACTGAGTCTGTGGTCATGGCTGTCTAAACCATGGTCCAGGATCCACATAGACTTTGCAGGTCCCTGCCTGGGGAAGATGTTTTTAGTTGTAGTGGATGCATATTCAAAGTGGATAGAGTGTATAATCATGTCATCCAGCACATCCACAGCTACCTTTGAGAATCTCAGTGTCATGTTCACGACACATGGTCTGCCTGACATTGTTGTTAGCGTCAACGGATCATGCTTCACCAGTCAGGAGTTTCAAGAGTTCATGAAACTCAATGGTATCAAACATGTAAGGTCAGCACCATTCAAATCTGCATCCAATGGGCAAGCAGAATGTGCTGTTCAAATCATAAAGCAGAGTATGAAGCGAGTAACCCAAGGGTCACTGCAGACTCACCTGTCATGCATACTGCTTAGTTACAGATGCAGTATAATGTGAATTAACATGGATAAATGTGAGGTTATCCACTTTGGTGGCAAAAACAGGAAGGCAGAATATTATCTGAATGGCGACAGATTAGGAAAAGGGGAGGTGCAACGAGACCTGTGTGTCATGGTACATCAGTCATTGAAAGTTGGTATGCAGGTATAGCAAGTGGTGAAGAAGGCAAATGCCATGTCGGCCTTCATAGCTAGGAGCAGGGAGGTCTTACTGCAGTTGTACAGGGCCTTGGTGAGGCCTTACCTGGAATATTGTGTTCAGTTTTGTTTTCCTAATCTGAGGAAGGACTTATCTTGCTTTGAGGGAGTGCAGTGAAGGTTCACCAGATTGATTCCCAGGATGACAGGACTGACATATGAGGAGAGACTGGATCGACTGGACTTGTATTCACTGGAGTTTAGAAGAATGAGAGGGGATCTCATAGAAACATATAAAATTCTGACAGGATTGGACAGGTTAGAGGCAGGAAGAATGTTCCCGTTACTGATGAAGTCCAGAACCAGGGGTCACAGTCTAAGGATAAGGGGTAAGCCATTCAGGACCGAGATGAGGAGAAACTTCTTCACTCAGACAGTTAATGTGATGTATTTCACCATCTTGCAATGACAATAGTTATGTTAACTGTAACTCATGCACACTGTACCTGTACCCTTGAAATGCACACCTTGACCACAGGGGGTGAGCTTGCGGCAGACACTCCTCACCTGGGTTTCCAGGTATAAAAGGGGAGGTCCCACCCAGGGTCAGCACTCCTTGGTCCTGGGGAATAAAGTGAAGGTCACAGAGTGACCGTATCTGATATATACATGCCTCGTGTGAGTTTGTAACAAGGTGCAGAGACACTACTGTTAACCTGTGGAATTCTCTACCGCAGAAAGTTGTTGAGACCAGTTCGTTAGATATATTCAAGAGGGAGTTAGATATGGTCCTTGCGGCTAAAGGGATCAAGGGGTATGAAGAGAAAGCAGGAAAGGGATACTGAGGGAATGATCAGCCATGATCTTATTGAATGGTGGTGCAGGCTCGAAGGGCCGAATGGCCTACTCCTGCACCTATTTTCTATGTTTCTAAGTTTCTAGAACAAGACCACACATGCTTACTGGGGTCTCGCCTGCTGAACTAATGATGAAGAGAGGTCTTAAGACCAAGCTATCTCTTGTACACCCTGACTTGAATAATCATGTTGAATATAGAAGCAAAGTCAGCAAGGGTATCACAATTGCGCAGCTGTGTCATGCAATATTTCTGTTAATGATCCTGTATATGTTCTGAATTATGGTCAGGGTCCCAAGTAGATTGCTGGTACTGTCAAGGCCAAGGAGAGCAACAGAGTATTCATTGTCAAGCTCAAAAATGGACAAACATGCAGGAATCATATGGATCAGACAAAGCTGTGGCACATAGACAAACCGGAACAGTTGGAGGAAGAGATAATCGACGACCAACCAACCTACCCCCAGTCATCAGAGGACTCAGTGGTCATCAGTGAATCGGGACTTTCAATCACTGACATGTTCAATAAAAATGGACTTTCAATCCCTGACATGGCCATTGCCACTCCCATCAGGTCAGCCACCCAGCCACCAGTCACAACAGACTCTGAACACTCACCCAAGGCTGGAGTTGAACTGAGAGGGTCAACCCGGGAGTGTAAAACACTGGACCATCTCAATTTGTAAAAGACTGTGTTAATATCTCAGAGTGGGGTATTGTCATGGATGTACTTTTGGGATCACTAGCCATTAGATGGCGTCACTGTTGGAGGCCATTGGGCTACACACACTTGCATTCATGATGAAAGGACTCACTGCTATCTCTCTGTATCATGTTCGATATTACTAGCAGTTGCAGCTGGAGAACTCTAATGTTTCTTAACTTCACACAATTCGAGAGAAAAAGAAATGTGTTGTTTTACGATGACAGGAGTCATTTTCAACATGGCTGCCTGGGCAGTAACATGGTGGAGCAGATCGCCTGGCAGATTTAGAACGCAGCCAATGTTCATTCCATTGAAATCCATGGAACATAAATCAGGTGGGTTCTTCATTGGGTGAGTGAATCGAACTGCCCAGTTATCACCCAGATGACAGTATTGAAAATTACCCCCAAGGATGTTAACAGTAGAAGTAATTTTCCTACCTAATTGATTCATTACCTTTTTTTTAACATTGAAAGACTCGTGCTCTGAAATTCCAGCAGGAGAGCAACAGATCCTCGGGAAAATGGTGGAAGCCCAGCGTAATTGGCTGGTGGACAGTGGAAGCTTAAACATAATGGTAAAGGTGCAACAGGGGACTGAGAGAAACCCCACAGAATTTCAGAGCCAAGGTATTTTCCAAGGATTCTGTGTCACGGAGAGCCGTGAACAATCAATACTATTTCAGAAAGTTTTGCAATCATTTATGTTGTTGCAAACTATTTCCATCCTCACTGGATTGGGTGCTATGACAAAAACATCATGGGTGCACTGATACATAGGTGTATATATATATATATTTCCACATGGGTTCCCCAATCCACTGCCTTAACTCCAGCAGAAACACTCAAGAAGCAGCACAAATGACCATTTGCACCATTTCTCTGGGATTTTCACCAAAGTTACAGCAGGACATTAGGGACTCACTGCAGAAATTCTATGCCACCATGGGGTCTATTTTGAGTTTTGGGTGAATGACACTGTAGGACGCACTGGTCAGCTGCCCATTCCAATGGCGAAGCTGCCTTTGCGATAAATCTGGCAGGTGAGCTGCGAGGTGCCAGACAGATGTCCTGGTACAACTCACTAGATTGAGGCCACAAGATAGGGCTTGGGGGGCCGCCAGTGAGGTAAGTTGCAAAGCGGAGTGGAAATCGCAATTGTGGAGGATGAGGATCCCAGGGCAGCTGCAGCCCAAATTATTTTTGTGGGCTCCGGAGCGGGCTTCTTCAGTTCCATCGGCTGTGGAACTGGTCGGAGCCTGCACTGTGCAGGTTCTGACTGGTTACCACCTAAAATGGCAATCAGGGTTCTCTTTACGTCAGAGGGAGGGGGCACTTTGGCTACCAGATAGAACTTCCCTTTCAAAATGAAGCCGGCCGCATCGCTGTGTCAAAAGGGCAGTGTCGGCGATAGATGATGTATATTGACAACAGTGTCGAGATTTACCTTAACAGCCTAGAGAGATCATTGGACTTTTTCCTGCAATGTATGGCAGATCTTGTGGTGGGAGAGTTTGCACCTACTACCTCTTGCCTTCAGCACCCAACAATCCATTAACTGAGACAAAAGTACTAGCAACTAAACACATGTATGTACATATAAGGATAGAGAGAGAGCCAACACAAGGACAGGGCATGATTTTGGCTAGAGCAGCCAAGAGCAGGTCGGAGACTAGGCATTCTGTGGCATATGTCTCACCTCCTGACTCCCCAAAGACTTTCCACCATCTACAAGGCATAAGTCAGGAGTGTGATGGAATACTCTTTGCTTGCCTGGATGAGTGCAGCTCTAACAACACTCAAGAAGCTTGACACCATCTAAGGCAAAGCAGCCTGCTTGATCGACACCCCATCCATCATCTCAGACATTCACCCCCTCCACCGCCAGTGCATCATAGCTGCAGTGTGTACCATCTACAAGATGCACTGCAGCAACTCACCAAGGTTTCTTTGGCAGCACCTCCGAAACCTACCACATCTACTACCTAGAAGGACAAGGACAGCAGGTGCATGAGAACACAATCAACTTCAAGTTCTCCTCCAAGTCACACATCACCCTAGCTTGGATATATATCGCCATTCCTTCATCGTCATTGGGTAAAAATCCTGGAACTCCCTCTCTAATAACACTGTGGGAGTACCTTCACCACAAGAACTGCAGTGGTTCAAGAAGGCAGCTCACCATCACCTTCTCAAGGGCAATTAGGGATTCGCAATAAATGCTGGCCTTGCCAGCGATGCCCACATCCCATGAACAAATAAATTTAAAAAAGATGAACTTGTTGCATGAATAGAATCACCCATAGCGACCTGCTTATAAAGCATGAAAATAAAATGATTTTGCATCAGAGGTGTGTTTATGAAGCTGCCTGAACACAGTGTACAGGAGTGGGCACACTTTGATGTTGGAAGAAAATCTCTAAATCTGTTCCTCAAAGCAATATGCTATTATAACCTCATAATAGCATATTGCTTTGGTGAATAGATGTATAGCTCTGTCAAATTATTGTGCTGTCATAAGCAAAAATAAATTGAAGCATCAAAATTAAAATCATAATCGACATATTTTCGCTTGACAGGCTTAATCTTATATTTTTGCTGATTGAACTGTTCGCAGGTTGCTTTACTGGACAAATTCTAATTGGTTCTTCTTTGCTAATAAAGTCAGGCAAGAGTCACTGTTTAATCACAATTTGTTACAAATGCCAATAAAAGATAATTACATTTCAGCCAATCTTTAAACGTACAAATAAGTTTTATCAGAAAGAGCAACAGTCATTTGATTTTCCTTGTCATGTTGAAGGTTTTCATTAAAATGCAACAATCATTGTAACTTAGGTAATACAATCGGAGGATTTGTTCCATGGTAGAATCCTATTTGAGCTCTGTCAAGTCCTTTGACATATCATATAGAGGTGTGTGTGCGGGTGTGTGTAGCTCTGTATATTGAATTGAAAGATTAACGTAAATTAAAGCAGCAGTGTATGATTGTCGGGGGTGGGGGGGGAAAGGTTAGATTGGCTGAATTGGAGCCCTGAAACTACTGCTGGGCCTACACTGCAGAATATGACGTAACATAAATGTGATTGCTTCAGGAAATGATAGACTCAAAATTAAACAGGCTGCGATCCTGGCACCTTTTCGAGGATTGTGCCCATCAGAGTGCGGGGGATCAAGGTGAGGGTATCTACTTAGCAATGGGCCAGTCAGTGCCCACAGCATTATAGGCACTGCCCCACACTGCCAGTAAGTCAAATCACTGACTGCCAGGCCTCAAGGAGCTGTCTCATTCCCCCACCCCTGGAAGGAGGCCAGATTAAACATTATTTCAAAAGTCACCTTGTGTAATTCTGCAAGGATCCAGTATGCTTCCCTGGCCTGAACTCCTCCCCCAGTGGGGCCTACATAACGCCCATCATGGGGCAGGTATGCCTCTTTTTATTCAGCATAATGAACTCAAAAGCTATGCCAGGTCCTTGTGAGTCAAGGATGTAGTCATTTCCAAAGTAGGAAGTCCGTGCAATGGGCCCATCCCCTCTGACACAAGTGTCCTATTACGGGGAGTTTGGGGGAGGGGGTAGGGTGGGCGGTGGGTAGAGAGAGGTTGTTGTGGGAGTGTACTGGAAGGGCTGTGAAATTTCATGCACGGTCTGTACACAAATGCACATAGCTTAAGAATCTTCAGAAAGGGCATGGCAATTGGGAGAGGAGGAGGAGTGGCAATATTGATAAAAGACACAATTGCTGTTGGAGATAGAAAGGACCTCAGTAAGGGTGAAGCAGGCAGTGGAAACAAGTAGAAATAAGGAACATTAAAAGATGCAAGACTGATGGAAATTGTCTATGGACGTGCTGACAGTAGTGATGTAGTGGGGGGATGTATAAATACGAAGATTGAGGAAGCATGTAGCAAAAGCAACATGTTTATAATGGGAGATTTTAATTTTCACATTGGCTGGAGGAAGTAAAAAAGCTCAATTACTGAAGGCAATGAATTCCCGAATGTATTCAGGACTGTTTCGTGGAGCAATATGTTTTAAAACCCACAAGGGAACAAGCCACACTAGATTTACTGATGCGCCAGAAATAGTTAAAAATCTGACTATAAGGGAACATCTTGCAAAAAGTATAATCTGATTGAATCTGGTATTGAGTTTAGGAGGGAGAAGCAAGATTTAAAATTTAAGTAAAACAAAAGGGATCAAGTTTGGAAGAAGTTCAGCACAGTCAATATAGAAACATAGAAACATAGAAAATAGGTGCAGGAGTAGGCCATTCGGCCCTTCGAGCCTGCACCGCCACTCAATGAGTTCATGGCTGAACATGCAACTTCAGTACCCTATTCCTGCTTTCTCGCCATACCCCTTGATCCCCCTAGTAGTAAGGAGTACATCTAACTCCTTTTTGAATATATTTAATGAATTAGCCTCAACAACTTTCTGTGGTAGAGAATTCCACAAGTTCACCACTCTCTGGGTGAAGAAGTTTCTCCTCATCTCGGTCCTAAATGGCTTACCCCTTATCCTTAGACTGTAACCCCTGGTTCTGGACTTCCCCAACATTGGGAACATTCTTCTTGTATCTAACCTGTCTAAACCCGTCAGAATTTTAAACGTTTCTATGAGATCCCCTCTCATTCTTCTGAACTCCAGTGAATACAAGCCCAGTTGATCCAGTCTTTCTTGATATGTCAGTCCCGCCATCCCGGGAATCAGTCTGGTGAACCTTCGCTGCACTCCCTCAATAGCAAGAATGTCCTTCCTCAAGTTAGGAGACCAAAACCGTACACAATACTCCAGGTGCGGCCTCACCAAGGTCCTGTACAACTGTAGCAACACCTCCCTGCCCCTGTACTCAAATCCCCTCGCTATGAAGGCCAACATGCCATTTTCTTTCTTAACCGCCTGCTGTACCTGCATACCAACCTTCAATGACTGATGTACCATGACACCCAGGTCTCGTTGCACCTTCCCTTTTCCTAATCTGTCACCATTCAGATAATAGTCTGTCTCTCTGTTTTTACCACCAAAGTGGATAACCTCACATTTATCCACATTATACTTCATCTGCCATGCATTTGCCCACTCACCTAACCTATCCAAGTCACTCTGCAGCCTCATAGCATCCTCCTCGCAGCTCACACTGCCACCCAACTTAGTGTCATCCGCAAATTTGGAGATACTACATTTAATCCCCTCGTCCAAATCATTAAAGTACAGAGTAAACAGCTGGGGCCCCAGCACAGAACCTTGCGGTACCCCACTAGTCACTGCCTGCCATTCTGAAAAGTACCCATTTACTCCTACTCTTTGCTTCCTCTGACAACCAGTTCTCAATCCATGTCAGCACCAATATGGTTTTATGAAAGGGAAATCATGTTCAACAAATGTATTAGTTTTTTGAGGATGTAACTAGCAGGGTAGATAAAGGGGAACCAGTGGATGTACTATATTTGGAATTCCAAAAAGGTGCCACATAAAAGGTTATTATGCGAGATAAGGGATTATGGGGTTGGGGGTAATATATTCGCATGGATAGAGGATTGGTTAATGGACAGAAAACAGAGAGTAGGGATAAATGGGTCCTTTTCAGTGGGGTGCTGCAAGGATCAGTGCTTTGGCTTCAACTATTTACAATTTATATTAAAAGAAAGACTTGCATTTATACAGCACCTTTCACGACCACCGGACGACTCAAAGTACTTTTCAGCCAATGAAGTACTTTTGGAGTGCAGTCACTGTTGTAATGTAGGAAACACAGCAGCCAATTTGTGCACAGCTGCAAAGTGATACTGACCAGATAATCTGTTTTAGTTATGGTGAGTGAAGAAGAACTATTGGCCAGGCCAGTGGGGATAACTCCATTGCTCTTCTTCAAAATAGTGCCATGGGATCTTTTACATCCACCTGAAAAGTTGACGGGGCCTCGATTTTATGTCTCATCTGGAAGACAGCACCTCCAACAGTGAAGCACTCTCTCAGCACTGCACTGGAGTGTCAGCCTAGATTTTTGTGCTCAAGTCCCTGGAGTGGGACTTTAACCCACAACCTTCTGACTCAGAGGCAAGTGTGCTATCCCTTGACGATGCCAACGTTAGTTTTTTTTAATCGGTGCTTAGATCTTGCTGCAGACCACCAGTGTTGCTTGAAAGTGTGTTGGTTTTTCCTGTATTTGCATTGGCCACTTTTTCACTGTCTTTCACAACCAGTGTGAGGATACTACACTGCGCGATTATTTGAGAGTGTTGCAGACCTCCTCCACCTGTACAACAGGGAGCCAACTTCAAGGAGGCTGGGCTTAGGAAGGGGTTCAAAATGGGAGCAGTGCTGGTAGGTTAATGCCTCCTGCACATTGTGCGTGCTGCTGAGGTTCGCAGGAGAAGGCAGGACTGGGTCCAATGGCTGCAGAGGCAGCGGGCACGTGCCACAGCAATCATGGTGGCCCAGCATAGAGAGGGCCACAGAGATGACAACAGATGTGAGGCCATAGAGCTGCCACATGAAGGCCCTCAGTAAGGGCATCCTCTAAGGAGGAGTGTGAGGTACATGGACCCCTCGCACCAGATATTGGGCGAGCAGGATAGGAGGCAGCCTGCAGCGGAGGCAGATGCTGGGCAGCAGCAGACCAGCAGGGAGAAGCCAATGAGACAGAAGAGAGAGCAAGATGGCTGCACAGACATGGGGGTGGAAGGCCATATAGACAAAGGGTGTACCAGCACCAATTCTCTTACAGGGACCTCAATGATGATCAGTGCCTGCGCAGACCACGATTCCGCAAGGACGTAGTCACGGAGCTCTGCAATCTCCTGCAGGCCGATTGAAGCCGCAAACATGGGTGAGTACAGCCCTGAGCATGGCATCCAAGGTTACAATCGCCCTGAACTTTTATGCCACTGGGTCCTTCGAAGCTGCCACTGCAGACATCTCCAACATCTTGCAGTTTGCAGCCCCTACATCCATACGGAAGGCCACAGATGCTCTCTATTGGAGATAGGCCAATTACATCTCCTTCTCTCTGAGCAGGGACAAGCAATTGGAGTGGCAGACTGGATTCCTGTGCATTGCGGGCTTTCCCAGGGAGCAGGGGACCATTGATTGCACCCATGGCGGTCTGAGGGCACTCCAACACACTCTCAAGGTCTTCCGAAACCGCTGGGGATTCCACTCCCTCAATGTTCAACAGGTTTGCTACCACAACCACAAAATTATGCAAATGGATGCCCTTTTTACTGGCTGCAGCCACAATTCTTTCATACTGTGGCAGAGCAGTGTGCCAGGCCTCTTCACTGGTCCGAATCAAGATTGCAGCTGGCTCCTCAGTGACAAGGGCTACGCACTGAACACTTGGCTCATGACTCCTCTTCATAGCCCTAGAGCTGCTGCGCAGCACGCCTATGATAACAGTCTCTCGGCCACCAGGGCCATCATTGAGTACACAATTGGGATTCTGAATCAGAGGTTCTGTTGCCTGGACCACTCAAGGGGTGTGCTGCAGTACTCACCTGAGCGTGACTCCATATTCATGGTTTGCTGCATACTCCACAACCTGGTCATCATGAGGGCGCAACCATTGGAGGATGAGGCAGCAGTAGCACTTGTGGAGGAGTCGAAAGAGGAGAAGGAGGAGGAGGCACAGGAGGAGGAGCAGGATGTGGGTGTCCAGCCATGCAGGAGGCGGCTTCGCTATCGTGACCCTGCAAGGGAAGCACAAAGCTCTCTCATTGCTGAGCATTTTGCATAACTGAATGCCCAGTTGAGTCTGCATCTGACCATGTCCATGGGCCAACCTATGAGCCCTCTCACACATCATTCCCGCACAGTTAAATGAGAGACCTACTCAGAAATTTCCAAACCAAAATAAAGATTTATTACTCCCCAAACAATGGGTGCACAAAACATCAACATTATAATTTATCACCCTTGTGCAACTCCTTACAACCCCTCTTACACAGACCTATCCTTCCACTATGCCACAGTGTCTCTCCTGTGGCTGCCTCATGGCTTTGGGAAGGCTGCTGTATGTCTGTAGAGGAAACAACAGATGTCCTTCTCAGACGTCCTTGACCTGCTCTGTCCCTGAAAAGGCCGGCTGTAGGCTGGGCCACATCCTGCTCTGCACCTTCAGTCAGAAGTGGCTGGGGCAATTCCACGGTTGGCAGCAATGGCGGAGTGGCAGGTCTTGGCTCAGGATTGCTATGAACCTGAGAGCCCACATCAGTATCCTGGTCTGAGGAGCCAGTGCCACCCCCGGGGAAGCACTCCACCTCCCCCACCAAGCTGCTGGAGCACAGGTCGATGAGGTGGGGTGGCACCATTAGGTCTCCGGTAGACCGTGGTGGCAGTAGTCAGATCTCGCGATGCATCCAGCTGAGACTGCATGAGAGCAGCCACAGTCTCGAAGCCACCAGAGACGGCATCAATAAGACGCTCTGTGGCCTGTTGCCGAGAGTGCAGGAGAACATTCTGAGCTTCCAGGGCAGAAGCCATCCTGTCCAAAGAAGCACTGCGGTACTTGTTCCATTGTTGCAATGGCAGTTGCCACCTCACCCAAGAGCCTCGTCATCGCAGCTGGATCCACACGGTCACTCTGGGAGTCCACCAACAACTGCACACTGGCGATGATGGTCCCCATGGTGTGCACAGAGCTGTCTACAATGCAGGAGGGGACTCCTCTATGCTCCTGACCACTTGCGACAGCCTCTTGGGCAGCCCTTGCATTGCCACCAAGAGCTTGGATTGCATGGCCTTCACCCTTTTTTCATAAACCCCAACTTCGATGGGCTCGACTGATTCCTCCTCAGTAGGACTCGGCTGCGCACTTGTCCCCTGAAGAGATGACGCCCGAGGTTCTCTTTTCCCTTGACCATGCTGCAGCTGCTAGGCCCCAGTGCATCACCCAGTGCAGACCCCTTCCTAAGTCTATCATACCTGACTGCGTACTTCCAGTATCTGAGCTGACACGAGTGAGTGTAGGAAGCAGTGATGCAGTAGTGCTGGCAGAGCTCTCCCCTTCCCTGCTGCCAAGATCTTCCAGGGCCTAAAGTGTTTCCTCCTGACTCTGGTTGCCAGTCGCCTCAAGGGTGTCCATCTCGCTTTGGCTGACACTCATCTGCAGGATCTCATCCGCAATCATAAATGGGACAAGGGGTGTTGTGAGACTAAGGTGGTGCATTGCACCATGCAACAAGCCACTTGCACACAAACATAAGCAATTGCCTGATAGCCAATTGTATTGTCAGGGAAAGATGGCATTGCATAAAGGCTCACTTTCCCATGCTGCCCCCAGATGGATTGGTGCGAATAGCAGCCACAGGGAAGCTAACATGCGTGCCCACTAGCTGCTGCACCCTCTCCTCGAGATCAGTCAGCACAACATTTTTGGACGTGCCCCCACCAGTGCCTTGTTGCTGGGAACAGTTCTGCGCCACCTTAGCTTGCAAAGCTAAGAAGGGTTGGTAAATCAGAGTTCCCTGAGGCGTCGGCAATTAGTGCAAGTGTGAGCCCATTACATTCAACTGTGAATCTCACATGCAAGGGAGCCTCCATTGTGAGTGTGCACACATACATAAATGGAGCGGAGTGATCAATTGGTTAGGTGTGTTATTTTGAGGTCCAAATGCCACTCCGCTCCCACACTGCTACAACCAGCCCATTACCGCAGTCACTACCACTCTGCCCCATTTAGCCTCAGCAATCAAATGCTACTTCAGCTACTATATAGTGTTGGTGTAGGAGCGAAAAACCTTAATCAGGGGAAAAGTAATTCGGTAAGGTTATAATATAAAACAGGAAAGGCTGAGAGAGAAAGGTTTAGTGCGTTCATGGTTGAATAGCTGAATCCCATATTCCAGCAATTAGGCTGAAACACAGAAGGTCAGAGAAATTCTCTGAGAAGATAACACTTTTATGAACACCCACAAGATTTATGTAAGACAGCTCACAGAAATAAAAAGATGAGGCCGCTATGTTCCAGTCACACAAGATAACAGACACAAAGCCCCTTTGAGGTGAGGGTAGCCAGATGGCTGTCAAGGACACAGCCTGAGAGCTAGCTTGGGAACTCGTTCATAGAAATGTAACCCATAACCTATAGCGGGGGCTTTTTCCCTAACAACAGTGGTCATAACTGAATGTACCAATGAAATCATTAGAAATTACTGTAACTATAGTAACCAATGAAATTACTGTAAAACTGTATTAACCAATGTATTAGCAGCAGGTGGGCGGGGACTGGTGGCAAATAACCAAAGGAACACTTCCCCGCCTAGTTTCACCATTTTGACTGTATTTCGACGAGTTTCAGCGAGACCTCTGCCACGCTTCAGGAGGATGGATGATTGGGCAGATCAGGGAGAACCTGGACCAAATACACAGGGGCCAAGTCCCGGACTGAATTAACAGCACCCACCTGTCCCACCTAGCACAGCACCCAGGGTCAATGAACGCGTGCACCATGAAAGGAACGACAAGAGTCTTTCCAGTAACAGGCGGGTGCACAGATTCACATTCTGCCCTGGTGGGGATGGTCCTAATGATTCTGGTAATGGTGAAGGGGGAGTCTGGAGTTTGAGAAAACTTGGAGCTAATCCGAGGTGAGAACTACATGCGATACTACCCAATGGATCAATATGCGATCAAACAGAACGGAACCATGAGAGGGGTCTCATTATCATGGTGCTGCAGGGTAGGAAGCCTCACCATATGTGTACATCCAGTAGGCTGGGGAAACAAGGATGGGTGCGGAGTTAATCAAACCATTGCGTGTGTCTTAGAAATAAGCCCATCAGAATCCGAATACACCCACTCAGCCTATCGCGGAAAGGGGGAATACTGTGTGGTAACTAACCAACTTATGACTATGGTATTTATCAATGTAATATCACTAACCCCAACTTCTTCTTCACCCCGAGGCTACCAGTAACAATCGGATGGGCACGAATGACATATATTCATGCTCGAGAAACTATTACCCTGAACCTGACTGATGAAATTAAACAAGATCTGTTACCGATATGAAAGTGAACTGGCTGCACGAATACCCAACCTGTCCGAGGACCTGAGAAACATAAAGGATCCTCTGCTGGCAAGCATAAGACAATATCACGTGCTCAAACAGGAGCTGTGCGAACTGGGCAAGGACATTGCAAAAGACCTTCAACAGACCCCCGGTACAAGAAGGCATGGAACTGGGGACTGAACATTAATATCCATCCATGGATACGTATAATTTCTCAAATATTGGTGACACTACAACTGGTTCTGGCTCTATGCTGGTTGGGAATGACATGCGCTGCTTGCTCGAAATGAAATAATAAAAGAAAGCTAAAACTATAGTAAAGGAGTAAGCTATTGAGACAGAGTTTAGATGAGGGAGCCATACAGTTCCATGTGCATTAGGCCCCCGAAACCTAGCGGCTGATCATCGCAACTGGGGCGGGGGCCCTTAGGCAGTGTAGAATTTAGACGGGTTGGTTACCTTGAGGTGGGTCGTCAAGGACCAAAAGGGGGAATTGAAGTAGGAATTGGGCCTGCTTGAGCCAACAGCCTGCATGAGTAGTTTTAAAATTGGCTTTGGCAACACACGTCACCAGGTCTATGTTAAGACTTGTGATAGACTAGGTATTGAATAACAGGAAGCCTAGCAGTCTGCATTTCTTAGAACAAAGGATGTTTGAAATGTAGAAAGTCCCCAAAGGTAGAAACTGTATAAATTTATCAAAACAAGTTGTATATCTGTATCTTTGACCGAAAAAGGTAATGCAGATGGACAATGAATGTACATGCCTACTTGCTTTCTGTATAAACAGCTATGCCGATCAGTGAATCTTTGAGATTGGGTTGGAGAACTCAGTGAGTGGCTGACAGAGATTACCCATCTCCCTTGCAAGTAATAAACTTGTCTTTTCATTTCTACAGAACTTGGTGAGAGCGTGTTCCTTTAAATATTCCACAACAGTTGTGAATCTTTGGAATTCTCTACCCCAAAAGACTGTGAATGTTGAATCGTTGAGTATATTCAAGGTTGAGATAAATAGATTTTTGGACTCTAGGGAAATCAAGGTTTCGGGAGATCGGGCAGAAAAGTGGAGTTGAAGTCAAAGATCAACCATGATCTTAATGGCCCTGAATTAGAAGCCACTATGGGTGCATACAAGGTGCACATGTGGTCAGAGGAGCCACGTAAGTTCCATGTTCATGCGAAGCTGCACCTAAACCCGGAACTTGCGATCTGTCAAGAATTCGAAGGTAAAGGGCCTCTGCGGGCAAAGAGTTGCCCAACTCCTGCCCAGCGAATGCCCTCAAAATGCTTCATAGAAACATAGAAAATAGCTGCAGGAGTCGGGCATTCGGCCCTTTGAGCCTGCATCACCATTCAATATGATCATGGCTGATCATGCACTTCAGTACCCCATTCCTGCTTTCTCTCCATACCCTTGATCCCTTGAGCCGTAAGAGCCACATCTAACTCCCTTTTGAATATATCTAATGAACTGGCCTCAACAACTTTCTGTGGTAGAGAATTCCACAGGTTCATAACTCTCTGAGTGAAGATGTTTCTCCTCATCTCGGTCCTAAATGGCTTACCCCTTATCCTTAGACTGTGGCCCCTGGTTCTGGACTTCCCCAACATCGGGAACATTCTTCCTGCATCTAACCTGTCCAATCCCATCAGAATTTTATAAGTTTCTATGAGATCCCCTCTCATTCTTCCTATTACATTGAATATAAGCCTAGTCGATCCAGTCTTTCTTCATATGTCAGTCCTGTCATCCCGGGAATCAGTCTGGTGAACCTTCGCTACACTCTCTCAATAGCAAGAATGTCCTTCCTCAGATTAGGAGCCAAAACTGTACACAATATTCAAGGTGTGGCTTCACCAAGGCCCTGCACAACTATAGTAAGACCTCCTTGCTCCTATACTCAAATCCTCTCGCTTTGAAGGCCAACATGACATTTGCCTTCTTCACCACCTGCTGTATCCGTATGACAACTTTCAATGACTGATGAACCATGATACCCAGGTTTCGATGCACCTCCCCTTTTACTAATCTGTCACCATTAAGATAATAATCTGCCTTCCTGTTTTTACCACCAAAGAGAATAACGGTACATTTATCTACATTATACTGCATCTGCCATGTATTTGCCCACACACCTAACCTGTCCAAGTCGCCCTGCAGCCTCTTAGCATCCTTCGCACAGCTCACACTGCCACCCGGCTTGGTGTAATCTGCAAACTTGGAGATATTACATTCAATTCCTTCGTCTAAATCATTACTGTATATTGTAAATAGCTGGGGTCCCAGCACTGAACTTTATGGTACCCCACTAGTCACTGCCTGCCATTCTGAAAAGGACCCGTTTATTCCTACTCTTTGCTTCCTGTCTGCCAATCAGTTCCCTATCCACATCAGTACATTACCCCCAATACCATGTGCTTTAATTTTGCACACTAATCTTGGTACACTCATAATAAAGGATGAAAATGAGCACTGTGTACAATGAGCAAGTGTGATCTTAGTTCCTTTAATAAGACTCCAGAGTGCAGGTATCTCGTGGGTGGCCTGCTTATATACTGTGCTCCCAAAGGATGCTGGGATCCCTTGGGACTCCAACAGGTGGTCAGGTGTCATGCAGGTTACACAGGGTTAAATAAATTACTTCACTCCCCTGTGAAGTCAACAGTACACTTATTTACAAGGTGAGACGATCTGGGGCTTTACGCTCCCTTGTCGATCGTCTCGGTACAAATGCGGGTGTGGGTGGGTTGATCAGTTCTTCACTGGGCTGTTGGGCAGTCGGCCTTGCCGGGCTGCTGGTGATGGTGAGTTCGGCATCGTGGTCAACCATGATGTCAGTTGCCACTTGTGTGTGTGTTGGAGGGTCAAAGTTGGTGGTGTCCTCTTCGGGTTGGTCGTAGCTGTTGGTGAACCGCAATTTGATTTGGTCCAAATGTTTTCTTTGCGTTTGTCCATTGGCCAATTTGACCTGAAACACCCTACTCCCCGCTTTGGCTGTGACTGTGCCAGCAAGCCATTTGGGACCATGTCCATAATTGAGCACGAACACAGGATCATTGATCTCAATATCACGTGGCATATTTGCGCGGTCATGGTACACACTTTGTTGATGCCGCCTGCCCTTCACATGATCATGGAGATCAGGATGGACGAGAGAGAGCCTTGTTTTGAGCACCCTTTTCATGAGCAGCTCAGCTGGGGGGATCCCAGTGAGTGAGTAGGGTCTGGTGCGGTAGCTGAGCAGCACTCGGGACAGCGGGTCTGCAGGAAGCCTTCCGACACACGTTTCAAGCTTTGCTTGATGGTCTGAACTGCCCGTTCTGCCTGGCCATTGGATGCGGGCTTGAATGGAGCAGATGTGATGTGTTTGATCCCGTTGCGGGTCATGAAATCCTTGAATTCAGCACTGGTGAAGCACAGCCCATTGTCTCTGACTCGGGCATCAGGCAAGCTGTGCGTGGCAAACATGGTTCGTAGGCTTTCAATAGTGGTCGTGGACCTGCTTACCGACATTATTGCACATTCAATCCATTTTGAGTAAGCGTCCATGACATCCAAAAACATTTTGCCTTGAAATGGGCCTGCATAGTCTACGTAGATTCTCGACCATGGCTTGGAGGGCCAAGACCACAAACTTAGCGGTGCCTCTCTGGTTGCATTGCTCACCTGAAAGCAAGTGTTGCACTGGTACATGCATGACTCTAAATCTGAGTCGATGCCGGGCCACCACACATGGGATTTGGCTATAGCTTTCATCATTATGATGCCTGGGTGGGTGCTGTGCAGTTCACATATGAACGTATCTTGGACAAGACCACGCGATTGCCGCACAATAGACAGTCCGCCTGCAGGGACAACTCGTCTTTGCATCTGTGGAACGGCTTAATTGCCTCCTGCATCTCTACTGGACACCGGACCAGCTCCCATGGAGGACACATTTTTTTACCAAACACAGTAAAGGATCCTGGCTGGTCCAGGTCCTGATCTGGCAGGCCATAACGAGGGACTTCTCGTTCTCGAATGCCTCCATGACCATGAGCAAGTCCGCTGGCTGTGCCATTTCCACCCCTGTGGTGGGTAATGGCAGCCAACTGAGAGCATCTGCGCAGTTCTCTAAACCCGATCTGTGGTGGATTACATAGTTGTATGCCGGTAGCGTGAGTGCCCATCTTTGGATGCGGGCAGAGGCATTGGTATTAATCCCTTTGCTCTCAGAGAACAGCGATGTGAGCGGCTTTTGGTCTGTTTCAAGCTCAAACTTGAGGCCAAATAAGTACTGGTGCATGTTTTTTACCCCGTAGATGCACGCCAGAGTCTCTTTTTCAATCATGCTGTAGGCCCTTTGGGCCTTGGACAAACTCCTGAATGCATAAACGACCGGTTGCAAAATCCCCGATTCGTTAGCCTGTTGTAACACACACCGACCCCGTATGATGACGCGTCGCAAGCTAGCATTAATCGTTTCCAAGGGTTATACAGGACAAGCAGTTTGTTTAAATGCAATAGATTTCTGGCCTTCTTAAAAGCAGCCTCTTGTGAATTCCCTCATACCCAGTCGTCTCCCTTGCTCAGTAGCGGATGTAGGGTTTCAAGCAGGGTGCTTAACCCAGGTAGGAAATTACCAAAATAGTTAAGGAGTCCAAGGAACAAACGCAGTTCCATCACGTTCTGTGATTGCGGCACGTTCTTGAAGGTCTCCATTTTGGCGTCTGTGGGTCTGATGCCGTCCGCTGCGATTCTTCTGGCCAAGAAAACACACTTCGAGCATTTCAACCTGGGTCCCACACGATCCAACCGACTAAGAACCTCTTTCAGATTCTTCAAGTGTTCCATGGTGTAACCAATATGTCGTCCTGGAAAACGACTGTGCAAGGAACCGACTTTAGCAGGCTCTCCATGTTCCGCTGGAAGATTGCCGCGGCTAACCAAATTGTAAACAGGCACCGGTTGTAGATAAACAGACCTTTGTGCGTGTTGATGCAGGTGAGGACTTTCGAAGACTCCTCCAGCTCCTGCATCATGTAGGCCGAGGTCAGGTCCAGCTTAGTGAACATCTTCCCTCCAGCTAGGGTTGCAAATAGGTCATCTGCCTTGGGTAGTGGGTACTGGTCCTGCAGCGAAAAACGGTTAATCGTTACTTTATAATCCCCGCAAATTCTAACCGTGCCGTCCTCCTTAAGTACCATGACAATCGGACTGGCCCAGTCGTTGAATTCCACCGGCGTGGTGATGCCTTCACGTTGGAGCCTGTCCAGTTCAATTTCCACTTTTTCACGCATCATGTACGGTACCGCCCAAGCCTTGTGGTGGATGGGTTGCATACCGGGAACCAAATGGATCTGCACTTTCACCCCCTGGAAGCTTCCAATACCTGGCTTGAACAACGATGGGAACTTGCTCAGAACCTGGGTACATGAGGCACCATCGACGGATGAAAGCGCTCAGATGTCATCCCAGTTCCAGCGGATTTTTCCCAGCCAGCTTCTGCCAAACAACGTGGGGCCATCCCCTGGCATGATCCACAGTGGGAGTTTGTGCACTGCTCCATCTTAGGAGACTTTGACTTCAGCACTGCCAATTACAGGGATTAGTTCCTTGGTGTAAGTCCTTAGTTTGGTGTGAATGGGGCTGAGCTTGGGCCTGTGTGCCTTTTTGCCCCACAGCCTGTAGAAGGCCTTTTTACTCATTATGGACTGACTTGCCCCCGTGTCCAGCTCCATAGACACTGGAATACCGTTCACTTCAACTTTCAACATTATTGGTGGACGTTTCGTAGTGAATGTGTGTACCCCGTACACTTCTGTCTCCTCCGTACGAGTCCCCAATTCAGCCTGATCCACAGTGGATCGATCTTCCTCTGCAACATGGTGGTTTGCAGGGTTTGCAGGGTTTGCAGCTCGCCTGCACATTCATTGGAGGTGTCCCATTGTTCTGAAATTGCCTGCATAGTACTTAAAGCAGCATTGATGGGGCCAACGATCACCTCCGCAGCGCCAACAAGATGTTAACTGCCTCGCATTAACAATTGATGACAGACTCTGGGTCAATTGAGGTCGGGCCACAGTAGCCGGCGTGTACGTTCTGCCATGTACATTTCTGCTCCAGACCGCCGTTACTTTATGCACAGTACTGGCCGAAACTTCTTTACTCTGCAAACTTTGTTTGGTGTTGTCGCTGGTGGACATAAATGCCTGGGCTATCATTATGGCTTTACTTAGATTCGGAGTTTCTATAGTCAACAGTTTGCGAAGGATTGTCTCATGTCCAATACCCAGCACAAAAAAGTCTCCAACCATTTATTCCAGGAAAACCTCAAACTCACGATGTCCTGCGAGGCGACTTAGTTCGGCGAAGTAGCTCGCCACTTCCTGGCCCTCCGATCGTTGACACGTGTAGAACTGATACCTCGCCATCAAAACGTTTTCCTTAGGATTTAGGTGCTCCCGGACCAGCCTACACAATTCTTCGTAGGATTTCTCTGTCGGTTTTGCCGGGGCCAGGAGATTCTTCATGAGGCCATAGGTTGTTGCCCCACAGACAATTAGGAGGATCGCCCTTCATTTGGTAGCGTTCTCGTCCCCTTCCAGCTCGTTGGCCATGAAGTATTGGTCCAGTCTCTCCACGAAGGCCTCCCAATCATCCCCTTCTGAGAACTTCTCCAGGATACCGACTGTTCTTTGCATTTTCAAGCCATTGTTCATTACCTCATCGCCAATTGGTATACTCATAATAAAGGATGAAACTGAGTACTGTGTACAATGAGCAAGTGTGACCTTAGCTCCTTTAATAAGACACCAGAGTGCAGGTACCTCATGGGTGACCTGCTTATATACTGTGCTCCCAAGGGATGCTGGGATCCCTTGGGACTTCAACAGGTGGGCCCTCTGGTGGTCAGGTGTCATGCAGGTTACACAGGGTTAAATACATTACAAATCTCTTGTGTGGGACCTTGGCAAAAGCATTTTGAAAGTCTAAATGCACCACATCCACTGGCTCCCCCTTGTCCACTCTACTAGTTAAATCCTCAAAAAATTCTAGAAGATTCGTCAAGCATTCATAAATCCATGCTGACTTGGTCCGATCCTGTAATTACTTTCTAAATGCGCTGCTATTCCAACATTTTTCCCACCACCGATGTCAAGCTGACCGGTCTATAATTCCCTGGTTTCTCTCGCCCTCATTTTTTAAAAAGTGGGGTTACATTAGCTACCCTCCAGTCCATAGGAACTGATCCAGAGTCTATAGAATGTTGGAAAATGACCACCAATGCATCCACTATTTCTAGGGCCACTTCCTTAAGTACTCTGGGATGCAATGTATCAGGCCCTGAGGATTTATCGGCCTTCAATCTGATCAATTTCCTTAACACAATTTGCTGACTAATAAGGATTTCCTTTAGTTCCTCCTTCTCGCTAGACCCTCGGTCCTCTAGTATTTCCAGAAGGTTATTTGTGCCTTCCTTAATGAAGACAGAACCAAAGTATTTGTTCAATTGGTCTGCCATTTCTTTGTTCCCCATTATAAATTCACCTGATTCTGACTGCAAGGGACCTACATTTGCCTTCACTAATCTTTTTCTCTTTACGTATCTGTAGAAGCTTTTGCAGTCAGTTTTTATGTTCCCTGCAAGCTTACTCTCATATTCCAATTTCCCCTCTTAATTAAACCCTTTGTCCTCCTCTGCTGAATTCTAAATTTCTCCCACTCCACTGGTTTGGTGCTTTTTTTGGCCAATTTATATGCCTATTCCTTGGATTTAGCACTATCCCTAATTTCCGCCTGCTTTTATCAGCGTAAGACTTTTAAAGCACAGAATAATACATTTTTTGCACTAATTTAAATATTTAAAATCCTAATAAATGAGGTAAGTTTATTTCTTGACCTTTTAAAATATGTAAAAAAAAATTTTAATTACATTTTTGTTTTAAATAATTAATTACATTCAATTTTGATTCATTTTAAATACGCAATGATTTTTTAAAATTTATCTTAAGTGCTTGTGCGTTTTGGGGGTTAATCCCATTGCTTGGAATCACCATAAGTATGAATAGGAATACCCCTACTCTGATAGGTTGGGCCGCCCCACGTGATCCCAGTGATGCGTACGAAGCACATACGCTGCTGGGATACGTCGGCCTCTATACAGGCCTTCGTGTGGAGGCCCAGGCCCAGAAGTCTCCAAAATTCCGGAAACAACAGGTACTTCCGTAGAAATTTTTGCTGTCAGCAGCATTCGCCGACGGGAAGCCTCTGACTGAAAATTCTGGGTCATTGAATGGTGAAGCAGGCTCGTGAGGCCGTAAGGTCTACTCCTCTTAATTCTCATGTTCTTATCTCTAGATTTGGGAATTGTTCTTATGAGAAATAAATTGACCACAGTAAAATGAGCTGAACTGTTAGTGGGCAAATCTATAAAGAGGGGAAATTTTCAAGGACATTTTCAGTTTGATACAAAACTAGTATATACTTCATAAAGACAAAAGCTTCACTTGTGCAGTTAAGCAACCATGGTCAACAAACAAGGCCAGAAATAGTATTTGCTTATAGAAATACAAGGATAAATGAAATTCAGCAGACTGGGAGAGCTAGCAAAAAGAACAAAAGGATACAAAGGAAGTAATAAGAGCTGCAAAAAGGGAATGTGAACAAGAGATATCAAAGCTAACAGTAAAACTTCTTATAAATACATTAGGAGAAAGAGAGCAAGAATTTCCACTCCATTTCACAAAGAGTTTCGCCGGCGGTTTCGAAATATCGCTGCGGAGGGGAGCGCCGAGGCGCACCACCGAGGAAACCGCTACCGTCCAAGTTTGGGCTCAGCGGTGACCCGTAGGTCAGTTAAAAAAAAACACCCAAAAAAAGCAGCCGGGGCTGGGCGGTAGGTAAGTAGCCCTGCAAAGAAAACTAAGTTAAAGTGTTTTTTATAATTCTTTTAAAATTCTTTTGCAGCGATTAAGTTGAAAAGGGTCTTAAGAATGTTTTCTGATTTTTTATTTTTTGTTTCTTGGAAAAAATATTTTTTGTGTTTTCCCCCCTCCCTTGGCCCAATCGCAGCCTCGATCTAAATTTGAGTAATTACCGCCCATTTTGATTAAGAACCGCCCAATTTGCCCAGGATCGTGTTTAACCACTGAGAATCTACATGTAAGATCCATTTTCTCGCCAGGCGGTATTTTTTCCTTTTTTTGTGCAATTTTTTGCCGGTGTTAATTTAAAAATCTTAGCGATTTTTTTGAGTGGCAATCTGGCGGTGGTGGGTTTTATGGAAATTTCAGCCCAGAGAATGATAAGGGAGAATGCGGACCTAATAAAGACAGATGCAAGTGATAGAATAATAGATAATAAGGAAATAACAGACTTGTACTAATACTTTATATCAGTTTTCACAGTAGAGGAAGAAGACAAAATACCAGCAGTGCAAGGCAACTTAAAAATAAGGCAAGGCGAGGAATTTATTGCATTTAATATGAGTAAAAAAATGGTAATGAAGAAAGTAACAGGATTTAAGATAGACAAATCTATAGGACCTGCTGGTTTCCACTCCATCGTATCAAAACAAACAGGTAGGGAAATTGCAGATCAGCTATTCATAATTCGCCAAAGCTCTCTAGATTTGGGAATTCTATCTTAAATTAGAAAAATTGCAATGTCACTCAATTATTTTGCACAGAACGAGGGAAGAAATCAGGAAAGTATAGGCTTGTAAGTTTTACGCCATTTGTGGGGAAATCATGAAAATCTATTATCAGAGACAGATTAATTGAGCATTTGAACACTTATGAACTGATCACGGAGAGTCAGCATGGATTTGTGACGAGTGGGTCAGGTCTGACTAATTTAGTTACATTCCTTGAGCAGGTCACTGACATGGTGACCATGCAAATGTCTAGGGATGTTGTCTACATGGACTTCCAGAAGGCATGTGGTAAAGTTCCACGTGAAATTATTAGTAAAAATAAGAACGCACAGAACTCAAAACGGAATCTTGTGACTTGGGTTAGTAATTAGTTAGGAGATAGAGAATAGGGATAAAGGGAATGTTCTCTGATTGGCGCGATGTGCCAAGTTGTGTTCCCCAGGGATTGGTATTTATATCAATGATTTGGATGAAGAAATAGAGTTGAATATCCAAGTTTGCAAATTAAACTAAGTTAGGAGGCACAGTAAGTTGTGTGGATGGTGATTAAGTCAGTGGGCAAAACTGAAGTTCATTATGGGGAAGGCTGAGGTCATCCAATTTTGGATCCAAGAAAGAAAAATTGGATTATTTTCTTAATGGCTCGAGATTAGGTGCAGAAGAGGAACAAAGGGATTTGGATGTTCAGGTACAAAATCATTAAACCTTGCACAAGTACAAAAAGGCTAATAGAGTATTGGCTTGTATCTCAAGTAGGTTGAAATACAAAGGTGATGCTTCAGTTGTACAGAGGCTTGGTGAGACCCCATCTAGAGTACTGTGTTCAGTTTAGTGCACCACACCTCAGGAAGGACACAGAAAAAGCCTAGAGGTGTATAGAAAGTGCAGAGTGAAATTAAAAAGGAAATTAGGAAAGCACAGATGGCATGAAAAAATATTGACAAGTAAAATCAAGGAAAACGCAAAGATGCTTCAGAAAAAAGAAAAAAAAGAAAGACTTGCATGTGTATAGCACCTTTCATAACCACAGGCCCTCCCAAAGCGCTTTATAGCCAATGAAGTACTTTTTGAAGTGTCGTCACTGTTGTAATGTCGGAAACGCAGCAGCCAATTGCACATAACAAGCTCCCACAATGTGATGACCAGATAATTTGTTTAAGTGATGTTGATTGAGGGATAAACAGTGGCTAGGATGGCGGGAATAACTCTCCTATTCTTCTTCGAAATTTAGAATCTTTTGCGCCCACCTGATAGGACAGACGGAGCCTCGGTTGAACATTTCATCCAAAAGACAGTATAAAGGCACAGTATGAATCAGGAAATTAGAGGTGCATGTAACAAGTGTAATACAGTAATCATGCGGGACTTTAATCTACATATAGACTAGGCAACCCAAATACGCAGTATTAGTGTAGAGGACAAATTCATGGAATGTATACAAGGTCAGTATGTTGAGGAACCAACTAGGGAACAGGTTATTTTAGATCTAGTATTGCGCAATGAGAACGGGTTAATTAATAATCTTGCAGTAAAGGGGCCTTTAGGGAAGCGTGTCCATAATATGATAGAATTTTATATTGAGCTTGAAAGTGATTTAGTTAAATCTGAAACTAGCGTCTTAAATCTAAAGCAAATTTCGTATGTATGAGGGGCGAGTTGGCTAAGGTAGATTGGGAAACTACGTTAAAAGGTATGACAGTAAATAAACAATGGCTAACATTTAAATAATTGATACATCATTTACATGCCCTTAAGGCACAAAAACCGCACAAGAAACGTAGTCCAACCGTGGCTAACAAGGCAGGAGAAATTATAATGATGAATAAAGAAATGGCTGAGAAATTAAACAAATACTTTGTGTCTGTCTTCACAGAAGAAGACACAAAAATCCTTCTGAAAATATTGGAGAACCAAGGATCTCGCAAGAATGAAGAATTAAAAGAAATTAGTATTAGTAAAAAAATAGTACTGGAGAAATTTGAGGTTGTAACTAATAGAACAGATAAGGGGAAACCAGTGGATGTGGTTTATTTGGATTTTCAGAAGTCATTCGATAAGTTGCCACACAAGAGGTTAAACAAAATTAAACAAAATTAGGGCTCATGGGACTGGGGGGAATATACTAGCATGAATTGAGGATTAGTTAACGGACAGAAAACAGAGTGTAGGAATAAATGGGTCATTTTCGGGTTGGCAGGCTGTAACTAGTGGGGTGCCACAAGGATTGGTGCTTGTGCCCCAGCTTTTCACAATCTATACAAATGATTTGGATGAGGGGACCAAATGTAATATATCCAAGTTTGCTGAGGATACAAAGTTAGATGGGGATGTAAGTGGTGAGGAGGATGCAAAGAGACTTCAAGGGGATATAGGCAGGCTAAGTGAATGGGCAGCAACATGGCAAATGGAATATAATGTGGAGAAATGTGAAGTTATCCACTTTGGTGCGAAAAACAGAAAAACAGAGTATTTTTTAAATGGTGAGAAATTTGAAAATGTTGGTGTTCAAGGGGACCTGGGTGTCCTTGTGCACGAATCAATGAAAGTTAACATGCAGGTACAGCAAGAAATTAAGATAGCAATTGGTATGTTGGCCTTTATTACAAGAGGGTTTGAGTATAAGAGTAAATACATATTATATTTATATGGAGCTCTGGTGAGACTGCACCTGGAATATTGTGTACAGTTTTGGTCTCCTTACCTAAGAAAGGATAGACTTGCCACAGAGGGAGTGCAGCGAAAGTTCACCAGACTGATTCCTGGGATGGGGGGATTGTCCTATGAGGAGAGATTGAGCAGACTATGCCTATAATCTCTAGAGTTTAGAAGAATGAGAGATGATCTCATTGAAACATACAAAATTCTTACAAGGCTAGATAGTGTAGATGCAGGGAGGATGGTTCCTCTGGCTGGGGAGTCTAGAGTCAGGGGTCACAGTCTCAGAATAAGGGGTCGGCCATTTAAGACTGAGGTGAGGAGAAACTTCTTCACTCAGAGGGTGGTGAATCTTTTGAATTCTCTACCCCAGACGGCTGTGGAGGCTCTGACCATCATTTTCTAATCCTCTCTGCCTACAAGTGTGGTGCCGGGTGACTGGAGGGCTGCTAACGTTGACCGTTGTTTAAAAAGGGTGAAAGGAATAGGCCGAGTAATTACAGGGCCTCTAAGCCTAACCTCGGTGGTGGGAAAATTATTGAAAAAGATTCTGGGGGACAGAATAAATCCACATTTAAAAAGACATGGATTAATCAAGGACAGTCAACATGGATTTGTTAAGGGAAGGTCGTGTCTAACTAACTTGATTGAATTTTTTGAGGAGGTAACAAGAAGGATCGATGAGGGTAGTACATTTGATGTAGTTTATATGGATTTTAGCAAGGCTTTTGATAAGGTCCCATATGGCAGACTGGAATCGAAAGTAAAAGCCCATGGGATCCAAGGGCAGCGCGAGTCCGGGGTGCGTGGAGCGGCCTATAAAAAGCCCAACGTCGGAGGAGGAGCAGCAGTTCGAGCAGCACGAGTCCGGGGTGCGTGGAGAGATCTATAAAGGCCCAACGTCGGAGGAGGAGCAGCAGTTCGAGCAGTGCGAGTCCGGGGTGCGTGGAGAGATCTATAAAGGCCCAACGTCGGAGGAGGAGCAGCAGTTCGAGCAGTGCGAGTCCGGGGTGCGTGGAGCGGCCTATAAAAAGCCCAACGTCGGAGGAGGAGCAGCAGTTCGAGCAGTGCGAGTCCGGGGTGCGTGGAGAGACCTATAAAGGCCCAGCGTCGGAGGAAGAGCGGCAGTTCGAGCAGCGCGAGTCCGGGGTGCGTGGAGTGACCTATAAAGGCCCAGCGTCGGAGGAGGAGTGGCAGTTCGAGCAGCGCGAGTCCGGGGTGCGTGGTAAGGCCTATAAAGGCCCAGCGTCGGAGGAGGAGCAGCAGTTCGAGCAGCGCGAGTCCGGGGTGCGTGGAGAGACCTATAAAGGCCCAACGTCGGAGGAGGAGCGGCAGTTCGAGCAGCACGAGTCCGGGGTGCGTGGTGAGGCCTATAAAGGCCCAGCGTCGGAGGAGGAGCAGCAGTTCGAGCAGCACGAGTCCGGGGTGCGTGGAGCGATCTATAAAGGCCCAACGTCGGAGGAGGAGCGGCAGTTCGAGCAGCGCGAGTCCGGGGTGCGTGGAGCGATCTATAAAGGCCCAACGTCGGAGGAGGAGCGGCAGTTCGAGCAGCACGAGTCCGGGGTCCGTGGAGAGGCCTATAAGAGGCCTAATGTCGGAGGAGGAGCGGCAGTTCGAGCAGCACGAGTCCGGGGTGCGTGGAGCGATCTATAAAGGCCCAACGTCGGAGAAGGAGCGGCAGTTCGAGCAGCGCGAGTCCGGGGTGCGTGGAGCGATCTATAAAGGCCCAACGTCGGAGGAGGAGCGGCAGTTCGAGCAGCACGAGTCCGGGGTGCGTGGAGAGGCCTATAAGAGGCCTAATGTCGGAGGAGGAGCGGCAGTTCGAGCAGCACGAGTCCGGGGTGCGTGGAGCGATCTATAAAGGCCCAACGTCGGAGGAGGAGCGGCAGTTCGAGCAGCGCGAGTCCGGGGTGCGTGGAGCGATCTATAAAGGCCCAACGTCGGAGGAGGAGCGGCAGTTCGAGCAGCACGAGTCCGGGGTGCGTGGTGAGGCAGAGGCATGACTACTCGGTTGCCCCACATAAGGCAGTCTGTTTGTAGTGGTAGCTCATGCATGCGCCTAGGAAAGGGTTTTAATTCCTCGGGGCAGGCATTGCAAGCCTCTGCCCAGTCACCGGTGTTAGTGTTAGTGTTTGTCAGAAGAATCACTCAACACTCAGAGTCGGTTCCAACGCCAGTGCGGCCTTTATTTACGCCAGCGGGGAGGAAATCACAAGACTGAGTCCAGGCTTCTCTCCGCTGAACAAAGGATCTTTATATGTTTTACAACAGTTTACTACAGTTACATACAACAGTTTACTACAGTTACATTAGACCAATAGCGTTAGTCTCTAAACGTAAAGTGGCTCATGTGTTGCCAAGAGATGTGTTGCTAAGGGGTGTGTTGCTAGGGATGACTCATGTGTCTTGTAACATGGCCTAGGCCTCTCTTATCTTACTGTCCTTGGATGCTGGCATTGGGTAGCCTCCTTATCTCCATCCTGCTACAGAGCCGTATTGTTACTAGAACATTTGGTCCTGAGGCCGAGCTGATTAGAGACACCTGCAGAGCTTGCTTGCTGGTCCTGTGTGTGGGAAACAACAAGTATCAGTCTCCAGGAATGCGGTCTATTTCAGCTAACATAAATCCCTTGAGGCTTCACTGGTAGCCATTTTATGGTACAAGTTACATATTTAATTCTAACCTTATCCTACAGGTGCCGTTGCCCTAGGATGCCTAATACCTACAACACTTCCCTCCTTTCGGTAAGGGGACTAGTCCTAGTCCCCCTTTAACCGACCGCCCTGCTTATGTTAGATTTTGTGCACGGCCCGGTACTCCCTGCCTCAACGTGCTGGCCAGTCACGCGGTTTCAGGAGTCCCGGTTGCTTAGATCAAATTAACTAAGGTCAAATCCTCCTTCTCCTTTATTAGATAGGCTTGTTTGGTATCTGGGGACCGGTCATGGGTCCTTCTTCATTGTGCATGGTGCCTGCATGCCTGGCAGGCCATTATGCCCCATGTTATTGCTAAGATCAACTGTATCCCGACCAGTATGTGTGAAATTATTCAAATCCATGGGTGGATGTTCACATTTATTCCCCAGTCCCAGACCTTTCTCCACCAAATCTGACTTTGTAAGTCTATTTCGATATCTTCTTCCAGTACTTTGATTTTAGTTTGCAGTTGGTGGTAGAGCTTTACGATTGACCCTGAGCCTCAATAGGGACCTGATCTGGCTCATCATAATCCTACAAATGATCATGGAGCTGATCGGTTACATCAATAGCTTCAGGCTTCCGGCGCCTAACCTGGGTGATATGCGCTTGCTCGATCGTGACAGGTCGTAGTGGCGTAAAGCAAAAGTTTGGCTATGGTATAGGGCACTGCAGGTTATTATACTGGTATGAACGCTCTGTGGTAGAGACGCAGTATCTTCCTTTTCCTCCATAACCTGACCTCGCGAAGTACCTATGTGCGGGCACTATTTCTAGTACACACCCGTCGGTTCGGTTAAACAGGCGCTCGTCTAGCTCCCCTCGGCCTACCGGGTGAGGGCATACTGTGATCTCCCCCCTCTGCTTGCAATCTGTTAGGGAAATTCTGGTAAGTATGTTGTTTCGACGAACGGCGGAGGTGGTGGTCAGATAATAACGGATGGAGACATTTTCCCGTATTACTCCGATATTCTCTAGTTGGTATAGGGAAACGGCCCTGAGTCTGGCGTGGCTATAGGGATCATCAGGACTATCCCTATCCCAGTATTCCTACCCATCTGGCAATCTGGAATTGCTGGGTATACTCGGGTCAGTCCCTTCAGAGTACAATTATCCAGTGTCCCCCTCTGGTTAGCCAACTGAGCCAGATGTGAACTGTCTATCCAATCGGGTACTTCCCCGCGTTGGATCTGGTCGAGATTGTGGCGGATCTGTCCCACCATCCACAGACCATAAGCGTGACAGAATTGCCCCTGTCTTTGCTTTCCTGTATCTTCTTTTTCTCTATCAATGAGGTGATTAATGGTTTTGGCGTGAGCTTCCAGGACTGAGATGCCATCCAACTGGATTTCGGCACCCTCCTTTCCTAGGTTGGCTTGGTCTTCCTGGTTTTGCTCCACCCTCTCTAATAATCCCTTCATCACCCCTCTAAGCTGTTCCACCCTCTCATTTAATCCTTGTATGTCTATCGAGTTCACTACGGAGGTCCCTGTATTTAAAACGGCAGCAACATCATTAACTATTTCCCTCTTCATCCTGGGGGCTAACCCCTGTCCTCGGAACCTACTGGCACCCATTGCATTCGGCAGCCTGCTGCATTACAACTTTACTTAATACATTGTACATTTTCCTTGACTGTTCTGTACCGTATTCCGGCATCTGGATGCCTGAAATATTGATCAGAACAGGCACAATTTCATGTTTAACATTATCATACAATAATTCCCCTTCGTTATATATTACAATCCCATTTTCTGGTCCCTTAGTAGTCATGGGACAAGGCAGTTCCTCGGGCAATGTAGTGGTTCTTATGGGGTGGGGTGTCGGAGGGGGTGAGAAGCATACATACAATGATATTGCAGCTGCCCCTACCTCCTCGTAGTACCTACACAGCCCCACTCCCTTTTTGCGGATGACTGATTGCTGGAATTGTCCCGGAGGCGCGCAAATTATGCCGAAAGTACATTCATCAGGTCCTTTGACATCCTTCCGTTTAATGCAGCTGCTCCTTATACCCGTGGAGCACTGTACACATACTCTTATTTTTATTAGGATTCTTATTAGGATTCACTTGTAACCATGCATTAAAATAAGTCCTGTCCTTGCTCCAGTCCTTGGCTGCTGGGATGCACATTCCATCCGTTAAATTAAACAAGACTCCATAGTTCATGTAGTTGTTTATTTCCTGAGTGCGCTGCAATCCGTCGGTGTCGTCCAGGGTACATGCCTGTCGCAGGGCTATGCATATTACGAGGAGTGCCATTCGTATTCCCATTCTGGTAGGTATTATCTGTAATTTTAAACAGACGGCCTGGTCATCACCAGGGGTTAGGTTTTGCTCTACGAGTATCCCTGTCACCCTGCGAAATCAGAAGCACAAGGTTATAATCGAACCATTTCGAGTTGAATCTGTGGGGCGTGCGCCTGTGTCTTTAACCACTTAAATATTACCCAAACTCCTATTATGACCAAGGCCAAAGCTATTCCTCCGAACATCGCTCTCTGCTTTACCGTTAGGTTGGGTTTGTGGACTACACCTACCCACCGTGGGGTACATTGGCTCTTTTGCCATAGGTGATGGTGCTATGGCTGCGCACTGCACTATCCGTCTAGTCCCGTTATCTCTTCCAGCCTGTTTATCTTAGCTTTTAACTCTTCAATTTGTTTTATTGAGTATCTATTTCTTTATTGTATCAGGCAAGTATTATTACATAAGCTAGTTCTGTTTTTATTTCATGTTTCCTCTGTTAGGTGAGTCTTTTTTTTCTATTAAGAAATCCAAACTAATAATGTTCAGTATCTTAAACGGCTGTCAATGGAAAGGGTTAACTCCTTTCCAGGTTCGTAAGAAGACCTGATGTCATTACGTGACTTCACGTAATCATCTGAAAAAAAAGTCTTTGTGCCTTCAAAGCTGGCTTAGAAATTAGGAATCCGTTAAACAGCATAAATCATTAGAGTAAACTCCAATGTTTTCTTAACTTCTAATTCAAGTACTTGCCAAATAATTTTTTTTTTAATTGATTTAAAACAAGACCACACATACAATAGCAATTTTGTTTAATGAAATTCAATTTTGTTTTTTTTTCATTTCTCTCTCAGCACAAAATCTAAACTTCTGTGCCAGTTCCATAAGAATTTAAGAATTCAGTAAGATTCTCTAATTCCCAGTTTTTTTTCTCTGTGCTGAATTCGCATAGCTTAGATCTTCAAAACCCTCCTGCTTGTTTAGACTGTTTGGGACTTTTCTTGATAAACACTGTCCATTTTGGAAATCTTTTCAAACTGCATTGAAACTTTCTCATAATTTAAAATCATTATCAATGTTGAGTGTTTTTTACCTCTTCCAAATGTTTTTTTCTTTTTCTAATTAAACCAATATCTTTTTCACAGCAAACATCAACTAGTATTTAGTAAGTTATGTCTTTTTCCATCACAAACACATTTTGTTTACTTTCAAAGTGGCGTCTTTATTTTCTGTGCCTTCTCTGAATATCTCAAAATCCCAATTCAAACTTTGTAATTTCAATCTTAATTTAAAACCTTTTTTTTTTGCTAGAAGCTCTTTTTTTTTTAAAACCATTCTTTATCTCATTCCGAGACTAAATTTATGTCTTTCAACCCAATCAATCATTGCATGTTTTCTTTCAACAAGTAAATTATTTTTTTTTTTAACCACCGGGACCATGTATTTTTTATCTTTTGCTCAACAAACCTATCGTTTGTACATTTCCTACCTCCATAACTTATCATCCGAATAAATCCACACCTGCGTTTCTAACTTAAATGTCTTAAAACTTCCCACATACAGGACAACACTACAAAGGGTTAGCTAAAATAAACAGACACTTGCATTCCTCTTCCAACCAGGCTTTCAGAAACATGACAACATAACAATTCATTCCGCAGTCACAAAATCACACAGGCACTTCTCATTTAAGACAGACGTTCACAAAAGTCTCTCTTCTTTCCTATTAATCTTTTTTTTTGGCCGGCTCTAGTCCTCTTCCATACTTCACTTAAGACAATCACCGTCAGTATTTTTAAATCTTAGCTTCCTATGTTAATTTACATGGGCTCGCAGTATCAAGACCACAGCCTTTTTTTTCTTTTTGACTTTCCGTTTCTTCTCCCACCATTCCCGTTGCTTTGCTGGTAGTTCCTGAGGATTCCACCCTGCTCTAATCATTTTTTCGATTAGTTTCTTTTGCTTTTCCGCCAGGTGGCGGATAATGGACCCTTCTGATCCCCACTTGAGTTTACTTGCTTTCATGGCCATTCCTGGGTAGGACTAGATCCGTTAGGTATCTACTCTCAGAGGTCCGCTTTCTACCTAGCGTAACTTGTAGTAAACCGACTCCTAGCTACTGTCAGGTCACAAGTTCTGCTGTTACACAGACTGATACAATTCTTAAAACGCGTTTAAGCAATTCCCGCAGTGCTTACGTTAACCTTAACGACTACCTACCCGTTGGTCCAACCCTGTTCACAGGTTTGGATTCCGTTAGCCGCTGTACACCGCTTGGTTCTACCCCGGGGTATATTTCAAATCACACTGCTGGGTCCGGAAGATGCCTTTCAGTATCACGATCCCACGGTCCAAGTGTGTTCCCGGCACCTACTTAATTCCTGGCCGTCACGTGGGACTAAAGTCCTCCTAATTCAGGCTCAGGCTAGGTGTTTGAGATATTGGACCATCCCCTCATGTCGATCAACCAGCATCCACCTTCCGTACCCTTTATAATTAAAAATCGTTTTGTATACTCACCCGGGTTTTTCCAAGGGCGCCCAGCGACCCCGAAATCCTGTTTGTGACGCCACTGTTAGCGTTAGTGTTTGTCAGAAGAATCACTCAACACTCAGAGTCGGTTCCAACACCAGTGCGGCTTTTATTTACGCCAGCGGGGAGGAAATCACAAGACTGAATCCAGGCTTCTCTCCGCTGAACAAAGGGTTTCATGGATCTTTATATGTTTTACAACAGTTTACTACAGTTACATACAACAGTTTACTACAGTTACATTAGACCAATAGCGTTAGTCTCTAAACGTAAAGTGGCTCATGTGTTGCCAAGAGATGTGTTGCTAAGGGGTGTGTTGCTAGGGATGACTCATGTGTCTTGTAACATGACCTGGGCCTCTCTTATCTTACTGTCCTTGGATGCTGGCATTGGGTAGCCTCCTTATCTCCATCCTGCTACAGAGCCGTATTGTTACTAGAACATTTGGTCCTGAGGCCGAGCTGATTAGAGACACCTGCAGAGCTTGCTTGCTGGTCCTGTGTGTGGGAAACAACAAGTATCAGTCTCCAGGAATGCGGTCTATTTCAGCTAACATAAATCCCTTGAGGCTTCACTGGTAGCCATTTTATAGTACAAGTTACATATTTAATTCTAACCTTATCCTACAGGTACCGTTGCCCTAGGGTGCCTAATACCTACAACAACCGGTTAGGACACATCTTTTTACTTAGGATAACGTGAGGTCGCTGGCCGTCCAGGCTCTGATTTGGCGAGCCGTCATGGGCGAACCTATGGACTCAAAGGCATTGATTGCCATGACTATCTCACACTCCTGTTCATCAGACCCTTCCATGGTCGCCAGGGGTAGCCTGCTGAGCGCGTCGGCACAGTTGTCTGTGCCTGGTCTGTGTCTTATGGTATAGTCGTAGGACACCAGCATGAGTGCCCACCATTGAATTTGCGCTGAGGCGTTGGTGTTTATTGCCTTGCTCTCGGATAGGAGGGACGTGAGGGGCTTGTGGTCGGTTTCTAATGCGAACTTGGCCCGAAAAGGTATTGGTGCATCTTTTTGACACCGTACACACACGCGAGCGCCTCCTTCTCTACCATTTCGTACCCGCGCTCCTGCCCGCAAAAGTGACCTGGAGGCATAAGCTATGGGTTGTAATTTGCCCGCACAATTGACATGTTGCAAAATGCACCTGACCCCATATGCTGATGTATCGCATGTGAGAACTAGCTTTTTACCTGGGTCAAAGAAAGTCAAAACACTGTTGAAACACAAAAGGTTGCGTGCCTTATTGAAGTCGCATTCCTGGGCGACCCCCAAAACCAATCGCACCTCTTCCTGAGTAGCACGTGGAGAGTCTCCAGCAGCGTGCTTAAGTTCTGCATAAAGTTCCCAAAGTAATTGAGTAGCCCGAGAAAGGCGCGCAGTTCTGAGACATTCCAGGGCCTGGGTGCCAGGCGAATTGCTTCTGCCTTGGACTCTGTTGGGCGGATTCCATCAGCGGCAATCCTTCTGCCCAAAAATTCAACCTCGGGTACGAGAAACAGGCGCTTGGATTTCTTGACTCGTATGCCTAACCAATCCAACCGCTTTAGTACTTCCTCCAAATTACGGAGATGTGAGTCGGTGTCACTGCCCATGATAAGTATGTCGTCTTGAAATACAACCGTCCCCGGGATGGACTTGAGCAGACTTTCCATGTTGCGCTGGAATATGGCAGCTGCCGACCTGATGCCGAATGGGCATCGATTGTACATGAAAAGACCTCGATGTGTGTTGATGGTGGTGAGTAGCTTGGATTCCTCGGTCAATTCTTGTGTCATATACACAGATGTGAGGTCTAATTTTGAGAAAAGTTTACCTCCAGCCAATGTAACAAATAAGTCCTCCACTCTGGGCAGCGGGTACTGGTCCTGTAGGGAGACTCTGTTTATGGTAGATTTGTAGTCCCCACAGATTCGTACGGATCCATCAGGCTTCATAACTGGGACGATGGGACTTGCCCATTCGCTAATTCCACAGGTGATATAATGCCTTCCTGCAGAAGCCTGTCTAGTTCATGTTCAATCTCTTCCCTCATCACATAGGGTACAACTCTGACCTTGTGATGGACCGGTCTAGCATCCTGTGTGATGTAGATTTTGAATTTGGCCCCTTTGAAAGTGCCCACATGTGGCTGAAAGAGATGTTCAAATCGCTTTATAACTGTTGGGCAGGAGGTCCATTCCTCTAATGACATGGCATGGACATCATCCCATTTCCAGTTTAGTTTTGCCAGCCAGCTTCTCCCCAGCAGTGCTTGGGGGTCTCCGGGGACAATCCACAGGGGAAGTCGGTTCACTGTCCCTTGTGTGTGACAGAGAGCATGGCGCTGCCGAGGACTGGTATGATTTCTTTGGTATAGGTACTTAGTTTGGTGTCAACCCTTGTGAGTTTTGGTCTGTCTCTTTTATGCGGCCACAGTTGTTTAAATTGTTGAGCACCCATGAGAGATTGACTCGCTCCCGTATCCAGCTCCATGTTGACAGATATCCTGTTGAGTAGGACCCTCATCATTATAGGAGGCGTCCTGTTGTAGGAGCAGCGGCCATTGATCGTGTTGACCCGCTGTACATTGGTGTCCCGGGTATTGTCCCCACCATCTTCTGGTCCGCTTTCTGACCCATCTGATTCGTATACCAGCCGAGCTGCCGTTTTTTTGCACATGCGGGCCAAATGCCCTGTATATTCACAATTTCTGCAAACAGCCTGCTGAAATCGACATCCCCTTGACGAGTGCCCACCCCCACACCTCCAGCACAGACCTGTTCCATTGTTCAAAGTGTTCCCAAAGAATGAGCTGCATCTGGTTGATCTCTCTTGAGCTTCTCTCAATTTGTAGTTGATTGCTCGCATTGTGGGTTGATGAGGTGTGAACGGCCGTTCCTGTGGCCCTTGATGGCTTCTGCCTGCTGTCGAGAGCCTGTTCTCCCGGTTTTGTCTGTGTGTGGGGGTAGCAGCTTGTTTAGTGCTGTGAACTTCTTGTTCCAATATTTTGTTAGTTGTCGTACCTGCATTGTAAATCAACCTCGTTTCTTCTTCCCCTACCAAGAATGTCTGTGCAACCACTGCTGCTGCCTCTAAGGTCAGGTTCTTGGTCTCTATGAGCTTTCGGAATATGCCTGCGTGGCCTATTCCTTCAATGAAAAAGTCTCTCAGCATTTCTCTCCTCAGTTCATCGGAGAACTCACATAAACTAGCCAACCTCCAAAGTTCCACCACGAAGTCGGGTATGCTCTGGCCCACACAGCGTCTGTAGTTGTAGAACCTGTGTTTGGCCATGTGTAGGCTGCTCGCTGGCTTCAGGTGGTCTCTTACCAGTGTGCTCAATTCTTCAAACAACTTGCTTGCTGGTTTCACGGGTGCCAACAAATCCTTCATTAAAGCGTATGTTTTCGAGCCACAGCTGGTCAAGAGATGGGATCTTCTCTTGTCTGCCTTATCGTCGCCTAACCAGTCTTTGGTTACAAAGCTTTGCTGGAGCCTTTCTATAAAGTCCTCCCAATTGTCTCCCGCATTGTACTTTTCATCTGATCCGTTGTTCGCCATTCTGTGGATTCTGTAATCCCGTAACTCGTCGCCACTGTAAAGTCCTGTCCCCTCAGTACAGATTCACACGAGGCATGTAGTGAAGTCAAGGTCACTCTGGACCTGCACCTTTATTTCACAGCTCTGGAATGCTGCACTTACTTGAGACCTGTCCTTATATAACTGTCTCTTGCAAGTGCACCTCTGGTGGTAAGGTATGCTGGTGGGTTACAGGTCATATCTTATTACAGTCATGTATAGCATGTTGGGATACAGTTATATATAATAATGTATATACATGACACTTTCAGTGTCAGGTTACCGAGGTTAGGAATAATGAAAAGATACTGCGGGAGGAAAACACTCGCCTTACCTTCAAGTAAAAGAGCTAGAGGAGAAGTTAAGCGATGTACAGGCAGCTTATAAAGTAGCCAGCACTAATGGGTTTGAATCAGGAGACCAAGAGCTTAACCCTTGCTCTGTCCAAGGCAAAAGGGATGGAATGACTAATAAGCCCGGGTACGGCCCAGGTAAACTGGAAGAGAAGGAGTAAACTGTTCAGCCACCACCTGTGGCACCAGTAACTACACTGGTTCGGCAGCAGGAGGGGCGAACGGGTTGTGGGGCAGACAGGGATAACGGACCACCACCTGTGGCACTGCGGTTTAGCTCGGTTTGGCAGCAGGAAGGGGTAGGCAAGCCAGAGCAGAAAGAGCCAATGTGGCCGGTCAGGCAACAGAAGTTCGGCCCACCCACCGGTGCTCGGGGTCAGGGGCCCCTGGATAGTCAATTTGTGGTTCCCCACACTACCCAACAGCTTAGGACTATGATAATCACCTGGGAAAGCTCACTCCAAAGGGAGACCCCTTGGTTCACTTTATGGATGTAGAACAGGCAGGGAATATTAACGGGTGTGATGATGCCAAGCTAGCAAAAATGCTCCTCCACTCACTGGACGACAAGCTGTACCAGTCCCTCTCTGCCGAGAGCAAAAGGAGGCAGAGGATATGTGCCGCCATCCAGGAAGACATTCTAGAAGCCATGGGCTGTAATATGACGGGAGTCCCTTCTCCAGAGTAGAGAAAACAGTGCAGCTCACAGGGGAAACCCCACAGGCTTTCGCAGACAGACTGTGGCCTGTGTACCAGAGCGCCTGTGGAGGGGACCTCAACCGGGATTACCTAAGCCGGGACAACAGAGCAACAGAGCCCACTGGCTCAGAAGCCTGGCGGCAAACAATTTGCCACAAATAAGAACAAAGGCTGAGGCCTGGTTCGACCCAAGAGATTCCCAGGGCACCGAACAGGGAATGGTCAGACAACTGAACGGCAGGGGGACAGAAGAGCACCCACCCAAGGGAAGGGTCCACAAAATCAGACCGAGTCAGGATAAGAGGGAAGGGCGCCACAAGGGGGCAACCCCTCTGATAAAAAACGTACCTGCTTCGGGTGCGGAAAGAGTGGGCACTGAAGAAAGGATTGTAGGAATTCATGGAAGAGTAACGCAAGGAAGAATTCTCCAGCCCCTGCCCAAACGACCGAGACCAAGAAGCCAGTCTCTCCCCACACGTTTGATACATTCATAACTGTGTTCCGAACAATGCTAGATGGCCCTGGGAGGGTAGCCACCGCCACCGGTCCCGAAATCCCATCTGCCCCATCCCACCCAAAACAGTGACTAGGAAAGGCACAGCCTGTTCATTTCTGTTCCCTCGAGTATGATGCATGGGGGAGACCGACTGTTCTGATGGAAGTGGAAAAAGTGAAAGGGACTTATCTGCTGGACACCGGTACATCAAGCACCCTCGTCTATGCAACTAATCCCGCTGTCTCACCTCTGTCTAGCGGGGTCCCCTACAGCTTGGTGGGTTTCACAGGCGCTGAGCAGGCTGGCTCATTCTCCGTTCCACTCTCGATTTGTTTGGGAACACTCCACACCAAGTGGACATTTGTCCTGATGAAGTGGGAACAGTAAAGTAGAGGGATCCTGGGGGCTGACTTCATTCTAGGCCACGGGATCCTAGTGGATTTAAGAAACCACTGTCTTTGGGGGGCATTATGTACGGGACAGGAAAATGAGGTGGTGGTTATCCCAGAAAAACGGGGAAAAGGGACGGTGTGCACCATGAAGCCAAAGGAGGGTTACGACCTTGAATAACTGATCAGTAATACTCTGATGGAGTACCACGAGTATGTGAGGGAACACCTTGCAGCTTTTGCCACTCACAAACACGAATGTGGAAGGATAACGGAATTGAGGTTAGCATAGATAGGGACCCCATGACCTGACCGCAGAAACAGTACAACGTCCCCAGGGAGGCGGAGACAGACATGGAAACAGCCTTGGGTTCTTTGGTTAAACAGTGGGTATTGAGACCAATAGCTACCCATGTGAACTCTCCATTGTGGCTGGTTAAGAAACCAGACAACTCCTGGAGAGCCACGGTGGACTATCGAGTACTCAACCGTAACATCCCCGCCTGCCCACGGTTGCTGCCGTCGCCGACCTCATTGGAAGTATCCCAGCCTCTGCGACCACCTTCAGGGTGCTGGATATTTCCAACGGGTTTTGGTCTATACCTTTAAGAAGGGAAGATCAGTACAAGTTTGCGTTTACCTTTAAAGGACAGCAATACACTTGGAACTGTCTCCCTCAGGGCTTCCAAAATAGCCCTAGCATTTTCCACCAATGTATGGCCAACTGTTAAAGAGCTTCAGCACACCCCAGCAGTTGGTACAGTATGTGGATGACCTGCTCCGATTCACCGACGAGGGGGAGAAGCATGGCCCACTGCTGGCTGAACTGTTGGAGCTGCTGAAAGAAGAAGGGTTTAAAGTGAATCCCAAGAAGGCACAGATTGGCCAGAAGAAAGTAAAATTCCTGCGACTGGCTGTGTGCGCTGGGGAAAGGGCCATTGACAAAGTTAGAAGGGAAGCAGTGCAGAAGTTACCCACCCCCAACACAGTAACAGGAGTAAGATCTTTTCTAGGGCTAACCGAGTACTGCAGAGATTTCATTGAGGATTATGCAGCCACAGCAGCCCCTCTGCTCCAACTCCTTCAGAAAGGAGTGGAGTGGGATTGGGACGAAGGTTGCGAGGCAGCATTTGTCCAACTCAAAAAAGACCTGCAGATAGCACCAGCTCTAGGGGGTTATTGATGGGGGTAAAGAGTTTTTCCTGGAGGTAGCAGCCAGTGGGGACAGCCTGAGTGCAGTACTGCTCCAGGAGCGGCATGGCCGGCTGAGACCAGTGGTCTACTCCTCCAGGATCCTCACGGGCGTGGAGAAGGGATACTCCAACAGTGAGCAGCACCTCCTAGCCATTCACTGGGCTGTGAAAAGATCACTGATCTTCACAGAAAGGTCCCCGATCACACTCCTTATCCACCATACGCCCACCCAAATGCTCCTGGATGGGAGAATCAAGGATGGGACAGTGAGCAGTGCCCGCATTGCTCGCTGGACCCTACTCCTCTCTCAGATGGACCTAAGTGTAAAGGGTATCTGCGAGCCAAGATTCGCAGCCAACATGATCAATCCAGGGACAGCCCGCCGGTGTTCCATAGAAGGGGTATGGGAAATTAACATAGGCTTTCGGGCCGGGTTACACCCACAGGCCGAGAGATCTATGTGGATGGTTCCAGCACGGTATCTGCAGGTGAACGACTCACAGGCCGCGGAGTTTATGACCACGAGGCAGGCATTGCCCTGGCGATTAAACTCCCCAGTACTATGAGGGCCCAGCTTGCTGAACTGTCTGCGGTGGTGTACGTGGTCACACACCCCGAAGAATTTCCTACCGCATAGACGATTTGCTCGGACAGTATGTTCACATGCAATTCCTGTACATAAGAACATAAGAACATAAGAATTAGGAACAGGAGTAGGCCATCTAGCCCCTCGAGCCTGCTCCACCATTCAACAAGATCATGGCTGATCTGGGCGTGGACTCAGCTCCACTTACCCGCCCGTTCCCCATAACCCTTAATTCCCTTATTAGTTAAAAATCTATCTATCTGTGACTTGAATACATTCAATGAGCTAGCCTCAACTGCGTCCTTGGGCAGAGAATTCCACAGATTCACAACCTGCTGGGAGAAGAAATTCCTTCTCAACTCGGTTTTAAATTGGCTCCCCCGTATTTTGAGGTTGTGCCCCCTAGTTCTAGTCTCCCCGACCAGTGGAAACAACCTCTCTGCCTCTATCTTGTCTATCCCTTTCATTATTTTAAATGTTTCTATAAGATCACCCCTAATCCTTCTGAACTCCAACGAGTACCTGGCTACCTGGTCCCGTCGCGGATACACATCCGCAGATGGGAGACCCCTGGCAATTAAGCCTTTACTGGAAAAGATCATAACAGCCGTGGGGAGGAAGGAAAGGTGGCCAGGCCCCATCGCAGCAGTCAGAGGCAGGATTGGGATGACAGGGAGGGCAGGGGTAGCATTGCCCCAGGATCTGAAAACAGTTCTGACCCAAGACCCCGTCCTCAAAACTGTCCTGAACACGCTAGCAAAAGGGGAAAGAGTAGACGGCCCGTACGGCACTGCAGTAATTGCCATTAAAGAAGGCATGCTGTTCAGGGGGGAGAAATGGGTAGTACCGCAACAACACCGGAGAGAATTCCTCCAGCTGGCCCACGAGGGTCCAGGAGCAGGACACCCCGGACCTGAGACCACTTGACAACGGGTGGAACAGGCAGGGTGGTGGCCGGAACTCAGGGAAGACGTCCGCGAGTTCTGTGCTAGCTGTCTGGTGTACGCTGCCAACAACCCTGACCCCCAGAAAAGAAAGGTGTCTATGGGACATATCAGGAGGGTAGAGGGACCCTGGAAGTCAATCCAGATCGATTACATTGGGCCCCTACCCACTGCCCAGGGAGGCTACAAGTACTGCCGAGTATTGGTGGATATATTCACCAAATGGTGGAAGCCTTCCCATGCCGAACAGCCACTGCATTAGGAACAGCTAGGATTCTGGTTAGGGAAGTGTTCTCTCGATGGGGACTACCACAATACATGGAGTCCGACCAAGGGAGTCACTTCACTGGGCAGGTGATGCAGGAGACCCTTAAGGTGCTCGGCATCAAAGGGAAATGGCATGTCGCCCACAAAGCGCAGTCATCTGGGCCTGTGGAGCGTTTAAACTGTACTATAAAAGAAAGGTTGTGTAAAGAGACAGGGGACTCACCCAAGAGGTGGGTAGAGGTCCTACCACTGGTCTTCATGAGGATCTGAGCCAGCCAGTCAAAGAGAAGAGGGTATTCCCCATACGAGCTCATGACCGGAAGAGCCATGCGAACCCCCACCCATGTACTAGCTCCGGTACTCACGGAAGGTCAGCTTAGGGAAGCGAGCCGGGACAGCTTTATCAGGAACCTGTTTGAACACCTTAAACAGATTCACTGGCAGGCTGCTAACAACATGGGAAAACAGCATCGGAGCAACCGAATGCTGCTAGAACCCCGCAAACACCACGAATGGGAGATAGGGGACCAGGTCATGGTGAGGAACTACGCTCGAGTAGGGGTTTTTGAGGCACTGTACATGGGACCGTATCACATTGTCGACAAGGCAAGCCCCATGGTCTATGCCGTGAAAATGCCCTGCCATACAAAGTGGTTCCACATAAACCAGTGCAAACTTTTCAACCCGGTATAGCAGATAAACGCAAGGCACAACTAGAAACAGTGAACTAAAGGCAGGGATCCTTAGCCAACAGCCCCCAACTGTGGAAATCCCACAGGGGACGTGGCAGACGCACAGACTGTACCTAGAGGGGCGGTGGACTGTGTTACTGGAGGGGCTATCCCCCCAATCATTTGGGACTCGGATGCACCCCCAGCAGCCAGAGCCTCGAGGAGGACTCTCCGCACGCCACGGCCTAAGACACCGTAGTCATCAGCGCCCCAATTTAAGTGGTTCAGCCCCAGGAGAGGGACCAGCCGCAAAGGAGTACTTAAGAGCAGGGGCCAGCCTGCGAGCAGGGACCTCCAGCCGGTAGCCTTGGGCGACGAGGGAATCCCAGAAGAGATAGTGTGGACCAGCCACCAATTGGGAGTCCCCAGCCTGCAGCCCTCGACTATGCAGAAGCCTCAGGTAATGAAATGAACCAGGCAAATCCCTCAGGTAACGAAATGAACCTTGCAGCCACCCCTAAAGGGCAGTGTGCTGTTGCACCAGAGGGGCCATTCACCCGATAATGTGAGACTCAGACCCATCTCCGGTCAGGACACTCCAGGTCCTGCGGTACAGGCCGACTTGTTGCCGGCCACGCTGGAAACCCAGAGGCCCAAAAAGAAAGGAGAAGAACGGAAGTTAACCTGGCCACCCGGAGACGGGCAGATGTATATAAATAGGACGACATGAGTTTAAGTATATTTGGTAAGGATCTAGCGTGGTGTAGGATTATCTGTATAATGATAGTGATATATGTACGAGTTATTGGGGAAAGGAAAAGACCCCACCTTGTAGGCAGTAAAAGAAGCACTACAAGAACAATGAGAGTAAAACGGCTACAAGATTAAAGTTAAAAACAGACATCCGTTCCCACGGGAACTGGATAAGATAGCCAGTCGATTAAAGACTTAATTGTGTTCTCCGAGAAGAAATGAGCTCAAATTGGAACTCGATCACCTTTTTCCAAGCCAGAGAGCTTTTCTCAGGGCTGGACAATCTGTTTTATGTACTCCTACAGGAAGGAGAACAACATGAGAAGGGTCCTGTTCCTGCTCGCCTTGATAAGGATGAGCAGCGGCGGCCAAGGAGACGTGGAAGAATCCCTCATTTATGGGTGCTCGGGAGAGAGAGCACCGATCGTGACTGCAGGGGGCGGCACACTGGGTGTGGAAGAGCTCGCCGTTTACGCCCACGAAGGAGGTGGCCAGGGTGGCTGGGGTCTAATTCCACTCGCTACTCCAGCCAGGAAGGGTTTACCTATAGGGAGGCAGCCGTTCCATGCCCCAGGATACGGGTCGTTGCTGCGCGAGTCAGTGTTACAGAGGGAAAACATGTGTGTTTGACCTGTAAAGGAAAGATTCCCCTGGGTAGATGGTGGTGGCTCAGGAAGCTGAGCATGGACGCGCGGGACCAGGAATCTGACTGGGAAAAACTCGGTAATGACACGTACCGTACCATCACGGGGACACGGGGAGGAGTGAAGGTGTGTTGGAACATGTGGTGGGAGTCTGAACAGGGAATTTACATCTGCATGTGGGGGTCAGAGGAGATCTGTCCCGCAGGCATATCAATCGGCTTTGCCAGGCAATGGCAAGATGAGGGGGAAGGGATGGGGTGGGATTCTAACCTACACGGGTGTGCGGTCCCACATTCCCCACTCCCAATTAACGCCACCGAACTTAGAGCACACATTAAGAAACCCCTGCCCACGACCCCGCCAGTGCGAACAATAATAGAAAGGTGTCCTACCACCACCAAGGGACCAGGGAATGGATTAGTATTGGTACCAACCGAAAAGGTGTTATACCAGGGGGTACACTATGCAATAGCTTCAGTTATTTTAAACCTTACCAAGGTGCACTTACCTGTGTGGTGCCCGAAGGAAACAGAGCTGCTATACCAGGCCCGACTTAGAGAAATGTTCAAGAAATTTTACGAGTTAGACTTTGGGAATGTAGACAAAGCAGATTTATACATCCTATACGCTTGGGACACCATGGGTACGGGGAGACCTCGAAGGGGAACCTTGAACGACATTTTTACTGCATATAGTACAGGGTCCTCTGTGATAAATAGCCGAGATGATATAGAACTGCAAACGCAGATAAATGGTCTAAAGAACCAACTGAGAAAGATCCTAAAAGAGGAAAATACTGTAGTAGGCTCAGAGCTACACGAGGACCAGGCTATGACGGTCCATTTAAAAGAAATAGTGACTGAACTGGAAAAACATGCACAAACGGTGAATGCACTCATACGGGAGGATAGAAATGCTTCCGACTAGGCTGCACAGAACGAGATGTGTGTGCTGTATGGGGCATGGTTGTTGGGCGAGGGCCGCAACAACCTGGAGGATTTAAAGCAAGGTTTAGTCCCCTCCTGGATCAGTAACAAGCACCTCGCAGCCCTCCACCCGTACAGTAATTCACTAAGCCCGTGACAGCTCTGCCTAGCTTCTGAAGCCGACCCTGTCCCAGTAGATTGCGGGCATTCTAAACACATCATCATAGGGATAATAATAAGGATGCCAGTCATGTGTGGGACAGCCCGACCCGCACTGGTATACAGGGTGGAGAACATTGGAGTCATTCAAGGAGGTGCACACGTTTGTTTCACAGCGGTCCCACCCTATGTCATAAAGTGGGAGCACGCTATGACGGGTACTGATCTCTCCGGGTGCCAGAGCCGGGATGCACACATAATACTGTGCCCCCAGCACTTGAATGCCTATTCTAAACCGCAGTGTGGGTTTAAAGCTGCTGGCGCACAGCCTAACAACTGTACCATGGAGGTAATGGCACAAGACCATGTTCCTCCACAGGGAGCATACATAGGAGGTGGGACATATTGTGTCACCACCAGTGCGCCCCATTACCAACATGGACACTGAGTGACAGCAGTTTTTGCTTTAAACCTGAGGCATCAGTTCAAGTGGCCCAGGAACAGATTGTCCCCATTCCTGAACCCTCCACTGTTCACCTCACTGTGAGAAAAAACATCACAAACCTGCAGGATTATGTTACACATTTTGGCTCTGAAATTCCCCCTCTACCCGAACATCTTACCGCTCTGCTAGCAGCTGTAGTAATCTCACAAAAACATTTCTATACTCTAGAACAGAAAACAATTGAGATAGGGAGAAAGATTCTAGAGATCACAATTCAACCTTGGTGAGACATTTTCAGGAATATAGATGTTCCTGCCGGGATCAGAATAGCTTCCCACATTTTGGTTGTCGCGATTACTCTTTACTTATGGTGTCTCATTTGTCGAGTGAAACGCAGACGTCGTCAGGTCAGGCACCAAAGGGTGCTGTACGCTCCCTGGCCAAACTTGGGGATCGCAGAGTGACCATAATATGGTAGAATTCTTCATTAAGATGGAGAGTGACACAGTTAATTCGGAAACTAGGGTCCAGGACTTAAGGAAAGGTAACTTTGATGGTTTGAGGCATGAATTGGCTAGAATAGACTGGAAAAGGATACTTAAAGTGTTGACGGTGGATAGGCAATGGCAAACATTTAAAGATCACATGGATGAACTTCAGCAATTATACATCCCTGTCTGGAGCAAAACTAAAACGGGGAAGGTGGCTCAACTGTGGCTTACAAGGGAAATTAAAGATAGTGTTGAAACCAAGGAAGAGGCATATAATTTGGCTAGAAAAAGCAACAAACCTGAGGACTTGGAGAAATTTAGAATCCAACAGAGGACTAAGGGTTTAATTAAGAGGGGGAAAATAGAGTACGAGAGGAAGCTTGCAGGAACATAAAAATTGACTGCAAGAGCTTCTATAGATATGTGAAGAGAAAAAGATTAGTGAAGACAAGCGTAGGTCCCTTGCAGTCGGATTCAGGTGAATTTATAATGGGGAACAAAGAAATGGCAGACCAATTGAACAAATACTTTGGTTCTGGCTTCATGAAGGAAGACACAAATAACCTATCGAATGTACTGGGGGACAGTGGGTCTAGTGAGAAGGAGGAACTGAAGGATATTCTTATTGTCATGTTTGTAACTACAATGTAACACCACTGTATTACTGTATACACTCAACTCAGATGCACACCTTGACCACAGGGGGTGAACTTGTGGGAGACACTCCTTACCTGATCACACAGGTATATAAAGGGAGGTCCCAAGCAGGGTCATCACTTCTGGAGTCTTGTAATAAACAGTTAAGGTCACAGAGTGGCTTTGTCCCTGGAATGTGCCTCGTGTGATTTCATGCTGCAGAGTAAGGACTTTACATTGGCAACGAAAAACGGGAATTCACAACTCACGAGAATGGCCACCGGTAGCACAGAGGAATGGTACTGTCTTGGGGAAAACTGGGACTGGCTGGGGGATGCAGCGGCCAACAAGCAACAGGCTCATCTCCTGACCAGACTGATGCGCTCATGAAGGACTTACTGACACCCGAAAAGCCGTCGGACAAAACCTTTGAAGAGCTTAGCAAATGAATCGGGGAGCACCTCAAACCGGCGAGCTGCATACAAATGGCTCGACACAGATTCTACACCCACCGACGTCATGAAGGACAGAGCATACCGGACTTTGTAGTGGACCTCCGGCGTTTGGCCAGCCTCTGTATGTTCACAGACGCCTGCAGGGGGGAGATGCTAAGGGACTTCTTTATCAAGGGTATCGGTCATGCTGGAATTTTTCGCAAGTTAATTGAGACCAAGGACTTGTTCTTGGAAACGGCAGCGTTGTTAGCTCAAACTTTCATGGCGGGGGAGGATGAGACAAAAATTATTTACGTGCACAATCCTGCCTCTAACGCGGCGATGGATCTGGGAGTCAACACCATCAATACTACTCAGAGCCCCGCAGGCAGGCAGGGGCAGTCCGACATTTACCAGGCAGCAACAGACCCCAGAGAAGGACCTCAACAAAGACAATGGCAGGCTGAACGGACGTTCATGCCATCACAGTGGACAATGCGGCCCGGGATGAGGCCATTGACACCCACTAATAGGGTACTTAAGAGCAGTCAAAGGGACAGTCAGCGCGGAATTCCTGGTCATAGTCCCTTTGTCCCCAACAATGGAAACTTTAACTCATGCTGGAGGTGTTGGGGAAAACACTCAGCCAGATCTTTCAGATTCCAACATTTTGTCAGCAGAATCTGCAATCTCAGTGGCCATTTAGCTCGAATGTGCAGAAAACCTGCAACCAAACTATTATATAAGGCAGATGGACCAGAAGAGAGTGCTGTGAGGCAGGATGACTTTTGGGGCAAATCGACAGACGCTGAGGTTCAGCGGGTCCATGCGGTGAATATTCACAGTTCATACACCAAAATGCCACCAATGATGATAAGGGTTTTGTTGAACGGTATCCCAGTACGCATGGAGCTGGACACTGGGGACAGCCAGTCATTCATGGGCATTCAGCAATTCGAGAAGCTATGGCCACTCAAAGCCAGTAGACCCAAATTAGAGCGTATTGAGACACAATTACGGACTTACACCAAGGAGATCATTCCGGTGCTAGGCAGTGCAATGATGGCTGTCACACACAATGGATTAGTGAACCGGCTGCCACTCTGGATTGTCCCGGGCAATGGTCCCGCACTGTTGGGGAGGAGCTGAGATGAACTGGAAATGGGGGGATGTTCACCCAATGTCCTTGGTGGAGCGAAGTTAATGCTCACAAGTCCGACATCAATTCGAGTCATTATTCCAACCGGACGTCGGGACTTTCAAAGGCACTAAAGTAGTGATGCGCATCACCCTGGATGCCAGGCCAGTGCACCACAAAGCCAGAGCGGTGCCGTATGTAATGCGGGAAAAAATCGAGAACGAATTGGACCAGATGTTGCGAGAGGGCATCATCTTGCCTGTTGAATTCAGCGACTGGGTGAGCCCCATCGTTCCCATTCTAAAAGCGGATGGCTCTGTCAGGATCTGTGGTGACTACAAGGCCACCATCAATCGGGTGTTCCTACAAGACCAATACCCGCTCCCAAGAGCGGAGGACCTCTTCGCCACGCTGGCAGGCGGCAAGCTGTTCACCAAGTTGGACCTCACTTCAGCCTATATGACCCAGGAACTGGCCGACAAATCCAAACTACTGACCACCATCACCACGCACAAGGGACTGTTTGCGCATAACAGGTGCCCGTTTGGCATTCGATCAACGGCCGCAATTTTTCAATGTAACATGGAAAGCCTGCTTAAATCCATTCCGGAAACGATTGTATTCCAGGACGACATCCTCATCACGGGTTGAGACACCGAGGAACACCTCCACAACCTGGAGGAGGTGCTACGCCGACTGGACCGGGTAGGCCTGCGACGCAAGAAGTCTAAATGGTTGAGTTTCTGTGCAGGAGGGTTGCTGCAGATGGGATTCGGCCCACCGAATCCAAAACAGAGGCGATTCGACGAGCACCCAGGCCCTGCAACACATCGGAGTTGCGTTCATTTCTGGGACTGTTGAACTATCTCGGGAACTTTCTGCCAAACTTGAGCATGTTGTTGGAGCCGCTACACGTGCTCCTGCGTAAGGGTTGCGATTGGTTTTGGGGCGACTGTCAGGAACGGGCTTTTAATCGGGCGTGAAACCTACTTTGTTCAAACAAGTTGTTGACCCTGTATGACCCCTGTAAATGTTTAGTTCTGACATGTGATGCATCGTCCTATGGGGTTGGGTGCGTGTTGCAGCAGGGTAATGCTGAGGGTCAGCTACAACCTGTGGCTTATGCCTCCAGGTCGCTCTCTCAAGCAGAACGAGGCTATGGGATGGTCGAGAAGGAAGCGCTTGCATGTGTCTACAGCGTAAAAAAAATGCATCGGTACCTCTTCGGTAGGAAGTTTGAATTAGAGACGGACCACAAGCCACTCACATCCCTGTTGTCAGACAGCAAGGCTGTCAATGCCAACGCATCAGCTCGTATACAGTGATGGGCTCTCATGCTAGCTGCTTATAACTACTCCATCCGGCACTGGCCCGGCACTGAAAACTGCGCTGACGCGCTCAGCAGGCTCCCACTGGCCACCACCGAGGGGGCAGCTGAGCAAAGCGCTGAGATGGTCATGGCTGTCAATGTCTTTGACAGTGCAGGCTCCCCCATCACAGCCTGCTAGATTAAAATCTGGACAAACAGAGATCCACTCCTATCCCTGATTAAGAAATGTGTCCTGACTGGGGATTGGGTGCCCGCACACGGAGCATGCCCTGAGGAGGTCAGACCGTTCCACAGGCGGATGGATGAGCTCTCTATCGAAGCCGACTGCCGACTATGGGGCAGCCAGTTAGTCATGCCCCAGAAGGGCAGAGAGGCATTCATCAGGGAACTCGACAGCGAGCATCCAGGCATTGTGATGATGAAGGCCATTGCCCGGTCACACGTTTGGTGGCCTGGAATTGATTCAGACCTGGAACACTGTGTTCGCAGGTGCATGACCTGTGCCCAGCTGGGTAATGCCCCGAGGGAGGTCCCGCTCAGCCCATGGCCCTGGCCCACCAAGCCATGGTCACGCATTCATGTTGACTATGCGGGCCTGTTCATCAGGAAGATGTTCCTCATTGCAGTAGATGCATACTCGAAATGGATTGAGTGCATCCTCCTGAATTCATGCACGTCATCCACCACCGTGGAAAGCCTATGTGCGATCTTTGCAACCCATGGCTTGCCGAACATCCTGGTTAGTGATAATGGCCCTTGTTTCATGAGCTATTAATTACGGGAGTTTATGTCGGGCAATGGCATCAACCACGTCAGGACTGCGCCGTTCAGGAACGGCGCTAGGCGGAACGGGCGGTCCAAATCATTAAGCAAGGAATGCTCAGGATTCAAGGACTCTCCCTACAATGCCGCCTATCGCGCCTCCTGCTGGCCTAGAGATCCCGCCCGCACTCGCTCACGGGGGTCCCGCCCGCAGAGCTACTCATGAAACGGACACTCAAAACTCAGTTGTCCCTCATCCACCCAGTCCTGACCGACATAGTTGAGGGAAAGCGCAAGTCACAAAACGAGTACCATGACCGTAATTCAAGGGGGAGTTGTATAGAAATAAATGATCCTGTATTCGTCCTCAATCACACCAGGGGGGGTCCCAAATGGTTGAAGGCACTGTAATTGGCTAAGAGGGGAATAGGGTCATCGTGGTAAAACTCAACAATGGCCAGATATGCCGTAAGCACCTGGACCAAGTAAAAAAAAGGTTCAGCATCGACACGGAGAAACCTGAAGAAGACCATGAGATGGAGCTCACACTACCGCCAGTGAACGTGCAACAAGAGCAATCGGAAGAATACACAGTCCCTGAGGTCAGCCCGGACAGGCCGGAATCACCACAGGTGGCAGACACTCACGTTAGTGTCCAACAACCAGAGCCCCAACTGCGGCGCTCCACGAGGGAGCGCAGGCCACCTGAAAGACTAAACCTATGATCCCAGTTAGACTATGCGGGGGCGGGGTGGGGGGGAAGATGATGTCATGTTTGTAACTACAATATAACACCACTGTATTACTGTATACACTCAACTGAGATGCCCACCTTGACCACAGGGGGTGAACTTGTGGGAGACACTCCTTACCTGATCACTCAGGTATATAAAGGGAGGTCCCATGCAGGGTCCTCACTTCTGGAGTCCTGTAATAAAGAGTTAAGGTCACAGAGTGGCCTTGTCCCTGGAATGTGCCTCGTGTGGTTTCATGCTGTAGAGTAAGGACTTTACACTTATTAGTGGGAAATTGTGTTTGGGAAATTGATAGAATTGAAGGCCGATAAATCCCCAGGGCCTGATTGTCTGCATCCCAGAGTACTTAAGGAGGTTGCCCTCGAAATAGTGGATGCATTGGTGATCATTTTCCAACAGTCTATCGACTCTGGATCAGTTCCTATGGACTGGAGGGTAGCTAATGTAACACCACTTTTTAAAAAAGAAGGGAGAGAGAAAACGGGTAATTATAGGCTGGTTAGACTGACATCAATGGTGGGGAAAATGTTGAAATCAATCTTTAAGGATGAAATAGCAGCGCATTTGGAAACAGTGACAGGATCAGTCCAAGTCAGCATGGATTTATGAAAGGGAAATCATGCTTGACGAATCTTCTGGAATGTTTTGAGTATGTAACTAGTAGAGTGAACAAGGGAGAACAAGTGGATATGGTGTATTTGGACTTTCAAAAGGCTTTTGACAAGGTCCCACACAAGAGATTGGTGTGCAAAATCAAAGCGCATGGTATTGGGGGTAATGTACTGACGTGGATAGAGAACTGGTTGGCAGACAGGAAGCAGAGAGTTGGGATAAATGGGTCCTTTTCAGAATGGCAGGCAGTGACTAGTGGAGTGCCGCAGGGCTCAGTGATGGGACCCCAGCTCTTTACAATATACATTAACGATTTAGATGAAGGAATTGAGTGTAATATCTCCAAGTTTGCAGATGACACTACACTGGGTGGCGGTGTGAGCTGTGAGGAGGATGCTAAGAGGCTGCAAGGTGACTTGGACAGGTTAGGTGAGTGGCAAATACATGGCAGATGCAATATAATATAGATACATATGAGGTTATCCATTTTGGGGGCAAAAGCACGAAGGCAGAATATTATCTGAATGGCGGCAGATTAGGAAAAGGGGAGGTGCAACAAGACCTGGATGTCATGGTTCATCATTCATTGAAAGTTGGCATGCAGGTACAGCAGGCAGTGAAGAAGGCAAATGGTATGTTGGCCTTCATAGCTAGGGGATTTGAGTATAGGAGCAGGGCGGTCTTACTACAGTTGTACAGTGCCTTAGTGAGGCCTCACGTGGAATATTGTGTTCAGTTTTTGTCTCCTAATCTGAGGAAGGACGTTCTTGCTATTGAGGGAGTGCAGCGAAGGTTCACCAGACTGATTCCCGGGATGGCTGGACTGTCATATGAGGAGAGACTGGATCAACTGGGCCTTTATTCGCTGGAGTTTGGAGGGATGAGAGGAAATCTCAGAGAAACATATAAGATTCTGATGGGACTGGACAGGTTAGATGCGGGGAGAATGTTCCCGATGTTGGGGAAGTCCAGAACCAGGGGACATAGTCTAGGATAAGAGGTAGGCCATTTTGGACTGAAATGAGGAGAAACTTCTTCACTCAGAGCGTTGTTAACCTGTGGAATTCACTGTCGCAGAGAGTTGTTGATGCCAGTTCATTGGATATATTCAAGAGGGAGTTAGATATGGCCCTTACGGCTAAAGGGATCAAGGGGTATGGACAGAAAGCAGGAAAGGGGTACTGAGGGAATGATGAGCCATGATCTTATTGAATGGTGGTGCAGGCTCGAAGGGCCGAATGGCCTATTGCTGCACCTATTTTCTATGTTTCTATGTTTCTATGCTCAGGGAGGAGTAACACCATATTAGCATGTTTGATTTGTTTTAATTTTTACCTGCTGTAAAAATGCAGAAATCGAGTATTGTAAGAATGTTACTAAAAATTGTGTTTGACTATGTACCTTTATTTTAATGTACTTAAAATTGTGTTTGAATACATACCTTGATTTTACTGTAAAAGCAGAGTAATGGAGGGGTGTCGGACCTCCTCTCTGCTGTAACAGAATTGTAATGACTGTATTTACCTGTAAACTGCATTGCATTTCAAAGGGGGATGCACGTTAAAGTTTTAGCTCGATAAATACAGGGAAGGTTGACTCTCGGGAGATCAGGAATTTTGCTCACCTAGCGTGGCACTCAAGTGTGTAGAGTATCACAGGGGGGACTGAAGGGTTGCAAAATTTGTGGGAGAACCACCCCACCCCCCCCGAGTTTTTTAACTCATTGGAAAGGAAATTTAATTTGGAACTATCTACCAGAAAGTTTGAGATGCTAAAGTGCACATGAAAGAAACTACAAACTTTAATCGAATTTGGGATTTTACAAGGCAGATTGAGTTTGTGTAGCCAGGGCTAAGAACTAAAGCAACTATCCTTCAGTTTTGAGTATTGAAGCTGTCTGGGGTATTGAAACTAAAGCAACTTGGCTGGAGAATTGTGGATACTCGAAAACCCTTCTCCCCAGGAGACAGTAACAGAGCAACAATTAACCCAGAGATAGCTAACCATCATCCTGATCTCGAAAACTATTCTAGCACATACATAATAACAATGGCACATCCAGCCCACATTAAAAACCCAAAACACAGATAGACATTGCAAATACCAAAGCTAATATTTCCATCAAATAAACAAATTTAGATCGACACATCCAAGACAGGTTAACATTTAATGAGCCCGCCAAAATATGACAAAGAAATATCAAGCCCACCAAAATTAAACAAAGAATCCAGGCTGATTTGGTGCGAAGATTAGAACAGCTCCAAAGGTATAACTGGGTCCTGCTTTAACAAAGGGTAAACAATGCTTGCTTATGCTTTTGCTTCAGAAGACACTGCTCGGGACGCTTAGCAGAAGGTATGCACACAGTAGCATAGCATCATAGAGCATCAAGAAGGGAGAGAGACCACCACAGCAGTTTTAACTATCTTCTCCAGCCTGAACGTCCTGCAACCGAAAAGGAAGGAAGAACATCATCATCGCGCAGCAACCAACCACAGCCAACGTGGTACCACCAAAACACCGCGATCGACCAACTTCGGAAACAAAACTCCGCAAGGAGGAAACCGAAGAATCGAAAGTTTCCACTCTACAACCGAGGCCTGACTACCAACAGGTGAAAACATTACCTCAAGAGACTTTAAACCAATTTCTAATGAAAGAAAGTGGGTACTTACCCGATAAATCCAAAATGCGCCCTACCGCATCAGCGGACACTACCCAACTGAAGATTGCGCAGTAAGAAGTCCTCTACGACGTTTGGGGTACGGCAAGCAGAACCTATAGAATCCAGCGAACCCCGAAATTGCAAACCACCGGCAACTACCAATAAAGGATCAGTGAGCATAGTCCCTGTTTGCCCTGCAATTTAACCTAGTCAGTGTTAGGCATTGGGAGGTGGGAGGTGTTTTATGCACTGTAATCCCTTTGAATGTGTGATGTACTGTTCTTTCATTGAGTGATTATAAGTTTGACATTGTATTTTCTTGTCTTTAATAAAATCGAAGTTCTTTTGCACCAAACCACTTGTCTCTTGCACTTTATCACATCCCCCAAATAAATCCAGAGTCTCGAACCCAGGGAGTGGGAGCGATTCGAACCGCTCAGAAGGTCAGAGGTGAACCTGACCCCACACACCACCCCCTACACCAGTGTGCAAACATACCAACAATCTGTACTGTGCGTGGGAGTTAATGTGGGAAACGATCACATTACAAAAGCAGTTTCTCTGATTTTGTGTGTCCACTCATGCATTGCAGGAGAAAACACACAGAAACCCTGTAACAATGCTCCTTACCAATGTAGGGATGATCGTACTGAGCTTAGAAGCACAAAGTCTCTTGTCGTGGGTTTACAAATTATTCTTAACAGTTGCATTATTTGGGCTAGCTTCTTGCTGATCATCGCATGGGCAGAGCACAGAGAGGTAACGCAGGTGAGAGAATCATGTATCTAAAACAGAGCCCAGCCAATTTTCCTTCCACTATCACGGTAATCATAAAGTAGGTTTTATAGCATTTAGCACCTTCTTCTGTGATTACAGTTACTACTTTATAGAAAATTGGGTATTGGAACAGCACTCTTTAAAATATGCATTAATATTCAGACCACTTACAATTCAACTTCAGCAGGGTTGAAAAATTGACAGTAGCAGATTGGCTGCTCATTGAAGTCAATTAAAAGAAAAATTGGAGGGGGTGGATAGCGGATTGCCAATCCACAACCATCCGTTTTACACTACCACCAGAGCTGAATTTTACCCCCATTATGTGCTACAAGCTTGTGGGCAATGTTTTGCCTGTGCATTACATTGTGGGCATGCACTTCCAGCGCATCGCCTCCCAAATCGGCCAAAGCAGCGCAAAAGTTCGAGGAATTTCAAGCACATATTAAGTCCAGTGCAAATCGCATTTCCATGACCTTTTGCGCTAATTTAAAAAACAGTACGTGGGAAGCCAGCCCCACCCACATAACTGGTCCTGCCCACAAAACTGACCCCGCCCCCAGATCGAATTAATCACTATGGCAGTCACGAATTACACCCGTGGGTGGGGCTGGCTTCCCACGTACTGTTTTTTAAATTAGCGGGCCTTCGAAGAGGCACTTTAAATTCAAACTTTTTTTTTAGATGCAAGGACACTAATAGGTACCTTTAAAAAGCTTAGAAATGTTTTGTTTTAATTTACTAAGAAATTGACGACTGTACATCAATGTAACTAGTAATGGTGCTGTATATTTTTTTCAAGTCATTTTTAGTTATTTAAAATCAGGTTACTCACAGTTGGTGGACTAGACACTCTGATTAAAAATGCTTATTTTTTGTGATAAACCCATTTTCAGCTGTGTTAATAAAACTGCACCAGGTTACCACTCTTAAATATGTCAAGGAATATTTGTTATTGCAATACATTATTTTATTTAAATTATGCTTTAAAACACTGCCTGATTGCATTGGTTCATGGAAAATTTGCGGACTGACTTTGGTGGACCGCCCAATTCTTGGTGGTCTTGCGGTGGTTGGTCAAACTTCACCGCCCGGTACTGCTGGGACAGAGTGCTGGCAACATTGGTCCGGGTGGTCCTGAGCAGTGTGTCAGCAGAGTGTAATGGACGGTCTGCTCTAGCGGTGCAGGGTAAGTTGTTTGGGACTCGTGACTCTTTGGGTCCCGAGTTCTGCGCACGCGCACTCTTCCATTGACCTCTGTTCCCACCCCCCCGCCAAGAAGAGCAGGCCGGAATCCAGAGACTGCCGACATTGGATCGCAGGTATGTGTCTCCAGGTAAGTTTAGATTTTTAATTGTTTTGTGCAGTGTTTTTGATTTATTTATAATGCTTATGTTGTTATTTATTTATTTATGTTCACGTTTTTCGGGTGGGGGGCCGGAATAGATCTCTGGGGGGGATTAGATCTCTGGGGAGAGGACTCGAACTCTGGGGGCGGGATTAGATCTCGGGGGATTAGATCTCTTTGGGGGGATAAGATCTCTGGGGGAGGACTAAATTGCTGGGGGATTATGTCCACCAATTTCGACTCCTTTATGTTTGACAATACATAAATGAGTTTGAGTGGAAAATTGATTTTGGTTCAAAACTCATTTGCTCTGGAAAAAAATGAAGCTTCAGGTATTTTAACTCCTGAGCTTCGTTTAAATGTTGGCGATCAACTCACCACCCGTTCGGAATGGCAGTATAGCAAGAAGTAAATTTGTACGGCCCAAAGGGCAGCTACCTAGAGAAGGGAAGTCCATGAGATCAGCTGCTGAGCGAGGGAGTGGGTGCACTTGTGGCGGGGAGGCCTAAAATTTCCTTGTGGGGCCCAATCAGTCCATGCAGCATTTATGCTCCACTCTGTAACCTCCTCCAGACTGACAATCCTCCGAGATATCTGCGCTTCTCCAATTCTGACCTCTTGCGCATCCCCGATTTTAATCGCTCCACCATTGGTGGCAGTGCCTTCAGCTGCCAAGGCCCTAATCTCTGGTATTCTCCCCTTAAACTTCTCCACCTCTCTAACTCTCTCTCCTACTTCAAGACGCTCCCTAAGACCTGCCTCTGATCAAGTCATCTGTCCTAATATCTCCTTATGCGGCTCGGTGTCAAATATTGATTGACAACGCACTTGTGAAGCGCCTTGGGAAGTTCCATTACTCAACTCCGAAATATCGCACTTGAATCAGGAAAAATACGTACCTGAAATAAATAAATAAATAATCTTAGCCTGAACATTAGTTTGTGCAGCCTTGGATTTGGCACTAAATGGCAAAAAGGAAAGAAGCAAATAATAGATACTAGTGCTGGGACTCCAGCTATTTACAATATACATTAATGATTTGGATGAGGGAATTGAGTGTAATATCTCCAGGTTTGCAGATGACACTAAGCTGGGAGGTGGTGTGAGCTGTGAGGAGGACGCTAAAAGGCTACAGGGTGACTGAGACAGGTTAGGTGAGTGGGCAAACGAGTGGCAGATGCAGTATAATGTGGATAAGTGTGAGGTAATCCACTTTGGTGGCAAAAACACGAAGGCAGAATATTATCTCAATGGCAGCAGATTAGGAAAAGGGGAGGTGCAATGAGACCTGGGTGTCATGGTACATCAATCATTCAAAGTTGGCATGCAGGTACAGCAGGCGGTGAAGAAGGCAAATGGTATGTTGCCCTTCATAGCTAGGAGATTTGAGTATAGGAGCAGGGAGGCCTTACTGCAGTTGTACAGGGCCTTAGTGAGGCCTCAACTGGAATATTGTGTTCAGTTTTTGTCTCCTAATCTGAGGAAGGACGTTCTTGCTATTGAGGGAGTGCAGCGTAGGTTCACCAGACTAATTCCCGGGATGGCAGGACAGACATATGAGAAGAGATTGGATCGACTGGGCCTGTATTCACTGGAGTTTAGAAGGATGAGAGGGGATCTCATAGAAACAGACAAAATTCTGATGGGACTGGACAGGTTAGATGCAGGAAGAATGTTCCCGATGTTGGGGAAGTCCAGAACCAGGGGACGCAGTCTTAGGATAAGGGGTAGGCCATTTAGGACTGAGATGAGGAGAAACTTCTTAACTCAGAGAGTTGTTAACCTGTGGAATTCACTGCCGCAGAGAGTTGTTGATGCCAGTTCATTGGATATATTCAAGATGGAGTTAGATATGGCTCTTACGGCTAAAAGGATCAAGGGGATCAAGGGGTCGGAGGGCCTAGTAAGGAGGAGGAACTGAGGGAAATCCTTATTAGTTGGGAAATTGTGTTGGGGAAATTGATGGGATTGAAGGCCGATAAATCCCCAGGGCCTGATGGACTGCATCCCAGAGTACTTAAGGAGGTGGCCTTGGAAATAGTGGATGCATTGACAGTCATTTTCCAACATTCCATTGACTCTGGATCAGTTCCTATGGAGTGGAGGGTAGCCAATGTAACCCCACTTTTTAAAAAAGGAGGGAGAGAGAAAACAGGGAATTATAGACCGGTCAGCCTGACATCGGTAGTGGGTAAAATGATGGAATCAATTATTAAGGATGTCATAGCAGTGCATTTGGAAAGAGGTAATATGATAGGTCCAAGTCAGCATGGATTTGTGAAAGGGAAATCATGCTTGACAAATCTTCTGGAATTTTTTGAGGATGTTTCCAGTAGAGTGGACAAGGGAGAACCAGTTGATGTGGTATATTTGGACTTTCAGAAGGCTTTCGACAAGGTCCCACACAAGAGATTAATGTGCAAAGTTAAAGCACATGGGATTGGGGGTAGTGTGCTGACATGGATTGAGAACTGGTTGTCAGACAGGAAGCAAAGAGTAGGAGTAAATGGGGACTTTTCAGAATGGCAGGCAGTGACTAGTGGGGTACCGCAAGGTTCTGTGCTGGGGCCCCAGCTGTTTACACTGTACATTAATGATTTAGACGAGGGGATTAAATGTAGTATCTCCAAATTTGCGGATGACACTAAGTTGGGTGGCAGTGTGAGCTGCGAGGAGGATGCTATGAGGCTGCAGAGCGATTTGGATAGGTTAGGTGAGTGGGCAAATGCATGGCAGATGAAGTATAATGTGGATAAATGTGAGGTTATCCACTTTGGTGGTAAAAACAGAGAGACAGACTATTATCTGAATGGTGACAGATTAGGAAAAGGGGAGGTGCAAAGAGACCTGGGTGTCATGGTACATCAGTCATTGAAGGTTGGCATGCAGGTACAGCAGGCGGTTAAGAAAGCAAATTGCATGTTGGCCTTCATAGCGAGGGGATTTGAGTACAGGGGCAGGGAGGTGTTGCTACAATTGTACAGGGCCTTGGTGAGGCCACGCCTGGAGTATTGTGTACAGTTTTGGTCTCCTAACTTGAGGAAGGACATTCTTGCTATTGAGGGAGTGCAGCGAAGGTTCACCAGACTGATTCCCGGGATGGCGGGACTGACCTATCAAGAAAGACTGGATCAACTGAGCTTGTATTCACTGGAGTTCAGAAGAATGAGAGGGGACCTCATAGAAACGTTTAAAATCCTGATGGGTTTAGACAGATTAGATGCAGGAAGAATATTCCCAATGTTGGGGAAGTCCAGAACCAGGGGACACAGTCTAAGGATAAGGGGGAAGCCATTTAGGACTGAGATGAGGAGGAATTTCTTCACCCAGAGAGTGGTGAACCTGTGGAATTCTCTACCACAGAAAGTTGTTGAGGCCAATTCACTAAATATATTCAAAAAGGAGTTAGATAAAGTCCTTACTACTAGGGGAATCAAGGGGTATGGTGAGAAAGCAGGAATGGGGTACTGAAGTTGCATGTTCAGCCATGAACTCATTGAATGGCGGTGCAGGCTCGAAGGGCCGAATGGCCTACTCCTGCACCTATTTTCTATGTTTCTATGTTTCTATGAGAGAAAGCAGGAAAGGGGTACTGAGGTGAATGATCAGCCACGATATTATTGAATGGTGGTGCAGGCTCGAAGGGCCGAATGGCCTACTCCTGCACCTATTTGCTATGATTCTAGTAGTGCTCACTTAATTATGCATACACGTCTACTGACTCGGTCCACAAGCTGTAACAACAACTGAAGAGTCACAAATGTTATGTATGTAAACTTTACCAGTGTTTAAAACTTGCCATCAGGGGGGCGCACTTGTGGGAGACAGAAGGGTCACCTGTACACCCCGGACAAGCAGGTATAAAAGGCAGTCTACCATGCTGCTTCCACACTCTGGAGTTACATTAAAGAGACCAAGGTCACAACAGTTTGAGCTTACAGCACACAGTCTTGTGGAGTTATTCTGAACATAACAATTGGCGACGAGTAACAGATCACAAACTTTCACGCGGTTATGGCTGCTGTTGGTATTCTTGAGAGATTTGTTGAGGGTGATGATTGGGAAGCCTTCATTGAGGGTCTTGACCAGTACTTCATGGCCAACGAGCTGGATACAGAAGAGACCACGGTCAAGCGCAGGGCGATTCTCCTCACTGTTTGTGGGTCCACGATATATGGCCTCATCAAAAATCTTCTAGCAGTGACGAAACCAACGGAGAAGACATATGCAGAGTTGTGCACGCTGGTTCGGGAACACCTCAAGCCGAAGGAGAGCATCTAAATGGCCAGGTATCGCGTTTATATGCACCATCGCTCCAAGGGCCAGGACGTGGCGAGCTATGTCACCGACCTAAGATACCTTGCGGGACCGTGCGTATTTGCTCGATTTTTGGAGAAAATGTTGCGGGACTTTTTCGTGCTTGGAATTGTTCACGAGGTAATTCTCCGCAAACTGCAGTCTGCCGAATCCCTAGATCTGAGCAAGCCCATCACGATAGCCCAGGCTTTCATGTCCACGAATGATAACACTAAACAGATATCATTGCAGCATCGGAACTCACCGGCAAGTACTGTGCATAAAATAACGCCTTCCGCAGGCAGAACTGTACATGGCAGGGCCTACACGCCTGCAGAGGTCAGACCTAGGATGACTCAGAGTCCGCTGTGGGGCGTGAAAGCGAATCCATTAACACCATGTTGACGCTGCGGGGGTAATCATTGAGCCCATCAATGTCAATGCAAGCACTACGTGTGCAAGAGCTGTGGAACAATGGGGCACCTCCAGCAAATGTAAAAACGTGCTGCGACTCACCATGTGGCAGAGTCGGCAGAAGGTGACCAATCCAGCGCAGATCATGCTGAATGAGTAAGAGAGGTAACTCAACACGAGGCTGAAGAGGAAGTGAATGGGGTACACACCTTCAACACCAAAAGCCCTCCGATAATGTTGAAAGTCAAATTAAATGGCATTCCAGTTTCCATGGAATTGGACACGGGGGCGAGTCAGTCAATTATGAGCCAGAAGGCTTTTGAGAAACTGTGGGGCAACAAGATACAAAGGCCAAAACTAAGCCCGATTCATACCACGGTGCACACTTACACCAAAAGAATTCATACCTGTCATTGGCAGTGCGGCAGTGAAAGTATCGTACGATGGAACTGTGCATGATTTTTCACTATGGATTGTACCAGGCGATGGCCCAACGCTGAACGAAACATTATCTTTGGTGGATGACGCCTCGTGTGCCCAAGTGCTAAACAAATTCCCATCATTATTCGAGCCAGGCATTGGCAACTTCACAGGCGCCAAAGTGCAGATCCATCTAGTCCCTGATGCACGACCCGTTCATCACAAGGCCCGAACGGTTCCATACATGTTGTGAGAGAAAGTCGAGATTGAGCTGGACAGACTTCAACGAGAGGGCCAATCCAATTGTTCAATGTTGAAAAGCGATGGGACGGTCAGAATATTCCCAATGTTGGGGAAGTCCAGAACCAGGGGACACAGTCTTAGGATAAGAGGTAGGCCATTTAGGACTGAGATGAGGAGAAACTTCTTCACTCAGAGAGTTGTTAACCTGTGGAATTCCCTGCCACAGAGAGTTGTTGATGCCAGTTCATTGGATATATTCAAGAGGGAGTTAGATATGGCCCTTACGGCTAAAGGGATCAAGGGGTATGGAGAGAAAGCAGGAAAGGGGTACTGAGGGAATGATCAGCCATAATCTTATTGAATGGTGGTGCAGGCTCGAAGGGCCGAATGGCCTACTCCTGCACCTATTTTCTATGTTTCTATGTTTCTATGAAGACTATCGCCAGGTTGCACGTCTGGTGGCCCGACATTGAGTCGGAATTGAAGTCATGCGTACACTAATGTAACACTTGCTCACTGTTGAGCAATGCACCAAGGGAGGCCCCACGGAATCTGTGGTCATGGCGCTCCAAACCGTGGTCCAGGATCCGCGTAGATTTCGCTAGCCCCTTTCTAGGAAAGATGCTCTGAGTAGCAGTGGAAGCTTACTTTAAATGGATTGAATGTGTAATAATGTCATCATGTATATCCACTGCCACCATTGAAATCCTCTGAGCCATGTTCTCCTCCCATGGTTTGCCCAATGTCCTTGTTCGTGACAATGGACCATGTTTCACCAGCTCGGAATTTAACGAATTCATGACCCACCATGGCATCAAGCATGTCAGGTCTGCCCCGGTTAAGCCCGCATCCAATGGTCAAGCAGAACGGGCAGTCCAAACTATCAAGCAGAGCTTGAAACGCGTGATAGACAGTTCATTGCAGACCCGGTTATCTCGGATTCTGCTCAGCTCCCGGATGCAACCCCACTCCCATACTGTTGATCCCCCTTCAGTATTATTAATGAAGAGAGCACTCAAATTGAGGCTCTCCTTATTCCATCCGGATCTCAATGATCATGTAGAAACCCGGTGTCACCGGCATAACATGTACCATGATCGCGCAGCTGTATCGCGTGACATTGAGGTTAATGACCCTGTATTTGTTTTTAATAATGGTCATGGTCCGAAATGGGTTGCTGGCACTGTTTTAGCCAAGGAGGGGAATAGAGTGTTTGTTGTTAAACTTTTGAATGGACAAACATGCAGAAAGCACTTGGATCAGACCAAACTGCGGTTCACTGACAAGCAAGAACAGTTTGAAGAGGACATTACCATCATTGATCCACCCATTTACACCCAACCTCGCGCCCAGCAATCGACCTCGCGGTCAACCACGAGGATGAACCCACCATGCCGACAGTCCAATCAGACCAGCCGCACTGCAGTGCAGCAATGATCCAACCAACTCATCCATGCCAGGACTTCAACTCAGGTGATCAACCCGGGAACGCAGAGCCCCGGATCGCCTCAACTTGTAACTAACTTGTATCTAAGATTTTGTGGAGGAGTGATGTTATGTATGTAAACTTTACTAGTGTGTAAGACCTGCCACCAGGGGGCACACCTGTGAGAGACCCAAGGGTCGTCTGTAAATCCTGGGAAAGCAGGTATAAAAGGCTGTCTACCATGCTGCTTCCTCACTCTGGAGTTACATTAAAGAGACCAAGGTCACAACAATTTGAGCTTACAGTGTATAGTCTTGTGGAGTTATTCTGAACATAACAACAAATACTTTCTAAAAACACAGCTGTAAATTGCACTTGTGTTTATTTTCCTTTTACATATCTGGCTCATAGTAAAAAAAATAGCAAATTACTTTCTATAGATGGTGAAGAGCCCTGACAATTCTTCTCAGTAATTTCAAAGTTATATTCCTCCCTGGGTGAATCACTGCTCATAGCTTATCAGCTTGATTCTATGGAGTCAGTGCAACTGTAGGGACTGCAGAATGACAGAAGTGACTCGGCTTCAAAGAATCACAGAACATCTATTTTTTGATTGGAAAATAAGGATGAAATTTCATGTAATGAATATAATAAATACACAAACAATCTAAATGCGGTTATCAGCAGGTTTAACTGAATTTAAGTTTAACCGTTATAGAAATAAGGAAAGGAAAAATAATACTCGAACTATGAGTTATGCCATTTTTTGGCGTATTGCCAGAGTTAAGCTGCATTTTTCGGCCCCGACTACTCCAAAAATTAACTAGCCAGTTTCCCCTTTCTATTTTTTGAAATTGGCGCCGCGCAGCCTACCCTTTGGTTTTGGGGGGGGGGGTGGAGCCTAATGTCTGCGCTGAAAAAATGCTGCCCCCCCGTTCTGCGCATGCGTGAAAAAAAAAGAACATTTTTGACATGACTGCTATGGGCGTGCATTCCCAGTAGAGCTCCCGGTTTGCATTCGGCCATTTTTAAAGAGCTAGCTGTCTGTGAGAACTTTAATTCTCATTGGAAAAATCGGAGCTGCAATACAAGATGCAACGCAGATCAAGGACCAAGAATTGAATACAGAATGAAGTGGAGGCACTGGTTACTGTAATTGAGAACAGATGGCATGAGCTGGACACCAGTAGAGGTCACATAAAAGTTTGACCAAAAGGAATGAAGAAATGCTGGCACCAACTTGCAGAAGATTACTGTGCAATGGTGACCACCACGAGGTCTGGAGCCAGTGCAAAAAGAAGTGACAGGACCTTGGTCAAGTAGTTAATGTAAGTAATATTTTCACTTATTCACTGGAATTGCAATTGTAAATGTGACCATCTGTATATGTCCACCCAGCAGAAAGACACCATCTCTAAAAAGTTATGTTTCATCTTTGCAGAGGAAGGTGGCACACAGCAGAAGGGAAATATCTCGAACAGGAGGAGGCCTGCCAAATCTGCACCCACTGACAAACTTGGAAGACAGGGTTGCTGCTTTGATGCATCCTGCCTTTAGAAAAGCAACCACTACTGCACAAGCTGGGCCCACACTCAAGGGAGAGGGTAAGTCCTGCAAATTACACAGTTTGGCTTTGCTAAATATTAAGTACTGCGTGGGCGAGCCATGCTTTGGTTCATGGGGATGTCTCTGTCAGCTACGCTTCGGTTGATGCAATATGCTATCATTCATTGTGGTCCTTCAAATCAGCCTGCTTCCTGCACTGTGTGAGCCTATTCATGCCACCCACCCGGCCCCCGCCTCTGCTGCTAACCATTTGTCTGTTCTATTATATGCAGAAGAAAATTTAGACGTGGACGAGACTGAAGAGGAGAACATCTTCCAATCTCAACTTCCAGACCAAGAGCATGGGGGTAGGGGGAGGGGGAGATGATGGATAGAAACATAGAAACATAGAAAATAGGTGCAGGAGTAGGCCATTCAGCCTTTCGAGCCTGCACCGCCATTCAATGAGTTCATGGCTGAACATGCACTTCAGTATCCCCTTCCTGCTTTCTCGCCATACCCCTTGATCCCCCGAGTAGTAAGGACTTCATCTAACTCCCTTTTGAATATATTTAGTGAATTGCCCTCAACTACTTTCTGTGGTAGAGAATTCCACAGGTTCACCACTCTCTGGGTGAAGAAGTTTCTCCTCATCTCGGTCCTAAATAGCTTACCCCTTATCCTTAGACTGTGACCCCTGGTTCTGGACTTCCCCAACATTGGGAACATTCTTCCTGCATCTAACCTGTCTAAACCCGTCAGAATTTTAAACGTTTCTATGAGGACCCCTCTCATTCTTCTGAACTCCAGTGAATACAAGCCCAGTTGATCCAGTCTTCCTTGATAGGTCAGTCCCACCATCCCGGGAATCAGTCTGGTGAATCTTCGCTGCACTCCCTCAATAGCAAGAATGTCCTTTCTCAAGTTAGGAGACCAAAACTGTACACAATACTCTAGGTGTGGCCTCACCAAGGCCCTGTACAACTGTAGCAACACCTCCCTGCCCCTGTACTCAAATCCCCTCGCTATGAAGGCCAACATGCCATTTGCTTTCTTAACCGCCTGCTGTACCTGCATGCCAACTTTCAATGACTGATGTACCATGACACCCAGGTCTCATTGCACCTCCCCTTTTCCTAATCTGTCACCATTCAGATAATAGTCTGTCTCTCTGTTTTTACCACCAAAGTGGATAACCTCACATTTATCCACATTATACTTCATCTGCCATGTATTTGCCCACTCACCTAACCTATCCAAGTCACTCTGCAGCCTCATAGCATCCTCCTCGCAGCTCACACTGCCACCCAACTTAGTGTCATCCGCAAATTTGGAGATACTACATTTAATCCCCTCGTCCAAATCATTAAAGTACAGAGTAAACAGCTGGGGCCCCAGCACAGAACCTTGCGGTACCCCACTAGTCACTGCCTGCCATTCTGAAAAGTACCCATTTACTCCTACTCTTTGCTTCCTGTCTGACAACCAGTTCTCAATCCATGTCAGCACACTACCCCCAATCCCATGTGCTTTAACTTTGCACATTAATCTCTTGTGTGGGACCTTGTCGAAAGCCTTCTGAAAGTCCAAATATACCACATCAACTGGTTCTCCCTTGTCCAATTTACTGGAAGCATCCTCAAAAAATTCCAGAAGATTTGTCAAGCATGATTTCCCTTTCACAAATCCATGCTGACTTGGACCTATCATGTCACCATTTTCCCAATGCACTGCTATGACATCCTTAATAATTGATTCCATCATTTTACCCACTACTGAGGTCAGGCTGACCGGTCTATAATTCCCTGTTTTCTCTCTCCCTCCTTTTTTAAAAAGTGGGGTTACATTGGCTACCCTCCACTCGATAGGAACTGATCCAGAGTCAATGGAATGTTGGAAAATGACTGTCAATGCATCCACTATTTCCAAGGCCACCTCCTTAAGTACTCTGGGATGCAGTCCATCAGGCCCTGGGGATTTATCGGCCTTCAATCCCATCAATTTCCCCAACACAATTTCCCGACTAATAAAGATTTCCCTCAGTTCCTCCTCCTTAATAGACCCTCTGACCCCTTTTATATCCGTAAGGTTGTTGGTGTCCTCCTTAGTGAATACCGAACCAAAGTACTTGTTCAATTGGTCTGCCATTTCTTTGTTCCCAGTTATGACTTCCCCTGATTCTGACTGCAGGGGACCTACGTTTGTCTTTACTAACCTTTTTCTCTTTACATACCTATAGAAACTTTTGCAATCCGTCTTAATGTTCCCTGCAAGCTTCTTCTCATACTATATTTTCCCTGCCCTAATCAAACCCTTTGTCCTCCTCTGCTGAGTTCTGAATTTCTCCCAGTCCCCGGGTTCACTGCTATTTCTGGTCAATTTGTATGCCATTTCCTTGGCTTTAATACTATCCCTGATTTCCCTTGATAGCCACGGTTGAGCCACCTTCCCTTTTTTATTTTTACGCCAGACAGGAATGTACAATTGTTGTAGTTCATCCATGCGGTCTCTAAATGTCTGCCATTGCCCATCCACAGTCAACCCCTTAAGTATCATTCGCCAATCTATCCTAGCCAATTCACGCCTCATACCTTCAAAGTTACCCTTCTTTAAGTTCTGGACCATGGTCTCTGAATTAACTGTTTCATTCTCCATCCCAATGCAGAATTCCACCATATTATGGTCACTCTTCCCCAAGGGGCCTCGCACAACGAGATTGCTAATTAATCCACTCTCATTACATAACACCCAGTCTAAGATGGCCTCCCCCCTAGTTGGCTCCTTGACATATTGGTCTAGAAAACCATCCCTTATGCACTCCAGGAAATCCTCCTCCACCGTATTGCTTCCAGTTTGGCTCGCCCAATCTATGTGCATATTAAAGTCACCCATTATAACTGCTGCACCTTTATTGCATGCACCCCTAATTTCCTGTTTGATACCCTCCCCAACATCACTACTACTATTTGGAGGTCAGTACACAACTCCCACGAAAGTTTTTTGCCCTTTGGTGTTCTGCAGCTCCCACTGTTGTACTCACTCAGGAGGAGGTGCAGGTGCCACCCATTGAAGTGCCTGCCCCTTTCTTGAGTGGTACGAGTATTGTTGCAACATTCCATGGTTTCTCACGGTCCAAGGCTGGGGGTTCCAGTGGGGTGCAGCGAGGCACACCCATGGCCCCACCATCCGAGGCTGTGGGTCCCTGTAGGATGCAGCGAGCCATACCCATGGTGAGGAGGGGAAGGAGAGCTTGACAGCACTCTCGTGAGGCGTAGGATCTAACAACTGTGGATCAGATGTTGGCAATGAGTGCGGACCGCATTGACCTTACACAATCACTCCTGGACACCATCAGTGGGGTGGGTGATGAGGTATCGGGACTGTTGGGAGAAGTAACAACACTCTCATGAGAAATGGGAACATTGTCCAGGAACATGAGGGAGGGTAATATGTCCTTCCTATAAAGTATAAATGCACACGAGGCCCATACTTGAGAGAAGGTCCCTCTGTGACCAGTTACCTTTATTACCAAGACCTCAAGAGGCAGACGGTGGGTGGAGCTTCCCCTTTTATACCTGAAAGTCCAGGTTCGGAGTGTCTCCCACAAGTTCACCCGCTGAGGTCAGTGTTCTCAAGGTATACAACTTAGGTCAGCTTATACATGGGTTACAATGACAGTTGAATACATGACATCACCTCCCCCGCAAAATCTTATTGGGATCACAGGTTAAGTCTCTCTGGTGGTTTACACTCCCTTGTAGAGCGCCTGAGTTGGGGCTCCGGTTGTTGGGCGCTGGCCTGAGTGTCTGCTGTTTGCGGTGCCTCAGGCCTGTCCAGACTGCCCACAGTGACTGGGCTCTCCTCCACTTGGTTCCAGTGTTCGGTCACCTGTGGTGGAGTAAACTCTATGTCGTGTTCTTCCTCTGCTTCTTCTATGGGGTTGCTGAACCTCCTTTTAGTTTGATCCACGTGTTTGCGGCAGATTTGTCTGTTGATAAGTTTAACTACCAAAACCCTATTCCCCTCTTTGGCAATCACAGTGCCTGCAAGCCATTTAGGCTCTGCAGCGTAATTAAGGACAAAAACAGGGTCATTGACATCAATACATTGCGCCCTCGCATTCCTGTCATGGTAGTCACATTGTGACTGACGCCTGCTCTCAACAATTTCTTTCATAGTAGGGTGTATAAAGGATAACCTGGTTTTGAGCGTCCTTTTCATGAGCAGCTCTGCGGGTGGAACCCCTGTGAGCGAGTGTGGTCGGGATCTATTGGCCAACAGGAGGCGTGATAAGTGGCTTTGTAGGGAACCCCCTTGGATTCTGAGCATCCCCTGTTTGATTATCTGCACTGCTCATTCCGCCCGGCCGTTTGAGGCCGGCTTGAACGGTGCCGTTCTGACATGGTTGATTCGATTGCCTGCCATGAAATCCTGGAATTCAGTGTTTGTGAAGCACGGGCCATTGTCGCTGACCAAGACATCCGGTAGACCGTGGGCGGTGAACATTGCCCGTAGACTTTCTACCGTGGCAGAGGATGTGCCTGAATTTAAAATGGCACACTCAATCCATTTGGAGTAGGCGTCGACTACAATCAAAAACATTTTCCCATGAAAGGACCTGCGTAATCCACATGGATGCATGACCATGGCTTGGCGGACCAGGACCAGGGGCTAAGGGGACCTTCCCTGGGTGCGTTGCCCAGCTGAGCACACGTGTTGCACCTGCAAACACAAAGTTCCAGGTCCGCATCTATCCCTGGCCACCAAACGTGTGACCAGGCAATTGCCTTCATCATGATAATGCCCGGGTGCTCATTGTGAAGTTCTCTGGGGCATCACGACTCGGTTTCCCCATAATAGGCAATCGGCCTGAATAGAGAGTTCATCCGTGCGCCTATGAAACGGTTTAAACTCCCCAGGGCATGCCCTGTACATGGCTGCACAGTCCCCATTCAGGACTCATTTCTTAACTAAAGACAGTAGCGGGTCTTTATTTGCCCAGACTTTAATCCGATGGGCCGTCACAGGTGAGCCATCGCTTTCGAAAGCTTCAATAGCCATGACCATCTCAGCATCATGCTCAGTTGCCCCCTCAGTGGTGGCTAGTGGTAGCCTACTGAGTGCATCAGCACAGTTTTCAGTGCCCGGCCTGTGCCGAATTGTATAGTCATAGGCGGCTAACGTAAGTGCCCACCTCTGCATGCGGGCCGATACATTCGCATTAATGGCCTTGTTGTCGGCCAAAAGGGACGTGAGGGCTTTGTGATCTGTCTCCAACTCAAATTTCCTGCCAAACAGGTACTGCTGCATTTTTTTTACTGCACATACACATGCTAGCGCTTCCTCTTCTACCATCCCGTAGCCTCTTTCTGCCCGGGACAGACTTCTGGAGGCATAAGCTACCGGCTGTAACTGACCATTGGCATTCACATGCCTCAACACACACCCGACCCCATAGGATCACATGTTAAAACTAGTTTCTTACATGGGTCATATAATGTTAATAGTTTGTTGGAGCATAACAAATTGCGTGCTCTATCAAAAGCCCTTTCCTGACTGTCCCCCAGACCCAATCACGACCTTTGCGTAGGAGCATGTGTAGCGGCTCTAACAGCGTGCTCAATTTGGGAAAAAAGTTACCAAAATAGTTCAAGAGCCCCAGGAACGAACGCAGCTCCGTCGTGTTATGGGGTCTGGGTGCTCTCTGGATCGCTTCCATTTTGGACACAATAGGTCTGATCCCGTCTGCTGCTACCCTCCTCCCCAGGAATTCTACCTCTGGAGCTAAGAAGATGCACTTCGCCTTTTTCAGTCACAGCCCTACCCAGTCCAGTCTGCGTAGCACCTCCTCCAGGTTGTGGAGGTGTTCTTCAGTATTGCGACCTGTGATGAGGATGTTGTCCTGAAAAACCACCGTCCTTGGAATTGACTTGAGAAGGCTTTTCATATTTCACTGAAAGATCGCGGCAGCCGAACGAATCCTGAACGGACATCTGTTGTACTCAAACAACCCCTTGTGTGTCGTTATGGTGGTCAGCTTCTTCGACTCACTCACCAGCTCCTGGGTCATGTAAGCTGAGGTCAGGTCCAATTTTGTAAAAAGTTTGCCACCGGATAGTGTCGCAAAGAGGTCCTCTGCTCTCGGTAGCGGGTACCGGTCTTGGAGTGACACCCAATTGATGGTGGCCTTGTAATCGCCACATATCCTGACTGACCCATCCGCCTTGAGTACCGGCATGATCGGGCTCGCCCAGTCACTGAATTCGACTGGCGAGATGATGTCTTCCCTCAGCAGGCGGTCCAATTCGCATTCTATCTTTTCCCGCATCACGTATGGCACCGCTCTGGCCTTGTGGTGTACTGGCCTGGCGTCCGGGTTTATGTGAATCACTACCTTGATCCCCATGAAAGTGCTGATGCCGGGTTGAAATAATGAGTCAAATTTGTCCAGGACCTGTGAGCATGATACTCGCTCCACAGAAGAAATTGCATTGACATCGCCCTATTTCCAGTTCATGACAGCAAGCCAACTCCTCCCCAGTAGTGCGGGACCGTCCCCAGGACAATCCAGAGTGGCAACCTGTTCTCCGTATCTTTGTGGGTCACGACTACCGTAGCGCTGCCTAGCACCGGAATGATCTTCTTTGTATATGTCCGTAGCAGTGCGTTAATCAACAATAATTTTGGCCTCCTGGCCTTGGACACCCACAACCTTTCGAAATGTTTGATACTCGACAGGGACTGGCTGGCCCCCGTGTCGAGCTCCATTAATACAGGGATGCCATTGAGGAGCACTTTCATCATTATCGGAGGCGTCCTGGTATATGAACTGTATATGTGCTCCACATGAACTCGCTGAACTTCAGCTTTCAGCGATTTCCCCCAGTATTCATTTGGCCTCGTAGGGCTTACATCCGGCCCGTCCTCCTCGTACATAAACCTGGCTGCAGGCTTCCTGCACATACGCGCCAAGTGACCGCTGACGTTGCAGTTTTTGCAGGTATATTGCTGATACCTGCAAGCTCTGGCTGGGTGTTTGCCTCCACACCTCCAGCATGAGCTGGAGGCCCCGTTGTTGGAAACAATAGGTCCATTACCAGTCGATCATCTCTGACTGTCTCTGTAACTGTCCTTAAGTAACCATTAACAGGTGTTGATGGCCCCATTACTGGCCGCATTGTCCATTGCTGTGGCATGAATCGCCGTTCAGCTCGCCATTGTCTCTGTTGAATTGCCCCTTTGGGTCCAATTGCCCTTGTCTGCCTCGAGAATTGTGTGCCATGTTAACAATGTTGACTCCCTGGTCGTTTGCTGCATTTGAGCCAAGAATTTTGCCATAAATCATTCTGGTCTCTTCCTCCCCTGAGATAATTGTCTGGGCTATCTATCATAGCCGCCGCTTCCAAGGTCAAGTCTTTGGTCTCAATCAGTTTCCTGAAAACCCCAGCGTGCCCGATACCATCAATAAAAAAGTTTTGCAGCATCTCCGCTCTGCATGCATCTGGGAACTTACATAGGCTCACCAGTCGCCGGAGACCTGCCACGAAGTCCAGAACGCTTTGCCCTTCTCGCCGCCGGTGCGTGTAAAACTGGTGTCTCGCCATGTGCATGCTGCTCACCGGTTTAAGGTGTTCCCCGATCAACTTACTGAGCTCTTCGAATGTCTTGCCCACCGGCTTCTCTGGCGCTAGAAGGTCCTTCATCAGGAAGTATATTCTGGATCCACAAACCATCAGGAGATGAGCCCTGCGTTTGTCGGCCGAATCCTGTCCCAACCATTCCTTAGTGACAAAACTTTGCTATAGTCTCTCAATAAAGTCGTCCCAATCATCACCAATACAGTACCTCTCTTCTGTGCTGCTAGTGGCCATGCTCGTGTGGTTTAAATCCCAGTTTCTCGTCGCCAATATGTCCTTACTATACAGTGTAAATGCACACGAGGCCCATACTTGAGAGAAGGTCACTCTGTGACCAGTTACCTTTATTACCAAGACCTCAGACGGTGGGTGGAGCTTCCCCTTTTATACCTGAAAATCCAGGTTAGGAGTGTCTCCCACTAGTTCGCCCCATGTGGTCAGTGTTCTCAAGGTATACAACTTAGGTCAGCTTATACATGGGTTACAATAACAGTTGAATACATGACAGAGGGAATGTCTCAGGCAGCTGATACAATGTCGGTGCACATGAGGGAGGGAATGTCGCAGTTAGCTGATGCACCATCAGTGAACATGAAGGGGGAGTTTTGCAGATAGTTGAGACACTGTCAGGGCACATCAGGGAGGGAATATTGCAGATAGTTGACACTTTGTTGGTCAACATGAGGGAGGGAATGTCACAGGTAGCTGAGACACTGTCGGCGAACATGAGTGAGGGCATATTGGAGGTAGTTGAGATACTGTCAGGGCACATGATGGAGAGAATGTCGAAGTTAGCTGCTGTAATAAGGGAACACGTCCAGATCTCGCGGCCATTGACAGAATCAACTGCCACTCCAACTCTAATCCCTAGACCAGCCTCTGAAGAGGCCAAAGCTGTGCCTTCCACATTACCAACTGCCCACCCAACCCCCCCCCACCCCCATCAAGAAGTGCGCATTACCTGAGATGTTCATAAGCTTGGTACCAACCCGTGAAATGCTGCGCCACTGCCTGCGGGCAGGGGTAGAGTTAACAAGACCAAGCGCAGCGGGCGGTCTTAGAATAAGGTGGAGGAGAGAAGGGTGCAGCCTTTCTTTGCTGCTGTTGTTGTTGTTGTTACTGTTGTAACTGTTCTCAAATTAAAAGTTTTTTGTAAGTTATGTAAATTTACAGGTTTAAAAATGTGCAAGTGATCTTAAAGTTTGTAAGTGATCTTAACTGAAAACTTTAAAGTTTGATACAAGAATATTTTTATTAAAGTGAAGTTAAATACAAACAAGTGTTTGTTAAACTTTTTGAATAAAATATATTTCCATTATTTGTTCCATTATTAACACAACTTTTTGAAGTAAAGAAGAATAATTTCCATTATTTGTTGCATTAACACAACACAACATTACGGAACAGGTCGAAACAGTAAACATGGTCCACATTGAATAGTTGCCGCTGAGCCTTCAGGCAGCAAAGTGTTCACGGATGAGCTGCTGGCACAAAGCTCAAGCAATCGTTAAAGGGGCACGACGGTCCTCCCTCCTCCGCCATCCATCTCCGGGATCAGATAGTTGCATGACTTCTTCGTCCTCCTCCTCCTCCTGCTCCTTGTCATCTGCATCTTCAGCCACTCTTACCTCAGGTGGGTCTTCTACTATCAGCTGTTGCTGCCTCATGATGGCTAAGTTATGCAACATGCAGCACACAACAGTGAACTGACTGACAATCTCAGGCGAGTATTGCAAGTAGCCTCCGGAATGGTCCAGGCATCGGAAACATTGTTTCAAGATGCCAATGATCCTCTCCAGTATACTGTGCATCGAAATGTGCGACATGTTCTATTCTCGGTCAGCTTCCATCTGGGTTACGCGTAGGGGCATCAGGGACCAGGTGGCGAGGCCTTACACTTTGTCTCCCAGTAGCCATCTCTGCCCTTCTGGCTGCTGCTGAAATATGGCAGATATAGTGCTCTTGTATCGAATGAACGCATCATGGGTGCTCTCAGGGTATCTTGCATCAACTAACATGATGGGATGCATGTCATCACACACGAGTTACACATTAACGGAGTGGAAGCCTTTTCTGTTCTTGTACATCTCAGAATCCTCCAAAAGTTCTCGCAATGCAATGTGGGTACAATCAATGCAGCCTTTGGGAAGACAGCAAACCTGGAGAAGCCTTTTCACGCATTGCCTGGGGGTTCATGGGGAACTTTATGTAGTCATTCCTCCAGGCATATATTGCAGCAATCACCTGCCGAATATAGATATGTGTTGCATGTTGAGAAATGGCACACACATTCCCAGTTGTGGCCTGGAATGGTGCAGATACATAGAATGAAAGTGAAACTGTAACCTTCACTTCAACTGACAAAGCAGTCCTCCTGTCGCTTCTAAGTTGCAGGTCTGCTTTTACTAACTCACAAATCTCGGTTACAATTTCTTTGCAGAAACGCAGCCTTCTCACACAGTCTGCATCACTCAGGTGCAGGTATGAACGCCTGCCTCAATATATCCGATGTGGGTAAGGCCTCCAGCCCATCATCCTATGTGCTCTGAGGTTCCTCATGCAATGATGTCAAATCAATTGTCTCCTCCGCAGCACCATCATGCAGAAGGCTTGCACGAGGTGTGGCATTATCAATATTGCCCCCATGATTAAATTGTACCTTTGCAAGAAACTCAAAACAGCAGGCAGGACAAGTTTCTTTGTTCTCTCTCTCCCAAACATTGACACCCTAGCATGGACCACACCCAGGTCTGAGCATGCACAATAGGCTTGCTTAGATTGGGAAACACCCAACCCCTCTCCCCCAGGCTTTATTTGCTGTTGCTTGCTGTAGAGTGTAAGAGTTCTCATCCCTTCAGTTCGTCTTCCACCACCCCCACCGCACCCCCCCCCCCCACCCCCGCACTCCCCCGGGATTCATTTGATGCTGCTTGCTACATAGTGTAAGGGTTCTCATCCCTTCAGTTCGGCTTCCACACACCCCCACCCACTCGGCTTCTTTTGAAGCCGAGCCCATGTGTCCGGGTGAGGGACCGATTCTGCCGGCTAATGCTCTGACCCTCGAGCCCGGTTAGGACACGTTCGATGGTGGCGTGGCACTTTTTTAAAAATCCAAAATTAAAGAATTGCGTGAAACTTCCATTTTCTGCATCTTCAGTTGGAAAAAATTAAGCTTGATGATGCATATTTAACGTGTTCTTTACTCCCTTCAAAACTTTGCATTAAAAACAATGGCGTCTTTCTGCGCCGATTTTTTGATATGTGCTGGTTTTTCTTACGTGCACAGAAGGTTTTTTGGGAGTGATCACATACGTTGTCCGAGGAGAAATATAAGTTGGCCAAACTTGCATAAATGTGAAAAACTGGCGCAGATATCAGGCCCCCTATGTCGCAAAAAAAACTAACCTAAAAAATTCGTAACTAACTGAGTTACGCTGGCGCACAATCTTTGGGGAAACTTGGATTTTTTATTTAGGCCAAAAAAGCGACGCATGCCAAAAAAATGCCGCAAATCACTCGGGAAAATTGAACCCAAAAGTCCCACACTGGAGCTATTGTTATCATATTTCGTGGAAAAATTGGTATGCGCCATGACAATTGCCGTGTCACCGGCAACTCCAGTTAACGGCCACTTGAGCCCGCAGATATGCCAGTCAGAAAGGAGCTGTCTGGGATGTATCCTTCCTTCTGCTTCCTCCTCTTCAGCTTTTTCCTCTTCACTCTGCAAGTGGATGCTGTAAATCTGACATGACAGTATAAAATGTTGGAAATACTCAGCTGGTTAGGCAGCATCTCGACCCGAGACGTGAGATCTCTTTCTCTCTCCACAGATGTTGCCTGACCTGCTGAGTATTTGCAGCATGTTCTGTCTTCTCAGAGGACTTTATTTAACATATGAGGCCTTGCAAGGATCCAGCAGCACTCCCTGCATACTTAAAAATGTTTTAACATCTATTGCACTACTTCAATAAAATCCAAAATAAAACAGTCCAAAAGCTTAAATGCAAACTTACCTGAAAGATGTGTGTGTCCCTTTAAGAGTTGCTGACAACGCCTGTCAGTCTGCTTGGACTCTAGGTTTACCGGACATGCTTACGAGCTAGCACTGAACTCAGCACTAGGGTCGAAGATTCGCAGTGGTAATGTTAAGTTGGCGTGTGATGTCACTACTCTGCCATTTTTTTTCAGGGTGCTGCTTCGGAATGACAGCGCTACCAGGAGGTTGCAAATGGTGGATGCCACGATACCCGCCACCAGCTGATGGAAGAGCAGTTAACGTCGTGCTAACAGGTGGCGTTAAGGTAGGGAATTTCTCCCTTTTCATCTTTTAGTTCCGAAATAAAGGAAGCACTTTATATCAAACATGTCCACGACACATTCTTTCTGACTTAAAGCTATACTTAACATTGTCTGCTGCTGCTCAATTATTCTCATTTTCTCGACAGCCCCTGGGGTGCAGCATCTGTGTCCTGCTGAGCAGGGCTTGGAGAAGGATGTGGCCTCCATGCGGACTCTCCACAGTTGTCCCTGTCACCTCCACTGCTCTTGCTCACTTGTGAAGTGTGAGTCACAAGGTGAAAACCCAACTAAATGCCTTACTGGTCCCCCCAAAGTGCAAGTAGCTGAGCAGGTGCATGTGAAGCATAAGTTATGTGATGGTGCACCCTCAAAACAATTCAATTCCTCTGAGCAATTGTGGGCAGTGACTTCCAATTAATTCTGATACACGTGTGAAGGCCCTGTCGAAGTTTTAAAAAATTAATTAGTCCAGGTAAGGTAAGAATACGTTGCAAGTTATCATTATGAAGATGATCATATTTCACTCGCCATTGAAACCACGTCAACGTGACTGAGTGTCATATGACATGTGGGTGACTTTTATTTAATTGTGTCACCAGGTAGCTTGGAGATACCCATCTCTCCATCTCTGACAGCCAGGGACACCGAGACGCCATTGATTTCCAGTGCCTCCTCCCCTGCAGTTGTCAATTGGGAAATCTGTGGAGTGCCACATTCAGTGACATTCTCTCCCTCTCCCTGGTGTTCTGTGCTCTCTTCTCCTGGGAGGAGAGAAATAACTCTGAGTGAGTGTAATGGTGTGTGTTTAGCTGATGGATGGAGTGCATATGGTGAGGGTGACTATGTGCGTTGTTATGTTTTCAGTACAACCTCACAAACACACAGGCTTTAAGATGGCTGATAACTTCAGGAAGCCAGTCAGGTGAGCAGACCTGTTTATTCTTGTAAACAGCAATGGCTGCAATGCCACAGTAGTTCATTGGGTGGGGCTATGTATATTACACTTCTCCCTCCTTAATGAACAAGTAATTATAACAAACAATCATCATACATAACTTGCATAGTTATACATAACAAAGAATATGGACTTATTTTCCATATTTACAAATCAAGCTTAACCACTTGTTTTCTGTTTCGAAGAGGATACTTTCACTGTTGAACAGAACCTTCCAAACATGGTGTTGAATTTAGACTCAATCTAGGCTGATCCTGAGAAAAGTTTTCCTCCAAGGGATGCCCTTGATTTCCATTTGAACTCGATATAACTTCAGGCTGTTTGTCTGCCTGACTCAGACACAGACTTAAATTCTGACTTTCTCTTTGATTTGTTTCCAGTACATTTGATGTAGGATATGCTACTGTACTTTAATTGTATCAAAACTATCTGATGAGTCAGAAATAATCGTATCATTCCCACCTTCAACTCCTTCCACGTCTGTCGGTAAAATATGATCAATATGAACAAACCTAACCATTATATGATCAAACATCTTGACCAAATATGTGTGAGGACCACATATCTTCACCACTTTAACCATTTATGGTGATGGTTCTTCACGCTCACCTTCTGGTTTAATTTCACATTTCTCTCTTTTACACTACCTCTATCATGATTCTCTTTCTGTCCTAATTGTTTCTCTTCTACAGACTGTGCCAAGTTTGGTTTTAACAACGAGAATCTGGTTTGTGGCTGTCGTTTGAAGAACAACTCTGCTGGTGTTCTACCAGTAGTTGAATGAGGAGTATTATGACACATAATTAGAAAATTGGCCAATTTATGGTCCAATGTCGTTTCTTTTGATTTGGATCCAACATCTGTTTGATGAGGGCATGTTTTACAATTTGCACTGTGCACTTTGCTGCACCATTTGAAGCATGGTGGTATGGTGGAACCTTGGTATGTTTCATACCATTTTTGCTCTTGAACTGTGCAAATTCTTCTGAACACAATTGTGGTCCATTATCAGAAACAATTTCTTCTGGGAGGCCAAATGAAGAAAATAATCTTCGTAACCTTGCTGTTATTTTCCACATTGGAAATACCTCGACCCACTTCAAATGGCTATCAATAACAATGAACAATTGTTGTCCTTGTAGCTCAGCAAAATCGATATGTAACCTTTGCCACACCTTAGGAGGTCATTTCTATGGCTGTAATGGTACTGATGGTGGTTTCTTGCTTATCGATTGACATGGCGTACAATGATTGATGATGTAGACCTGGGCACCATAAATAACTGCGTGAAAAACTCTTGGTCAAGCACATTCCCATGTGTTGGTCATGAAGATCTCCTAATAATTTGGACCTGAATTTATTTGGCATAACCACTCTTGCACCCCACATGATGCAATCTTTATCAACTGATATTTAATTCCTATGAATGAAGAATAGAAGAATATCTTTGTCTGTTTCCTGGTTTGGCCACCCATTTGTGATGTAATCATACACCTTTGACATAACTGGGTCACGTTTGGTTGCTCTACCAATCTCTTCAGCTGTGTGGCAGTTCATCAGTGTATGAAAAATAGCACACTTCTTCCATATTGCGTGCAATTTGTGATGGGGAAGGCAATCTAGAAATAACATCAGCATTACTGTGATCAGCTGATCATGGGTATTCAATATCATATGTATATGCTGACAAAATCAAAGCCCATCTCTGCATCCGGGCTGCAGCTAATGTTGGAACTGGGGACTTTGGATGGAAGATTGCTGTCAGGGGCTTGTGGTGCATAACAATGGTAAACTTACGACCATACAAGTATTGTGGAACTTCTTGGCCCCAAAAATTAATGCCAAAGCTTCCCTTTCGATTTGTGCATAATTACTCTCACTGAAACTGAGAGTGCGTGAAGCAAAAGCAATTGGTCTCTCCTCCCCACTATGTAGTACATGAAAGAGCACTGCTCCAACTCCACATGGAGAGGCATCACATGCAAGCTTGATCTCCTTAGATATATCATAGTGACCGAACATGATATTCTCTACCATTTGGCTTTTACAATCTTTGAATGCTGTGTCGCACTCTTCTGACCAATTCCAATGGACCTGTTTTTTCAAAAGTTCATTCAGTGGATGTAACACAGTAGCCAAATTTGGTAGGAACTTCCCATAATAGTTCAAAAGACCCAAAAATGATTGAAGTTCAGTGACATTCTTGGGAGTGGGTGCATTTCTGATTGCATCCAGCTTTCCCTTGGTTGGATGTAAACCATCTTTGTCTACTCTGTGCCCTAAGTACTCCAATGAATTTTGAAATAGCTTACATTTGCGAGCAGTCACTCTTACTCTGTGCTTCTTTTGAGGACTTCATTCAATATGTTATTATGAATTTGCCTGTTTAGTGCTGAAATTAGTACGTCATCTAAATAATATACTACCCCTTCAATACCTTGCAAAATCTGGTTCATCACCCCTCGGGATATGTCGGAGGTGGAAGACACTCCAAATGATAGCTTATTAAATTGATATAGGCCTAGATGAGTAGTTATAGTCAAGCATGACTTGGACTTCTCATCGAGTTCAAGTTGTAAGTAGGCATTCGTAAGATACAACTTTGAGAAGATCTGACCACCTGTCAGTGTTGTGAACAAATCTTCTACATTTGGCAATGTATTGGGGGGATTACTCTCTAGAACTTGGTTTACAGTTACTTTATAATCTTCACACAACCTTACCTTACCATCGGACTTAGGTACAACAACAATGGGTGTAGTCCAATTATATAGATCTTTCTTAGAGATAATATTCTCAGTCTCTAGTCTTTTGAGTTCTTGCTCAATTCTCCTTGAGTGCATATGATACGGGATGTGGCTTGCAGGAAACTGGTCTAGCGTCCTTCTGTACCCTGACACTCGCCTTGAATCCTTGGATTGGACTGCCTGTTTCGCAGAACACCTTCGGATACTTTTGATGACAACATCCTTGTTTCAACACGAAAAATCTCACTCCAATCCAACTTCAGTGATCTCAACCAATTTCTTCCTAGTAAGGCAGGCTTGTCTCCTGCCACTACTAAGAGAGGCAAGCTCTGAAATTGATCTTTGTATTTCACCGGTCCGGTGATATGACCTACCACAGTAATGTTCTCGCCCGAGTAGCCTCACAGCTCGACCTTGGATTTCTCCAATGGGAAATCACGCAATTTGTCGAGGTATAGCGATTCCAGTACTACACTCACAGATGCACCATTGTCAATTTCAATGGATATCTTGGTTCCTGCAACATCTACGTTAATGTTGCTACTTTTTGAATCGCTGTTAGATATCCTCGTGCTCCTGATGATGTGTAGCTCTTAAACCTCCTTGTCCTGTTGCTTTTCTTCTCTGCTATGTAGTCTCAAGGGATTTCTACTTATAGCTTTGAAAGTTAGTTTACTTTTCAGTCGGCATGTCTTCGCACAATGCCCAGTTTTCCTGCAGAAGAAACACTCTGCCTTCACATATGGACAACTTTGAGCAATGTGTTATCCCAGGCACCGATTGCATGATTTCAATGCTCTGTTACCCTTGTCAGATGCTGAGACCTTGGGGCCCAACTGCCTTTTACTTTTAACCTGTAGGTGATTCACCTCGGTTGTCTGACGACTGGAAATGGTATGAATTTCTCGGGAATATTGGTCGGCCATGTCCATTGACATAGCTGTCTGACAAGCTAAATCAAAAGTCAAGTTAGGAGTTGTCAATAACTTTCTTCTGATCGCATCATTTTCCATCCCACAAACAAAGCAGTCACACAATGCTCGGGCCTAAAAGTTTCTGAAATTACAGTGAAGAGATAGCTTTTTTAATGCTACAATGTACTCACTGATACTTTCGTCGGTTAACTGATCTCGTATTCCGAAACAATAACTTTCAGCAATTTCCAGAGGCTCAGGACTGTAGTGCTGAATCTGCTTAAGTGATGCGTCCTTTGGCTTGACAAGCACAAGCACATTTTTCAGGGTTTCATACACCTCGGGCCCTGCTTCAGTTGAGAAAATAGCCCATTTTCTTTCCGACACCACCCGATTATGGTTTTCGTCATCGGGGACTTTAATTATACTATTTGCGGTGAAAAACATTTCTAGCGCTCCACATACGCTCTGAAACATTCACAGTCACATTGAAACTCTTCCAAGTACCCTATTATTCCCATAGGTGCGGCCATCTGGACTCTGTCAGTTCAGCTTGTAATTTACCTTGGATTTTTAACTGTTAATCAAAACAGAGATGCTTTCAAAGTCTCTGTCAGTTGGCTGAATCATCCATCAACAAAATTTTCAGCTAGTTTATTTGATTATTCTATCCTTCATCACCAATGTTATCTTTTCTGTACAATTTCACAAACACACAGGCTTTAAGATGGCTGCTAACTTCTGGAAGCAAGTCAAGTGATCTGACCTGTTTATTCTTGTAAACAGCAATGGCTGCAATGCCACAGTAGTCTACTGGATGGAGCTATATATAGTACAAGTGTGAGACATGATATTGCATAAGGATGAGGGTGAGTGCAAGTGATTGATAGATAGATGGGGATGTAAGGAAGTGCATAGACAGAGAAAGATGGGGGCACCTACAAGGTAAATAGGTGAGATGAGTGATGTGATGGAGTAGACTCGAGAAGGTGGGGTGGGCTGTGTGTTGATGAGCACAGCAGGATGTAGGTGAGTGTGTAACTGTACTCACCTTACTCTACCTGCTTAGGTCATTAAAACGCTTCTTGCACTGAATCCAGCAGCCTGGCACAAAGCTCCTCAGCCACCTCCAACCACACCTTCTTGGTTTTAGCTACAAGCTTCTTCCTCCCGTTGCTAGGGAAGAATATCTTGCTTCAGGTCCTCACAGGCCCCAGCAGCTCATCAAGGGAGGCATCATTAAAGCGGGGCACAGCCTTTGAGCTTGTTCTTCTCTTCCTTCCAACTGCAACTCCTACAACGTCTATTTTTGGATTGTCCCTTTAAATACTCAGGTTGAGATCGCGTCATGCAGGTCCGCATCATGCCCGCTGCTGCTGATTGGACGGGATATCAGAGCCCCCTGGTCTCAGTGTGTCTCCCCGTTAATATCGAGCCTGTAACTCGTCCAAGTCCAATATATGCTGTTGAGGTGCGGTTCCCAAAACTCAGTGCTCCAGATGAGTCTCGATACACCTGAAGCAACACTTCCTTTTTTTTGTATTCCAACCCCCTTGAAATAAAGGCAAACATTCCATTACCTTTTTTTGATTACTTCTTGTATCTGTGCACTAGCATTTAATGGTTTATGTACATAGTCACCCAAATCCCTTTGCTGCTTCACAGCTCCGAGTCTCTCACCATTAAGAAAATATTTCAATTAGTCTTTCTCAGATCCAAAGTGGATGACCTCACATTGCATTGGCTGGATCGATTGCCATTGGAATTTTTTAATAGAGCATATATGCAGCCCAGAATGACACCTAATCCTGCTCTATGGGCCTATCCGAGGGATAACTGGTGTGATTCCTGTGGTAGCCTGGGAAAATGTCCCCAAACTGCTGTCAGGACATGGGTGAGTGACAGAAGAATCAATCTGAATTTCCCTTTTCTTTGTGAGGCAAGTAGAAAACCAGTCAACCTGGGTTTCATCCAAAATCTAATGTTGCATCCGAATCCGCCCCAGAATTCGATCCCTGGAAGAAGTGGAAATTCTGGGCTTCTGTATTTAATTATGAAAATTAATTGGTACTAAATATTTTGTATACAATAAAATGATGCAAGAACATAAGAACATAAGAATTAGGAACAGGAGTAGGCCATCTAGCTCCTCGAGCCTGCTCCGCCATTCAATAAGATTATGGCTGATCTGGCCGTGGACTCAGCTCCACTGATCCGCCCTCTCCCCGCAACCCTTAATTCCCTTATTGGTTAAAAATCTATCTATCTGTGATTTGAATACATTCAATGAGCTAGCCTCAACTGCTTCCTTGGGCAGAGAATTCCACAGATTCACAACCCTCTGGGAGAAGAAATTCCTTCTCAACTCGGTTTTAAATTGGCTCCCCCGTATTTTGAGGCTGTGCCCCCTAGTTCTAGTCTCCCCGACCAGTGGAAACAACCTCTCTGCCTCTATCTTGTCTATCCCTTTCATTATTTTAAAGATCACCCCTCATCCTTCTGAACTCCAACGAGTAAAGACCCAGTCTACTCAATCTATCATCATAAGGTAACCCCCTCATCTGCGGAATCAGCCTAGTGAATCGTCTCTGTACCCCCTCCAAAGTCTGTATATCCTTCCTAAAGTAAGGTGACCAAAACTGCACGCAGTACTCCAGGTGCGGCCTTACCAATACCCTATACAGTTGCAGCAGGACCTCCCTGCTTTTGTACTCCATCTCTCTCGCAATGAAGGCCAACATTCCATTCGCCTTCCTGATTACCTGCTGCACCTGCAAACTAACTTTTTGGGATTCATGCACAAGGACCCCCAGGTCCCTCTGCACCTCAGCATGTTGTAATTTCTCCCCATTCAAATAATATTCCCTTTTACTGTTTTTTTTCCAAAGGTTTTTTCCTGACATTGTACAGTGACACAGGGGGTAATTTTAATGTGCAAAAACTTAAGAATATAAGAACATAAGAAATAGGAGCAGGAGTAGGCCATATGGCGCCTCAAGCCTGCTCTGCCATTTAATAAGATCATGGCTCACCATCGACCTCAACTCCACTTTTCCGCCCGATCTCCATATCCCTTGATATCCGAAGACTCCCAAAATCTATCTATTTCTGCCTTCTATACTCAGAGACTCAGCATTCACAGTCCTCTGGGGCAGAGCATTCCAAAGATTCACAACCCTCTGAGTGAAGAACTTCCTCCACATTTCAGTCTTAAATGGGTTCATGTTGGATGAGAAGTTAAAATTTAAAATATTTCAAACCCAAGTCCAACCCATCCTGAACGTTATGTATGAAACTATGTAATATTTGCCACCAGAGGGCATGATTGTTGGAGTCCGAATGGTCATTTGCACACACGTTCAGGGCCAATATAAAAGCTTAGCTGCCATGTTGTTTAGGCACTCTGGAGTTGTAATAAAGAAGACTAAGGTCACACTAAGTTTAGCTCACAGTACTCAGCCTCAAGGAGTTCTTCTATACATAACAATTGGCGACGAGTAACAGAATACGAACCTTCACGCAACCATGACTGCCATTGGAATATTAGAGAGATTCGTAGAGGGTGATGATTGGGAAGCCTTTGTCGAGTGTCTCAACCAGTACTTCGTGGTCAATGAGCTGGAAGGAGACACTAACGCGGTCAAGCGAGAGTGGATCTCCTCACCATCTGTGGGCCTAACATATTCGAGCTCATCAAGAATCTGCTCACACCGACAAAACTAATGAAGAAGGAATATACAGAGTTGTGCACGCTGGTTCGGCACCACGCCAAGCCGAAGGAGAGTATCCTCATGGCTAGGTATAATTTTTACACCCACCATCGCTCCAGGGGACAGGACATGGCGGATTATGTCGCTGACCTGAGACGTCTCACGGGACCTTGCGATTTTGGAGCGGCATTGGGGGAAATGCTGTGGGTCTTTTTCGTGCTTGGCATCAGCCATGAGGTCATTCTTCGAAAGCTGTTGGCTGCCAAAACCCGAGACCTGAGCAGGGCCATCGCAATCGCCCAGGCATTCATGGCCACGGATGATAACACCAAACAGATATCTTCTCAACATCGAAGCTCACCGGCAAGTACTGTGCATAAAATGACGTCACTAGCAGGCTGAACTGCATATGGCAGGGCCTATACATCGGCGGCTGCAGCACCTGTGATGACTCAGAGTCCGCCGTCGGGGATGAATGTGAATCCATTAGCAGCGTGTTGGCGCTGCGAGGGTAATCATTAGGCCCATCAATGTCGATTCAAGCACTACATGTGCAAAGGTTGTGTAACAATGGGGCACTTCCAGCGAATGTGCAAACGTGCTGCGACACACCACGTGGCAGAGGATGATCGATCCGGCGTGGATCACGCAGCACAGGCAACTCAACCCGAGGAAGAATTGTATGGGGTACATACGTTCACCACCAATAAGCCCTGCTACAATGCTGAAAGTCAAATTAAATGGAGTTCCAGTATCCATGGAGATGGACACGGGTGCGAGTCAGTCAATAATGAGCCAGAAGGCTTTCGAGAAACTGTGGGGCAATAAGGCACGAAGGCTCAAACTGAGCCTGATTAATACAAAGCTGTGTACCTTGGCCAAAGAACCCATACCAGTCATTGGAAGTGCAGCAGTGAAGGTATGATGGAGCTGTGCATGACCTATCATTGTAGATTGTTCCAGGCAATGGCCCAACGCTGCTCGGCAGAAGCTGGCTAGAAAAGATTAGATGGATTTGGAACGACATCAAAGCACTATCTTCACTCGATGAAGCCTCGTGTGCTCAAGTGCTGAGTAAGTTTCCCTCGCTATTCGAACCAGGCATCGGCAACTTCACAGGTGCCGAGGTACAGATCCATCTAGGCCCCAATGCACAGCCCATCCATCACAAGGCTCGGGCGGTTCCGTAGATGATGAGGGAGAAAGTCGAGATCAAACTGGACAGACTCCAATGCGAAGGAAACATATTGCCAGTCGAGTTCAACGAGTGGGCCAGTCCAATTGTTCCAGTGTTGAAAAGCGATGGCTCGGTCAGAATCTGCGGAGACTACAAAGTAACGATTAACCGAGTCTCACTACAGGACCTCTACCTGCTGCCCAAGGCAGATGACCTGTTCGCAATGTTAGCGGAGGGGAAGTCGTTCACCAGTTCACCAAGTTGGACCTAACCTCCGCCTACATGACACAGGAGCTGGCTGAATCTTCGAAAAGACAGACATGCATCAACACAACACACACAAAGGACTGTTTATATACTACAGGTGGCCTTTTGGGATTCTTTCAGCTGCAGCCATTTTCCAGAGAAACATGGAGAGTTTGCTGAAATCTGTTCTGCGCACCATTGTGTTTCATGATGACATCCTGATCACTGGTCATGACACCATCGAACACCTACACAACCTGGAAGAGGTTCTAAGTCACCTAGACAGAGTGGGACTCAGGCTTAAAAGCTTCAAGTGTGTTTTTCTGGCACTAGAAGTCAAACTTTTGGGGAGAAAGATTGCAGCAGACGGCATCAGGCCCACAGACTCAAAGACAGAGGCCATCAAGAATGCACCCAGACCACAGAATGTGATGGAGTTGCGTTCGTTCCTGGGACTCCTCAACTATTTTGGTAACTTGCTACCTGGGTTGAGCACGTTGTTAGAGCCTTTGCACATGTTGCTACGTAAGGGTGACGACTGGGTTTGGAGCAAATCTCAAGACACAGCCTTTGAGAAAGCCAGGAACCTGCTATGTTCAAATAAGTTACTTGTACACTATGACCCATGTAAATGTTTAGTGCTAGCTTGTGACGCCTCCTCGTACGGGGTACGGTGTGTTACAGCAAGCCAATGTGTCGGGCAACCTCCAACCGGTTGCATATGTGTCTAGAAGTCTGTCTAAGGCTGAGAGAGCCTATAGTATGGTCGAGAAAGAGGCGTTAGCATGTGTATATGGGGTTAAGAAAATGCACCAATACTTATTTGGGCTTCATTTTGAGCTTGAAACTGACCACAAGCTGCTCATTTCGCTGTTTTCAGAGAGCAAAGGTACAATGCTTCTTCCCACATCCAAAGATGGACATTTAAATTATTCGCTTATGACTATGTTATCTGCCACAGAGCAGGCACTGAAAACTGTGCCGATGCTCTCAGCCGGCTACTATTACCCACCACTGGGGTTGAAATGGCGCAGCCCGCAGATATGCTATTGGTCATGGATGTTTTTGAGAGCGAGGGATCACCTGTCACAGCTCGCCAGTTCAGGACCTGGATCAGCCAGGAACCTGTGCTATCATTAGTAAAGAGTTGCATCCTAAATGGGAACTGGTCGGCCATTCCGAGGGAAATGCAAGATGAAATTAAACCGTTTCACCGATGCAAAAATGAAATGTCCATCCAGTCGGATTGTCTCTTCTTGGGTAATCACATGGTTTTGTCAAAAAAAGGCAGGGAAACGTTTATAAACGACCTACACAGTACCCATCCAGGCATTGTCATGATGAAGGTAATTGCCAGGTCGCAGGTTTGGTGGCCCAGCATTGACTCGGACTTGGAGTCATGCGTGCATCAGTGCAACACTTGCTTGCAACTGAGCAATGCACCAAGGGAGGCTCCACTGAGTCTGTGGGTCATGGCCCTCCAAACCGTGGTCCAGGATCCACGTAGATTTTGTCGGCCTCTTTCTAGGAAAGGTATGTTAAGTAGTTGTGGATGCTTACTCCAAATGGATTGAATGGATGATCATGTCATCCAGCACGTCCACAGCCACCATTGAAAGCCTCCGGGCCATGATCGCCACCCATGGCTTGCCCGATTTCCTTGTCAGCAACAATGGATCGTGTTTCACCAGCTCGGAATTCAACGAGTTTATGACCCGCAATGGCATCAAGCATGTCAGGTCTGCTCCGTTTAAGCCCGTGTCTTACGGTCAAGTGGAGCAGGAAGTCCAAACAATCAAGCACAGCATGAAACGCATGACGGACGGCTCCCTGCAGACCTGCTTGTCTCGCATTCTGCTCAGTTACCGGATGTAACCCCACTCGCTCACCGGGGTTCCCCCTGCAGAATTGTTAATGAAGAGCGCCCTCAAAACCAGACTCTTCCGAGTCCACCTAGATCTCAATGATCACGTGGAAATCTGGCGACACCGGCAGAACATGTACCATGATCGCGCGGCTGTTTCACGTGACATTGATGTTAACGACCCTGTGTTTGTCCTGAGTTACGGTCATGATCCTAAGTGGGTTGCTGGCACTGTTTTGGCCAAGGAAGGGAATAGGGTGTTTATAATCAAACTGTTAAATGGCCAAACATGCAGAAAGCATTTAGATCAGAACAAATTGTGATTTACTGACAACCAGGAACGACTTGAAGAGGACATCACCATTGACGATCCACCAACACACACCCAACCAGCAATTGACCTCGCTGTCAATAGAAACATAGAAACATAGAAACATAGAAACTAGGTGCAGGAGTAGGCCATTCGGCCCTTCTAGCCTGCACCGTCATTCAATGAGTTCATGGCTGAACATGCAACTTCAGTACCCCATTCCTGCTTTCTCACCATACCCCTTGATTCCCCTAGTAGTAAGGACTTCATCTAACTCCTTTTTGAATATATTTAGTGAATTGGCCTCAACAACTTTCTGTGGTCGAGAATTCCACAGGTTCACCACTCTCTGGGTGAAGAAATTCCTCCTCATCTCAGTCCGAAATGGCTTCCCCCTTATCCTTAGACTGTGTCCCCTGGTTCTGGACTTCCCCAACATTGGGAACATTCTTCCTGCATCTAACCTGTCTAACCCCATCAGAACGTTTCTATGAGGTCCCCTCTCATTCTTCTGAACTCCAGTGAATACAAGCCCAGTTGATCCAGTCTTTCTTGATAGGTCAGTCCCGCCATCCCAGGAATCAGTCTGGTGAACCTTCTCTGCACTCCCTCAATCGCAAGAATGTCCTTCCTCAGGTTAGGAGACCAAAACTGTACACAATACTCCAGGTGTGGCCTCACCAAGGCCCTGTACAATTGTAGCAACACCTCCCTGCCCCTGTACTCAAATCCCCTCGCTATGAAGGCCAACATGCCACTTGCTTTCTTAACCGCCTGCTGTACCTGCATGCCAACCTTCAATGACTGATGTACCATGACACCCAGGTCTCTTTGCACCTCCCCTTTTCCTAATCTGTCACCATTCAGATAATAGTCTGTCTCTCTGTTTTTACATTTATCCACATTATACTTCATCTGCCATACATTTGCCCACTCACCTAACCTATCCAAGTCGCTCTGCAGCCTCATAGCATCCTCCTCGCAGCTCACACTGCCACCCAACTTAGTGTCATCCGCAAATTTGGAGATACTACATTTAATCCCCTCATCTAAATCATTAATGTACAGTGTAAACAGCTGGGGCCCCAGCACAGAACCTTGCGGTACCCCACTAGTCACTGCCTGCCATTCTGAAAAGTCCCCATTTACTCCTACTCTTTGCTTCCTGTCTGACAACCAGTTCTCAATCCATGTCAGCACACTACCCCCAATCCCATGTGCTTTAACTTTGCACATTAATCTCTTGTGTGGGACCTTGTCGAAAGCCTTCTGAAAGTCCAAATATACCACATCAACTGGTTCTCCCTTGTCCACTCTACTGGAAACATCCTCAAAAAATTCCAGAAGATTTGTCAAGCATGATTTCCCTTTCACAAATCCATGCTGACTTGGACCTATCATATTACCTCTTTCCAAATGCACTGCTATGACATCCTTAATAATTGATTCCATCATTTTACCCACTACCGATGTCAGGCTGACCGGTCTATAATTCCCTGTTTTCTCTCTCCCTCCTTTTTTAAAAAGTGGGGTTACATTGGCTACCCTCCACTCTATAGGAACTGATCCAGAGTCAATGGAATGTTGGAAAATGACTGTCAATGCATCCACTATTTCCAAGGCCACCTCCTTAAGTACTCTGGGATGCAGCCCATCAGGCCCTGGGGATCATGAGGATGAACCCACTGTCCCTGACAGTCCGGTCAGACCAGCCGTGGTGCAGTGCAGCAATGGTCCGACCAACTCACACATGCCAGGGTTTGAACTTAGACGATCAACCAGGGAGCGAAGGGCTCCGGATCGCCTCAACTTGTAAATAACTTGTACCGAAGACTTTGGCGGGGATTGATGTTAAATATGTAACTATGTAATACTTGCCACCAGTGGGCGCGACTGTTGGAGTCCTAATGGTCATCTGCACACACGTGCAGGGCCAGTATAAAAGGTTGGCTGCCATATTGCTTAGGCACTCTGGAGTTGTAATAAAGAAGACTAAGTTCACACTAAGTTTAGCTCACAGTACTCAGCCTCGTGGAGTTCTTCTATACATAACACTGAATATGCCCACTTCCAGTTTTAACCAAGAGGGCAGGAAACCAAGCCACTCTCAGGAGGTGGGTTGGTCGGCATCAGCTTTTAAGGAAGCTGTGAGCCTCAGTTTTTACATGCCTTTTATTTTTAACCAATGGCGACCGGGTTTCCCGGGCTTTGGGAAACCTTACAGGTAAAAGGAGGCGAGAAGGTCTGGTTCCATGAGTAAGTGCCTTTACCGTACTGCTTGTGGGCCAGGAGGAGCAGGAGTATTCCCTCAAGCCCAAAAAACAAATCAGCTTTGCTCCCCATGATCGGCAACTCTGTCCCTGTGAATTCCTTCCCCTCCACGATCTCTCCCCGATCACGATCTCACTCACTCTGACAACCATCTCACTCTCTCCGACCACCACCTCGTTCCCCGCCCCGTTGACCACACTCTACCGCCCAACCACCATCTCGCTCCCGCGGACCACCATCTCGCTCCCTCCCCCCATCCCCCAGCCCCCCACCCCTGACCACCATCACCCCCTCGACCACCATCTCGCTATCCCCTGGCTAACATCTCGCTCCCTCCCATCCCTGACCATCATCTTCCCCTCGACAACCATCTCGCTCCCTCCCCTCCCGACCACCATCTCCCCCTCACCCACCATCTCACTATCCTCTGGCTACCATCTCGCCCCCTGACCACGCTCTACAGACCAACCACCATCTCGTACCCACTGATCACCATCGCACCTCTTGACCATCATCTTGCAGCCCCCCACAATGTCTCCCACCACAATCTCTCCACTCACTGACCACAACGATATCAGCTCCCTTCCACCCACCCCCAGCTGCGATCTTTTCTCGTGTGCGAACTTGAGCTGCAGGCTCTCCAATCCACAGGAGTCCTCTGAGTGCATCTCGATCGCCAACCAGTACTCAGAACAGAGTACTGGTGAGGGCAATGGTTTCTCTGGGGAGTACAGCCAGAACCATTTCCACGACACCTCGGGTTCCTCAGCTGTATCGGGGGGGTGAGGAGGAAGACAGGGAAAGCAATAGTGGTAGGGAATTTGATAGTTAGGGGAGCAGACAGGCATTTCTGTGGCCGCAGACATGATTCCAGGATGATATGTCGCCTCTGAAGAGATCGCAAAGTCTCTGTTTAAAGAATGGACTCATCGAGAATATTTTGTTGACTTTAAGTTTTTTTTTCTCTGAGGGTACTTTCCCTGTGATGGTGTCACCCTGTGCAGATGTACGGATTCACCCTAGCAAAAGGAAAGGGGCTCAGATATCTGAGGCATGCATAAACTATTGGAAAACCACTCTAATATGCAAAGGCACTTTTCACCTCCATCTCAGAAGAGAAGCAGAACAATGGACACACTAGCCTGGCCAGACCGAGAGGGGCCAGTTCTTCCCGGCACAAAAGCTGAGAGATGTCCCAGACCCAGGGCCATCAGTCCAATAAACCTGGGTCTGATGGCCCATCACCAACTAGGCACTGGAGTACATAGAAGCAAAAGGATTTCAAAGATCGACGGGAGCAATAAGAGCAGCAGGACTCCTTTAAAGATAGACTCTTTTCCACCATTCTCTAGCGTTCTGGAGCGTTCGCCAGTATTCGAGTGTTCCCCCTCTCTCTCTCGCTCCACCAAGACGGACGTGACAAGAAGAAGGACCAGCTGAGCGATCGAGACCAACTGGTGAGCATGGTCGCAAGTGTCCCGAGCCGGTAACCAGAGCGCCAGGCGAGCTGTGTGGAATGTAAAGGGCTCAGAGTTTTCTCGGAAGTGAAGCTTTTACGGGCTATTCTGGGGAGGGAGCTTCATGCGACTGGGTAATTCGCTGGTAGCGGGGAGTTAGACTCCACCATAACAACAAGGAAATTACTGCATGTCACCGGTCCTCAGTGTTGTACTGTATGTTGTTTTAACCTGGATCTTATCCTCCACAGAGACAGTGATTTTGTTCAGTAGTGCATGTTTTAGCCAGTATATATTCGGTATGTTAGACCAAATAAATAAGTGCGATTTTTCACCGAAGCATTCCTGTTCGTGGCTTATTCCATTTACACTCTGAATAATAATCCCTAGGTATAGAATTCTCGTAAGGCAGGACGATTCGAACCGTCCATCTAGCCATTGGGCTAGGATCAAAACCGCTTGCATCTCCCTGGTTCCAGAATAAAAGGTATCACTAAGTGGCTGCAGAGCATTCTGAGGGGGAAGGGTGAACATGGTCCATATAGTTACCAATGACATAGGCAGAAAGAGGGATGAGGTCCTGCAGGCAGATTTTAGGGAGCTAGGAAGGAAATTAAAAAGCAAGCCCTCAAAGGTAATAATCACTGGATTACTCCGGTCCCACGTGCAAGTGAGTAGAGAAATAGGAGCGTAGAGCAGATGAATGCGTGGCTGGAGAGATGGTGCAGGAGGGAGGGATTCAGATTCCTGGGGCATTGAAAGTTGGGAGGTGGTGTGGCAGTATTGGTTAAGGAGAATGTTACAGCGTTGGAGAGGAAGGATGCCCTGGAGGGGTCAAGAACAGAATCTATTTGGTTATAATTAAGAAATAATAGAGGTGCCATTAAACTACTAGCTGTATTCTATAGACTACCAACTAGTAGGAAAGTTATGGAGGAGCAAATTTGCAGAGAAATTACAGAGAGGTGCAAGAACTAAACAGTTGGGATAATGGGGGACTTCAACCATCCTAATGTAGACTGGGATAATAATAGTGTAAAGGGCAGAGAGGGAGAAGAAATTTTGAAATGTGTTCAGGAGAACTTTGTTGATCAGTATGTTTCTGGCCCAATGAGGGAGGAGGCATTGCTGGATCTGGTTCTGGGGAATGAGGTAGGTCAAGTGGAGCAAGTGTTTGGAGGTGAACATTTAGGGAACAGTGATCATAGTATCATAAGGTTTAGATTAGCTATGGAAAAAGTCAGGGAACAATCTAGAGTAAAATACATAACTGGAGGAAGGCAAATTTCAGTGCGATGAGAAGAGAACGAATCTGGCTTGGGTAATCTGGAATCAAAGATTGGCAGGCACATCTGTAGTGGAACAATGCGCTGCTTTTAAAAAGCAAATAGTTCAGGTACAGCCGACGTACATTCTGACTAAGGGGAAAGACAGGGCAACTAAAATCCGAGCTCACTGGATGAGGAAAGAGAAGGAGGGCTAAACTTTCACCTTCATTTTCGGCGGTTTTCTTGGCAGTACAGCTGTTTTTTGACGAAAAAACGCCCGGCGAAAGTTTCCTCTTTATTTTTAAAAGCGATCTGCCCACATTTTGAAAAGACCACTGGGTAGCAAACCACCCACCTGCACCATCGAGAAAACCTTCAGGATCTAAGTTTGGCCTCAACGGAGGACCCGTACAAACCGCCGAGGAAACCGCCCACGAAAAGCTGCCGGAACAGGGTGATAGGTGAGTACGCTGCAAAGAAAGCTAAGTTAAAGTTTTTTATAATTATTTTTAAAATTCTAAAATGGCAATTACATTAAAAATACTTGAGAATACTTTATAAATTTTTAATTTTTGTTTCAATGAAAAAATATTTTTTGAGTTTTCCCCCCTCCTTGGGCCCAACCACAGCCTCGGAGTAATTTTTTTTTAATTTTAAGAACTGCCCGTTCTCTCTACTTTTGGCTGTAACCGCCCAGAAACCGCCAAGAATCTTGGTCTAAGAACCATTTTCTCGCCGGGTGGTTTTAATGACCTAATTAGTGCAAACTTTTGCCCGCGTTAACTGATGAAGTTTAGCGGTATTTTCTGGGTGGCAATCTGACAGTGAGGGCCTTGGGGAAAGTCTACCCCATAGAGTAAGATGAAGTAGAAAAAGAGCACATATGACAGATGTCAGGTCGAGAATACATCTGAAAATCAGGCTGAATATAGAAAGTTCAGAGGAGAAATGAAAGAGAAAATAAGATGGGCAAAGAGAGGTATGAGAATAGAATGGTAGCTAACATAAAAGGTAATCCAAATGTCTTCTACAAGCACATAAATAGTAAACGGGTAGTAAGAGGAGGGGTGGGGCCAATTAGGGACCAAAAGGTAGAGCTATGCATGGAGGCAGAGGGTATGGCTGAGATAGTAAATGAGTATTTTACATCTGTCTTCAACAAGGAAGAAGGTGCTGCCATAGACAAACTGAAGGAGGAGTTAGAGGAGATACTGGATGGGATAAGAATTGATAAAGACGAGGTACTAGAAAGGCTGGCTATACTTAAAGTAGATAAGTCACCAGGACCGGATGGGACGCATCCTAGAATGCAGAGGGAAGTGAACGACCAACTCGTGGCGGTATTGCCCATTATCTAGCAATCCCCCTTAGAAACGGGAGTGGTGCCAGAAAAGTGGAGAATTGCAAATGTTACACCCTTCTTCAAAAAAGAGTGTAAACCCAGCAATGACTGGCCAGTCAGTTTAACAACAGAAGTGGGGAAGCTTTCAGAAACAGTAATCAGGGACACAATAACAGTCACTTGGACAAGTGTGGATTAATTAATGAAAGCCAGCACGGATTTGTTAAATGCAAATCGCGTTCAACCAATTTGGATTGAGTTTTTTTATGAGGTAACAGAGAAGTTTGATGAGGGCAATGTGGTTGACGAGGTGTATATGGATTTCCAAAAGGCATTCTGTAAGAATTAGGATCTATCATCATCATAGGCAGTCCCTCGGAATCGAGGAGGACCTGCTTCCACTTCCAAAGTGAGTTCTTTGATGGCTGAACAGTCCGATACGAGAGCCACAGACCCTGTTACAGGTGGGACAGACATTCGTCGGAGGAAGGGGTCGGTGGGGTTGGTTTGCCGCGCGCTCCTTCCGCTGCCTGCGCCTGGCCTCTTCATGCTCCTTGCGTCGAGACTCAAAGAGCTCAACGTCCTTCCATATGGACTTTCTCCACCTCGGGCGGTCTGCGGCCAGGGTCTCCCAGGTGTCAGTGGTGATGTTGCACTTAACCAGGGAGGGTGTCCTTATAACGTTTCTGCTGTCCTCCTTTGGCTCGTTTACCATGAAGGAGCTCCGCATAAAGCATTTGCTTAGGGAGTCTCGTATTTGGCATCCGAACTATGTGGCCTGCCCACTGATCGAGTATGGTCAGTGCTTCAATACTGGGGATGTTAGACAGGTCGAGGACGCTGATGTTGGTGCGTCCGTCCATCCAGGAGATTTGCAGAACCTTGCGGAGACATCATCGGGGATATATCTCCAGCGACTTGAGGTGCCTTCTGTACATCGTCCATGCCTCAGACCCATACAGGAGGATGGGTATTACTACAGCCCTGTAGACCATGAGTTTGGTGGTAGATTTAAGGGCCTGGTCTTCAAACACTCTTTTCCGCAGGCGGCCGAAGGCGATGCTGAATCTCCGCATCAATGTCTGCCTTTGTTGATAAGAGGCTCCCGAGATATGGGAAATGGTCCATACTGTCCAGGGCCGCGCCGTGGATCTTGATGATTGGAGAGCAGTGCTGTGCGGCGATGACAGGCTGATGAAGGACCTCAAAAGTAGTAATCTCAGGATTGCTACCAGTGCCACGTGTTAGTCAGAGTAGGAATCGCAGGATAGCTCAGATGAATACGTGGCTTGAGGAGTTGTGCAGCAGGGAGGGATTGAAATTCCTGGGACATTGGAACCAGTTCTGGGGGAGGTGGGACCAGTACAAACCGAATGGTCTGCACCTGGGCAGGACCGGAACCAATGTCCGAGGGGGAGTGTTTGCTAGTGCTGTTGGGGAAGAGTTAAACTAATATGGCAGGTGGATGGGAACCTATGCAGGGAGAAAGAGGGAAGTAGAATGGGTGCAGAAGCAAAAGATAGAAAGAATAAAAGTAAAAGTGGAGGGCAGAGAAACCTAAGTCAAAAAGCAAAAAGGGCCACATTACAGCAAAATTCTAAAGGGGCAAAGTGTGTTGGAAAGACAAGCCTGAAGGTTCTGTGCCTCAATGCGAGGAGTATTCAGAATAAGGTGGTCGAATTAACTGCACAGATAGCAGTTAACGGGTATGATGTAATTGGCATCACAGAGAAATGGCTCCAGGGTGACCAAGGCTGGGAACTCAACATCCAGGGGTATTCAACATTTAGGAAGGATAGACAGAAAGGAAAAGGAGGCAGGGTGGCATTGCTGGTTAAAGAGGAAATTAATGCAATAGTAAGAAAGGACATTAGCTTGGATGATGTGGAATCGGTATGGGTGGAGCTGCGGAATACCAAGGGACAGAAAACGCTAATGGGTGTTGTGTACAGACCACCAAACAGTAGTAGAAAGGTTGGGGACAGCATCAAACAAGAAATTAGGGATTCATGCAATAAAGGTACAGCAGTTATCATGGGTGACTTTAATCTACATATTGATTGGGCGAACCAAACTGGTAGCAATGCGGTGGAGGAGGATTTCCTGGAGTATATTAGGGATGGTTTTCTAGACCAATATGTCGAGGAACCAACTAGGGAGCTGGCCATCCTAGACTGGGCGATGTGTAATGAGAAAGGACTAATTAGCAATCTTGTTGTGTGAGACCCCTTGGGGAAGGGTGACCATAACATGGTAGAAATTCTTTATTAGGATGGAGAGTGACACAGTTAATTCGGAAACTAGGGTCCTGAACTTAAGGAAAGATAACTTTGATGGTTTGAGGCGTGAATTGGCTAGAATAGACTGGCAAATGATACTTAAAGGGTTGACAGTGGATAGGCAATGGCAAACATTTAAAGATCACATGGATGAACTTCATCAATTGTACATCCCTGTCTGGAGTAAAAATAAAATGGAGAAGGTGGCTCAACCGTGGCTAACAAGGGAAATTAAGGATCATGTTAAATCCAAGGAACAGGCATATAAATTGGCCAGCAATCCTGAGGACTGGGAGAAATTCAGAATTCAGCAGAGGAGGACAAGGGTTTAATAAGGATTATCAATTATTAAGGATGAAATAGCAGTTTATTTGGAAAGCAGTGACAGGATCGGTCCAAGTCAGCATGGGTTTATGAAGGAGAAATCATGCTTGACGACTCTTCTGGAATTTTTTGAGGATGTAACTAGTAGAGTGGACAAGGGAGAACCGGTGGATGTGGTGTATTTGAACTTTCAAAAGGCTTTTGACAAGGCCCCACACAAGAGACTGGTGTGCAAAATTAAAGCACATGGTATTGGGGGTAATGTACTGACATCTATAGAGGACTGGTTAGCAGACAGGAAGCAGAGAGTCGGGATAAACGGGTCCTTTTCAGAATGGCAGGCAGTGACTAGTGGAGTGCCGCAGAGCTCAGTGCTGGGATCCCAGCTCTTTACAATATACATCAATGATTTGGATGAAGGAATTGAGTGTAATATCTCCAGGTTTGCAGTTGACACTAAACTGGGTGGTGGTGTGAGCTGTGAGGAGGACGCTAAGAGGCTGCAGGGTGACTTAGACAGGTTAGGTGAGTGGGCAAATGTATGGCAGATACAGTATAATGTGGATAAATGTGAGGTTATCCACTTTGGGAGCAAAAACGCGAAGACAGAATAGTATCTGAATGGTGGCAGATTCGGAAAAGGGAAGGTGCAACGAGACCTGGGTGTCATGATTCATCAGTCATTGAAAGTTGGAATGCAGGTACAGCAGGCGGTAAAGAAGGCAAATGGTATGTTGGCATGCATAGCTAGGGGATTTGAGTATAGGAGCAGGGAGGTCTTATTGCAGTTGTACAGGGCCTTGGTGAGGCCTCACCTGGAATATTGTGTTCCATTTTGGTCTCCTAATCTGAGGAAGGACGTTCTTGCTATTGAGGGAGTGCAGTGAAGATTCACCAGACTGATTCCAGGGATGGCTGGACTGACATATGAGGAGAGACTGGATCAACTGGGCATTTATACATTGGAGTTTAGAAAGATGAGAGGGGATCTCATAGAAACATACAAGATTCTGATGGGACAGGGCAGGTTAGATGCGGGAAGAATGTTCCCGATGTTGGGGAAATCCCGAACCAGGGGACACAGTCTTAGGATAAGGGGCAGGCCATTTAGGACTGAGATGAGGAGAAACTTCTTCACTCAGAGAGTTGTTAACCTGTGGAATTCCCTGCCGCAGAGAGTTGTTGATGCCAGTTCATTGGATATATTCAAGAGGGAGTTAGATATGGCCTTTACGGCTAAAGGGATCAAGGGGTATGGAGAGAAAGCAGGAAAGGGGTACTGAGGGAATGATCAGCCATGATCTTATCGAATGGTGGTGCAGGCTCGAAGGGCCGAATGGCCTACTCCTGCACCTATTTTCTATGTTTCTATGGGCCCAAGTTTCGAGCCGCGCCTAAAACGGCGCAGTCCCGACCTGAACGCCCGTTTTTCGCGCCACAACGTGCGCCTAAAAAAACCTATCATATTCTCCACCTCCCTGCAGGTTCTCTGGCCCTCGGCGCAGTGCAGCAGGAGCTGTAGGGGGCGGAACCAGGTCCCTGCACTGAAAACAGTGCCGGGACCTCTGCACATGCGCGTTACAGTGGGCAAGCAATTGCAGTAGCTCCAGGCGCCCGAAACTGTGTGGGAGGGGTCCGAAGCACGCAGACCCTAGCCCTGGCCGAATGGCCTCACTGGGGCTGCGTGAATAAGGCTCCTCCCACGGCCAGCTCCTGCTTCCTCCCGACCCGACTCGACTCCCGCTTCCCGCCCTCTGCCCCCGGACCCGACCCGACACCCGCTCCCGCCCCCGGAACGGACCCGACACCCGCTCCCCCCCCCCACCCCCGGACCGGACCCGACACCCACTCCCCCCGCCCCCCCCGCCCCTGGACCGGACCCGACACCTGCTCCCCTCCCGCCTCCGGACTGGATCCGACCTGACCTCCCTCCCCCTGACCTGACCTCCCTCTCCCTCCCTCCCTCCCTCCGACCCGAACCGAACCGACCTCCCTCCCACCACCGCCCTGACCCGACCCAGCCTATAAATCTGGTGCTGGGGACGGGCCCTGCCCGAAGTCTCGGGCCCGGCCCGTTCAGCCTCCCTCCCCCTTCTCCTTCCCCACTACACCCCTCAATCTCCTTCCCCCCCCATCTCGTTCCCCCCCAATATCCTTCTCCCCCCAATCTCCTTCCCCCCAATCTCCTTCCCCCCCAAATCTCCTTCCCCCATCTCCTTTCTCCCCCTTCTCCCCTTTATCCCCTTCTCCCCCCTCCCCCTCCCCCTCCCCCTTCTCCCCCATCCCTCCCCCTTCTCCCCCATTCCTCCCCCTTCCCTCCCTCTGCTCCCCCCCTCTCTCCCTCTACCCCCCTCCTCCCCCTCCCCTCGCTGTCAGAAACACAGACACTGACAGACAGAGAATGAGAGACACACAGACAGACAGAGAGATAGAGACACTGACAGAGACACACTGAGGAGGGCATCCCAGCACGCTGTTGGAGGGCTACCAGTGCTGCAGTCGGTAAGTAGAAAATGTTTTATTTATTGATTTAAAAAAAAAATTATTTCTTATTAATTTTTTTTGATTGATTTATTGGTTGATTTATTGATGTATTTATCATTTATTATTGATGATGGCTCTTTATTTGTAAAACTGAAGTGTTTAATGTTTGTAAACTTCCCTTTAAACAACCCCCCCCACCATTCCCTGCGTCTGATTTGTAACCTACGCCTGATTTTCGAAAGTGTAGATAAGGTTTTTTCGAGCATACAAAAATCTTCACTTACTCCATTCTAAGTTAGTTTGGAGTAAGTTTTCACTCACGAAACTTTGAAATCAGGCGTAAGTGGCCGGACACGCCCCCTTTTGAAAAAAAAATTCTGTTCCAAAGTGAAACTGTTCTAACTGACTAGAACTGGAGCAAACCAAATGACGAGAATTCCGATTTCTAAGCTACTCCGTTCTACACCAGTTGCTCCTAAAAATCAGGAGCAAATCATGTGGAAACTTGGGGCCTGAGTTTCTATGTCTTACGGGTGTTCAGCGTAAAGCCCATGCTTTCATATGCCTCAGTGAATACATTGACTATATCCTGGAGTTCAGCCTCTGAATGTGCACAGATGCAGGCATCGTCTGCATACTGCAGCTCAACAACAGAGGTTGGGGTGATCTTGGACCTGGCCTGCAGGTGGTGTAGGTTAAACATCTTCCCACTGGTTCTGTCGTTTAGTTCCACTCCAGCGGACAGCTTGTCGATTGTGAGGTGGAGCATGGTGGCGAGGAAGATTGAGAAGCGTGTTGGAGCGATAGTGCAGCCCTGTTTGACCCCGGTCCGGATGTGGATTGGGTCTGTAATGGATCCGTTGGTAAGGATCACGGCCTGCATGTCATTGTGAAGCAGGTGAAGGATGTTGACAAACTTTTGGGGCATCCGAAACGGAGGAGGACGCTCCATAGACCCTCCCAGTTGACAGTGTCAAAGGCCTTTGTAAGATTGAAAAAGGCCATCAGGATCACAGGTCACACAAAGATACCCAAAGGGTCTGAGGAATTATCAGGCATTTTATTAAGGGAGGGATAGTTCAAATGTAGTCAAGCACAACACACAATCAGTATGGACATAGTAGACATACGACCGTGACAAGTAGTTGTTATTATTCCTGATCAGACAGACGGTTGGTGGCACGAACAGTTCTTATCTTCACTGCCTGCCCTAAAACGCCTTCTGGGTCTTTCTTTTAGTCACTTTTTAGGGGTGGGCCTGGTGTAGGATATTGGCAGGGCCATTTAACCTATGATATGTTGGGTTCTTTGAGCTAGATTTGCCATTATTGTGCAGATCACCCAAAAATGGGCGCTATTTCCAGCGTTGGCGTTTATTATGTGTTTTGAGATCGCCGGATTATCGCCCATTTTCAAAACCCTTAGTTTCCACTTTATAAAATGTTCATTAGCGGTAGCGATGTGAAATGGGCATTAGCAGCATTTTTTTTCTTCTGTTGTAAAATGTCAGCGTCCATAGCAACGCCATGGTAATAGTCTTTTCCCACGTTTCAGGAGGTCAGGACTCATCAATACATGCGCAGAAGAGGAGAGAGAGAGAGGAGAGAGGAAGAGAAAGTGTGTGTGGGTTTCTTGTCTGGTTCGTTGTGGTTTGTTTGGCTGTTGTGGGAATGTGGAATGATTTTTGTGAGGAGTAACAATAAAATATAGCAGTATTTAGTTTGGTGAGACAGAAATATCGGAAAAAATAAAAATAATAACATGGAAGGCATGGAGGAGGCGAGAGAGCACGATGTGGAGGGGGAGACGGCTGGTGAGGGCAGTGAGGTTGGAGAGGACTTGGAGTTGGGAGGACGAAAACGAGTGAGGAGATTCTCCGACGAGGCTAATGCTGCCCTCCTGCAGGAGGTGGAGTCACGTTAGGATCAATTCACCCAGGTTGGGCGTGGGAAGCCTACCCCGAAGACTTATCAGAAGATTTGGGCCAAGATCACTGAGGTGGTCTCGTCGGCGCCGCACGAGGTGCATGAGGGCAACCAGTCCCGCAAGCGCTGGAATGATCTTGTCGGCTCCGGCAGAGTAATTATTACATTTATTTACATTTATTTATATATTTATATAATTGGAATTGTAAGTGCAATGATTAAATAAATTCAGATCTGATGTATTGCAGTTAGACCGGTAATATTTTACTCAAATCCTACATTTAAGGTGTATGTCTTTAGGTTAATAATGATAATAAGAATGATAATTAATTCATCTGTTGGTTATGTGTTGTATCAATATCAGTGACAGTACATAGCAATGATCTTATGCAATGATCATATGCCATGTCGTGCTGTTGTTACCTTTTGCAGAAGAAGCTTTCGAAGAATAGGGCCGAGCAGCGGCGCACGGGTGACGGCCCACCAGTGATGTGTGATCTGTCTGACCTTGAGGAACGAGCACTGACACTAGTGGGGATCCACATCTGGTCGGCCACGTGTGCAGCAGCAGAACCAGATGTTACACCACGTGAGTAAAGTATACACCATTGCATGATGTAAAATCAATAGATGCCGCACCCACTCATATCCGAACAATATATGATAGATGATTGATGAAAGTATTATGTAATTAATGATGGGCTCATGAAAATCATTGTAATGCAGAATTTGGTTATGTTCATTAAATGTGATGTCTGTAATTATTTTGATCGTGGTAGTGCTGTTCTCGTGCATATGCTGTGTGTAGCATTTGAATCACCTTTGCACCTCCTTCTCCTCTAATAACCTCATTTATGTTTTGTAGCTCAGCCAAGAGCGCAGTCACTGGCAACACCACCGAGGCGAGGTGCAGATGTGGCAGCGACGGCGGCGGGGGATCGTCAGGCTGGTGGTGAGGAGCCCCGAATATCGCTTGTTGAGCTGCAGGGTGCCCTCTCCACTGACGACAGTGAGGAGTTGGAGGAGCCTGCAGCAACAAACTCCATGTCAAGAATACCAATGACATTTAGTGCTCCTGCAGCCATGTCCTCCTCCACCATGGAGGTAGTGGGCCCAAGCACTTTGCCGCAGGGCACCCCAAGTGTCTCTTTTCATTGTGGTGTGCTCCATGCTGCACAACTTGGCTATCAGGAGGGGACAAGAATTGCCAGAAGGGACTGCCGGTCCATCTCAGGAGCGAGAGGAAGAGGCGGATAGGAGGTGGATGACCTCAGGGCAGACAATCAGGCTGACGATGAAACCATGCCCCCACCCACCTGTAGACCACAGGAAAGGGCCTGTGGTGGCTACATAGCTGCAAGACTCTTACGTCAGCAGCTCATAAATGAGCGCTTTGCTTGAAATAACGTTGGTGGTATTTACAAAGCTGCAAGACTGCTGTGTCTGCAGCTCATACATAAATGGTGTGCATTACCTTTGTGACAGTTAAAGTTAAAATTGATTCAAGTTACGTTTAATTATCCCCTTTCTTGTTAAGGAATCACCAGTGTTTATGGTACAGCTATCTGAGAAAATGTGCAACAAAGTTAAGTTAAATAAAAAAAACTTAATGATAATATTTGTATAAGTTCATAATTATAACTCTAAAAAACACCCCACCCCACCATCACTCAACAATAAATTTATAACATTTCTATAAGTTATTACCTTTTTAACATTTCCAATAAGACTACTAACACAAATAACACAAATGCAAAAAATCAACAAAAGCCCTCCCCCCTTCCCCCAAACCTCCCAACATTTATTCACTCGCAACAAAAGCAACATCAATACTGTCACAACTCCAACTCCTGCACTTTCCTTTTCCCCCCCGAGGAGGGAACATCCTCCGAGCCAGAATCAAGAGCTTCCTCCTGGCTCGCATGTGCCATTGGCAATGAGGTTGCGGCACCTTGGGGTTCAGTGCCGCATTCCGGGAACACTGGTAGCCCTCTGGCATCAGCGCTCCTGGCTATCACCTCCACGGCCACTACCATCCGCAACATGTACTCGGTCATGGTCGCAGATATTGTGGCCAGCTGTTGTGATATGCCCCTCATTGTCTGGAGGATCTGTTGACTTATGTCAATGCTCCGAAAAACCTCTGCATCCCGAAAAGGTGCCTGCATGTCGATGTGCGTACAGTTTATTGCTCCCTACACCTTGGGGAAGTTTGCTATTCTGGAGAATCCTAGAGCCCTCTCAGTCTGTGCCTCCCTGGTCACGGGGAAGCTGATAAAGTCCATCCTGCATGTGTAAAGGGCTTCTGTCACCTGTCGAATGCAGCAATGTGTGGCATGCTGAGATATAGCGCAAATGTCGCCATGTCCCTACTGAGATCTGCCGATCATGGAGCAGTCTTGCTGCATCGAACCAACCGCCGCACAGTCGGCGCCAGCATGGTGGTATTGGAACTCGCTTCCTGAGCAGTCCAGGCATCCACAGCGCTGCTTAAGCTTTCCAGTAATCTTCTCGATGATATTGCGTGTGGCTTTGTGTCTCTCGTTGTATCACTTCTCAGCTTCAGTCTGGGTGTCACGCAGGGTGGTCATCAGCCTAGTAGCGAGGCCATATCCTTTGTCACCAAGCATCCAGCATTGACCTTGTGGCTGACTGGTAAACATGTCAGATACAGCACTCTCACGCAGGATGTGAGTATCATGGCTGCTTCCCAGAAGTTTTGTATTTACTGCCATTATAATTTGCTTGTGGTTGACAACGAGTTGCACATTTAGCGAGTGGAATCCCTTTCAGTTCTGAAAAACCTCTGCATCCTGAAAAGGTGCCTGCATGTCGATGTGCGTATAGTTTATTGCTCCCTACACCTTGGGGAAGTTTGCTATTCTGGAGACCTCTCAGTCTGTGCCTCCCTGGTCATGGGGAAGCTGATAAAGTCCATCCTGCATGTGTAAAGGGCTTCTGTCACCTGTCGAATGCAGCAATGTGTGGCATGCTGAGATATAGCGCAAATGTCGCCAGCTGAGGCCTGAAGCATAGAAGGAAAGTGCCGCAGTTACCTTGACCTCAATGGACAGTGCGGTCCTAATGGTGCTGGTAGGCTGCAGATCTCCCCTAATGAGCTGGCATATCTCACTGATAACCTCTTTTCAGAAGCGCAGTCTCCGAAGGCACGTGTTCTCAGACAAGTTCAGGTAAGACCACTTCTCCCTGTAAGAGCATGGGGGAAAAGTTATTGTCCTCCTTAGCAGTCTGCCACCTCTTTGATTGGGCACATAATTCTCTTGAATATACCTGCTGCCATCTCTAGTCTGCAGCATGTGCATAGTCCTCAAGATAGGCAGATAAATTACAGGCCCCATTACAATAACAATCAGTATTATACCTATTGTTCACAAACAAAAAATTTACCCACTAAAACACCTAAAATAAATTCAAACCGTCCACAGAATGATAAGATGTTTGTTCAGATGTTCAAATCACCTTAAAAGAACTCCAGAGCACATTAAAACTCCCCAGAAGTTGAAGCAGCCTTTTATATGAAATGTCCTCCGATTTATAAAATGGCATCCACACCGGTGGGTTCAGGTCAGGTGAGGGCAACTTTTTCACAGCATTTTTTTCGGCGGGCAATATTTTTGGCAATATGTCGGCGAGATGCCGAAAGTAACGCTCGGCGATATTATGAGCATTAGTTTCGGCTATTCTGACTTTTACGTCAAAAAAAATGGGCGGGCGGTATTATTAATTCTTGGCGTTAACTAAATGTCAAAAGTACCACTGGGTGATAAGTGAGCAATAAATGGGCGTTGGTTTCCATTTTTTTGTGAAATGGGCGATATCTGGCCAGTATACCTCATCTCAGTGTTAAAATGGAAGGTAAGTGGGCGGTAGCGATGCAAAACTAATGGAAAATCTAGCCCCATGTCTCAACTCTTGGGTGAAACCCTCCTCTTCACATCCTCCCAAGGTTGGAGTCAGACATGACATTCTTGGCCTTCAGATATTTGGAGCTGCCTGATATCAGTTATTTATGTTCACGCTGTACAAGTCGCTTTAGCTATTGTACCATGGAATTAATTATTTAATTCTAACATCAGTCTGCAGAGACTTTTTAGTCTCAAGTTATTTCTTTCAATCCATGATTTCTTACATTCTCTTCTTTGAGAAGAAAATATCCTGATTGACTTCTCACAACCAGCGTTTGACTGCTCTAGCTGTTGCCAAGTTATTTTCTTGTTGCTTTCTTCACTTGGGTGTTACTTAGTAGGGAGATTCTGAAATGAAGATTTCCCCTTTCTTTCAGTCCAACCCTTTGACAGGGAGGAGCAACCTCCGACCTCTTACTCAAGTTCAATTCATTGCTCCGGTGTTCGAATTCTGCCCCATCTGGGGTATCCTCTGTTTCTTCTATCTTTATTGATCTTACCCCTCCTGGAGTCTCCTCTATGTTGCTTCATATCTTTTCTGTCGGTGTGCACAATTAATTTTGTTTCGAGTGCTGGTTAGCCATAGACATATTAAATACACTATCATCACAAGTTGGAGAATTACCAGAGAGTGTGAAATAATATGAACGTAAGGGTGTGTTGATATATTAAGCCCAATGGGACAGGTCCTGTTAGACCCGTAAAGCATGGTAGTTGCAGTAGTAGTGTCACAGTAGGCACCACCAATACCACCTCATATAGGATTTGTACAGCTTTTCCCATGTTCAGTTACCTACAAAACACAATTATTACAGTTGTTATGTAAGCATGCTTGTATTGTTATATGATGTCTGTAACACTGAATGTACCTTACACTGTACACACCTTACCTGTACACCTGAGGGTGCTGCTGCTGGAGACCTAAGGGTTACCTGCACACTGCAGGTAACCCAGTATAAAAGGGAGTGCACAGCTTGGTGTTCTCACTCGAGGAGCTGCAAATAAAGGACTACGTCTACACAGTTTAAGTACCATACCCTGCCTCGTGGAGTCATTATCAAAGAAGCCGACATACACAATAACTGGCGACGAGGTCATGAACTACATGCTCAACATGTCGAATCTCAGCAACTTTCAGCAATTTACCGATGGGGAAGATTGGGACACTTTTGTGGAAAGATTGGAACATTTCTTCACAGCCAACGACCTGGATGGGGACACAGTGGCTACACGCCCGAACAAGCGCAGGGCCATCCTGCTTAGCAGTTGTGAGCCCACCATCCATTGTCTCATCAAGGACTTGCTAGGCCCAGAGAAGACAACCACCAAGAGCTATGAGGAACTTGTAACACCAATACAGGAGCAACTAAAACCGAAAGAAAGCATCCTCACAGCCAGGTACCGATTCTACACTCACCGGCGACCCAAAGGCCAAGAAATTACTAAGTATGCTGCACATTTAAGAAGTCTAGCTGCACCATGTGATTTTGGAGACCACCTTAATGAAGCACTAAGGGACATATTTGTCATGGGAATCAGCCACGAGGGCCTCCTCCACAAATTGCTCTCTGCGGACATCACAGTCACCCTGCAGAGAGCAATTCAAGTGAGCCAGGCCTACATGGTTTCGGCCGACGACTCCAGATGAATACTGACCAGGACTCTAAATCGGTGAGCGCAGTGCATCGCATGGCTACTTCTAAAGGCAGAAATGCTGCCCCAAGTCCTGCAACCTAAGTCCGCCACATGGGGCAAACTGGATGGCCCCTTGCTGGCACTGTGGAGAAAACCACAGGGCCCACCAGTGCCGCTACAAAGACTATACATGCAAAGGCAGCAAAGAAAAAGGGCACTTTCAGAGAATGTGCAGAAAAATCTTTACTCACCGCGTCACCGAAGAGTTGGCTGATCACCGGGGCTCCGACAATGATGAAGATGAAGCTGCTCAACCCCTGAAAGAAGAGTATGGAATTTATACCTGCTCCACCAAAAATTCTCCGTGGACGATGGAAGTAGACATCGACGGGGTCCCAGTTTCCATGGAGATCGACACAGGGGCGAGCCAGTCTGTGATGAGCCAAACAACCTTTGAAAAAATTTGGATGAATCCCACCACTCAACCAAAACTGTCTCCTGTCCAAGTGAAACTGCTCACCTACACCAAAGGTAAAATCCAAATCATTGGCAGCGTGGACGTCCAGGTCTTCCAGGACGGCGTGTTGAACAGACTCCCCTTGCGGATCGTTGTCGGCGATGGTCCCACGCTGCTGGGAAGGAATTGGATAAACCCGGTCCAAATCAGTCGAAGTGGCGATGGTCTCTGGGCTCCAGCAATCGACATTGTACATGGATCCATCCAGAGATCCCACTGTCTAGCTCGACTGCGCGGCAAAATCTCCAGGACCGAAAACCCAAACTTCTTCCGGGCCGGAGCAGAACTCCAAGAGGCAAAAATCATCAAGAAAGGTGGACTCCCAACATCCATGGCTGAACCTGAGGAAGAAAAGACCACCACAGCCTACCTGGAGGAGAGCCAGAAGATGGTGTCTGCACCACAAGGAGAAGAACCTACAATCAAATTGGCCGCGACCAGATCACGAGGGGCAGCATTGGAGGAGCAACATGTGACACCGAGCAGCCAATTGGATTGGAAGGCTCCCTTAAAGGAGACCGGTAACCAAAAAAATTTAAAGGGACAGTTTCAACTTAAAGATGACAGGGACTTTAAAGCGAAAAATGCAGTAAAAGGATACAAGTATGATAACGTAACCATGAATTGTGATGCTGGTGTAACTAATGTGAAAAATGAAATGAATGCTTGTGTAAGTAAGGTTAAGAACAAGCTTGTTATATGTGATGATTATAACAGAGAGTTTGAAATTCCTAATGTAACCATGTCTGTTGAGATCATGATACCAAAAAGTGATGCAAATGCTGTTATTAATAATGTAAAAACAATCAATAATATAGTCTCGACTCTGTATGCAGAGCCATGGTGTCATGTATACAGGTAGAACACTGTTAAAGGACACTAGGTTCGAAAGGGACCATGCAAATGCGAGAGGAATTCCCCCGTGGGAGACCCCCAGATCCAGCTGGCTACCAGAACATGTAGCCTGGACCGTTGAAACTAGTGTGATGCCCCAGGAAGGATGCACACACACCCAGTGGGAGCAGACCCACTACAGGGACAGTGGTCAATGGGCAGCATAGCCACCACCACTGGCAACCTGCCCCAGACCAGCCCTATGCCTCCTGGCCACGAGGGCCAACACCACGAGCGAGAGGCTAATACCCTCCAGCTTTCCTGGCAAACTCTGGGATGACCAGACTCTCATCCTAATTGGAGGACAAGGAGCACACACAGTCCTATGGCCCTGCCCATCACCACACAACTACCCACATCACAAAGTATGCACCCTACCCACTGCTGCAATGGCTGCCCCACTGAGTGATCGCACAACAGTGGCACCCACATGTTCTGTGTGTGAGGTGGGGGGGAATGTATGAGGCCAGCCTCAAGTACAGGGCTCACACCTGGCACCCACACAACCTCCCATAGCCCACGACTGATCACCTCCCCAGGTCATTACAATAAGGGCTTGAAAAATGCTTATGGTGGAGTGTTGTTATGTATGCATGCTTGTATTGTTATATGATGTCTGTAACACTGAATGTACCTTACACTGTACACACCTTACCTGTACATCAGAGGGTGCTACTGCTGGAGACCTAAAGGTTACCTGCAGGTAACCCAGTATAAAGGGAGCTCACAGCTTGGTGTCCTCACTCGAGGAGCTGCAAATAAAGGACTACAGGCAACACAGTTTAAGTACCATACCCTGCCTTGTGGAGTCATTACCAAAGGTGCTTACATATACAATAACAGTCACAGTTAAATTCAGTCTCACAATCATTTCAACTGGTGTTAGAATTAAATGATTCATTCCATGGTACAATAGCTAAAGCGACTTGAACAGCGTGAACATAAATAACTTATAACAGGCAGCTCCAAAGATCTGTAGGCAAAGAATGGCAAGTCTGACTCCAACCTTGGGAGGATGTTTAACATCTAATCAATAAGTCATGAACTTAAAAGATTCTCCAGATCTCACTTTTACTCGTATCCATCTTGTGGATAATTCCTGCTAAATTTATTTCTCCCTAGCTTTCAATTGTCCCAATCCAAACTCCATGTAACTCGCCACTTCAATTTCAATTTCAATCCCTCTAACAGGGGTACCAGTGTGTTTAACTCTATCCTGATTGTTTCATTAATTAGATAGTTTCTCGATAGAGTATGTGTCAATGCTTGAAAACCTATCTCACTCTCCTGAGCCACATTAGCCATTTCATGTCTTGCCTTTGTCAAGTAACTGAGCATGTCTGAGACCCGTTCTTCAGTGCAAATTCATTTGCACATCTCATGCCACAAGTGCTATCCAATGCAAGCCATTTGCGGGCTTTCAGCTGATCTTATCAAAAGATTGTAGTCATCTGCAGATCTTTGCTTATCTCCCACTGTATGGTCCAGATATCTTGGGTAGTGGCCAGGCTGTCAGATTCAGTTTTCTTAAAAAGTACAGAGGCAATGACACAAATGTCACCAAGAGATAGCTATTGGTTTACTATTCTTAACTACACTTTCCTGACTTTCACTAGTAAGTTAGGAAAATTCAATTCTCCGGTTTCAATCTAATACCCTCATTCACTTCCGCTTTCCATTTTACACATCCCATTAATTACCATTCATATCTCATTCATGATACCTGGAGGAGTTTTATTGTCTAGTACAATATTAAAGATCTAAAACATAGATCAAATGTTCCCACTTGGTCCAAGTCATTAACCCTTAAAAAAAAAATTCTTTATAACCTGTTACATTTTACTTTCCTTCTGGCACGTGGGAAAACATTCACTTAAAAATTAAGAAACTTAAATTAATAATGTATAATATCTTAAAAATGTCATTCAGCAATGCTAAAGTTGTTTGGTGAACCAGAAAAACAGCTGTCAGTGGAAAGGGTTAACTCCTTTGCAGGTTTGTAAGAAGAAGGGGCAAATATTGTCAGATATTTTACGTAATGGCCTTCTTCCGTGCTGTAACCATTCTATGGGCTCAATTTTCCCGCATATTGCCAGAGTTACGCTCGTTTTTCTAGTCTAGAAATGCACCAGAAATATTTTGCCAAAGTTTCCCCAATGTATAATTCGCATTTTGCACCGCGCAGCGTGTTCAGTCACCTCGGGGATGGAACCTGCGCCAAAAAATGAAGTTGCACCTTCTGCGCATGTGCGGGAAAAAAAAAGTTACGTTTTTGACATTATTCCAATGGACACACATGCTCAGTACAGCTCAGATTTGGCAATCGGCCATTTTTAAAGAGCCAGTTATGTGTGTGAGAAGGAGTGCTGTGTGAGCATTTGGAAAATCGCATCTGGAGCAATACAAGATGCATCGCGGTGCAAGGACCAATAATTTCTTACAGGATGAAGTGGAGGCACTAGTTACGGTGATTGAGGCTAGATGGCAGACGCTGGACACCAGCAGAGGTCACATAAAAGTTCCACCCAAAGAAATGAAGAAACACTGGAACCAAGTTGCAGAAGATTACTGTGCAATGGTGACTACCCCGAGATCTGGAGGCCAGTGTAAAAAGAAGTGGCAGGACCTTGGTCAAGTAGTTGGTGTAAGTAATATTTCCATTTATTCAATGGAATTGCAATTGTAAATGTGACCAGCTGTATATGTCCCACCCAGCAGAAAGACACCCTCTCTAAAAAGTCGCATTTTCATCTTTGCAGAGGAAGGTGGCACATAACAAAAGGGAAAGAACTCGAACAGGAGGATGCCCGGCAAATCTGCACCCACTGACACCCCTGGAAGAGAGGGACGCTGCTTTGATGGGTCCTGCCTGGAAAAAAAAATCAGTACTCCACAAGCTGGGCCCACACTCAAGGGAGAGGGTAAGTCCTGAAAATTCATCATGGTCCTTCAAATCAGCCTGCTGCCTGGCCTGCTGTGTGTGAGCCTACTCATGCCACCCAACCTGCCCCCTCCTCTGTTGCTAACCATTTGACTGTTCTGTTATCTTTTGCAGAACATGAGGCCAACTCTGACAATGCAGAAGAAGATTCAGATGAGCCTGAAGAGGTGAACATCTTCCAATCCAACCCTCCAGACAAAGAACATGGGGGTGAGGGAGAGGGGAAGGGGATGGAGCTGGATGAAGCTCCCACTGTTCTACTGACTTTGGAGGAGGTGCTACTCATGGAGGTGACAGCCCCTTCCATGACTAGCGGTTTGAGTGTTTGTGGGACATTCCATGGTTTCACATCTTCTGAGGTTGCGGGTCCCAGTGGTGTGATGCAGCCAGGCACACCCAGGGCCCCATCTTCCGAGTTTGCGGGTCACAGTGTTGGGGTGCGAGACACATCCGTGGGGAGGAGGGGAAGGAGAGCTCAACTGTGCTCTCCTGAGGTGCAGGATCTAACAGATGTGGTTCAGATGATGCTATTGAGTGCAGAGAGCATTGACCTTATCCGATCACTCCTGGACGCCATCAGTGGGGTGAGTGATGAGGTAGCGGGACTGTCGGGAGAAGTAACAGCACTGACACGAGAAATGGGAACGATATCCGGGACCATCAGTGAGAGAATAGTGGTCATGAGGGAGGGAATGTCAGTGATAGTGCAAACCACGTCACTGACCATGAGGGAGGGAATGCTGTAGGTCATTGAGACACTGTCAGAGCGCATGAGGGACGGCATGTTGGAGTTAGCTGCTGCAATAAGGGAACATGTCCAGACACCGCACCTATTGACAGAATCAACTGCAACTCCCACTCCAATCTCCACACCAGCTCTGAAGAGCCCCAAGCCAGGCTCTCCAACTTGCGCCGACGCAAGCCCTCCCCCCACCTCCCCCCCTCAAAGGGTGCGCAGTACCCAAGATGTTAGAAAGAATAAGCTTGGTACCTGTCATGTATCCTATATGGCTACCGTTGGTACATAAGGTGTGCCACCAGAGGGCACAGCAGTGGGAGATTTATAGGTTACCTGTACAGGTGTGCCTGGCCTAGTATAAAAGACAGGCCACCAGATGTGATCCTCACTCTGGAGTTAGCAAATAAAGGATTAAGGTCACTACAGTTCAAGTACAACACATTGCCTCGTGGAGAGCATGTAAGGACACAACAATTGGCGATGAGATTACGAACTTTCACGCGAAAATGGCTACCCTTCGTACGTTGCAACAGTTCGCCAATGGTGATGATTAGGACGTCTTTGTGGAGAGGCTCGACCATTTATTCACAGCAAACGACCTGGCAGGAGATGACCCGGCCACACTGGCTGATTAAACGCAGAGCTATCCTGCCATCCAATTGTGGGCCCACCGTCTATGGCCTCATCAGGGACTTGCTGGCACCAGCGAAGACAACAACCAAGACGTACAAGGAGCTTGTAACCCTGATCCATGAGCAACTCAAGCACAAGGAGAGCATCCTCACAGCCAGACACCGGTTCTACATCCACTGACGGCCCGAAGGCCAGGAAATCACGAAATACGCCGCAGACCTCAGGAGGCTGGCGGCACCGTGCGAGTTCGGCAACCACCTCAACGAAGTGCTGCGGGACATTTTTGTCCTTGGAATCGGCGGATACCACAGTCACACTGCAGAAGGCTATCTCTGTGAGCAAGGCATTGATGACCTCGACTTGCTGCTCGAGGCAGATGACTCATCCTCAGGACTCAAACCCGGCAGGTACTATACACAGGGTGGCGCCGTTTAGAGGCTGGGTTATAGAGCACGAACCTCTCAGGGAAGAGAGCAGAGGCCCCCGAGTCCCTTAACACAGAGTCCGCCGAGGGGGGCTAATTGAGTAGCTCCATGCTGTCGTTGTGGAGGGAATCACAGGGCTCACCAATGCCACTTTAAAGACTATGTGTGCAAAGACTGCAGCACAAAGGGCCGCCTCCAGCGAATTGGTAAGAGAAATATGACTCACTGTGTCGATGAAGAGTCTGCATGGCCATGAATCCAGCGCAGATTATGAAACGATAGGCATAGAGGCAGCTCAGCCCCACGATGAGGTATATAGCATGTTTACCTGCACCACCGAGTGTTCCCCGCTGAAGATGGAAGTCGAGATAGATGGCGTTCCAGTCTTCATGGAAGTGGACACGGAGATGAGCCAGTCAGTAATGAATCAAGTGGGCCTGTCTTCACTGGAGTTTAGAAGGATGAGAGGGGATCTCATGGAAACATATAAAATTCTGATGGGACTGGACAGGTTAGATGCGGGAAGTATGTTCCCGATGTTGGGGAAGTCCAGAACCAGGGGACATAGTCTTAGGATAAGGGGTTAGCCATTTAGGACTGAGATGAGGAGGAACTTCTTCACTCAGAGAGTTTTTAACCGATGGAATTCCCTGTCGCAGAGAGTTGTTGATGCCAGTTCATTGGATATATTCAAGACGGAGTTAGACATGGCTCTTGCGGCTAAAGGGGTCAAGTGGTATGGAGAAAAAGCAAGAACTGGGTACTGAAGGAATGATCAGCCATGATCTTATTGAATGGTGGTGCAGGCTCAAAGGGCCGAATGGCCTACTCCTGCACCTATTTTCTATGTTTCTAAGCCTTTGAGAGACTATGGGACAATCAAGCTGAATGACCCAAGTTGGTCCCGATTCAGGCAAAACGGCGCACCTACACCGATGTAATTAGCCCAGTCATTGGTCGTGCAAATATAAAGGTACTCCATGATGGCACGGTGCACAAGTTACCTCTGTGGATTGTTGCAGGTGATGGACCAATGCTGCTCGGCAGAAGGTGGATGGAGAAGATCCATTGGAAGTGGGAAGACTTCAACCCTCCAGCGATCGACATCCTCCGTGTTCGGAGACACAGCAAGCCCTCACTTGAGGGTGGACCCAGCACCAGAGAGCAGACCAGCACAGCACTTGAGGCACAGACCGCTCAGCATGACTGCGTGGAGATGATCCAGCTGAGACGACCCGAACACACCTGCCAGGCTTTAGTTACAGGACTCCGGAGGAAGAAAATCGGATCCAGAGGCGACTTCCTGGCTTCGGTGGCAGAGCCGGGGAGAAGAGGATCACCGCAGTCGACATCGTGGATGGAGGAAAGATGGCACCCAAACCACGAGGTGAGGCGCTGCAGAAAAAGATGGCCGCGGCCAGACCACGAGGTGCAGCGCTGATGGAGCAACACGTGGCACCAAACAGAGAAGAGGATTGGGGTAAAGCAAGCAAGGCTCTCTTAAAGGAGGCCTGCAACCCATTACAATTAAAGGGACAGTTCCACACACTCAAACAAGTAATAGCAACTGTAAGTTGGAAACAAAATGTGTAACTGACGATCAGAGTTGTGTATATGCAGTAAGCAAGGAAAAGTTGCGCGATCATGTAAAATGTGTAATTGATGATCTGAATTGGGTACCTGCAGCCAGCGAGGAAAAGTCGCACGATCACGATCGGAACTTCAGAGTATCAATCATAAGTAATGAAAAGTTGTGCGATGTAGGATTTCACTGCACGCAGCCAATGCAGCGGGCAGACACCCATCGGGAGCACACAGGTCCAGCGAGCTACCCAATGATGTAACCTGCGTCCCTGGGACCAGAGTTATGCACCATGGAGTGTGGCCACAAGCAGCCAACACACACGAGCTGCAGAGCAAGCGACCTCAGCAGGGCAACGGCACCGGTATCGATACCCTGCCCCTGATCGGCTCCACCTCTCAGGCACCCGATGGCACCAACCGCCATGAGCTTGAAAGAGCAGACTGTGCTAAGGCGCAGCCCCCAGACCCCATCGCCACCAAGACCATACCCATAAATGAAGGGTCACCCGCTACAAAGGGGACCGGGACCAGCCAGGATCCCAAACCAAACAACACCCAGGTCAGTGAGTCAGCAGTTCCCAGTACACTGCTAGACGACAGCTCCTCAGGGAGCAGCAGGGACCCAGGGCACAAAGAAAGGACAGGGAGGTCACGGGCATCTGTGAACCTGACCGCTGCTACGTACCATGGCAACAGCCCCAAGAGCAGGCAACTTGAGCCAACCGGGTTCCCACTGTCAGCACTGGGCACCGCGCCGCCACCAGACTGCAGGGACACCATCCAACAGTTCTGGAACTAGTTTGTCCTTATGCACCGGTCACCGCATCGATAATGTATCTCACCAGGCTAGCGTACTTGTCTCACAACGGAACCACAAATGAAATGCAACCTTATTTTTCTGAACTTGAATGTATATGAATGCAATGAACCTCTGTCATAATCTATATGTGGATATGTGGGGGGAGGGGAGAATGGAGTGGTCAGAGATACACACAAACAGCAACCATCAGCACTCTACGGCACCAACCACTCACCCAAAATTGAACCGACCTGCCAAGAGTCAACCAGATAGAGCCCAAATAGAGCTAAGCACAGAGCATAATCAATGCAGAGGCGATTTGCACTAAAGGCTGAGGGGAGAGTGATGTCATGCATCCTCCATGGCTACTGTTGGTACTATCTCAAGCTGTGCCACTAGAGGGCACAGCAGTGGGAGACTTGTAGGTTACCTGTACAGGTGTGCCTGGCCTAGTATAAAAGGCAGCCCATCAGATGTGATCCTCACTCTGGAGTGAGCAAATAAAGGACTAAGGTCACTACAGTTCAAGTACAACACATTGCCTCACAAAGTCATTATTAGAGCATCTGAGGACACAACAGTACCAAGCCCAGAAACACTGTGGGCAGGGGAGAGTCCAAGACCAAGCGCAGCGGGTGGTCTTAGAATAAGGGGGAGGAGAGATGGACGGGTGCAGCCTTTCTTTACTGTTGTTGTTGTTATTATTGTTGTTACTGTTGTAACTGTTCTCAACTTAAAAGTTTTTGTAAGTTATGTAAATTTACAAGTTTATAATTGATCTTAAAGTTTTTAAGTGATCTTAAAGAGTGATCTTAAAGTAAAGTTTGATACAAGAATAATTTTATTAAAGTTCAGTTAAGTACATTGTAAACTTTGGAATAAAATATATTTTACATTAAAACTGAATCATATTCCATTAACACAACACAACATTATGGAACAGCTCCAAACAGTAAACATGTCCATGTGGAATAGTTGTCGCTGAGCCCTCAGGCATCAATAAAGCATTCATGGATGAGCTGCTGGCGCAAGGCTTGAGCAATCGTTAAAGGGGCACGATGGGCCGCCCTCCTCCGCCGTCGTGCTCCAGCCTCAGGCACTTGCATCACTTCCTTATCTTCATTGTCCTCCTCCTCCTCCTCCTCCTGCTTGTCATCTGCATCGTCCACATCATTATCATCAGCCACTCTCACCGCAGGTGGGACTTCCATTACCAGGTGCTGCTGCCACATGATGGCTAAGTTATGCAGCATGCAGCATACAACAGTGAACTGACCGATAATATCAGGGGAGTACAGCAAGTAGCCTCCGGAATGGTCCAGGCATCAGAAACGCTGTTTCAATATGCCAATGGTCCTCTCAATGATGCCGCGCGTCACAATGTGCGACATGTTGTATTGACGGTCAGCTTTTGTCTGGGTTACGCGTAGGTGCGTCATGAGCCAGGCGGCGAGGCCGTACCCTTTGTCTCCCTGTAGCCAGCTGTGCCCTTCTGGCTGCTGCTGCTGAAACATGGCAGATATAACACTGTCACGTAGCATGAACGCATCATGGGTGCTGCCAGGGTATCTTGCATCAACTGACATGATATGATACATGTCGTCACACACGAGCTGTACATTAATGGAGTGGAAGTCTTTTCTGTTCCTGCAGATCTCGGAATCCTTCAAAGATGCTCGCAAGGCGATGTGGGTACAATCAATGCAGCCCTGTACCTTTGGGAAGTTAGCAATCCTGGAGAAGCCCACAGCCCTGTCATGGATTGCTTGGGCGGTCAAGGGGAAATTTATGAAGTCATTCTTACACGTGTACAGTGCAGCCATGACCTGATGAATGGAGATATGTGTTGCATGTTGAGAGATGGTACACATCCCCAGTTGCTGCTTGAAACGATCCAGAGGCATAGAATGAAAGTGCAGCTATAACCTTCACTTCAACTGACAAAGCAGTCCTCCTGGTGCTTCTAGGTTGCAGGTCTGCTTTTACTAACTCACAGATCTCAGTTACAACTTCTTTGCCGAAACGCAGCCTTCTGACACAGTCTGCATCACTCAGGTGGAGGTATGAACGCCTGTCTCGATATACCCCTACGGGCTCTGATGTTCCTGATGCGATTAAGTCGAGTCAATTATCTGAGACGTAGCACCATGATGCAGAAGGCTCGCACAAGGTATGGCACTGTCAGTATTGCTCCCATATTTAAATGTAACCTTTAAAAGAAGCTCAAAAAGGTGGGAAAGCAGGCAGCACAGGTTCACAGTTCTCTGTCTCCAGGTCTGTATGGGTGGACCACACCCAAATGTCTTATGACTTATCCTCTCTACCCCCCCTCCTTTACTAATTGGAGTCTTGTGACGTCTCTCTCTCCCTCCCCCTCCCCAGGCTCCAAGCCTTCCAATCGGCACCTCGCTCTCTCTCTCCCTCCCCTTCCCCCGTCACTGCAATCTTCAGTGCAGAAGGCAACTCGCTCCCTGGATCGAAGCCTTCTGATCGGCACCAGGTTGGCACCGCCCCACGTCAACACCATAAAGTATCCCGACAATGCCCAAGCCAATCCTTTTGACACCACATTAACAGAAACTTTATTTGAACATTGCATAAAACACCCAAGTGTCTACCCTTGTGTGTTGTTAGTTGGTATGATTGCACTAGGATGAGGGTGGGCATGAGGGGTGGCTAGTGAGATGGGGATGTGATAATGTAGATAAATAGAGAGGGATGGATGGAGGTGCAAGGTATGTTGGTGTGAGTAAGGATGATTAAGAGTTGGGTAGGGAAGGCAGAGTGATGGGGATGTGATGAGAGGCACAGCAGGATGAGGTTGAGTGTGGCTTTGTACTAACATTTAATGATCGAATGAGATCATTGAAACATTTGCAGCACTGCACCCAGGTCCTCCTGACCACATCCCTGCCTGTGGCCTCATCTGTAATCTACAACCAGGCTGTGTTGGTCTCTTGGGGAGGCCTTTTCTGCCTTTCGGAAGTGAAGAGGAACACCATGAGTGGCTCTGAGTCCCTCCATAAGCATATGGTTATGGTGGCCTGGAGGGCAGATCAAGTTCTGTGGGCATTCTGCGTCTCGGGGTTATACAGGGTCGCCAGGTTAGCAGTGAGGTGCTGGCTGTATTGGGCTCTCTTAACTGGGTCTTTGAGTGCCCCGATTTTTCTGCAACACTGCTTCTGCTGCCATCTCTGCTTTGGGGTTATATTGATGTTGCTGATGGAAGGGATTAGGCGATGGTCCGTCCAGCAGTCGTCAGCTTCTCTCATGGCGCGGGTGATGCACATATCCTTGTGATCCCTGGCTAGGACGATGACATAGTCGAGCAGGTGCCAATATTTGGAGAGAGTGTTGCCATGATGCCTTGTACTTATCCTTCTGGTGGAACAAGGTGTTAGTGATGGCACGGTCATGGTCTAGGCATTTTGACAGGAGCAGGGTACTACTGGAGTTGGTTTTCCCTATCCCCTCTTTGCTGATCGCGCCTCCCCAGAGGTCTGTGTCCTTACTGACCCTGGCGTTGAAGTCGCCGAGGAGGATCAGTTTGTCATCTGTCGGGATGCGGGACAGGGATTGTTCGAGGCTGGAGTAAAATCCCTCTTTGGCCTCATCTGTTGTGTCGAATGTTGGGGCGTACACACTGATAATTGTGGCACACTGGTTCCAGGATAGGGTGAGTCGGAGAGTCATGAGACGTTTGCTAATCCCGTAGGGGGAGTCTCTGAGGCGGTCGACCAGCTCGTTCTTGATGGTGAAACCGACTTCATGTAGACAGCATTCTTCCTCTGGTTTGCCTTTCCAGAAGGTGTAACCTCCACCTTGTTCCTTGAGCTGGCCTTCCCCTACCCACCGGGTCTCGCTTACGGCAGTGATGTCGACATCGAAGTGTCTAAGTTGGCGGGCAAGTACAGTGGTGTGGCGTTCCAGTCTGTCGCTGTTGGAGTTGCCCATGAGGGTCCTGATGTTCCAGGTTCCGAACTTCATTTTGAAGGATGGAAGATGCCTGTGCGTGAGTTCTTTGAACGTGGGGTGGCCATTGCACACCGGTTACCACACAGGTTTAGCAGAGCAAGGTCTTGGTCCAGTGACAAGGGGGTCCAAGACGACTGGAGACCAGACAATGGTGTATGAGCCTAGTTGCCTATAACGAGATGCGAGCCATAAGTTTGGCGCTGAGCAGCGCTCTTCGGTGAGGTGGTGAGAGAATTAAGGCCTGGCTAAGGGCAGGCATTGTGATGGTCATAGGTCCATTTTGTGGAAGGAGGTGGGGTCAAATAGGTGAGAGTGACCACAGCCATTGTGCACACCACGTGCTCGACAGAGACTCCGCCATTGAGTGGGGCCAGCAGCCAGGGAGGCCAGAACGGTGGGTTAATAGAATAAACATATGACCAAAAGGGGGATTGAAGGGGGAATTAAAGAGTTAAACGTGCTTTATGCTAGCAAGACAAAAACACAAATTTACTTATGTGGCAAATGGTCAGGTGCAACTGCAGGACTTGTTTTTCAGAACAATGGTCCTAAGTTTATGATGTAGATTCTTGTTATTCAGAACAAAGCTCTTAAGTCTAGAGTGTAAGTTCCTGTTATTGGCAGGATGCAGGATGCATCTGTTCATACCCAAGGAAGATACTGGAACACTCAGCAAGTTATGACTAACGAGCTGTAATTAGGTGAAGATTGTCATGCGGTAGAGAGAATGACCAATGAAAATGTAAATGATGACTTTGCAAAGACTTCTGTATAAAGAAGCAGCTCTGAATATGTTCGGAGAGAATGGTTGGGGAAAGCACCCAGTTGCGGAACTGGTATAAACTGTGTCTCCCTTGATCAAGCAAATTAAACACTTATTTTCTCCACAACAGACCTGTGTTGAGTGTCTTAGTCATACTCCACTTCATTATGGCGTAGTCGGCGGGATACATTCGGGCGAAAGACAGACGGACAATGACAGACCATCACGAGTGAGTATATTTAAACTACCATTCAATAATCCGATGTAATCTGTTACGAGATGTGTCAGTTGCCCAGAGTATCTGAATCTGTGAAAGGTCTGTAATGGTATAAAATATTTGAGGGTAGTTACGATGTCACAATAGTAATTATCAAAGTAGGATCGGCTTCATAGGTTTGTAATTACAGATCCTAGGTTCGAGGAAACCAGGTTAAAAGGGACAACGAACCAATAGAGGGGTAGACGTACCAAACATAGATGGCGTGAAAAGATATGCTAGATTGTGGGCTGGAAGGTTAGCTGAGTAGGTATTTTGCCGACGACCATAGAAAATTGATAGTTACTATGTTAAGTGAATCCCAAAGAAGACCCCACAAAACCAAAATTATGGTGACAGAAACAAAAAAATAAAAAAACGGCCAAAGCAGGTTTGATGGTGGTCAGTCAATCAGCTTTGTTGAATGAAAGTGGTTGTGTGGAAGTCTTCTTGACTGTAGAATATTTGAGGTGGAAGTTAATGAATTTTTCATTTGTCTGAAAGTCGGTTTTTTAAAAGAGAAATGGTGCATCTGTATGTTTGTTTTAGCTCCACCCACTTTTTCAGGCAGAGAGCTGAAAATTTTTAATCCTTTGTAGTATTGTCCTAGATGTGTCAAGTTTTAAGAAAGTGTGAATAAGTTGAATTGTGTATCTAGAATTGAATGACATTTTAAGTTAGAAACACAGATGTGGATTTATTTTGATGATAAGTTACGAGCGAAAAAAAAAATGATTTGGACATTTAATTGGGATTACTGTGAAAAAATGCGATTGTCTTGTATCATAACAAAGGGCTGTCTTTTTCATTTGGTTTTACAAGCTGAGATGCCCAATTACTTGTTAAAAAAAACAAGTAATCATTGATTACATTGGGTTGAAAGATAATCAATTTATTCTATGAGTGAGATAAAGAAAGGAGAAGGGAAAGTGTAATGCCTTTAAAAAAAAAAGCCTGTGTGGTTTTCTCAAGGCTACAGGCTGGGGAAGCTCCACCCTCGGTTCCTTTGTGTAGAATCTTATTTTAAATGACGTGAAAGCTTCTAGTTCAGTAAAAGAGATTTAAATAAAAAGATTGGCAGTACAGTATTTGAATTGGGAGTTTGAGATATTCTCCTTGATAAACATTTTGGTTGTATTGGAAAATCTTGGGTTTGGAAACCTTTTTAAAATAAATAATACTAAACATTTTAGGAAAAAAAGTACTAAAAGTTTGGAAACAATCTAAAAATGGCATTTTCTCTGATGAGAGACAGAAATGCACGGGAACAGAATGAGACCCATAGCTTACTATTCAACCCAACAATCACCAGTTGCTGCGGGCTTGTCCAGATGCGTGGCTGCACTAGACTGCGCCACATGGGCAGTCAAGGTCAGTGAATCTGTCGTGATGACAGGCGAAATTGTCCTACACACCAAACACACTCTGGTAGAAATGCTGAATACTGGAAAGCTCCGGGACATCTCCAATGTCTGCCGAGCGAAGTGGGAAGCCATTTTACTGCCCCATGACGAATCAGTAAAGATAGTCAGAGACACCGGGGAAAACCCGGCAGAAGGAATGCTCACTAGGGGGGAGCCCCACGAGTGTAACGCATTAGAATGGGAAGATTCCTCAGGGAATGTGAGTGAGGTAGCTCTCGAAAACCCAGACCTCACATCGTATGTGGACGGATCCCGACGGTAGGTCGAAGGCCACCCACGTACGGGATGGGCGGTATTAAACCAGCATCTCGAGGTAGTGATGCAGGGAGCCCTGGATAAAGGCTTTTCGGCCCAAGTAGCAGAATTAACTGCACTGACGGAAACCTTATTACTGGCAGAGGGAAAGACAGTGAATATATATACAGATAGTAGTTATGCCTTTGGGGTAGTACATAACTTCATGGTAGCATAGGGAAGGAGAGGGTTTGTTACCTCTGGCGACGAGGCCGCAAAAATGATGAACGTATAAAATTACTATTAGAAGCAGCCAGCAAACCAGCTAAAGCAGCAGTGATAAAGGTAAAGGCCCATCAACGAGTAGTGGACGAAATATAGCGCAGAAATGAGGCTGCGGACAATCCCGCTCGAGAAGCGGCCACATCCGCAGACATAAAGATAGAGTCAGTCTATAGCATTACCACAGAGGAGGACATAAACGTAGTTAAACTGCACACAGATACGAACGAGGAAGAAAGAGCAGAATGGGAGAGGAAGGGAGGATCACCTGGTATAGACTATGTGTGGAGAAAGGATGGAAAGGTGTTGGCCCCTTCCTGCATTCGGCAGGAAGAGTGTTTGAAGACCAGGCCCTCAAATCTACCACCAAGCTATAGTAATACCCACCCTCCTGTATGGATCTGAGGCATGGACGATGTATCGAAGGCACCTAAAGTTGCTGGAGATATATCACCTCCGCTAGATCCTGCAAATCCCCTGGAAGGACAGGCACACCAACATCACTGTCCTCGTCCAGGCTAACATCCCCAGTATTGAAGCACTGACCACACTCGATCAGCTTCGCTGGGAAGGCCACATAGTTCGGGTGCCAGATATGAGACTCCCTAAGCAAATGCTTTATGCGGAGCTCCTTCATGGTAAATGAGCCAAAGGTGGGCAGCGGAAATGTTACAAGGATACCCTCAAAGCCTCCCTGGTAAATTTCGATATCACCACTGACACCTGGGAGACCCTGGCCGAAGACCGCCCGAGGTGGAGAAAGTGCATCTGGGAGGGCGTTGAGCTCTTCGAGACTCAACGCAAAGAGCATGAAGAAGTCAAGCACAGGCAGCGGAAGGAGTGCACGGCAAACCAGCCCCACCCACCCTTTCCCTTGACGAATGTCTGTCCCACCTGTAACAGGGTCTGTGGTTCTCGTATTGGACTGTTCAGCCACCAGAAAACTCACTTTGGGAGTGGAAGCAAGTCTTCCTCGATTCTGAGGGATTACCTATGATGATGATGCATTCTTCAACTGATCATGGAGTTACACCACGGCATTAACCATGCTGGGCATAACGCCATGACATCCAATACCTCACAGGATTGGTGGTGGCCGGGAATTGAGCGTGACGTTGCTAACCATTTTCAGCACTGTGTTACGTGCGCCCAACATAATCCGGGAAAAGCGATAAAAATAAAGATGGCACACCAACTCCGCCCACGGGGACCATGGAAAACATACAGATTGATTTTACTGGGTCCCTAATAAACTCCAGGGGAAGGAAGTACTGCTGGGTGATTATTGACCAGTTTACAAGGTGGGTGGAAGCATTCGTCACCCGCAATTGCACCACAACCACCGTAGCCCGTATACTAGCGGAAGAGATAATTCCGAGATGGGGGATTCCCAATCAGATAGAATCGGACCAAGGGACTAATTTCATAGGAAAGGTAATGAAGGAAATTTGTAAAATACCGAACATTAAGCAGAAATTCCACATCCCCTAACATCCCCAGAGTTCGGGAATGGTAGAAAGAATGAATAGAACCCTCAAAACCGCCTGAATAAAACAATCCAGGGAACTCCTGCCCACCATGTTGATGAGGCTGCATGTTACAGCAAACCACACAACAGGACTCACCCCTTACGAACTAATGACTGAACAAGCAATGAAACTCCCTGAGGGAATGGTTACAGAGTTACAGGAAGAGTAGAGTAAGAACCTTTACACAATAGAATCAGGAAGTATGTGATGGAACTGAGTAGGCAGTTGAAAGATATATGACAGGAAGTGCGAGATAAGCATGAAGAGGAAGTCGAGGATAAAGGAACAAAACCGACGGCGGTAGTACCCGAGGTGGGGGCAAGGGTAATGGTTAGGGTATTACCAGAAAAATCTGGATTCGCCTCCTGCGTAAATATGAAAAGTGGAGGCAGCTTGAAACACTGGTCTCAACTGAAGGGACCTGACGAAAAACTGATCCCAAATTTGTACCAATATACTTCTCTGAATGGTATGGCATACAACAGATGGTTAAATGGACTAGTAGATGGACTAATAGGAGGAATGTGTATCATACTTGTAATGTTAAGCATAGTCGTTTTGATAATCTGGCTGTGGGAGAGGACCCACGAGATGAATAGAAATGGCCAAGTGGAAATGGAGATGGTAAGGCTCTGACCCCTGTATGGAATGTCCAGATTGTGTTCCCTCAAACAGGTGACTCAAAAGCATGCGGTTATTGACCTTGTTGGACCTGCTGGGTCTGGCCAGAGGAACAGAATAACGGTGACGCTGTCAGACAGATATGACAACGAGAGTATGATCCCCAAGGACGAAATGGGATCACACACGACTTCAAGAAGCAGAAGAAACAATGTTGGGATTACATAGAAACATAGAAACATAGAAAATAATGCAGGAGTAGGCCATTCGGCCCTTTGAGCCTGCACCACCATTCAATAAGATCATGGCTGATCATCACCTCAGTACCCCTTTCCTGCTTTCGCTCCATACCCTTTGATCCCTTTAGCCGTAAGGCCATGTCTAACTCCCTCTTGAATATATCCAACGAACTGGCATCAACAACTCTCTGCGGTAGAGAATTCCACAGGTTAACAACTCTCTGAGTGAAGAAGTTTCTCCTCATCTCGGTCCTAAATGGCTTACCCCTTATCCTTAGACTGTGTCCCCTAGTTCTGGACTTCCCCAACATCGGGAACATTCTCCCTGCATCTATCCTGTCCAGTCCCGTCAGTATTTTATATGTTTCACTGATAAGATCCCTTCTCAATCTTCTAAACTCCAGTGAATACAGGCCCAGTTGATCCAGTCTCTCCTCATATGTCATTCCTGCCATCCTGTTAGTCAGCCTGGGCAACCTTCGCTGCACTCCCTCAATAGCAAGAACATCCTTCCTCAGATTAGGAGACTAAAACTGAACACAATATTCCAGGTGAGGCATCACCAAGGCCCTGTACAACTGCAATAAGACCTCCCTTCTCCTATTCTCAAATCCCCTAGCTATGAAGGCCTACATACCAGTTGCCTTCTTCACTGCCTACTGTACCTGCATGCCACCTATCAATGACTGATGTACCATGACACCCAGGTCTCGTTGCACCTCCCCTTTTCCTAATCTGCTGCCAATCAGATAATATTCTACCCTCGTGTTTTTGCCACCAAAGTTGATAACCTCACATTTATCCACATTATACTGCATCTGCCATGCATTTGCCCACTCACCTAACCTGTCCAAGTCACCCTGCAGCCTCTTAGCATCCTCCTCGCAGCTCACATCACTACCCAGCTTAGTGTCATCTGCAAACTTGGAGATATTACACTCAATTCCTTCATCTAAATCATTGATGTATATTGTAAATAGCTGGGGGCCCAGCACTGAGCCCTACAGCACCCCACTAGTTACTGCCTGCCATTCTGAAAAGGAGCCGTTTATCCCTACTCTCTGCTTCCTGTCTGCCAACCAGTTCTCTATCCACGTCAATAAATTAACCCCAATACCATGTGCTTTAATTTTTCACACCAATCTCTTGTGTGGGACCTTGTCAAAAGCCTTTTGAAAGTCCAAATACACCATAACTACTGGTTCTCCCCTGTCCACCCTACTAGTTACATCCTCAACAAATTCTAGAAGATTTGTCAAGCATGAGTTTCCTTTCATAAATCCATGCTGACTTGGACCGATCCTGTCACTGCTTTACAAATGCGCTGCTATTTCATCTTTAATAATTGATTCCAACATTTTCCCCAACTCTGATGTCAGGCTAACCGGTCTATAATTCCACGTTTTTTCTCTCCCTCCTTTCTTAAAATGTGATGTTACATTAGCTACCCTCTAGTCCATAGGAACTGATTCAGAGTCGATAGACTGCTGGAAAATGATCACACTATTTCTCGGGCCACTTCCTTAAGTACTCTGGGATGCAAACTATCAGGCCCCGGGGATTTATCGGCCTTCAATCCCATCAATTTCCCGAACACAATTTCCTGCCTAATAAGGATATCCTTCAGTTCCTCCTTCTCACAGGACCCTCTGTCCCCTAGTATTTCCGGAAGGTTATTTGTGTCTGCCTTTGTGAAGACAGAACCAAAGTATTTATTCATTTGGTCTGCCAGTTCTTTGTTCCCCTTTATAAATTTACCTGATTCTGACTGCAAGGGACCTTCCTTTGTCTTCACTAATCGTTTGCTCTTCAGATAGCCATAGAATCTTTTGCAGTCAGTATTTATGGCCCCAGCAAGCTTCCTCTCATACTCTATTTTCCCCCTCCTAATTAAACCCTTTGTCCTCCTCTCCTGAATTCTAAATTTCTCCCAGTCCTCAGGTTTGCTGCTTTTTCTGGCCAATTTATATACCTCTTCCTTGGATTTAACACTTTCACTAATTTCCCTTGTTAGCCACAGTTGAGCCACATTCCCCATTTTATTTTTACTCCAGACAGGGATGTACAATTGTTGAAGTTCATTCATGTGATCTTTAAATGTTTGCCATTGCCTATCCACCATCAACCCTTTAAGTATCATTCGCCAGTCTATTCTAGCCAATTCACGTCTCATACCATCGAAGTTACCTTTCCCTAAGTTCAGGACCCTAGTCTCTGAATTAACTGTGTCACTCTCCATCTTAATAAAGAATTCTACCATATTATGGTCACTCTTCCCCAAGGGGCCTCGCACGACCAGATTGCTAATTAGTCCTTTCTCATTACACATCACCCAGTCTAGGATGGCCAGCCCTCTAGTTGGTTCCTCGACCTATTGGTCTAGAAAACCATCCCTAATACACTCCACGAAATCCTCCTCCACCGTATTGATACCAGTTTGGTTCGCCCAATCTATATGTAGATTAAAGTCGCCCATGGTAACTGCTGTACCCTTATTGCATGCATCCCTAATTTCTTGTTTGATGCTGTCCCCAACTTCACTACTACTGTTTGGTGGTCTGTACACAACTCCCACTAGCGTTTTCTGCCCTTTGGTATTCCGCAGCTCTACCCATACAGATTCCACCTCATCCAAGCTAATGTCCTTTCTTACTATTCTGTTAGTTTCCTCTTTAACCAGCAATGCTACCCCACCTCCTTTTCCTTTCTGTCTATCTTTCCTGAATGTTCAATACCCCTGGATGTTGTGTTCCCAGCCTTGGTCACCCTGGAGCCATGTCGCCGTAATGCCAATGATATCATGTTTGTTAAACCTACAGTTAGGTTTGTTCACATTGATCATATTTTACCTACAGATGTGGAAGGAGTTGAAATTTGGGATGATTCGATTATTTCTGATGAATCAGAAAGTCTTGTTGCAAGTAGAGTACCATTAGCAAATCCTACATCAGATGTACTTGAAACAAGTCCTAGAGAAAGTATGAATTTAAGTCAGAGGCAGGCAGAAAAACAGTCTGATGTTGCAGAGAGTCAAAATGTAAATCAAGGGTTGCTCTTGGAGAAAAACTCTCCTCAGGCTCAGCCTTGAATGAGTCTAAGTTTGACACCAAGTTTAGAAAGTTCTGTTCAAGAGCAAAGGTATCCTCTTCGAAACAGAAACCAAGTGGTTAAGTTTGAGCTGTAAATATGTCAATATAAGACCATGAGCTAGACTTTCCACGTTTTTTGCATGCTGAACGCCCACTTACGTCCATTTTACCACTGTAATGACGTATAACGGCCATATATCGCCCATTTAGCCACAAAATGGAAATCGATGTGCATTTTTTGGAAACTTATCACTGAGCGTTACTTTCCCTATGTGTTTAACGCCGGGAAAAAATAATACGGCCGGCCCACTTTATTGGGGCGGAATCATCAGAATGGGCGAAATCAATGCCCATAATATCGGCCAGCATTAATTTCTGCATGGAATTAACGCCGAGATTCTATAATACTGCCCGCCCATTTTTTTTTGTCGTGAATGCCACATTTGGTAAAACTAATGCCCAGGAGATCGTCCGCTGTCACTTTCACCAACTCTCACACATAACACCCACAATATCGCTGGCCCAAAAAACCACCCAGAAAAAATGGAACTGTTCTGAACTAAAGCCAGCAGTGTGGTTGCCATTTTTAAAATCACAGGTCATTTCATTCAAAAGGCTGCTTCAACTTCGGGGGAGTTTGCATTGACTCTAGATGTCTGGACCATCTCAACAAACATATTTTCAGACTCTGTACTATTGGGGTTTATGCTAGGTGTATTTTAGTGAGGAAATTTTTGCTTATGATCAATCGCTATTGCACTTTCATTGCAATGGGGCCAGCCATTTCTCAGCCTGCATCGATTAATACGCAGATGCTGCAGAGTGCAGATGGCTCAATGTGTGATGCACATCATTATGTCCCCAATTTAAGATGTGCAAGAATGAGGAGGAGGGCCAGACCATACACACCTCGCACATACAGGGAAAAGAGGTCTTACCTTGACGTGTCTGACCACACATGCCTTCAGAGACTGCGCTTCCACAAGGTGGTGATCAATGAAATATGTGAGCTCATCAGACCACATATGCAGCCTGCCATCAGGACATCAGTGTCGGTCGAAGCCAAGGTCACCGCGGCACTGTATTTCTACTCGTCCAGTTCCTTTCAGGCCTCCATGGTCGAGATTTGCCCTCTATCTCACCATGCAACCCATCGCTGAATTAGACAAGTCACGGAGGCCCTGTGCGCGAGAAGGATGGACTTTATCAGCTTCCCCATGACCATGGAGTCTCAGACTGACAGGGCTGGAGCAATCTCTCGCATTGCTACGTTCCCCAAGGTGCAGGGAGCAATACAGTGCACTCACATCACCATTCTCAGGATCAGGAGCGTTTTCGTAACAGAAAAGGATTTCACTCCCTGAAGGTCCAACGAGTTGACGACCACAACCAGATCATCACGGCAGTGAATGCCAAATGTCCGGCACCTTTGATGAGGCTCACATCCTGCGTGAGAGCGCTGTCTCTGATATCTTTAAGAGTCAGCCACAAGGACAATGCTGGATGCTTGGTGAGAACCGATATGGCCTAGCTACCTGGCTGATGACCCCCCCCCCGTGTGTCACCCACACCGAGGCCGAGAAGCGATACAACCAGAGCCACAGAGACACACGGGATGTGGTCCAGAAAATAATAACTATGCTTGAGCAGTGCTTCAGATGTCTGGACCGCTCAGGAGGGGAGCTACAATACAACCCTGAGCAAGTACGTAAATTCATGGTCGTGTGCTCCATGCTGCACAATCTGGTTATCTGGAGGGGCCAAGAATTGCCAGAGGGAACTGATGCTCCACCTCAGGAGATCGAGGAAGAGGACGATGAGGGGCTGGACGCTGATCTAGGGCCAGACAATCAGACTGCCTATGCAACCATGCCCACGAGCCCCTCCAGACCGCAGGAAAGGGCCTGTGGTGGCTACATAGCTGCAAGACTCTTACCTGAGGAGCTGATATCTGAACGATTTACTTGAAATAATGTTGCTGTGAGTGACAACGCTGACACACTGCTGTGTGTGTCATCAGCATAGGCAGTCCCACGAAATGAGGATGGCTTGCTTCCATGCCAAAAAGGGATGAGTTCACAGGTATTTCAATGAAGGACCTAATATTCCAGATCTCGAACTACATGTTGAAGGGGGAAAGATGCCTGTGCGTGGATTTTTTTAATGTGTGGTGGCCATTGCACGTCAGCCACCCACGGGCTTGACAGAGCTAGGTCTTGGTCCAGTGGCAAGGATTAACCAAGACTAACTGGAGACCAGCTCTGCTGCACAGACCGAATGCGCACACATATCGCAGTGTGAGCTGGCCCGTGCTGTGTGTGTGTGCAACTCAGACATCAATGGTGCCCATCACCTTGGTGCCAGTTAAATTTATGTTGATTGAAGTTAAGTTTTATTTCACCATTTTATGTTAAAGAATCATCAGTGTGTAACGGACCAGCTATCTGAAACAATGCGCAACAAGGGTATGTTCAATAAAAAAAAATTTATACCAGCATTGGTCTGAAATCATAAGTCTCACAGGCAAAAACACCCAAACTCCGCCCACACCCCACTTTTTCCACCATTGACATCAATCAAATGTTCAACATGTCCAACAACACAGAATACAAATGCAAAGCAGGAGGGTGGTCCCTTCCCCCCATACATTACAACAAATTGCATACAACCAGCTGGAGATATAACACGGCCATCACCTGCAGGTATGCACCTCACATTCCTTTCCCAATCCCCTTCTTCATCCCCCCAATGAGGCGCCTGGCTGATGAAGGCAGAGGCGGCGGTTGCATGGGTATAGGAGCAGGAGGTGCCGAGGGGGCAACATTCTCTGATGCAGAAGCAGGATCTTGGTCCTTGCTCTCATCTGTCGTTCACAGTGGTGGTGCAGAACCTAGGGGTGGAGTGCCGCGCTCTGGGACCACTGGAAGGCCTGTGCCAGCAGTGTTCCTGGCTATCGCATCCAGGGACTCCGCCATCCATGTAATGTATTCAGTCATGGAGGCCAGCTGTCGGAATATGCCTCCCAGTGCTTCGATGAACTGGTCACCAATATCTACAGTCCTCCTGGACAACTGTACCATCTCATGTGGCGCTCGTGGACCAGACCTGCCGCATCCACGAGGCCTCCACGGGGTCGGCGCCCTCCTGGGGACAAATGTGGTGCCCTGTGGCAAAGTGCTTGGGGTCGGAACCTCCAGAGTGGAGTTGGGAATGACCGGGGGACCACTATATGACCTTGGGGTGGAATGGCTTCTGGAGCGTGGTGATGCAGGTTCCTCAAAGTCAGTCAAAGTCAACAGAACCAACGGATTGATGGGCGCGAATCAGAGCTCCTCCGCACCAGATCTATGATCGTCTGGAGAGTCCAGCCCCAAGCCCTCACTTTCTGGCCTCTGTGGGCTTGCCTGGGGCCGCGCTGCTAGCTGAGCTGCAAAACACAAATGCGGTTATTAGAGGAGAAGGGGGTGCTTGGATCACAAGGTGAGTGCAGCGCTACACACAGCATATGCACGACAAAAGCACCACCACTATCAAAATCATTGCAGACATCACATTTCATGACCATCAACACATTTGCATTGTTTTGATTTTCATTAGGCCAGCATTATTTTTAGGACAATTTTTGACTGACCTGCTGAGTATTTCCAGCATTTTCCGTCTTTATTATTAATATATTGGCAATATATCCGAGCATTGGATCCAGTGATTTAAAATGATATGGTTTTTTTTATGACTCTCTTAATAATTTTGATTTGTTAGAGAACAAGTGGAGCATAATCCCTTCTAATTGGTCATTACCACTCCATGAAAGATACCTTCTTAACTGGTGTACTTAGATCATAATTTATAATTCTTCTAAATTGGAAGACATTTTAAAATGTAAAAGGAAGTGCATCATTTAGGGTAGCAGCAATTGAATATCTTTGTCTCGTAATTGAATGTTCTGCTGAGCACTGTTATAATTAATTGAATATTCAGCCAGATAAAGCCATCGTAAAAATGGCACAGCTTCTTGGTTTAAATATATGTTCAGCATCTCGTGTTTATTAACATTACATTTATTTTTCCTCATCACACATCAGCTATGCAATGTATCAACTGAAGAGCAAAACAGACATCTCCCTGTTTTTTTCCCCACCATTAACTCCGTGGTTTTCTAAAGAGCAGGATATGAAGAACTAGAAGCAATACACCAAGCGTACAGTCCCCAAACCAGCTGGCTTGATAATATGGTAATCAATCATCAATATTGTCATGTAAAATTATTGCGTCTTGATAATAGTTTAATCTAAACAATAAAAACATTTCTACAGAGCTGTGATTGAAGAGTTAAGACTTTGCAAAGCATTAAATCACATTGGTGGCTGGCTTCTGCAGCTCTCCTGTTATTTTATTGAATAAGGTTTTGCTAATAAGAGCCTCAACTTATTTTATCAGCACCGACATTAGTAGCAAACCTTTTAAAAAATCTCTTGCTGGATACTCAAAAATAAATGGGTCAACATTTATATTTCTTTCCCTATAAAATGAATTCAATGCATCAGTGTGACATGCATTATCTGCTGCCCACTTGGCACAGTTTAAGCATGCTTTTGTATTTAATCAGATAACCAGTAAGCAATATAAGTAGGCAATGCATTAGGAAACTGACACTTGACAGCTCACAGTGCCAATACTCTATTGGATCACAGTACATTTTTCTTTTTAAATGTTATGCTATAGTTTTCAGGACTTTTAGAATCAACACAAATATAACAACATAGGGTGTCTAAATCCTTCTGCCATCCCCATCCCAGACTTGTGAGGGATAGAGTGGCCTAGAAATTGGATGGTGCCAGCAGGCTGGCACAACCTGGGCGCAAGGAATGATTTATATGACGCCAGTGAACTGCAGACACCTGTTGGGCATCCCCAGGCAGCTCATTGGTGCAGATTTCAATTTCAGGTCTCAGGTAGGTTGTGGCAGTGTGGGGGTGGGAGGTGGGGGGCAGGAGCAGACCAGGAGGATGAGGAGGAGAACTAATCAAGAGGTAGGCGGGTGATCGAGGGGAAGGGTGTGGCTGAGTGGGAGAGAAGGGGTGGCAGCGATTGGGAGAGGAAGGGGCGATGGCGTAAAGGCCGAGCAGGGGCCAACAATGGTCTTTGGCACCGCAGTGGGGCCAGGACAAGCATTCCGGCACCTCCTGGCTCCACATTCAGGCGAATATTTTTTTTTAAAGAAAAACAAATACAAAAGAAAAATATTATGGATCCTGGAAATCTGAAATAAAAACAGAAAATGCTGGAAATAATCAGCAGGTCAAGCAGCATCTGTGGAAGGAGTCCATCTCATCCTCCTGCCCCTATCTCCTGCAGCATCTGGTGCTCCTCTGCCTGGCCTCATCTCCTTCAATTCCTCCTGCAGACCAAAGGGGACCCCGAGCAAGATGCGGATGACCAAGCACTCACTTTGTCCTTCTGACTCATTTAAGCTGTCCAAAACGGTAAAGTAGCACAGCACTTATTCATTTTAGGTGAAGTCCTCAGAGAACTTCTCGAATAGATATTGATAGAGTGTTGGTGAATTCTTGACAAAGTGTCCGAGAAAGTCTCCCAATGTGTTTCAAAAGTCCTCTTCAAACCTCCAGCAGCAAGTGAACAGTAAAAGCTTATAGGTTAGATTTTACACATTTGTGCAGATCGCCCAAAAATGGCCGTTATTTCTGGTGTGGGCGGTAAAAATGGGTTTTCAGATCGCCGGCTTGTCGCCCACTTTCAAAGCCCCGAGTCTCTATTTAAAAATTGGGCATTACCACGAGCGATACGAAATGGGCGTTAGCGTTAAATATTTCTGACCTACTGCCGTAAAGTGTCGCTGTCCTTAGCAACGGCATAGTTGACGCTCGATTCCCGTGATTCAGGAGGTCAAGGGTCATCATTACATGAGCATAAGAGAAGACAGAGAGAGGGAGTGAAGGCGTGTGTGGGTGTGGTGTGGCTGCTTTGGGAGGAAGGAGGGAGAGTTTTGAACTTTATAGCAAATTGTACTCAAAAACATTAGCTACCAGCCAGATATTTTCCCGAATTTGGTGCCTATAATGGAGGGAGAGGAGGAGGCCACACAGCACGCTGTAGAGACTGACTCTGGCGGAGGAGTGAGGTGGGAGAGGAACACATTGGAGGACACAAAAGAGTGAGGAGGTTTTCAGACAAGGTAATTACCTCCCTCCTCCAGGAGGTCGAATCACGCTGGGGTCAATTGACCCAGGGAGGGTTTGGGAAGCCGACCCCAAAGGCCAACCAGAAGATATGGGCCGAGATAGCAGAGGTGGTCGGAGAAACATAGAAACATAGAAACATAGAAAATAGGTGCAGGAGTAGGCCATTCGGCCCTTCAAGACTGCAGCACCATTCAATATGATCATGGCTGATCATGTAACTTCAGTACCCAATTCCTGCTTTCTCTCCATACCCCTTGATCCCTTTAGCTGTAAGGGCCACATCTAACTCCTTTTTGAATATATCTAATGAACTGGCCTCAACAACTTTCTGTGGTAGAAAATTCCACAGGCTCACAATTCTCTGAGTGAAGAAGTTTTTCCTCATCTCAGTCCTAAATGGCTTACCCCTAATCCTGAGACTGTGTCCCCTGGTTCTGGATTTCCCCAACATCAGGAACATTCTTCCTGCATCTAACCTGTCCAGTCCCATCAGAATTTTCTATGTTTCTATGAGATCCCCTCTCAATCTTCTAAATTCCAGTGAATATAAGCCTAGTCGATCCAGTCTTTCTTCATATGTCAGTCCTGCCATCCCGAGAATCAGTCTGGTGAATGTTCACTGCACTCCCTCAATAGCAAGAATGTCTTTCCTCAGATTAGGAGACCAAAACTGTGCACAATATTCAAGTAGTAGCCTCACCAAGGCCCTGTACAACTGCAGTAAGACCTCCCTGCTCCTATACCCAATTCCCCTCGCTATGAAGGCCAACATGGCCGTTGCCTTCTTCACAGCCTGCTGTACCTGCATGCCAACGTTTAATGACTGATGTACCATGACACCCAGGTCTTGTTGCACCTCCCCTTTTCCTAATCTGTCACCATTCAGATAATATTCTACCTTGCTGTTTTTGCCACCAAAGTGGATAACCTCACATTTATCTACATTATACTGCATCTACCATGCATTTGCCCACTCACCTAACCTGTCCAAGTCATCCTGCAGCCTCTTAGCATCCTCCTCACAGCTCACACTGCCACCCAGATTCGTGTCATCTGCAAACTTGGAGATATTACATTCAATTCCTTCATCTAAGTCATTAATGTATATTGTAAATAGCTGGGGTCCCAGCACTGAACTTTGCGGTACCCCACTAGTCACTGCCTGCTATTCTGAAAAGGATCCATTTATTCCTACTCTTTGCTTCCTGTCTGCCAACCAGTTCTCTATCCATGTCAATAAATTATCCCCAATACCATATGCTTTAATTTTGCATACTAATCTCTTGTGTGGGACCTTGTCAAAAGCCTTTTGAAAGTCCAATTACACCACATCCACTGGTTCTCCCTTGGCCACTCTACTAGTTACATCCTCAAAAAATGTGAGAAGATTTGTCAAGCAGGATTTCCCTTTCATAAATCCAAGCTGACTTGGACCAATCCTGTCACTGCTTTCCAAATGGGCTGCTATTACATCATTAATAATTGATTCCAACATTTTCCCCACAACCGATGTCAGGCTAACTGGTCTATAATCCCCTCTTTTCTCTCACCCTCATTTTATTTTAAAGTAGGGTTACATTAGCTACCCTCCAATCCATAGGAACTGATCCAGTCTATAGAGTGTTGGCAAATGACCACCAATGCATCCACTATTTCTACGGCCTGTTCCTTAAGTACTTTGGGATGCAGACTATCAGGCACTGGGGATTTAGTAGCCTTCAATCCCATCAATTTCCATAACACAATTTCCTGACTAATAAGGATTTCCTTCAGTTCCTCCTTCTCGCTAGACCCTCGGTCCCCTCCTATTTCCGGAAGGTTATTTGTGTCTTCCTTAATGAAGACAGAACCAAAGTATTTGTTCAATTAGCCTGCCATTTCTTTGCTCCCCATTATAAATTCACCTGATTCCGACTGCAAGGGACATATATTTGTCTTCACTAATCTTTTTTTATTCATATATCTATAGAAGCTTTTGCAGTCAGTTTTTATGTTCCCTGCAAGCTTACTCTCATACTCTATTTCCTCCCTCCTAATTAAACCCTTTGTCCTCCTGTACTGAATTCTAAATTTCTCCCAGTCCTCAGGTTTGCTTCCTTTTCTGGCCAATTTATATACCTCTTGCTTGGATTTAACACTATCCCTAATTTCCCTTGTTAGCCACGGTTGAGCCACCTTCCCCGTTTTATTTTTACGCCAGACAGGGATGTACAATTGTTGAAGTTCAATCATGTGATCTTTAAATGTCTGCCATTGCCTATCCACCATCAACCCTTTAAGTATCATTCGCCAGTCTATCCTAGCCAATTCACATCTCATAACATCGAAGTTACCTTTCTTAAAGTTCAGGACCCTCGTCTCTGAATTAACTGTGTCACTCTCCATCTTAATGATGAATTCTACCATATTATGGCCACTCTTCCCCAAGGGGTCTCGCATAACAAGATTGCCAATTAATCCTGTCTCGTTACACAACACCCAGTCTAGGATGGGCAGCTCTCTAGTTGGTTCCTCGAAATATTGGTCATAAAACCATCCCTACACTCCAGGAAATCCTCCTCCACCGTATTGTTACCAGTTTGGTTAGCCCAATCTTTCTGTAGATTAAAGTCACCCATGATAATGGCTGTACCTTTATTGCACGCATCTGTAATTTCCTGTGTGATGCCGTCCCCAACCTCACTACTACTGTTTGGTGGTCTGTACACAACTCCCACCAGTGTTTTCTGCCCTTTGGTGTTCCACAGCTCTACCCATACGGAATCCACATCATCCAAGCTAATGTCCTTCCTTAATATTGTGTTAATCTCCTCTTTAACTCGCAATGCTACTCCACCTCCTTTTACTTTCTGTCTATCCTTCCTGAATATTGAATATCCCTGGATGTTGAGTTTCCAGCCTTGGTCACCCTGGAGCCATGTCGCCGTAATCCCCATTACATCATATCCATTAACAGCTATCTGCGCAGTTAATCCATCCACCTTATTATGAATGCTCCTCGCATTGAGACACAGAGCCTTCAGGCTTGTTTTTTTAAACACTCTTTGTCCTTTTAGAATGATGTTGTAATGTGGCTCTTTTTGATTTTTGCCTTTGATTTCTCTGCCCTCCACTTTTTCTTATCTCCTTTCTACCTTTTGCTTCTGCCCTCATTTTACTTCCCTCTGTCTCCCTGCATAGATTCCCATCCCCCTGCCATATTCGTTTAAACCCTCCGCAACAGTGCTAGCAAACTCTCCCCCGAGGACATTGGTTCTGTTCCTGCCCAGGTGCGGACCGTTTGGTTTGTCTGGTGCCACCTCCCCAGAACCGGTTCCAATGCCCCAGGAATTTGAATCCCTCCCTATTGCACCATTCCTCAAGCCATGTATTCATCTTAACTATCCTGCTATTTCTACTCTGACTAGCACGTGGCACTGGTAGCAATCCTGAGATTACTACCTTTGAGGTCCTACTTTTTAATTTAACTCCTAGCTCCCTAAATTCAGCCTGTAGGACCTCATCCCATTTTTTACCTATATCCTTGGTACCCATATGCACCATGACAACTGGCTGTTCATCCTCCCCCTCCAGAATGCCCTGCAGCTGCTCCAAGACAACCTTGACCCTTGAACCAGGGAGGCAACATACCATCCTGGAGTCTCGATTGCAGCTGCACAAACGCCTATCTATTCCCCTTACAATAGAATCCCTTACTACTATAGCTCTCCCATCCTTTTCCTGCCCTGGGCGACCAACGAGGTACGTGAGGGCAACCAATGCCGCAAACGATTGAACGACCTTGTCGGATCTGCAAGAGTAAGTATTACATTTATTTACATGTACTATGTATTTATATAATTTGATTTGTAAGAGTCATGATTGACTATCATCAGATGTGAGGTCTTTCACTTTTACCAGGAATGTTGTATGTCTTTTGGTAAAGAATGATAATTATCATAATAATCATGATTACGTCTGTCGGTTATGTGTTGTACCAGTCTCTGTGACAATGCCTAGCAATGATATCACGCAATAATCTCATGCCATGTCATCCTGTTACCTTTTACAGAAAAAGCTCTCACCGAATAGGTCCGAGCAAAAGGGTGGGGGGCCACCAATCACCAGCGACATCACTGACATGGAGGAGTGGGTCCTCGCACTCGTGGGGAGGTACCCCCAGATGGCCACACAGGCAGCTGCAAACCCTGAAGTGATGCCATGTGAGTAAAGTATACACCATTGCATGATCTAAAGTCAATTGATGCCACACCCACTCATATCCGAACAATAATATATGATAGATGATTTCTACAATTGTCTTAAAAATAATGCTGGCCTCATGGGAATCATTGCAATGCAGAATGTGTTGATGGTCATGAAATGTGATGTCTGTGATGATTTTGATAGTAGCGGTGCTTTTGTCATGCATATGCTGGTGATGTGAGTACACTGTATTGCTCCCTGCAACTTGGGGAACTTAGCAGTACAGTAGAATGCTGCAGCCCTGTCAGTCTGAACCTCTGTGGTCATAGGGAAGTCCATCCTACTCGCGTACAGGGCGTCCGTGGACTGTCTAATGCAGCAATGTGTGGCATGCTGAGACAGAGGGGAAATGTCATCCATGGAGGCCTGAAAGGAACCGGAGGCATAGAACGACAGTGCCGCGGTGACCTTGACCTCGACGGACAGTGATGTCCGGAAGGTGCTGGCAGACTGCAGATCTGCCCTGATGAGCTGGCATATTTCTCTGATCACCACTTTATGGAAGCGCAGTCTCCGAAGGTAGGTGTTCTCGAATAAGTCAAGGTAGGACCGCTTCTCCCTGTAAGTGTGGGGTGTGTATAGTCTGGACCTCCTCCTCAGTCTGGCACGTCTTAGATTAGGCATACAATGCTATGCATTAGACGTTGTGCTATTTGCATTCTACAGCATCTGCATAGTAATCGATGCAGGCTGAGAAATCGCTGGCACCATTGCAATAAAAGTGCAATGTCGATTGTTCACAAGCAATAAATTTCAACACTAAAAGAAACCTGCAATAAAACCTAATCAGCCACAGTCTGAAAAGATATCTGTTCAGATGGTCACTGATGTGGAGTATGACAAAGACGTTCAACACAGGCCTGTTGTGGAGAAAAGAATTGTTTAATTGCTTGATCAAGGGAGACACAGTCTACACCAGTTCCCACCGTTCTCATCGAACACTTTAGGAACTGCTTCTTTTATACAGAATTCTTTGCAAAGTCCTCATTTACATTATCATTGGTCAGTCTTTCTACCGCATGACAATTTTTTTCCGCTTTGTTAAAGATTGTTTAATTAAAATTTTGTTAATTATTTCACATCCTCCTTGTGTATGAACATAGAAACATAGAAACATAGAAAATAGGTGCAGGAGTAGGCCATTCGGCCCTTCGAGCCTGCACCACCATTCAATAAGATCATGGCTGATCATTCACTTCAGTACCCCTTTCCTGCTTTCTCTCCATACCCATTGATCCCTTAAGCCGTAAGGGCCATATCTAACTCTCTCTTGAATATATCCAATGAACTGGCATCAACAACTCTCTGCAGTAGGGAATTCCACAGTTTAACAACTCTCTGAGTGAAGAAGTTTCTCCTCGTCTCAGTCCTAAGCTTACCCCTTATCCTTAGACTGTGTCCCCTGGTTCTGGACTTCCCCAACATTTGGAACATTCTTCCTGCATCTAATCTGTCCAGTCCCATCAGAATTTTATATGTTTCTATGAGATCCCCTCTCATCCTTCGAAACTCCAGTTAATACAGGCCCTATGTATCCTGCATCCTACCTCCTGCCACTAACAGGAATTTATTTCTAAGTTATGAATACAACAGGAAGCCACTTCCTACGCCTATGACCTTAGCTCTGAATAATAGGAACTGTACCATTGTCCTATAGTTGCACCTGCTAATTCTGCCACATCAGCAAATTGTGTTTTTGCCTTCCTAATCGAAAACGTGTTTAACTCTTTAATTCTCGCTTCAGTCACTTCACCTGAGAAGAGCTCCAGAGTCAATCCAAACTCCCCCGAAGTTCAAGCAGCCTTTTCAATGAAACGACCTGCAATTTGAAAAATGGCGTCCACACCGCTGTGATTAGTTCAGAACAGTTCAACTTTTTCAGAGTGGTGTTTTGGGTGAGCGATACTGTGGGTGAGATGTGTGCGAGGTGGTGAAAGTGATGCTGGGCGATCTCCTGGGCGTACGTTTTGGCAAATGTGATCTTTACGACAAAAAAAAGTGGGCGGCCGGTATTATAGAATCTCGGCATTAATTATGTGCCAAAAGTAACGCTGGGCGATAGTATTGGCATTGGTTTCACCCATTCTGATGATTCTGCCCAACAAAAGTGGACGGGCAGTATTATTTGTTCCCGGCATTACTTACATGGTGAAAGTAACGCTTGGCGATAAGTGTCCGAAAAATGGCCGTCAGTTTCCATTTTGTGGCTAAATGGGCAATATCTGAGTGTTTTACCTCATTTCAGCGATAAAATGGATATTAAGTGGGCGTTATGCATGCCAAAATAATGGAGCCCTATATATCTAGCCCTATATATCTTTAAGTAGCACTCGAAATCCTCTGCAACGACATGTTTACTCCCAATCAGCTGGTCGCCGTTGGGAGAGAACGTTAGGTCAAGCACTATCCACAAAATGCAGTGCAGCCACCTCAATGAGCACTCATAGGCAATTAAAAGGCAATCAACCCTTAATGACTCTCCGGTCGGCCGTTCCTAGCACAAGCTTTAACTCCTTTATCAAGATGGCGTCTTGCCCTAAACGCGGCCTAAACCAGGGTTTTGGCTTTAGATCCCATCTTGGCCATCTCGGCGGCTGTTTAGCACTGAAAGTATCTGGGGAAAATTGCTCCCAGGATCTTTAGATTGGAAACTAGCCAATGTGGGGCTTGTATTTATGCTATCAGCTCATGTTACTGGTACACAAGCTGGTGTTGTGAATTATTCAGAAATTATTTGGCAGTGTTAGTGTGCCCTAGAGAGCTGTGGAAGCTCAGTCATTGAATATATTCAAGACAGAGATTGATAGATTTTTTTGGATACTAAGGGAATCAAGGGATAGTGCAGGCAAGTGGAGTTGAGGTAGAAGTTCAGCCATGATCTCATTGGATGGCAGAGCAGGCTCAAGTGGCCAAATGGCCTAATCCTGCTCCTATGTCTTAAATTTTATGTTCTAATATATTTGTCATTGATACGCTCTAAACAAAAGATTAGAGTAATGTTTTTGAAATTACAACAAATTTGAATCAGGTAATTCATTTTAAGTTCACTTATTTTAGAACAGGGCACGAATCTCAGTCGGTAAGTTATGTAATTTTAAAGGTCAGTAGCTGGATAGCCTTTAGTTGTTAATGCTGAAAGTCACTTATCTCTTGGCTTTCTTGCTACATGGAAAACCCATTATGATTCGTATAATTGTCCAACAGTTGAACATCTTCCTTAAAGTATAAAAGTTCAGGAACTGTAGTGAACATTAAATAAGTTAAAAGTCTAGAAATTAACAATATTAATGAATTAATGCTTTGTCTGCTGTTTTAGGGGAGTAATTTATCCATTTAAAATTGTTAATATTGTGCCTACATTAATATAGTAGAATGAAGAGTACTGTGCAAACACATTAGGCTGAATTTTAATGGAGAAGGTGAGTTGGAGCCGGTGAGCTCCGAGACGGTCGGGAAACCCGGGAGAAGGGGTTTCCCGCAAGTCCTGCTAACGTTAACAGCAAGTACTGATTTGCATGGAAAGCCTTTGTTTCCTACACACAGGTTGAGAGGCTGGCGAGTTGCAGGCGAATATGGCCTGTGGCACTAAGCCGCACAGAGGCTGGAGGGAAGAATCACATGGGGGCCGGGCCGGGAAGAAGATCAGGGGCTGAACTGGGAAGAAGATCGGCGGGTGGCGGGTGGTAGGGGTGGGGTTGGTGCGGGGTGGGGGGAGCAGGAGGGTCAGGCTGGGAAGAAGATCGGGTGGTTGTGATTGGAGTTGCGGCTGGGAGCAGATCGGGGGGGCGGGGGTGGGGAATCCAGTGAGTCGGACACTGGAGGAGATGGGGGGGAGGGGTCTGAAGAGGATCCAGAGGAGATAGAGGAGGTGGAGGGATTGGAGATCTGGGGGAGGGAGGCCTGTGGGGGGTGGGGTGGGGTGGGGGTGGCTGGGATAGGAGACAAGGGAGGGGGTGAAGGCCTCATGAAGGCGTGAGGGAGGGGGGAGGCCTGGCAGTCATTTCTAGGGAGGTGAGATCGGAGGCCTCATGGGAGGAGTCTCCAATAAGAGGGGAGTGGGTTTGGCAGGAACCCTGGATCCAGGAGGTAGGTGTAAAGGCACTTACCTCCTGGATGCAGCAGTCCTCGCCTTGCTTTAGCTGGCAAGTTTTACGAAGTGGGCAAAACCTGACCAGCTAAAGTAAATACGAAATGGAGGTCAAGGAAGAGGCTTCCAGACACATTATAATATTTAAATAGACGACCCACCTCCTGGGAGTGGGTTGGCTGTCCGCCCCCATCCCCCCTCCTATAAAATCGGAAGCCAGCGGCTTGGAGGTGGATTCAGGTCAGGATTCACAATTGTTAACACTACGCTCCCAACCCATCCATTTTTTTTTGTTAAAATTCTCCCATTAAATCCCAGAATTTCTTCGGAGCTGCTACCATTTCTGTGGACATGAACATGGGGATAACTCCACACTTCTGCTGAAGTTACAGTGGCAGAGTGGGAACTGCTCCGAGAAAATTCCTGCTTAAATGTTTTGGCTTGCAATATTATTGGCAGTCATTTCTCGGCTTATAAGTCACCTATTTTGCCCAGGATTTGTTTTCTGTGGAGCTGCTGTTGCAGCTTTAGGATCAAGGTAAATGTTCCATAAGTTGGTCTAAAATGGAAACCATTTCCAGAAAATAGTTTCGGTAATACACGCCGCGATATGTGTGCGCACTAGGTCAGTGCAGCAGAGCTGGTCGCCAGTCTTGGTTAATCCTTGCTACTGGACCAAAACCTAGCTCTGTCAAGCCCGTGTGGTGGCTGGTGTGCAACAGCCACCACACGTTAAAAAAATCCACACACAGGCATCTTCCACCCTTCAAGATTTAGTTCAGGACCTGGACCGTTTGGTCCTTCATTGAAACACCTGTAAACTTTTTGACGTGGTAGCAAGTCATCCTCGATTTGAGGGACTGTCTATGATGATGATGAAGTCACTCAGTATGTAAAAATAATTTCCTAACTTCTGAAATATAAGTGGAATAATTTATATTTATTATTATTTTAATATGTCAAACATGAATTTTAAATATTAAACTAAATTGACATAAGTTATTTTCTAAGCATGACAGACCTATCAGGTTTGTATATTACAAACATGCACCCAGCATTGAGCTCCATGCACTGGGACTGCATTTCAGGAATTCAAACGCAGAGATCAGCGAGAGCCACATGAACTTTTGTCCATTCAATTCATCCATATTGAATGCGCAATTTTTTTTTAAAAAGCTATAGGATACATTAACATTTTACAGAAATGGTGCAAAAGTGGGAAAATGCATTGGCGATCTGGTAAGAGTTCAGCACGCAATTACAAATAATTTCCGGAGATATATATTCAATAAGGTGCCACATAAAAGGTTACTGCACAAGATAAAAGTTCACGGGGTTGGAGGTAATATATTAGCATGGCTAGAGGACTGGCTAACAAACAGAAAACAGTGAGTCGGGATAAATGAGTCATTTTCAGGATGGTAAACAGTATCTAGTGGGGTGCCGCAGGGATCGAAGCTGAGTCTTCAACTATTTACAATCTATATTAATGACTTGGATGAAGGGACCGAGTGTAATGTAGCCAAGTTTGCTGATGATACAAAGATGGGTGGGAAAGCAAATTGTGAGGAGGACACAAAAAATCTGCAAAGGGCTAACTGAGTAGGCAAAAATTTGGCAGATGGAGTATAATGTGGGTAACTGTGAGATTATCCACTTTGGCAGAAAAAATAGAAAAGCAAATTATAATTTAAATGGAAAAAAATTGCAAAGTGCTGCAGTACAGAGGGGCCTGGAGGTCCTTGTGCATGAAACACAAAAAGTTAGTATGCAGGTACAGCAAGTAATCAGGAAGGCAAATGAAATGTTGGCCTTTATTGTAAGGGAGATAGAGTATAAAAGCAGAGAAGTCCTGCTACAACCATACAGGGTAGTGGTGAGGCCACACCGAGAGTACTGCATACAATTTTGGCCTCCGTATTTAAGGAAGAATATACTTGCATTGGAGTCTGTTCAGAGAAGGTTCACTAGGTTGATTCTGGAGATGAGGGGGTTGACTTATGAAGATAGGTTGAGTAGCTTGGGCTTATACTCATTGGAGTTCAGAGGATGAGAGGTGATCTTATCGAAACATATAAGATAATGAGGGGGCTCAACAAGGTGGATGCAGAGAGAATATTTCCACTCATAGGGAAAACAAAAAATAGGGGACATAGTCTCAGAATAAGGGGCCGCCCATTTAAAACTGAGATGAGGAGGATTTTTTTCTCTCAGAGGGTTGTAAGTCTATGGAATTCTCTGTCCCAGAGAGCTGTGGAGGCTGGGTCCTTGAATATATTTAAGACGGAGATAGACAGATTTTGAGCAATAAGGGAGTGAAGGGTTATGGGGAGCGGGCAGGGAAGTGGAGCTGAGTCCATGATCAGATCAGCCATGATCTTATTAAATGGCGGAGCAAGCTCAAGGAGCCAGGTGGCCTACTCCTGCTCCTATTTCTTATGTTCTTATGTTTTTATGTTCAGCTCTAAAACAGCTGGTTAATTGACAGAGCTGAGCAGTTGTGGCTCGTCCTGTAAACCATAGAAATGCCTCACTAATGTTTGATGGGTTGAAGCAAACTGAAGAAAAATCTCTGGAGAACATTCTGGATGATGTATGTGCAGCTTACAAAAGCAAAATGGCAATTCTATTCATGCTTTAAAACAATTTTTCAAGTGTCCATATATTTTTACTGCAATGAGCACTAGTGAGGGTTCACGGTCCCCGATGAAGCAGATTCTGCAACACAGCATGAGGGTGCAGAAAAGATTTACAAGAATGGTTCCAGGGATGAGAGACATTAGATATATGGATAGACTGGAGAAGTTGGGGGTGTTCTCCTTGGAGCAGAGAAGGTTGAGAGGAGATTTCATAGCGGTGTTCAAAACCATGAGGGGTCTAGACAGAGTAGATAGAGAGAAACTGTTCCCATTGGAGGAAGGGTCAAGAACCAGAGGACACAGATTTAAGGTGATTGGCAAAAGAACCAAAGGCGACATGATGGAAAACTTTTTTTACACAGAGTGGTTAGCATCTAGAACGCACGGCCTGAGAGGATGGGGAGGCAGATTCAATCGTGGCTTTCAAAAGTGAATTGGATAACGACCTAAAGGAAAAAAAATTGCAGGGCGAGGGAGTGGGACTAGCTGAAGTTGTCTTGCAGAGAGTCGGCAAGATCTTGACTGGCCGAATGGCCTCCTGTGCTTTAAACATTCTATGATTCTATAATGTTGTGGCTACAACTAACAGTGGTCGCTATCTGCTGCCATGATACTGGAATACTCATGGAAGAAATAAAATTATCATGACCTGTTGAAGTGTTTGGTGGTAGATTTTTTCTTACTGGGACCGATCAAAGAACTTTCCAATCATTATCACTGACTTGTAGATTATGCATCCATATTATTTGTAGTTTTTCAATAAGGTATTAGAATATATCTGTAATAGCGCTCCACCTAGTCGACTACTGATATAATAACTGATGAAATAACTATTAAAAAGATCATGTGGCAAGGTCAAGTGGCCACAGTTCTGTTAAGGAGACATCTTCCAGTGTGTTTACTTATGCAGCTATATCCAAAGATATCACAGACTGGTGACGAGGGTAGGATTTTTGGATTCCCTCGCTAATATTTCTGCTGGTGGATAATCCTTACCACCAAACGATGAGGAGACTTTGACAAGTTCTTTGTTTTGCAGAACAGCTAAAAATCCAAGGTAAATTTCAAGCACACTTGGTTGAACTGTCATCATTGCCAGAGTCCAGATTGCCATAACTATGGGAATATCATCATCATCATAGACAGTCCCTCGGAATCGAAGAAAACTTGATTCCACTCTTAACATCAGTTCTTATGTGGCTGTAGAGTTCAATATGAGAACTACAGTCCCTGTCACAGGTGGGACAGATAATCGTTGAGGGAAGGGGTGGGTGGGACTGGTTTGCCGCACGCTCCTTCCGCTACCTTCGCTTGATTTCTGCATGCTCTCGGCAACGAGACTAGAAGTGCTCAGCACCCTTCCGGATGCACTTCCTCTACTTAGGGCAATCTTTGGCCAGGGACTCGCAGGTGTCAGTGAGGATGTTGCACTATATCAGGGAGGCTTTGAGGGTGTCCTTGTAACGTTTCTGCTTCCCACCTTTGGCTCGTTTGCCGTGAAGGAGTTCCGAGTAGAGTGCTTGCTTTGGGAGTCTCGTGCCTGGCATGCGAACTATGTAGCTTGCCCAGTGGAGCTGATCAAGTGTGGTCAGTGCTTCAATGCTGTGGATGTTGACCTGGTTGAGGACATTAACGTTGGTGCATCTGTCCTCTCAGGGGATTTGTCGGATCTTGAAGAGACATCGTTGGTGGTATTTCTCTAGTGACTTGAGACTATGGGAATAATAGAGCACTTGGATGACTTCCATCATGATTAAGAGACTTTTGGAGCATATGTGGAGCAGCTAGAAAAGTTTTTCACTGCAAATAGTATAGTTGAAGTCCATGATTATAAACTGTGGTTGTCGAAAGGAAACGGGCTTTTGTTGACAACCACTAATTTTCTAGATTGAAGCAAGCCCCGACGTGTATGAAACCCTTAAAAATGTGCTTGTTTGGGTCAAGCCAAAGGACACGCCACTGATAGACATTCTAACCAAGTTAGAACAGCACTGCAGTCCTGAGCCCCTGGAAATTGCTGAAATTTATTGTTTTGGAACACAAAATCAATTAAATGATGAGGGTATCAGTGAGTACATTGTAGCTTTAAAAAGCTATCTATTCATTGTAATTTTGGAAAATTTCAGGACCGAGCATTGACCACTTTGTTTGTGGGTTGAAAAATGAAGGAATCAGAAGGAAATTGTTGACAACCTCTAACTTGACATTTGATTTAGCTTCTCAGACAGCTATGTAGATGGATATGGCCGACCAATGCTCCAGCGAATTTCAAGCCATTTCCAGTCATCAGACAATTGAGGTGAATCATCTGCAGGCTAAAAGTAAAAGGCAGTTGGGCCCCAAGGCCTCAGCAACTGACCTGGGTAACAGTGCATTGAAGTTGTGCTATCGGTGTCTGGGACAACACCTTGCACAAAGCTGAAGACAGATTGTTTCTGCTGCAAGACAACTGGGCACTTTTGCGAAGGCAGGCCGACTAAAGAGTAAATTGACTTTCAATCGCCAGATACTACATAGCATTGAAGAGAAGCAACAGGACGAGGAGGTTTTGGGGATACACGTCATCAGGAGTACAAGGGTATCTAACAGCAATTCTCAAAGAATCGTCATCCAAGTAGATGTTGCAGGATCCAGGATACCCATTGAAATTGACACTGTTGCATCCATGAGTATAATGCCGGAATCGCTATATCTCAACAAGTTGCGTGATTGTTGACTGGAGAAATCGAAGATAGTGCTGTGAGGCTATTCAGGAGAGCAAATCCCTGTTGTAGGATGTATCACCATACCAGTGAAATACAAGGATCAGTTTCAGAGCTTGCCTCTCATAGTAGTAGCAGGAGACATGCCTGCCTTGAGAGGTAGAAATTGGCTGGGATCACCGAAGTTTGATTGGAATTAGATTTTTTGTGTGTAAATGAAATTTGCATCAAAAGATGACATCATCAAGCAGTGTCCAAAGTTGTTCCATGAAACATGCAGTCTGATCAAAGATTTAAAGATGAGTGTCAGAGTACAGAAGGACACAAGACCTGTTTACTGCAAGCCACGTCCCGTACCATACGCACGCAAGAAGAAAATTGAGCAAGAACTCAAAGATTATCAACTAAGAACATTACCTCTAAGGTAAATCCAAGTATTTGGGCTACACCCATTGTTGTTGTGCCTAAGTCAGATATTAAGGTAAAGTTGTGTGATAATAAAGTAACCATAAGCCAGCTAGTAGAGATTACCATGTTAGTTCACTATGGCATTTTAAGGAGATCAAGCTATCTTGTGATGCCTCTTCATATGGATTTGGGGCAGTGAGCTCTCATGTACTATATAGTAGGATGAAGAGACCAATTGCTTTTGCTTCATGCTGTCTCAGTGCCAGTGAGCAGAATTATGCACAGATCGAAAGGGAAGATGTGGCATTGATTTTGGGGGTGAAGAAGTTCAACAAATACTTGTTTGACCATAAGTTTACCATGGTTACTGACCATAAGCCGCTGACAGCAATCCTCCATCCAAAGTCTCCAGTTCCAACCGTAGCTGTAGCTCGAATGCAGAGATGGGCTTTGATTCTGTCAGCATATATATATGACATTGAGTACAGATGATCAGCTGATCACAGTAATGCTGATGCTATGTCCAGGTTGCCATCCCCATCACAAGTTACATCTGATAGGGGAGAAGTGTTCTATTTCTCATACATTGATGAGATGCCAGTCACAGCTGAAGAGATTGGTAGGGCAGCCAAACATGACCCAGTTATGTCAAGGTGTATGATTACATAGCAAATTAATGGCCAAACCAGGTATCAGGGGAAGAGATTCATCAATACTTCATTCATAGGAATGAAGTCTCAGTGGATAAAGATTGTATCATGTGTTTAGCCCAAATAAGTTCCGGTCCAAATTGTTAGGAAATGTCCATGACCATGACCTGGGAATGTGCTTGACCAAGAGTTCTGCATGCAGTTACTTATGAAGGCCAGGTTTAAGTAAAGAGATAGAGTACTTCATCAGTCAGTGTACAACATGTCAATTGGTGAGCAGGAAACCACCCTCAATACCATTACAGCCATGAAAATGGCCTTCCAGGGTATGACAAAAGTTACATGTAGATTTTACTGAGCTCGAAGTCAGCAATTGTTCATTGTGATAGACAGTCATTCGAAGTGAATAGAGGTGTTTCTGATGCGGAAAATAACTACACGTAAAACACTAGACAATTTGTGAAGATTGTTTTCTTCATAAGGCCTCCGAGAAGAAATTGTGTCTGATAATGGGCTGCAATTTTGTTCAGAAGAATTTGCACAGGTCGTGAGCAGAAATGGTATGAAACATACCAAAGTTCCACCATGCCACCCTGCTTCAAATGGTGCAGCAGAGCACACAGTACAAATTGTAAAACATGCCCTCATCAAGCAAATGTTGGATCCAAATCCAAGAAAATGGCAATTGTTGTAATTTTCTGATTACTTATTGGAATACTACTCATACCACTGCTGGTAGAACTCCAGCAGAGTTGTTTCTCAAATGATAGTCATGAATCACATTCTCGTTGTTAAAGCCAAACTTGGCACAGTCAGCAGAAGAGAAACAATCAAGGCAGAAAGAGAGTCATGATAGTGGTAGAGTAAGAGAGAGAAGTGTGAAATTGAATCAGAAGGTTAGAGTGAAGAACCCAAGGACATTCTGAAATGGGAGGGAGAACAGCCAGTTGTCGTGGTGCACATTGGTACCAACGACATAGGTAAAAAAAGGGATGAGGTCCTACGAAACGAATTTAAGGAGCTAGGAGCTAAATTAAAAAGTAGGACCTCAAAAGTAGTAATCTCGGGATTGCTACCAGTGCCACGTGATAGTCAGAGTAGGAATCGCAGGATAGCGCAGATGAATACGTGGCTTGAGCAGTGGTGCAGCAGGGAGGGATTCAAATTCCTGGGGCATTGGGACCGGTTCTGGGGGAGGTGGGACCAGTACAAACAGGACGGTCTGGACCTGGGCAGGACCGGAACCAATGTCCTAGGGGGAGTGTTTGCTAGTGCTGTTGGGGAGGATTTAAACTAATATGGCAGGGGGATGGGAACCAATGCAGGGAGACAGAGGGAAACAAAAAGGAGGCAAAAGCAAAAGACAGAAAGGAGATGAGGAAAAGTGGAGGGCAGAGAAACCCAAGGCAAAGAACAAAAAGGGCCACTGTACAGCAAAATTCGAAAAGGACAAAGGGTGTTAAACAAACAAGCCTGAAGGCTTTGTGTCTTAATGCAAGGAGTATCCGCAATAAGGTGGATGAATTAACTGTGCAAATAGATGTTAATAAATATGATGTGATTGGGATTACGGAGACGTGGCTCCAGGATGATCAGGGCTGGGAACTCAACATTCAGGGGTATTCGACATTCAGGAAGGATAGAGTAAAGGGAAAAGGAGGTGGGGTAGCATTGTTGGTTAAAGAGGAGATTAATGCAATAGTTAGGAAAGACACTAGCTTGGATGATGTGGAATCTATATGGGTAGAGCTGCAGAACACCAAAGGGCAAAAAACGTTAGTAGGAGTTGTGTACAGACCTCCAAACAGTAATAGGGATGTTGGGGAGGGCATCAAACAGGAAATTAGGGGTGCATGCAATAAAGGTGTAGCAGTTATAATGGGTGACTTTAATATGCACATAGATTGGGCTAGCCAAACTGGAAGCAATACGGTGGCGGAGGATTTCCTGGAGTGCATAAGGGATGGTTTTCTAGACCAGTATGTTGAGGAACCAACTAGGGGGGAGGCCATCTTAGACTGGGTGTTGTGTAATGAGAGAGGATTAATTAGCAATCTCATTGTGCGAGGCCCCTTGGGGAAGAGTGACCATAATATGGTGGAATTCTGCATTAGGATGGAGAATGAAACAGTAAATTCAGAGACCATGGTCCAGAACTTAAAGAAGAGTAACTTTGAAGGTATGAGGCGTGAATTGGCTAGGATAGATTGGCGAATGATACTTAGGGGGTTGACTGTGGATGGGCAATGGCAGACATTTAGAGACCGCATGGATGAATTACAACAATTGTACATTCCTGTCTGGAGTAAAAATAAAAAAGGGAAGGTGGCTCAACCGTGGCTATCTAGGGAAATAAGGGATAGTATTAAAGCCAAGGAAGTGGCATACAAATTGGCCAGAAATAGCAGCGAACCTGGGGACTGGGAGAAATTTAGAACTCAGCAGAGGAGGACAAAGGATTTGATTAGGGCAGGGAAAATGGAGTATGAGAAGAAGCTTGCAGGGAATATTAAGGTGGATTGCAAAAGTTTCTATAGGTATGTAAAGAGAAAAAGGTTAGTAAAGACAAACATAGGTCCCCTGCAGTCAGAATCAGGGGAAGTCATAACGGGGAACAAAGAAATGACAGACCAATTGAACAAGTACTTTGGTTCGGTATTCACTAAGGAGGATACAAACAACCTTCCGGATATAAAAGGGGTCAGAGGGTCTAGTAAGGAGGGGGAACTGAGGGAAATCTTTATTAGTCGGGAAATTGTGTTGGGAAAATTGATGGGATTGAAGGCCGATAAATCCCCAGGGCCTGATGGACTGCATCCCAGAGTACTTAAGGAGGTGGCCTTGGAAATAGCGGATGCATTGACAGTCATTTTCCAACATTCCATTGACTCTGGATCAGTTCCTATCAAGTGGAGGGTAGCCAATGTAACCCCACTTTTTAAAAAAGGAGGGAGAGAGAAAACAGGGAATTATAGACCGGTCAGCCTGACCTCAGTAGTGGGTAAAATGATGGAATCAATTATTAAGGATGTCATAGCAGTGCATCTGGAAAATGGTGACATGATAGGTCCAAGTCAGCATGGATTTGTGAAAGGGAAATCATGCTTGACAAATCTTCTGGAATTTTTTGAGGATGTTTCCAGTAAAGTGGACAAAGGAGAACCAGTTGATGTGGTATATTTGGACTTTCAGAAGGCTTTCGACAAGGTCCCACACAAGAGATTAATGTGCAAAGTTAAAGCACATGGGATTGGGGGTAGTGTGCTGACGTGGATTGAGAACTGGTTGTCAGACAGGAAGCAAAGAGTAGGAGTAAACGGGTACTTTTCAGAATGGCAGGCAGTGACTAGTGGGGTGCCGCAAGGTTCTGTGCTGGGGCCCCAGCTGTTTACATTGTACATTAATGATTTAGATGAGGGGATTAAATGCAGTATCTCCAAATTGCGGATGACACTAAGTTGGGTGGCAGTGTGAGCTGCGAGGAGGATGCTATTAGGCTGCAGAGTGACTTGGATAGGTTAGGTGAGTGGGCAAATGCATGGCAGATGAAGTATAATGTGGATAAATGTGAGGTTATCCACTTTGGTGGTAAAAACAGAGAGACAGACTATTATCTGAATGGTGACAGATTAGGAAAAGGGAAGGTGCAACGAGACCTGGGTGTCATGGTACATCAGTCATTGAAGGTTAGCATGCAGGTGCAGCAGGCGGTTAAGAAAGCAAATGGCATGTTGGCCTTCATAGCGAGGGGATTTGAATACAGGGGCAGGGAGGTGTTGCTACAGTTGTACAGGGCCTTGGTGAGGCCACACCTGGAGTATTGTGTACAGTTTTGATCTCCTAACTTGAGGAAGGACATTCTTGCTATTGAGGGAGTGCAGCGAAGATTCACCAGACTGATTCCCGGGATGGCGGGACTGACCTATCAAGAAAGACTGGATCAACTGGGCTTATATTCACTGGAGTTCAGAAGAATGAGAGGGGACCTCATAGAAACGTTTAAAATTCTGACGGGTTTAGACAGGTTAAATGCAGGAAGAATGTTCCCAATGTTGGGGAAGTCCAGAACCAGGGGTCACAGTCTGAGGATAAGGGGTAAGCCATTTAGGACCGAGATGAGGAGAAACTTCTTCACCCAGAGAGTGGTGAACCTGTGGAATTCTCTACCACAGAAAGTAGTTGAGGCCAATTCACTAAATATATTCAAAAGGGAGTTAGATGAAGTCCTTACTACTCGGGGGATCAAGGGTTATGGCGAGAAAGCAGGAAGGGGGTACTGAAGTTTCATGTTCAGCCATGAACTCATTGAATGGCGGTGCAGGCTAGAAGGGCTGAATGGCCTGCTCCTGCACCTATTTTCTATGTTTCTATGTTTCTATCACCATAACTGATTAAAATATTTACCAGGAAGAGTAGTGATGATATGTGGCATTTGCACATATTTGGTTAAGATGTTTGATTATGAAAAGGTTAGGTTTATTCACATTGATAATATTTTACATATTGATGTGGAAGGAGTTGAAAGTTGGGATGATTCAGTTTATTCTGATAAGTCCGATTTGTCTTGTTACACATTTTGTTTGTTACACATTTTGTTACACGTAGAGTACCAATAGCAAATCCTACATCAGATGTACTAGAAACAAATCCAAGCGAAAGTTATGTCTGAGTCTGTGTCAGGCAGACAAACAGTCTGAAGTTGTAGAGAGTCCAAATGTAGATCAAGGGTTGCCCGTGGAGAAAAACTCTCCTCGGGCTCAGCCTAGAATGAGTCTAAGTCCAACAACAAGATTGGAAAGTTCTGTTCAAAAACAAAGGTATCCTCTTCGAAACAGAAAACCAATGGTTAAGTTTGATTTGTAAATATGGAAAAATATCTTCATATGTTTTGTTGTGTATACCATGCAAGTTATGTATGATGATTGTTTTGTTATGATTAACGTCTTCAATAAGGAGGGAGAAGTGTAATAGAGCTCCACCTAATAACAACTGACGTAATAACAATAAAAAGGTCATGTGGCAAGGTCATGTGATCACAGTTCTGTTAAAGAGCATGTGTGCTTGTGCAGCTGTGTCTAAAAATATCGCAGTATCCTCTATACATACACTGCTTGCTTCTCTACTACAGGTGGATATTAAATCTAGCAGAACTCTATTCAAAGAAGAGCAGAAATGTCTCCTGGTGTCCTCACCAACATTCAGCATACCAAAAAATAGATTAACGTGTCATTCTTCTGATTCTTGTTTCTTTAGATCTTGCTGTGTGCAAATCGGCTGCCGCATTTGTTTATGTAGCAACATGTACTGCATTGCAAAGTAACTCATTTTGAAGCACTTTGAGGCTTTTGTTTTACATGCAAGTCTTTCTTATTAATTACAAAGGAAATACTTTTTTTAAGACTTTGCATTTGTAAATCCATTTTATGAAGCCATTGTACATTTTGACTAAATAGTGCTTTTAGGGGAAGCAGATTGGTACATTCAGGTTTCCTAAATGGTTATGCTTGTGCTAGGAGTGATGTGGGTTTAAGGCTTAAAATGATTTGTTTATTCTTGGTCCTTGGGGTTCATCTGAGTCAAAGAAAGCAGGAGCACTGCTCATGAGTGGCCTTGTTGGTTGGGGTCGCTGCCTCAGTCTGTTTATAATTCGGTGATTCTGGTTGTCAAATAAGTTTTTATATTATGTTTTCTTGGTGTTGTTTATTGTTGTTACAGGTTTGACATATAAATAGCAACTTACTGAGTCCAAGCTACTGGCAGATAGCATAACCCGTACCTCACCCTCGCAACACGAATTGAAAATTCAGGCACTTGCTGCCACCAATTTGCAGACCAGTCGAATGAACAGTCCAAACGTGATGAGCAGCTTAGAGAGGCACTACTGGTGGGGACTAATTTAGATTCATGAAAGTACCCCTATAATTGACAATAATAATTACTTACAACCTTTCCCTGCTACTTTACCATGCCTTTGTTTTGCAATTGTCTGGCACCTTTTTGCAATGTTATATAATATATTTGACAATTGATGAGCTGCAGGTTCCACTTTCAGTGAAATTTGCTTATTCTGTTATGAAGTCATTGGTGCATTCGGCTGATTGCTACAACAGAGCTAATTCTCTGGATGTATTGCTTGCATTTCCCCAGAATACTGCTTGCTTGAGCAATTAGCCAATACATTTCAACTGAAAAACAAATTAGATCTGAACTTTTATACTGTAACAAAATATTTATTTGGTACAAAGACTTGAAAGTGCCTTTCATGACCTCAAGACCTTCCAATGGGTTTTTGACATTTGAAACGTTGTTATGATGTCGGAAATGCAGAAACTGTTATGCACAGCAAAAGTCCCACAAACAATGTGATAATGATCTGATAATTTTTTTTTTAGTGATGTTGATTTGAGGGATAAATATTGGCTAAGACACTGGAGAGAACTTCTCTGCTCTTCTTTGAAATAGTGCCATGGGATCTTTTACATCCACCTGAGAGATCAGACAGAGCCTGAGTTTAACATCTGGTATGACAAGTATATGCTTAAACTTCAAAACACCAGTAATAAAACGATTCTGCATTTTTTATTTCTATAGCCTTGGTAGGTAAAACTCTGACACTTGGGAAATTTCAAAGTCCCAGCACAGTACTATGTACTTCAGTTGATTAAACATTGAGATTTGTGTCAATTTTAATTTGGCATTTCTGCTGTCGGTGTTCTCCAGCACTGAGGTGCTGCAAACACTGACAATAACTGCACAAAGGCCCAGGGTTGCACCCAGGCTCTCCCATGACTCCCTCCTTATGGTTTAGAGGGAGTCACAGCACGCAGAGAGATCGTCTTCCCCTCCCATGGGTGGAAGAGACCTCCCCAGGAGATCAACACAGCCTGGTTGTACATTGCAGAGGAGGGCACAAGCAAGGATGTCATCAGGAGGATCTGGGTGTAGTGCCGCAAACCTTTCAATGATCTCAGTAGATCATGAAACATTACTGCAAAACCACACTCAACATCATCCTGCTGTGCCTCTCATCACATCCCCATCACTCTGTCTTCCCTACCCTACCCATGCACATCATTCTCACACCAACTTACCTTGCAACTTCATCCATCCCTCTCTATCTATACTATCACATCCTCATCTCTCTAGCCACCCCTACACTCACTCCCATCCTAATGCAATCATATCGGGCCCTCAAGTCTACCACCAAGCTCATAGTCTACAGGGCTGTAGTAATACCCGCCCTCCTGTATGGCTCAGAGACATGGACCAAGTACAGCAGACACCTCAAGTCGCTGGGAGGACAGATGCACCAACATTAGCGTCCTCGACCAGGCCAACATCCCCAGCATTGAAGCACTGACCACACTCGATCAGCTCCGCTGGGCAGGCCACAATGTTCGCATGCCTGACACGAGACTCCCAAATCAAGCACTCTACTCGGATCTCCTGCACGGCAAACGAGCCAAAGCTGGGCACGCTCAAGGACACGCTCAAAGCCTCCTTGATAAAGTGCAACATCCCAACTGACACCTGGGAGTCCCTGGCCAAAGACTGCCCTAATTGAAGGAAGAGCATCCGGGAGGGCACTGACCACCTCGAGTCTCATCACCGAGAGCATGCAGAAACCAAACGCAGACAGTGGAAAGAGCGTGTGGCAAACCAGTCCCACCCACCCTTTCCCTCAACGACTGTCCCACCTGTGACAAGGATTGTGGTTCTCGTATTAGACTGTTCAGTCACCTAAGAACTCATTTTTAGAGGAGAAGCAAGTCTTCATTGATTCCAAGGGACTGCGTATGAAGATGATGAATGCAATCATACCAACTAACAACACACAAGGGTAGGCACTTGGGTGTTTTAGTCAATGTTCATTTAAAATTTCTGTTAATTTGGTGTCAAACATTCAAATCTTTATTTTCAACACATTGTGATCTTGGACAGATTTGTGTGCACCTTTGGAAGTGGCTTAGTGAGTTGCAGTGAATGGTGAGGTATAACGGTACCCCCTGCAAAGATGATGATGCAGGACCGGAACCAATGTCCTAGGGGGAGTGTTTGCTAGTGCTGTTGGGGAGGAGTTAAACTAATATGGCAGGGGGATGGGAACCAATGCAGGGAGACAAAGGGAAACAAAAAGGAGACAAAAGCAAAAGACAGAAAAGAGATGAGGAAAAGTGGAGGGCAGAGAAACCCAAGGCAAAGAACAAAAAGGGCCACTGTACAGCAAAATTCTAAAAGGACAAAGGGTGTTAAAAAAACAAGCCTGAAGGCTTTGTGTCTTCCTGCAACGAGTATCCGTAATAAGGTGGATGAATTAACTGTGCAAATAGATCTTAACAAATATGATGTGATTGGGATTACAGAGACGTGGCTCCAGGATGATCAGGGCTGGAACTCAACATTCAGAGGTATTCAACATTCAGGAAGGATAGAATAAAAGGAAAAGGAGGTGGGGTAGAATTGCTGGTTAAGGAGGAGATTAATGCAATAGTTAGGAATGACATTAGCTTGGATGATGTGGAATCTATATGGGTAGAGCTGCAGAACATCAAAGGGCAAAAAAACGTTGGTGGGAGTTGTGTACAGACCTCTAAACAGTAGTAGTGATGTTGGGGAGGGCATCAAACAGGAAATTAGGGGTGCATGCAATAAAGGTGCAGCAGTTATAATGGATGACTTTAATATGCCCATAGATTGGGCTAACCAAACTGGAAGCAATACGGTGGAGGAGGATTTCCTGGAGTGCATAAGGGATGGTTTTCTAGACCAATATGTCGAGGAACCAACTAGGGGGGAGGCCATCTTAAACTGGGTGTTGTGTAATGAGAGAGGATTAATTAGCAATCTCGTTGTGCGAGGCCCTTTGGGGAAGAGTGACCATAATATGGTGGAATTCTGCATTAGGATGGAGAATGAAACAGTTAATTCAGAGACCATGGTCCAGAACTTAAAGAAGGGTAACTTTGAAGGTATGAGGCGTGAATTGGCTAGGATAGATTGGCGAATGATACTTAAGGGGTTGACTGTGGATGGGCAATGGCAGACATTTAGAGACTGCATGGATGAACTACAACAATTGTACATTCCTGTCTGGCGTAAAAATAAAAAAGGGAAGGTGGCTCAACCGTGGCTCTCAAGGGAAATCAGGGATAGTATTAAAGCCAAGGAAGTGGCATACAAATTGGCCAGAAATAGCAGCAAACCCGGGGACTGGGAGAAATTTAGAACTCAGCAGAGGAGGACAAAGGGTTTGATTAGGGCAGGGAAAATGGAGTATGAGAAGAAGCTTGCAAGGAACATTAAGACGGATTGCAAAAGTTTCAATAGATATGTAAAGAGAAAAAGGTTAGTAAAGACAAACGTAGGTCCCCTGCAGTCAGAATCAGGGGAAGTCATAACGGGGAACAAAGTAATGGCGGACCAATTGAACAAGTACATTGGTTCGGTATTCACTAAGGAGGACACAAACAACCTTCCGGATATAAAAGGGGTCAGAGGGTCTAGTAAGGAGGAGGAACTGAGGGAAATCCTTATTAGTCGGGAAATTGTGTTGGGAAAATTGATGGGATTGAAGGCCGATAAATCCCCAGGGCCTGATGGACTGCATCCCAGAGTACTTAAGGAGGTGGCCTTGGAAATAGCGGATGCATTGACAGTCATTTTCCAACATTCCATTGACTCTGGATCAGTTCCTATCAAGTGGAGGGTAGCCAATGTAACCCCACTTTTTAAAAAAGGAGGGAGAGAGAAAACAGGGAATTATCGACCGGTCAGCCTGACATCGGTAGTGGGTAAAATGATGGAATCAATTATTAAGGATGTCATAGCAGCGCATTTGGAAAGAGGTGACATGATAGGTCCAAGTCAGCATGGATTTGTGAAAGGGAAATCATGCTCGACAAATCTTCTGGAATTTTTTGAGGATGTTTCCGGTAGAGTGGACAAGGGAGAACCAGTTGATGTGGTATATTTGGACTTTCAGAAGGCTTTCGACAAGGTCTCACACAAGAGATTAATGTGCAAAGTTAAAGCACATGGGATTGGGGGTAGTGTGCTGACATGGATTGAGAACTGGTTGTCAGATAGGAAGCAAAGATTAGGAGTAAATGGGGACTTTTCAGAATGGCAGGCAGTGACTAGTGGGGTGCCGCAAGGTTCTGTGCTGGGGCCCCAGCTGTTTACACTGTACATTAATGATTTAGACGAGGGGATTAAATGTAGTATCTCTAAATTTGCGGATGACACTAAGTTGGGTGGCAGTGTGAGCTGTGAGGAGGATGCTATGAAGCTGCAGAGCGACTTGGATAGGTTAGGTGAGTGGGCAAATGCATGGCAGATGAAGTATAATGTGGATAAATGTGAGGTTATCCACTTTGGTGGTAAAAACAGAGAGACAGACTATTATCTGAATGGTGACAGATTAGGAAAAGGGGAGGTGCAACGAGACCTGGGTGTCATGGTACATCAGTCATTGAAGGTTGGCATGCAAGTACAGCAGGCGGTTAAGAAAGCAAATGGCATGTTGGTCTTCATATCGAGGGGATTTGAGTACAGGGGCAGGGAGGTGTTGCGACAGTTGTACAGGGCCTTGGTGAGGCCACACCTGGAGTATTGTGTACAGCATCCCTTGGGAGCACTCTCTATAAGCCAGCTCCTAAGGCCTGTTCCTTATTCCGGAGTGTCTTAATAAAGACTAAGGTCACTGTTACTTTAAACTCCCTATGTGCAGTCTCATCTGTGTTAGGAACACAACAACTGGTGATGAGTATATGAATCCAACGCAAAGATGCAGCAAACTGTGAGCATCCTGGAGAAGTTCTTGGTGGGTGAGGACTGGGAAGCCTATGTCGAGTGGCTGGACCAGTACAATTCACACCTTGTTGGCGTTGTGGAGGCTTCCATTCAGCCTATTCATGCCGCTTCAAAGGGTATGTTTGCACGAGCTGTGAAACAATGTGGCACCTCCAATGAGCTTGCAAACGAGCTGCAAGCTCTGCAAAACCTGCTAACCACCACATGGCACAGGAAGATCGGTCCATGGTGGATCAAAGCAATTTTGAGCCTCAGAGAGAGGACGCAGATGCTGAAGTACACGGGGTTCACACATTTTCGACGAAATGTCCTCCTATAATGCTAAACGTAAAATTGAATGGCTTACCCGTAGCCATGGAACTGGACACTGGCGCTAGCCAATCCATCATGAGTAAGAAGATGTTTGAGGTACTGTGGTGCAACAAGGCATTCAGACCAGCCCCGAGCCCCATCCACACGAAAATGAGAATGTACACCAAAAAGCTTATCACTGTCCTGGGCAGTGCCATGGTTAAGGTCACCTACGAGGGCACGGTGCACGAACTGCCACTCTGGATTGTCCCAGGTGATGACCGCCCACTGTTTGGAAGGAGCTGGCTGGGAAAAATCTGCTGGAACTGGGATGACATCTGAGTGCTATCACATGTCGTTGAGGCCTCATGTACCCAGGTTCTCAACAAATTTCCTTCCCTTTTTGAACCAAGCATTGGAAACTTTTCCAGGGTGAAGGTGCGGATCCACTTGGTCCCAGAGGCACAACCCATTCACCACAAGGCGCGAGCGATACCTCACATGATGAGGGAGAGAGTGAAAATTGAGCTGGACAGGCTGCAACATGAGGGCATCATCTCCCCAGTGGAATTCAGTGAGTGGGTCAGCCCGATTGTTCCAGAACTCAAAAGTGATAGCACAGTCAGAATTTGCGGCGATTATAAAGTAACTATTAATCGTTTCTCACTACAGGACCAATACCCACTACCTAAGGCAGACGACCTATTTGCGACGCTGGCAGGAGGCAAGACATTCACCAAGCTCGATCTGACTTCGGCCTACATGATGCAGGAGCTGGAGGAGTCTTCGAAGGGCCTCACCTGCATCAACACGCACAAGGGACTGTTCATCGACAATAGATGCCCGTTTGGAATTCGGTCGGCTGCAGTGATCTTCCAGAGAAACATGGAGAGCCTACTCAAGTCGGTACCACACACGGTGGTCTTTCAGGACGACATATTGGTCACGGGTCGTGAGACCGCCTAGCACCTACAAAACCTGGAGGAGTTCCTCCAGCGACTGGATCGCGTAGGGCTGTGGCTGAAGAGGTCAAAATGCATTTTCATGGCAACAGAAGTGGAGTTTTTGGTGAGAAAATCACAGCGGATGGCATTCGGCCGACAGACGCCAAGACAGAGGCTATCAGGAATGCACCCAGACTACAGAACGTCATGGAGTTGCGGTCGTTTCTGCGACTCCTCAACTATTTTGGTAACTTCCTACCGAAGTTGAGCACCGTTTTAGAGCCCCTGCATGTGTTATTGCGCAAATGCTTCCAGGAGCTTGTCTAAGGCCAAGAGGGCCTACAGCATGAATGAGAAAGAGGCATTAGCGTGTGTGTTTGGGGTAAAGAAAATGCATCAGTACCTGTTTGGCCTCAAATTTGAGCTGGAAACCGATCACAAGCCCGTCACATCCCTGTTCGCTGAAAACAAGGGGATTAAAACTAATGCCTCAGCCCATATACAAAGGTGGGCACTCACGCTATCAGCGTATAACTATACCATCCGCCACAAGCCAGGCACCGAGAACCTTGTGGATGCTCTCAGTCGGCTACCATTGCCCACCATGGAGGTGGAAATGGCGCAGCCTGTAAACTTGTTGATGGTGGCGCAGCCCGCAGGCTTGTTGATGGTCATGGAAGGGTTTGAAAATGATAAATCATCTGTCACGGCCCACCAGATTAGGACTTGGACCAGCCAAGATCCTCTGCTGTCCCTAGTAAATAACTGTGCACTGCATGGGAGCTGGGCCAGCATCCCCGTTGAAATGTAAGAGCCAATCAAGCCGTTCCAGCGGCGAAAGGATGAGCTGTCCATTCAGGCAGACTGCCTGTTGTGGGGTAACCACGTAGTGCTACCAAAAAAGGGCAGGGAGACGTTCATCTCGGATTTCCACAGCGCACACCCGGGTATAGTAATGATTAAAGCGATAGCCAGATCCCACGTGTGATGGCCCGGTATCGACTCTGACTTAGAGTCCTGTGTATGGCAATGCAGCATATGTGCTCAGTTGAGCAACACGCCCAGAGAGGCACCACGAAGTTTGTGGTCCTGGCCCTCCAGACCATGTCGAGGATCCATGTCGACTATGCGGGTCCGTTTCTCGGTTAAATGTTCCTGGTGATGGTGGATGCTTTTTCAAAATGGATTGAATGTGAAATGTCGGGAAGCACCACCACCGCCACTATTGAAAGCCTGAGGGCCATGTTTGCCACCCACGGCCTGCCTGACATACTGGTCAGTGACAATGGGCCATGCTTCACCAGTGCCGAATTTAAAGAATTCATGACCTGCAATGGGATCAATCATGTCACCTCGGCCCCATTTAAACCAGCCTCCAGTGGGCAGGCAGAGCGGGCAGTACAAACCATCAAACAGAGCCTTAAACGAGCCCACAACACACACCCAAAGGATCAACAACACCATGTCGGACCAGGAAATCGAACCCATCATGTCCAACAGTCCAGCAAGGCCAGGCTCACCTAGCTGCCCTGCAGGTCCAACACGCCAGCCCAGCGAGGGTACATCCAACACACCAGAACAGACATTTGTACCGAGGCGGTCCACCAGGGAAAGAAAGGCTCCCAACCGCCTCATCTTGTAAATAGTTTTCACTTTGACTTTGGGGGGGCAGTGATGTTGTGTATCTGTAAAGCATGCACTCCCATGTTCCGCCACCAGCGAGCTCATCCCCTGAAGTCCCAAGGGATCCCAGCATCCCTTAGGAGCACTGTATATAAGCCAGCTCCTAAGGCCTGTTCCTCACTCTGGAGTGTCTTATTAAAGACTGAGATCACTGTTACTTTAACCTCCCTGTGTGCAGCCTCGTCTGTGTTTGGAACACAATTGTTTGGGCACTGTAGGGCTGCTTTATGGTATTGTTGTGGGGTGGTGCCAATCTGGCCCATCTTGTGGCAGCCTGGGTGTACAGCATCAAGTGAAGTAAATCTGGCCATGGCGAGGCCATCCTTGACCACCCGGGCAGCAATGTGATCAGGTGATGATGCCCTCTGTCCTGTGCAGCATCAGGTGATTGCAGAGAAGCTTGGTGGTGTTGTTGATGCTGTTGGTGTGCCTGATGCTTCTGGTGTTGGAGCTGATTGTAGTGGGATTCTGAGGACCAAGATGAGAGAGTATAAAGGGCACCCATGCTGATGGAATAGATGGCAGGTGAAGTAGAGATGGCAGAATTGTCTGTCAATGGTGATAGAGGTAATGAGGTGAGAATAGGTGGAGACCTGTTCAAGGCATTGCAACATGGTGAATCTGTTGTGGAAATGCAATAAGAGTTTGTGGCTGAGGGAAGATATCTCTGTAAGGTGGGAGCTTTTAGAAACATATAAACATAGAAACATAGAAAATAGGTGCTGGAGTAGGCCATTTGGCCCTTCGAGCCTGCACCGCCATTCAATAAGATCATGGCTGATCATTCCCTCAGTACCCCTTTCCTGCTTTCTCTCCATACCCCTTGATCCCCTTAGTTGTAAGGGCCATATCTAACTCCCTCTTGAATATATCCAATGAACTGGCATCAACAACTCTCTGCGTGAAGAAGTTTCTCCTCATCTCAGTCCTAAATGGCCTACCCCTTATCCTAAGACTATATTCCCTGGTTCTGGACTTCCCCAACATCGGGAACATACTTCCCGCATCTAACCTGTCCAGTCCCGTCAGAATCTTATACGTTTCTATGAGATCCCCTCTCATCCTTATCAATTCCAGTGAATAAAGGCCCAGTTGATCCAGTCTCTCCTCATATGACAGTCCAGCCATCCCTGGAATCAGTCTGGTGAACCTTCGCTGCACTCCCTCAATAGCAAGAATGTCCTTTCTCAGATTAGGAGAGCAAATCTGAACACAATATTCCAAGTGAGGCCTCACGAAGGCCCTGTACAACTGCAGTAAGACCTCCCTGCTCCTATACTCAAATCCCCTAGCTATGAAGGCCAACATAACATTTGCCTTCTTCACCACCTGTTGTACCTGCATGCCAACCTTCAATGACTGATGAACCATGACACCCAGGTCTCGTTGCACCTCCCCTTTTCCTAATCTGCTGCCATTCAGATAATATTCTGCCTTCGTGTTTTTGCACCCAAAATGGATAACCTTACATTTATCCACATTATACTGCATCTGCCATGCATTTGCCCACTCACCTAACCTTTCCAAGTTAATCTGCAGCCTCTTAGCATCCCCCTCACTGCTCACACTGCCACCCAGTTTAGTGTCATCTGCAAACTTGGGGAAATTACACTCAATTCCTTCATCCAAATCATTAATCTATATTGTAAAGAGCTGGGGTCCCAGCACTGAGCCCTATAGCACTCCACTAGTCACTGCCTGCCATTCTGAAAAGGATCCATTTATCCCGACTCTCTGCTTTCTGTCTGCCAACCAGTTCTCTGTCCATGTCAGCACATTACCCCCAATACCATGCGCTTTGACTTTGCACACCAATCTCTTGTGCGGGACCTTGTCAAAAACATTTTGAAAGTCCAAATACACCACATCCACTAGTTTTCCCTTGTCCACTCTGCTAGTTACATCCTCAAAAAATTCTAGAAGATTCGTCAAGCATGATTTCCCTTTCATAAATCCATGCTGACTTGGACCGATCCTGTCACTGCTTTCCAAATGCACTACTATTTCATCCTTAATGTTTGATTCCAACATTTTCCCCACTACTGATGTCAGGCTAACCAGTCTATAATTACCTGTTTTCTCTCTCCCTCCTTTTTTAAAAAGTGGTGTTACATTAGCTACCCACCAGTCCATAGGAACTGATCCAGAGTCGATGGACCGTTGGAAAATGATCACCAATGCATCCACTATTTCTAGGGCCACTTCCTTAAATACTCTGGGATGCAGACTATCAGGCCATGGGGATTTATCAGCCTTCACTCCCATCAATTTCCCTAACACAATTTCCTGCCTAATAAGGATATCCTTCAGTTCCTCTTTCTCACTAGACCCATTGTCCCCTAGCACATTCGATAGGTTATTCGTGTCTTCCTTCATGAAAACAGAACCGAAGTATTTGTTCAATTGGTCTGCCATTTCTTTGTTCTCCATTATAAATTCACCTGAATCCGACTGCAAGGGACCTACATTTGTCTTCACTAATCTTTTTCTCTTCACATATTTATAGAAGCTTTTGCAGTCAGTGTTTATGTTCCCTGCAAGTTTCCACTCGTACTCTATTTTCCCCCTCTTAACTAAACCCTTAGTCTTCCTCTGTTGAATTCTAAATTTCTCCCAGTCCTCAGGTTTGTTACTTTTTCTAGCGAATTTATATGCCTCTTCCTTGGTTTTAACCCTATCCTTAATTTCCCTTGTTAGCCACGGTTGAGCCACCTTCCCCGTTTTATTTTTACTCCAGACAGGGATGTACAATTGCTGAAGTTCATCCATGTGATCTTTAAATGTTTGCCATTGCTTATCCACCGTCAACCCTTTAAGTATCCTTTGCCAGTCTATTCTAGCCAATTCACGCCTCATACCGTCTAAGTTACCTTTCCTTAAGTTCAGGATCGTAGTTTCTGAATTAACTGTGTCAATCTCCATCTTAATAAAGAATCCTACCATATTATGGTCACTCTTCCCCAAGGGGCCTCACAAAACATTTGAAGCTCTCAACTCAACAGTTGATTCAATGGAGAGGGAGCGTTTCAGGTGCAGTAGAGGGGTCCAGGAGGTTCTAGGTGCTGCAGAGAGGTCCGACAGGTGGGCCCAGGTTGTTATGCATGCAGCATGGCTTTATGCTTTGTGGGGTGGGGTATGCACCCACGATTAGGGCCAGGGGTGAACTTAAGCTTAAACTTAAACTTAAACTTAAACTTAAACGGTGGTGGGGAAAGACAGTGGGGGAGAGAGGGTGTAGGATGGTATTAGATGGCCATGGGTACAGATGTTCAGCGGAGCTCCCTAGGGAGCTGCAGTCCAGGGCACCACCTTAATACATATAATAAGGTGGAAGTGGAAGGCATTTCTGAACTTAAAGCAGTAACCCAAATCGGAAGCAGCAAAACAGCTCTACATGCAGCTGAAGGTCGAGGTCCAACAAAAAACCCGCAACCTAAAGAATAGATGGTGGGTGGAGAAAGCACAGGAGACCCAGCAGCTGGCCGACAACCACGATGTGCGAGGATTCTTCAGCACAGTCAAGACCACCGATGGCCGAAGCACCCAAGACCCCACCCCACTGCTGGCCAAGAACAGAGAGTCACTCATTAAGGATACCAAGGCAGTCAGTGCCTGCTGGAAGGAGCACTTCGAAGATCTCCAGACTCTGCCTTCGACGCGAGTGTCCTCGACTCCATCCCACAGATTGCTACCTGCCACCATTTTAGCAATTCACCATCCCTGAACGAGGGAGAAAAGGTCATCCGTCAGCTCAAGAACAACAAGGAACCAGGAGCAGATGGAATCCCCACCGAGGCACTTAAGTATGGTGGAGAAGCACTATTGGCACGAATGCATGACCTCACCTGGAAGGAGGCAAGCATGCCAGGAGATCTCAGAGATACCGTAATCGTGACCATCTTCAAAAAAGGGGAGAAGTCCAACTGTGGTAACTACAGAGGAATCTCCCTGCTTTCGGCCACTGGGAAAGTCATTGCAAGAATCCTCCTCAATCGCCTTCTCCCGGTGACTGAAGAGCTCCTCCCAGAGTCACAGTGCGGATTCCATCCACTAAGGGGTACAACAGACATGTTCTTCACCATGCGACAACTACAAGAGAAATGCAAGGAACAACATCAACCCTTGTAGCTGGCTTTCTTTGACCTCACAAAGGCCTTTGACACTCTCAACCGTGAGGGACTATGGAGCATCCTCCTCTGTTTTGGCTGCCTCCAAAATTTTGTCACCATCCTCCACTTGCTCCATGCAAGCCATGATCTTGACCAACAGATCCACCACTGACACAATCCCCATCCGGACCATGGTCAAGCAGAGCTGCGTCATCGCACCAACCCTCTTCTCGATTTTCCTTGCTGAAATGCTTCATCTCACTCTCAACAAGCTCCCCTGCTGGAGTGGAACTAAGCTATAGAACTCATGGGAACCTGTTCAACCTTCGCCGCCTCCAGGCTAGATCCAAGGTCGTCCCATCCTCTGTCATCGAACTACAGTACACAGACGATGCTTGCGTCTGCGCACACTCAGAGGCTGAACTCCAAGTCATCGTCAACACCTTTACCGAGGCATACGAAAGTATGGGCATTACACTAAACATCCGTAAGACAAAGGTTCTACACCAACCTGACCCTGCCACGCAGCACTGCTCCCCAGTCATCAAAATCCACGGCACGACCTTGGATAACGTGGACCATTTTCCATACCTAAGGAGCCTATCAGCAAGAACAGGCATCGATGACGAGATCCAAAACTGTCTCCAGTGTGCCAGAACAGCCTTTGGTCACCTGAGGAAGAGAATGTTTGAAGAGCAGGACCTCAAATCAGGCACCAAGCTTATGGTCTACAGGGCAGTAGTGATACCCGCTGTCCTAAATGGCTCAGAAACGTGGACTATATACAGCAGACACCTCAAAGCACTGGAGAAGTACCACCAGCGCTGCCTTCGCAAGATCCAGCAAATCCACTGGGGGGATAGACGCACCAATGTCAGTGTTTTTGAGCAGGCCAACAGCCCCAGCATCAAAGCACTGACCACACTCAACCTGCTGCGTTGGGCGGGCCATATTGTCCGCATGCCCGACACAAGACTCCGAAAGCAAGTGCTCTACTTGAAGCTCCAACACAGCAAGCAAGCCCCAGGTTGGCAGAGTAAACATTTCAAGGACACCCTCAAAGCCTACTTGATAAAGTGCAACATCCCCACCGGCACCTGAGAATCCCTGGCCCAAGACCGCCCAAAATGGAGGAAGAGCATCCGGGAGGGCACCAAGCACTTCAAATCTCATCGCTGAGAGCATGCAGAAATCAAGCGCAGACAGCGGAAGGAGTGTGCAGCAAACCAAGCTCCCCACCCACCCTTTCCTTCAACCACTATCTGCCCCACCTGTGACAGAGACTGTAATTCCCGCATTGGACTGTTCAGCCACCTGAGGAATCACTTTTAGAGTGGAAGCAAGTCTTCCTCAATTTCTAGGGACTGCCTATGATGATGATGATGATTCAATGGCCACTGAACTCCCACCTCAGCTTGACAGACATGGTCCACGACCAGTGTGGACTCCGTGGGTGAGCAGTCAAGTGCAGTTGGTGAGCTGAAATTCATCTTGTTCACAGCAGGGTGCCGACACACTGGGGAGATAATAATTATCACTTTCCCACCCGACCCATCACCGACTGTGTTCACTGACTCCCCGCAAAATCCAGCTCTATCTTTTTTCTCGATAAAAAATATCTGAAAAAGAGAAAAGTTGATGATAATTAATTTTAGAATGAAATCTGAAGAGCTGAAATTTCTTAAACCTCTCAGATGGACATAAAATATTGCATGGCATGATTCGAAGAAGAACAGGGGAGCTCTCCAGTAGCCTGGCCTACATTTAACCCTCCCCTAACATCATCTAAATAACAAATTATCTGCTTATCACATTTCTGTTTGTGGGACCTCACTACACACAATTTGTTGACAGTGCAGAGACTTCCAAATATTGACCTCTTCAAAATTCTGAATTAGCTGAACAGTCCAATACAGGAATGACAGTCTCTGTCACAGGTGGGGCAGACAATGGTTGAAGGAAAGGGTGGGTGGGGAGCTTGGTTTGCTGCACGCTCCTTCCGCTTCCTTGGTATCTATGCTATCAATTTCCATGGCGTTCTTCCCAATCACCTGCTGTAACTCTGCTAAAACTGTTTCTCCAGGGTTTCTACCAATCTCCCGCTGAAGTTGCAGCAGATGATCAGGGCAAAACCCCTGCTGAAATTCTATTACTATATGTTCAAGCAACAGTACTTATGTCAACCAAAGATTGTAATAGAACAAAAAAACAGACTGAAGAAATAAGATTGAAAAAATCCTCGAAGGAAATGTACTTGTTACTTTAGTAGAGAAAAAAAAGCAAAGGCTGGAAATCTAAAACAAAGCATGAAATGTTTGAGAACGCCCTTCCTGACAGCTCTGTGGGAGTACCTTCACCACACACACTGCAGCAGCTCACCATCACCGTCTCAAGGTCAATTAGGGATGGGCAATAAATGCTGGCCTTGCCAGCGACGCCCACATCCCAGGAACGAATAATAAAAAAATAGAATTGTGTGAAGATTCCATTTGCACCCGATGACCAGAATCTACCCTAGTGAGTGTGGGTTTGGAGGTGGGCCCACTGTTAAAATGGCCCTGATTGACAGCGGATCGGGATCCCACTAAAAACCTGCCTGAGTTTCTGACTTGTCAGGACTCCGTGCGGATCGCAGACCCAGCAGCAAGCAGCGGGCCAGTGAGTAAAGATTAAGAGGTAGTTGAATGTTATTTAAGAGGATTAAAACCAGGCACTTACAATTTTACCAAACTCTTGAAGTGTTTACCGTCCTCGGGGAACACACCAGGTAAGTGTGTCAGGTTCTCAGTGACTCTCTATTGCTTTGGCAAGTTGAAAGCTGCAGAAGTGGTGCAAAAGCTACCATTTCACAACTGTTCACTTTCCAATATTAGAAGCTGATGCCTTCAGAATTTGGAAAAATCTCTTGAGCTGTATGCAGGTTGGAAGTGTTTGCAGTGAACTCTCTATTCACTGTCACCTCCTGGGAGCAACCTCTCTCATCATTGACAGATCGCTTCTGTCATTTCAACCTCACCTGCTATCAATTCCAGCAGAATCGGTGCCCTTGAAAAAATCTCACCTTGGTCCTTAGAATCCCACCACGATCAGCCCTAAGACTAACATCGCCAGGCAAACAACAACATCAACCTTCTCCACAATCACCTGATGCTGTACAGGCCACAGGTCATCAGTATCCAACCACATTGCTGCCCGGGAGGCCAGAGATGGCCTCCCCATGGCTATATTTACTTCACTTGACACTGTGTACCCTGGCTGCCAATGATGCACCAGGTTGGCACCACCCCACACCAGCTTCATAAATCACCCTGCAATGCCCAAACCATTATTTTCACACTCATCACCATCGTGCAGGTTATTCTTATGTCTGACCATTCACTACCCCTCATGAAACCACTTCTAAAGGTGGACACAAATCTGTCCAAGAACACAAAGTGGTGAAAATGAAGATTTCAATGTTTGACAACACATTTGCAGAAACTCTAATTGAACATTGGCTAAAACCCAAGTGTCTACTCTTGTGTGTTGTTAGTTGATATATTGGTCAAGGATGAGGGTGAGTGTGAAGGGTGACTCGTGAGATGGGGATGTGATAATGTAGATAGGGAGAGAGAGGGATGGGTGGAGGTGCAAGGTAAGTTGGTGTGAGTAAGGATGTGCAGGAGTAGGGTTGGGAAGGCAGAGTGATGGGGATGTGATGAGTGGCGCAGCAAGATGAAACATAGAAACATAGAAACATAGAAAATAGGTGCAGGATTGGCCATTTGGCCCTTCGAACCTGCACCTCCACCCAACCAGATGGCTGATCATCCACCCCAGAACCCCTTTCCCGCTTTCTTTCCATACCCCTTGATCCCTTTAGCCATAAGGGCCATATCTAACTCCCCCTTGAATATATCCAATGAACTGGCATCAACAACTCTCTGTGGTAGGGAATTCCACAGGTTAACAACGCTCTGAGTGAAGAAGTTTCTCCTCATCTCAGTCCTAAATGGCTTAGCCCTTATCCTTAGACTACGTCCCCTAGTTCTGGACTTCCCCAACATCGGGAACATTCTTTCCTGCATCTAACCTGTCCAGTCCCATCAGAATTTTATATGTTTCTATGAGATCCTCTCTCATCCTTCTAAACTCCAGTGAATACAGGCCCAGTCGATTCAGTCTCTCCTCATATATCAGTTCTGCCATCCCGGGAATCAGTCTGGTGAACCTTCGCTGTACTCCCTCAATAGCAAGAACATCTTTCCTCAGATTAGGAGACCAAAACTGAACACAATATTCCAGGTGAGACCTCACTAAGGCCCTGTACAACTGCAGTAAGACCTCCATGCTCGTTTACTCAAATCCCCTAGCTATGAAGGCCAACATACCATTTGCCTTCTTTACCACCTGCTGTACCTGCATGCCAACTTTCAATGACTGATGTACCATGACATCCAGGTCTCCCTGCCCCTCCCCTTTTCCTAATCTGCCGCGATTCGGATAATATTCTGCCTTCGTGTTTTTGCCACCAAAGTGGATAACCTCACATTTATCCACATTATACTGCATCTGCCATGCGTTTGCCCACTCACCTAACCTGTCCAAATCTCCGTGCAGCCTTTTAACGTCCTCCTCACAGCCCACACTGACATCCAGCTTAGTGTCATCTGCAAACTTGGAGATATTACACTCAATTCCCTCATCCAAATCATAAATGTATCTTGTAAATAGCTGGGGTCCCAGTACTGAGCCCTGCGGTACCCCACTCGTCACTGCCTGCTATTCTGAAAAGAACCCGTTTATCCCGACTCTCTGCTTCCTGTCTGCCAACCAGTTCTCTATCCACGTCAGTACATTATCCCCAATACTATGTACTTTACATTTGCACATCAATCTCTTGTGTGGGACCTTGTCAAAAACCTTTTGAAAGTCCAAATACACCACATCCACTGGTTCTCCCTTGGCCACTCTACTAGTTACATCCTCAAAAACTTCTAGAAGATTTGTCAAGTAGGATTTCCATTTCATAAATCCCTGCTGACTTGGGCCGATCCCATCACTGCTTTCCAAATGTACTGCTATTTCATCTTTAATAATTGATCCCAACATTTTCCCCACTACTGATGTCAGGCTAACCGGTCTATAATTCCCTGTTTTTTCTCTCTCTCCTTTCTTAAAAAGTGGTATTACATTAGCTACCCTCCAGTCCATAGGAACTGATCCAGAGTCGCCAGACTGTTGGAAAATGATCACCAATGCATCCACTATTTCTAGGGCTACTTCTTAAGTACTCTGGGATGCAGACTATCAGGCCCTGGGGATTTATCCGCCTTCAATCCCATCAATTTCCCTAACACCATTTTGCGCCTAATAAGGATTTCCTTCAGTTCCTCCTTCTCACTAGACCCTCGGTCTCCTAGTATTTCTGGAAAGTTATTTGTATCTTCCTTCCTGAAGACAGAACCAAAGTACTTGTTTAACTGGTCCGCCATTTCTTTGTTGAATGAGGTTGAATGTGACTTTGCAGTAACATATTGTTATCTACTGAGATAATTGAAAAGTTTGCGCCAACGCAGCCAGATCCTCCTGACAACATCCCTGCTTGTGCCCTCCTGTACAATGTGCAACCAGGCTGTGTTGATGTCTGGGGAGGTATATTCCATCCATTGGAAAGGAAGAGAACCTCCCTGCATGTTGTGAATCACTCCAGAAATTTTGGAAGGATTGATAGGAGAGCCTGGGTGCAGCCGTGCACCTCTGTGCAGTGCTTGTCAGTGTTTGCAGTAGCTCAATGCTCAATCATTGGAAGCATGCTGTCAGAGGGAGGTTGGAGCCAGGTCCGCGTTCCCCATATGCCACCATTGCCGCCCGCAACCAACTCGCACCTGCTAGCGGAATCACGGCCTATGTGTGACAAGCTGTAAACTTGTTACATAAAGTAGACAAAGGAAATCTTCCCTCCCGATAAATCAGCATCTAAAACCAGAAAAAGGGTTAACATTTCATGTGAGCCTGTTCTTCTGTAGAGAGCATTAAACTAAATAGTTGGGAGGAGGGTTCAGGTGAGCAGAAATTAAAAAGTTAAAGAGAAAGGAAAAGGCAATAGAGCAGGGTAACTATGGGGGAATATGATAACCAGAGTGTGACAGGAAGGAACAGAATGTATAAAATAAGAGTGAATCAGAAAGTGGGGTCAAAGCAGGGAAAAAGGGTAAAAAAAAATGAGAAGTTTTATCTGACTACACTAAGCTTTCCTAAGAAGATAGATGAGTTGATGGCACAAGTAGATATAAATGGGTATGATCTGATAGCCATTACAGAGATGTGGTTGCAATGTGACCAAGGACGGGAACTGAATATTCAGGGTAGTTGACAATTCAAAAGGATAGACAGAAAGAAAAAGGAGGTTGGGTAGCTCTGTTAATACAGGATGAGATCAATGCGGTAATGAGAAATGATATTGACTCAGAAGATCAAGATGTAGAATCAGTTTGGATAGAGATAAGAATTATTAAGGGGAAGACGTCACTGGAGGGCATAGTCTATATGCCCCCTAACAGTAGCTAAACTGTTGGACAGAGTATAAATCAAGAAATAATGGAGGCTTATAAGAAAGGTATGGCAATAATCATGGACGATATTAATCTTCATATTGATTGGCCAAATCAAATTGACCAAGTTAGCCTTGAGGAAGATTTCATAGCGTGTATCTGGGATGATTTACTTGAACAGTACATTGTGCAAACAACCAGGGAGCAAGCTATCTTAGATCTGGTACTGTGTAATGAGACAGGATTAATAAATGATCTCATAGTAAAGGACCCTCTAGGAAAGTGTGATCAGGAAAGAGGAAAGAATTGAATTTCAAATTCAGTCAGAGGGTGAGAACATTGGGTCTCAAACAGTGTCCTAATCTTAAATAAAGGCAATTACAAAGGTATGAAGACAGAGTTGGCTAAAGTGGACTGGGAAAATAGATTAAAGTGTAAATCGGTTGATAAGCAGTGGCAAACATTTAAGGAGATATTTCACAACTCTCAACAAAAATATATTCCAGTGAGAAGGAAAGACTTTAAGAGAAGAGGGAACCATTCATGGCTAACTGAGGAAGTAATTGAAAACAATGGCATACAATGTTGCCATGGATAGTGGGATGCCAGAGGATTGGGACATTTTTAAAAACCAGCAAAGGACGACTAAAAATATAATAAATTGAGAGATTATGAAAATAAACTAGCAAGAAATATAAAAACAGATAGTAAGAGCTTGAACAGGTATATAAAAGAGAGACCAGGCATTGCTACATGGGCCTAGTTGCCTGCGACGACATGCAGGCCGTGATCCTTACCAACGGATCCATCACAGACCCAATCCACGTCCGGACCGGGGTCAAACAGGGCTGCGTCATCGCCCCAACCCTCTTCTCAATCTTTCTTGCCGCCATGCTCCACCTCACAGTCAACAAGCTCCCTGCTGGAGTGGAACTAAACTACAGAACCAGTGGGAACCTGTTCAACCTGCGCCGTCTCCAGGCCAGATCCAAGATCGCCCCAACCTCTGTCGTCGAGCTACAGTATGCGGACGACGCCTGCATCTGCGCACATACAGAGGCCGCACTCCAGGACATAGTCGACATATTTACTGAGGCATATGAAAGCACGGGCCTTATGCTAAACATCCGTAAGACAAAGGTCCTCTACCAGCCTGTCCTCACCGCACAGCTCTGTGCCCCAGTTATCAAAATCCACGGCGCGGCCCTGGACAACGTGGACCACTTCCCATATCTCGGGAGCCTCCTATCAACAAGAGCAGGCATCGACGACGAGATCCAACACAGCCTCCAGTGCGCCAGTGCAGCCTTCGGCCGCCTGAGGAAAAAAGTGTTTGAAGACCAGGCCCTCAAAACTGCTACCAAGTTCATGGTTTACAGTGCTGTAGTAATACCTGCCCTCCTGCAAAGGGGTATAGACAGCTAAGTGAGTGAGGAAACATTTGGCAGATGGAGTATAAAGGAGGAAAGTGTGAGGTTATCCACTTTGGCAGGAAAAATAAAAAAGCCAATTATTAGTTAAATGGAGAGAGATTACATAATGTTGCAGGTCAGAGGGACCTGGGGGTCCTTGTGCATGGAAAATGGGTATAGCAAGTAACCAGGAAGCCAAATGGAATGTTGGCCTTTAGTGCAAGGGGAATGGAGTATAAAAGCAGAGAAGTCCTGCTATAACTGTGCAGGGTATTGGTGAGGCCACACCATGGGCCCAAAATTGGTCATTACATAAGGTCTGCCCATTTCTCAGTGGTAGCTGGCAGTGCGTCATTTCTACCGTCGGCATACCAGGAGACCGAAAAGCGCAATTTTGTTCGATCTTTTTTTGGCGGTATGTCGGCGGATTGCGAGCGGTGTGCAGCGGGCGGTCGGTAACATTGTAGTCGATCCAGATCGACTTTCTTTTCAATGAATGGTGCGGCATACGCAATTTTTTTTTCCCCCCGTTTTTTTCAGAGAAGCTTTTTACCTGCGATTTCGGTGGTCAAGGGTCACCCACACATGCGCAGTGAGTTGAAGTCGAGGGAAAGAGAGTGAGAAGCAGCAGCAAGCTAGTCGAGGGTCAGTTGGTTTAATAAAGGATTGCAGAGTTAAAAAATATTCATAATAAATAATAATTATACAGTTTGAACAATAATAAGACATATTTTACAAATCAAAAATCATAACATAAATATTATGGAAATGTTAAAAAAAAATCGAAGTGCAGGAACATCAAAAAGGATGGGAAGTTGAGGGCGTCCGTAATCGTTGAGACGGAGTTACCTGCCCTTCTGGAGAATATTACAGAGAGGTACTCCAAACTAATGAAGGGTGATCGTGAAAAGCCACCCCACCACCTCCCCCCCCCACTCCCCAAAGGAGTACAATAAGATATGGGACAAGATTGGGGAGGCTGTGTCCTCCACAAGTACCATGATATGCACCAGGGAAAAGTGTCATAAGAGGTGGAACGACCTGGTGAGGATAACAAAAGTAAGTAATGATTTTATTTATGCACCTCCCATGTGCCATGTACCATGTAAATATAGGGTCTGTGTCACATGGATGATATTATTTATCCCAAGGTTACGGTGATGCATTTGTGCGTTTAGGCAATGACAAGAGGATCAATGCAGAGTTTTGATGTGTGTGTGTGTGTGTGTGAGACTCTCTGTGTCTGCGATGTTAAATGGATTGAAGATTTTTACTTTCATTTACTTCACTTTCTACAGAAGAAGACATCTGCAATAGCAGCCAATCAGCGGCGTACGGGGGGAGGACCCACAACCCAAGAGCCATTGACAAGAATAGAGATCCGTGCCCTGTTCCTGGTTGGGGATAGCAACCGTGCCACCACCGGCATTGGAGCTGACCCACTCACACAGGATGGTCAGTTGAATACAATCCCCGGTCTGTGTTGCGATCCTCTCATGCCATGTAATGTAACTGTAACTGTAATGTTGGCCTGATGTAATGTAATGTAAGTTTATTGCACTGTCATGTTGGCCTCATTTGATGTACTGCAATGTTGGGGGCATGTAATGCAATGCATATATGATTTGTCTGTCTGCGATGTAATGCAGTAATGAAGCAGTGGTGGACATTTAAGTAAGACTGCGATAAGTCACTGTGCTATGTACTCATGTAACTCTGACCCCTCCCCTGGTGCCAAGTATTTTTAAATGTTGTTTTATACTTCCAGACACAGATGATTCAGACCACACCTTCATAAAGAGACCAGACGAGAGACCCACTGCCTCCACCTCTGGCGTCACCCAGCCCTCTCCCGACTTCACCACTGGCAGAGATGAGGAAGAGGAAGAGGAAGAGCAATGATCCTGGAGCCAGTGGAGGTGGAGGTGGGGTGGAGATGGAGGAGGATACACCAGCTCCATGTGGGACAGCTGGAACATCCTCCACCACAGGGTCTGTATTCAGGGGATTCCCCCATGGCTCCTCTGATTCTGCGGGACCAAGTGGTGCACAGCAAGGCACGCCCAGTGTTGCAGTGCCTTTGCCGCAGCGACGGAGATTGGTGCAGGAAAGGTCAGTTGCTACATACAGATAGACGTGTACTAGGACATGGTGCGCCTGTCACAGGCCAGCATCGACATAGGTCGAGAGCTGCTCAAGGCCTTGGCTACGATAGTCGCAAACATCGCGGCTCTATCAGAGCAGCAGTCGGAGGATATGTCGTGTCTGATCACCGCGATGGAGCAAACCGCCGACTCCGTTGATGCCATGTGGCAATCGACGGGATCGGGATATGGTGCGGAATCCCCCTGTGCCGTAGTTGTCAGGTGGACAACACCTGAGGGTGAGGAGCTGCCAGCAGATTCCATGCCTGAAGCCGTGCCTTCCACATCGCGAGCTTCTCCTGAGGCCCCATTTATTGCGGCAGCAATGTCCGACCACCAACGAGAGCAACAGCATTCGGGGTGCAATGCTGCATGCCGGCTTGGTAACACCATGGGGAGGTCCGGGCTCAGGGGGTCTGAGAAAGGGAAGGGCGGGAGTAAGAAAGGGGGGAATAGTCTGAAGGGTGGCGTAGCACACGGTTGAGATCGAAGTCAAGGTTGTGGTCGAGGACAGTAAAGGATCTTTTGATGTATTTGTTCATTTAATAATTGAAGTTTGATTTTTTATTGTTTATTCACATTGTTGCAATTTTGTTAAAGTTGTTATTAAAATTGTTAAAGTTGTTACAGTTGTTTTATAGTTATAAGTTTTACAAAGTTTGAAAATTGTTGCATATTTTTTAAATTTTACATAAATGTTTGAATTGAATTTAAGCACTCCTGCACCGTGTCAAACTTTTGGTATAACAGTCATCAAGGTCCCAAAACGCAGCTCTCCACATTCAAGCAAAGCGTTCATTTATGAGCTGCTGACGTAACAATTTTGCAGTGGCATACGCTCCGCGTGCCCTCTGCAGTGGTGTTGGGCAGCGGAGGGGAGGGGGGGTCGTACCATGGGTTCATCTGGAAGCTCCTCCTCATCCTCCTGCCCCTCATTTTCCTCTTCTTCATCCTCTGTCTCCTGCACTCTTTCCTCAGGTGGTCCCACAGTCCCCTGTGACAATTCCTGTCCCCGCATGATTGCTAAATTATGCAACATGTAACACACCACTGTGAGCTGAGCAATCTGCTCAGGGTGGTATTGCAGCCTGCCCCCTGAGTGGTCCAAGCATCGAAAGTGCTGCTTCAGCACTTCAATTGTCTTTCCGATAATATTACATGTAGCTATATGGTTCTTATTATATTGTTGCTCGGCTTCTGTCTGAAGGTTCTGCAGGGGGCGGTCAAGAGCCAGGTGGCGAGGCCATACCCTTTCTTCCCCAGCATCCAGCATTTACCTTGTGGCTCAGACTTCAACAGGTCAGACACAGTGCTTTCCTGCAAGATATGCGCATCATGGATGTTCCCTGGAAAGTTGGCATTCACTGCCATTATGCACTGTGTATGGTTAAGGAAGTGGAATCCCTTACGGTTTTGTTACATCTCCGCCTCCTGTAATGGTGCTCGCAGGGCAATATGGGTACAGTCAACAGCACCCTGCACGTTAGGGAAGCTGGCAATGCGTGCGTGCAAATCCCAAAGCCCTTTCACTCGGCCTCCCTGGTCATTGGTAAGTTTATAAATCTCATCCGGCGTGCAAACAGTGCTTTGGTTTCCTGTCGAATGCACTGATGAGTAGTGTACTGAGAAATACAGCATATGTCCCCAGCTGATGCCTGAAAAGAATCATATACATAAAAGGAAAGTGTTGAGTATGCAGAAAGAGTCAGATTAAACACTGTGAGCTCAAAGTAAAGTGTAACCTTAGTCTTTTATTGCAGCTCTCCAGAGTGCCACTCCAACCAGTGAAGCCTCCTTAAATACCTGTGCTCCCAAGGGATTATGGGATCCCTTGGGACTCCAGGGGATGAGCCTTCTTGTGGCTATACAGAGTAAATACAAATCCACATATATAACAACACTCCCCCGCAAAGTCAATAGTGTACCTATTTACAATGTGAGTCGATCTGGGGCCCTTCTTGCCCTGGTTGATCGTCTCGGTGTATAAGCTGGTGTAGTTGAATCATTTGTTGGGCCCTCGCTGGACTGCTGTGCAGCTGGCCTTGCTGGGCTGCCTGGTGTGTTGGGCCCTGCAGGGCTGCTGTGGATGATGGGCTCTGCTTCGTGGTCAACCGTGGTGTCGGTTGCCACTGGTGTGTACGTTGGGGGATCAAAAAAGATAGGGTCCAAGGTGGGTTGCTCAGGGTAGTCCGTGAATCTGAGTTTGATTTGGTCCAAGTGTTTCCGGTGAATGAGTCCATTTAAAAGTTTGACCTGAAAAACCCTGCTCCCCTCTTTGGCCACGACAGTGCCGGGAAGCCACTTGGGACCTTGTCCATAATTTAATACAAATACAGGATCATTGATTTCAATCTCGCGTGACACATTTGCTCTATCATGGGATGCACTTTGTTGAAGCTGCCTGCTCTCTACCTGTTCATGTAGATCAGGATGAACTAACGAGACCCTTGTCTTAAGTGCTCTTTCAATGAGCAGTTCAGCAGGTGGGATCCCAATGAGTGAGTGTGGTCTTGTGCGGTAGCTAAGCAGGACTCAGGATAGGTGAGTCTGCAGTGAGCCTTCAGTTACCCTCTTCAAGCCTTGCTTGATGGTTTGCACTGCTCTCTCTGCCTGACCATTGGACGTTGGTTTAAACGGGGCAGATGTGACACATTTGATCCCGTTACGGGTCATGAATTCTTTGAAATCAGCACTGGTAAAAAATGGCCCGTTGTCACACACCAGGACATCGGGTAAGCTGTGAATGGCAAACATGGCCTGCAGGCTTTCAGTAGTGGCAGTGGATGTGCTAGCCGACATTATCTCACATTCAATCCACTTGGAGTCGCATCTACAACCACAATGAATATTTTACCCAAGAACGGGCCTGCATCGTCGACGTGTACCCGAGACCACGGTTTGGAGGGCCAAGATCAGAAACTTAGCAGCGCCTCTCTGGGTACATTGCTTAACTGCGAGCATGTATTACATCTGTGAATGCAGGACTGTAACTTTGCATCGATACCGGGCCACCACACGTGGGATCTGGCTATCGCTTTCATCGTTACGATGCCGGGATGGGTACTGTGGAGGTCATTGATGAAGGTATCTCTGCCCTTCTTGGGGACCACTACTCGATTGCCCCACAGAAGGCAGTCTGCCTGTATAGACATTTCAGCTTTGCACCGCTGGAACGGCTTTATCTCTTCCTGCATTTCCACTGGGACACTGAACCAGCTCCCGTGAAGCACACAGCTTTTGACGAGAGATAATAAGGGGTCCTGGCTTGTCCAGGTTTTGATCTGCCGGGCAGTGGCAGGTGATTGCTCCCTCTCAAATGCTTCCATAACCATGGCTAGATCTGCGGGCTGCGCCATTTCCACCCCTGTGGTGGGCAATGGCAGTCTACTGAGAGCATCGACGTAGTTTTCTGTGCCTGGCCTGTGGCGGATGGCGTAGTTGTATGCGGACAACGTGAGTGCCCATCTCTGGATGCGGGCCGATGCTTTGGTATTTATCACTTTACTCTCGGAAAACAGGGATATAAGTGGCTTATGGTCAGTTTCCAATTCGAATTTTAACCCAAACAGATATTGATGCATTTTGTTTACCCCATAGACACACGCTAACACTTCTTTTTCAATCATGCTGTAGGCTTTCTCAGCCTTAGACAGACTCCTGGATGCATAAGCAACCGGTTGCAATTTCCCGAAATCATTAGCTTGTTGCAATACACACCCGACGCCATATAATGACGCATCACATGCTAGTACCAAACGCTTACATGGATCATTCAACACATGCAATTTGTTTGAGCATAACAATTTTCTCGCTTTTACAAAGGCATTTTCTTGGCTTTTGCCCCAAACCAATTCTCTCCCTTTTCGTGGTAGGATATGTAGTGGTTCTAGCAGTGTGCTGAAACCCGGTAAGAAGTTACCAAAGTAGTTCAAGAGTCCCAGAAACGAACGTAGCTCCGTCACGTTCTGCGGCCTCGGTGCGTTCTTGATTGCCTCCGTCTTCGCATTGGTGGGCTTGATGCCGGCCGCCGCAATCCTCCTTCCCAAGAGCTCCACTTCGGATGCCAGGAAAACGCATTTCGAGCTTTTTAACCTGAGCCTCACGCGGTTGAGTCGACTAAGAACCTCCTCCAGGTTCCGCAGGTGCTCGACTGTGTTCCGACCTGTGACCAAGATGTCATCCTGGAAGACTACGGTGTGCAGGGCCGACTTCAGTAAACTTTCCATGTTTCTCTGGAATATCGCCACCGCTGATTGGATTCCAAACGGGCATCTGTTATAAACAAAAAGATCTTTGTGCGTGTTGATGCATGTGAGGGCCTTCGATGATTCCTCCCAGTTCCTGCGTCATTTAGGCTGAAGTCAGGTCCAGCTTTGTGAACGTCTTTCCTCTCGCCAGCGTTGCAAAGAGGTCATCGGCCTTTGGTCATGGGTATTGGTGTGCAGGGAGAAACGATTGATAGTTACTTTGCAATCGCCACAGATGCCGTCTACTTTGAGGACTGGCCCACTCGCTGAACTCAATCGGTGAAATGATGCCCTAGCTTTGCAGCCAGTCTAGCTCAATCTCTACCCTTTCACTCATCATGTACGGTAATGCTCTCGCCTTGTGATGGATGGGTCGCGCCCCCGGAATTAGGTGGATCTGCACATTTGCTTCTTGCAATTTCCCAATGCCTGGTTCAAACAGCGAAGGAAATTTGTTTAAGACCTGGGCACACGAAGTGTCATCAGCGGGCGACAGTGCTCGGACATCATCCCAGTTCCAGCGTATCTTTCCCAGCCAGCTCCTGCCGAGCAGTGTGGGACCATCGCCCGGTACCACCCAGAGTGGTAGTTTGTGCACTGCTCCATCGTAAGAGACCTTTACGGTAGCACTGCTGATTACAGGAATCAGTTCTTTAGTGTAAGTTCTTAGTTTCGTGTGAACTGGAGTTAAAACTGACCTTGAGGACTTGTTGCACCAAAACCTTTCGAAAGTCTTTTTGCCCATGATGGACTGGCTCCTGCCTGTATCCATCTCCATTGACACCGTGAGTCCATTTAGTTCAACATTCAGCATTATCAGGGGATAATTCGTGGTGAATGTGTACACTCCATGTACCTCTACCTCCTCCATCTGAGGCTCTGGTTCGTCGTGATCCTCCGTGTATCTGTCCTCCTCTGCAACATGGTTTGCAGGTTTCACAAGCTTAGCAGCTCGCCTGCACACTCGTTGGAGCTGTCCCATTGTTCCACAGCCCTTGCAAACATACTCTTTGAATTGGCATGAATGGAAATGATGATCACCCCCGCAGCGCCAACAAGGTGTTAATGGCCTTGCATTCATCACCCTTGATGGTGGATTCTGAGACATCTGCGGACGTGCAGCTGCAGGTATGTGTGACCTGCCCTGTACGTTGCGATTTGAAAACAACATCACTTTGTTCACAGTACTTGTAGCAGTACTTGTGTGCTGAGAGATTTGCATAGTATTGTCACTGGTGGCAATGAACACCTGGGCTATCGCTATGGCCTTACTCAAGGTTGGGGTCTCTACAGTCAAAAGTTTGTGAAGCATGGTTTTGTTTCCAATGCCAAGTATGAAAAAGTCTCTGAACATGTGCTCCAAATGTCTTTCAAATTCGCAATGTCCTGTAAGATGTCTTAGCTCGGCGACATAACTCGCCACTTCCTGGCCTTCAGATCTTTTGTAGGTGTCGAACCGGTGTAGAATTTACCAATATTTCTCAAAGATTCCTGGTACCTTTTCTCTACAGAGGAGAAGAATCCCTTTCTGGACTTTTAAAATGAGTTTAAAGGGGCAGACGAAGCCTGCGGGGGATAAAAGGGGATGCATTCATGGAGACCCCCCCAGTGTTTGGGCTCATAGGAAAGGGAATTTAATTTGGAACTATCTACCAGAAAGTCTGAAATCCTAAAGTGCACATGGAAGAAACTACGAACTTTAATCAAATTTGGGATTTTTAAAAGATGAATGTTGGGTCGGCAAGAAAAGGAGTGGGGTCCATCTCTAAAGGGCTAGTTTGGGCATTGGAGCTAATAAAATTGTCTGGGAACTGTTTATCCACCTCACCCAGAGGACCCAAATGTCACATACATATTCCAACACCTTTTCAACAGGCATAGAAATATCTGGCTCAGGCCAGACTAGCACAATGGAGAGCTCACCAACTTCGAAAAGCCTATTAACGGCAGATTAAAACCACTGAATCAAGTTTCAGTTAGCTGGGCTGCAAAATCGAAACCAAGAGCTGAGCTAGATTTGATGGAAGATAAGGAAGCCTGTTTTAGTATAATTGAAGCCTGTTCTGGCAGTTAGGTGTGTTTCTAGAGACACTATTAAGTTAGCAGTCTCGTTGCATAAGTTCTACACCAGCCTCGAAAAGTGGGACCCTGAAACATCGGCGAAAGGAATCTCTAAAACCCAGAAGGACAGTACCACAACAGCAAACAGGCTGTCAAAACGACGATTGGAAAGTTTCAGACCATCACGACCAATCAAACGGTCAACCGGAACCAACCCGACAAAACCGAAGAAAAACTGAAGATTTTTCCACTCTACAAGCTGGTCCTACGCTACCAAGGGGTACAGACTACAGAACGTGGAAAACTAAGGTGAACCCCAGCGACAACTAAGGCGAACCCCGGAGTTGGAACTGACAAAAGGGGATTGGTGAGTATAGCCCCTGAATCCCCCAGAGCTATAACTTAGTTAGTTAGGGGAATTGGGAGGGGGAGGCTGGGATAATTTGTGTAAATGTATCTGCATTCTCTTCTTCACCCCATTAAGAGTTTAAGCTGTATTCTTTTCCCCATAGGCTGTAATTTGACATTTTATTCAATGTGTTGTACTCCTCAGTGTGTAATGGTATTCCTATTCTGTGTGTGTTATTAAAGGTGTGCCTTTTACTTCTTTTTAAACACAATAAAGCCATACCTGCTTCCTACCTTGAAACCGATTGTCTGTCCAAGTCTGTCACGGTCCCTTCATAATTCAAGTGTCTAGAACCAAGGGTGTGGGAGCGATTCCGAACCACTCATATAAGGTCAGAAGGGAAAGCTGACCCCCTGAAAACCACCCCTTACATAATGGCACCCCAGATGGGACACTGGTACAAGGGACGTGATAAGAGAGAGACTGGTTTCAGGAAAAGAAGCAAAATGGAAGAGGGGATTTCCTTGTATGTGTTTAAGAGGGTGAATGTGGCTAAGGAGTGGGTACTCGATCTATTGTATGCTGAGCGTCCAGAAGATGCTGCAGCTCAATGGACCGAGAGCAAGGACCATAAAAAGTCGATAGAGAAGGCCATTTGTCTAATTTGCGTTTATCGAAAGATCCGGCTTCTAGATGAGGAGAATGAGAAATTAAAGGAGTATTGAGGCAGGCAGAAAACAGGTCCAGCGCAAGGGCCACAGTCGGGAAAGGTCTGTGGGCAGAGGTGGGACAGTTAAAGGAAAGTAGAGAGCTCACTAAAGAAAGGCACAAAACCAAACTAGACCTTTTACAGTGTCAGATTATTGAAGCCAAGAATAGCAAACGGGCTTTGCGGGAAGAGAATTCCTGCCTCACCAAGCAAGTTAAAGAGTACAGGGAGAGGGTGAGAGACATTCAGGTAGCTTATAAGGTAGCCAGTGCCAGGGTCTTTGAGGCAGGAGACCACGGCCCCTGCCAACAGCAGATCCAAAGCTTGAACCTTGCTCTATCCCGGGCTAAAGGCATGGTGTGCCTGATAAACCCGGGTTTAGCCCAGGAATGCCTGGTAGAGCAAGGAGGAACCCCTCAGTCACTGCCTGCAGCTCCCAGGAATGGCCCGGAGCAGCAGGGGTGTCAGCCAAAGTGCGGGGCAGGCAAGGATTGCGAACTACCAACACCGGCAGCCCTGAGTTTTAACTTGGCTTGGCAGCAGGGGGAAGAGGGCGAGCCAATACAAGGAGGGCCGGAACCAGGGCCAATGCACCTGGTCCGGCAGCAGAAGTTTGGCCCGCCTGGCGCCAATGGGGCAGCAGGACCCCTAGAAAGCAACTTCGTAGTCCCCCACGACACCCAAAACCTGAGGGCTATGATAGGCCACCTAAGTAAGCTCACCCAACAGGGGGATCCCTCGGTACACTTCCTGGAAGTGGAACACACAGGGGATATTAATGGGTGCGATGATTCGGAGCAGGCTAAGCTGTTGCTCTTCTCGCTAGACACCAAGTTGTGCCATTCCCTCTCTGCAGACAGCAGAAAGGGACACAACACGAACGCTACGATTAAGGAGGAGGTTCGATGAGGCCATGGGTATGAACGACGGGAGTCCTTTCTCCCGAGTGGAGAAGACAGTACAGCTCTATGGGGAGAGTCCATAGCCTTTCGCCGATAGGTTGTGGCCGGTCTACGAAAGGGCCTGTAGTGGGGTTCTTGACCGGGCCCACCTGAACCCTAACGAGCTGGCTCACTGGCTCCGCAGCCTGGTGGCAAACAGCTTACCTGGAGTAAAGGCAAAAGCCGAGGTCTGGTTCGATCCAAGAGATCCCTGAACCACCGAGGAGACAATGGTCAGACAGTTGACCTTGGCTTACCGGTATGGTAGAGGGACAGAGGAGCCCTCCTCTAAAGGGAGGGTCCATGAGATTAAACCCAGCCAAGGCAAGAGAGAGTGGCATCAGGAAGGTGGGAACCCACCCCACAAAGGGGGTGAGTGTTTTGGGTGTGGGAAAAGTGGGCACTGGAGGAAGGACTGTAGGAACCCCTGGAAAGAGACTAAGGGAAAGGCTGCTCCAGCCCCAGCCGGTAAGGCCGGGGCAGGAACACCCAACTCATATGAGACACTCGTAGCCACCCTACAGACACACATAAACGGATAGGGAGCAGTAGCTATTGCAACCGGTGCAGTAGCCGGTACGGTAAAACCCTCTGCTCCAACCCACCCTGATGCATGACTAGAGCCAGCACAGCCTGTGTACCTGTGTTCCCGAGAGTACGATGCCTGGAAGAGACCGTGCGTTATGATGGAGGTGGAGAAAGTGAAAGGGACCTACCTGCTAGATACTGGTGCTTCCAGCACCCTTATATATGCAGCTAACCCGGCTACCTCACCTCTATCGAACGGGGTCCCATACAGTCTAGTGGGGTTCACAGGCAATGAGCAAACTGGTTCATTTTCCATCCCGCTCACCATTCAGTTAGGGACACTCAAAACCAAATGGAAGTGTGTCCTGATGAAATGGGAGCAGAAGGGAAAAGGGATCCTGGGAGCTGATTTTACCATTAGCCACCAGATCCTCGTGAATCTCAGGAACCACTGTCTATGGGGAGCCATAGTGACTGACAGGGAAGGTGAGGTGGTGGTGATCCCAGAAAAAGGGGCCAAGGGAACATTGTGTACCGTGAAGCCAAAGGAGGGTTATGACTTGGAATTACTGGTCAGTAACACCCCAGTGGAGTACCAGGCATATGTATGGGCACACATTGCAGCATTCGCCACCCACAAACATGACTGTGGTAGGATAACGGGGGTGGAAGTTAGTATAAAAGGGGACCCCATGACCCGACCACAAAAGCAATATAACTTCCTCAGGGAGGCAGAGGCAGACCTGACAACGGCGCTGGGATCACTGGTAGAGCAAGGGGTGTTAAGACTGATAGCAACCCATGTGAACTCTCCACTGTGGCCGGTTAAGAAACCGGACAACTCATGGAGGGCCACCGTGGACTATCGAGTACTAAATAAGAATATCCCTGCCTGTGCACCCACTGTAGCAGCCGTAGCGGACCTCATAGAGAGTATTCCAGCATCCGCGACCACTTTCACGGTGCTGGATATTTCAAATGGGTTCTGGTCCATTCCTTTAAAACGGGAGGACCAGTACAAGTTCGCCTTTACCTTTAAGGGCCAACAATACACGTGGAACTGTCTTCCCCAAGGCTTCCACAACAGCCCCAGCATTTTTCACCAATGTATGGCGAACTGTTTAAAGGGCTTTAGCAGACCCCAGCAGTTGGTGCAGTATGTGAATGACCTGCTTCTGTTCACCGATCAGGGGGAGGAGCATGACCCACTGCTGGCCGAGCTGCTGGAGCTGCTAAAAGAAGAAGGGTTTAAAGTAAACCCCAAGAAGGCACAGATCGGCCAGAAGAAGTCAAATTCCTGGGGCTGACTGCGCGCTGGGGAAAGGGCCATAGACAAGGCTGGAAGGGATACAGTGCAGGAATTACCCACCCCCAACACAGTGACAGGGGTAAGATCCTTTCTAGGGCTCACCGGGTACTGCAGAGATTTTATTGAGGATTATGCAGCCACCGCAGCCCCTCTGCTCAGGCTCCTACACAAGAGTGTAGAGTGGGACTGGGATGAGGGTTGCGAGGCAGCATTTAATCAGCTCAAGAAGGACTTGCAGACCGCGCCAGCCTTAGGAGTGATAGATGTAGGAAAGGGGTTTTTCCTGGAGGTGGCAGCCAGCGGGGACAGTTTGAGCTCAGTGCTGCTTCAAGAGCGGCACGGCCAGCTGAGGCCGGTAGTTTACTCCTCCAGGATCCTCACAGATGTGGAGAAGGGGTACTCCAACTGTGAGAGACACCTCCTAGCCACACATTGGGCAGTGAAAAGATCCTTGATCTTCACGGGAGGGTCATCTCTAACACTCCTAACCCACCACACACCTACTCAGATGCTCCTAGATGGGAGGATTAAGGACGGGACGGTGAGCAGTGCCCGCATTGCTCGCTGGACCCTGCTCCTCTCCCAGATGGACCTCAGAGGAGAAGGCCCCCGCGAGCCAGGTCTACCCAGGGAAAGCCCACAGGTGCTCCATAGAAGGGGATGGGAGGTGAACATTGGCCTTCGGGCTGGGTTACACCCTACAGGCCGAGACATCTATGTGGATGGGGTCAGCACGGTATCTGCTGGCGAGCGACTCACTGGGTGCGGAGTCTGTGACCCAAGGGCAGGTATTGCCCTGGCAATCAAGCTCCCCAGCACCATGAGCGCCCAGCATGCTGAACTGTCCGCCGTAATGTACGTGGTGACCCACCCCGAGGAATTCCCCACGCCGTACACGATTTGCTCAGACAGTATGTTCACCTGCAATTCATGTACGGAGTACCTGGCTATCTGGTCCTGTCGTGGATACACATCCGCTGACGGGAGACCCCTGGCAATCAAGCCCCTGCTGGAGAAAATCGTGACAGTGGTGGGGGAAGAGGGAAAGGTCTACATACATAAGGTGAAGGCCCATTCAAAAACCGAACCCCGTGCAGAGGGAAACCAACAGGCTGACAAACTGGCCAAAGAAGGTGCCCACACGGGAAAGTTCTGGGACCCCTATGACACCGGCAGCAGAGCAGCGGTCAAGAATAAGAACAGAGCAGCATAGAGTCCAGGGATAGATTTGGCCCCGGACATAAAAACAGTTCAGGTACAGGACTCGGTCCTGAAAGCTGTCCTGTACGCGCTAGCTAGAGGAGAGTAGAAGGTCCGTACGGCACAGCAGCCATTACCGTTAAGGAAGGCATGCTGTTTAAAGAGGGACAATGGCTGCAGCAGCACCAGAGGGAATTCCTAAAACTGGCCCATGAGGGTCCAGGAGCGGGACACTCCGGGCCTGAGACCACCTGGCAACGGGTGGAACAGGCAGGATGGTGGCCGGGACTCAGGGAGGACGTCCGCGAGTTCTGTGCAAACTGCCTGGTGTGTGCTGCGAACAACCCTGACCCCCAGAAAAGGAAGGTGTCCCTAGGACACGTCAGGAGGGTAGAGGGACCATGGCAGTCAATCTAAATTGACTACATCGGGCCCCTACCCACTGTCCAGGGAGGCTACAAATACTGCCTAGTCCTGGTGGATGTGTTCTCAAAATGGGTTGAAGCCTTCCCCTGCCGAACAGTCACCGCACTAGGGACAGCTAAGATTCTAGTGAGGGTAGTGTTCTCCCGGTGGGGACTCCCAAAATATGTGGAGTTGGATCAGGGGAGCCATTTCACCGGGCAGGTAATGCAGGCAACCCTTAAGGTGCTCGGCATTGAGGGGAAATGGCACATTGCCCACAACCCACAGTCATCGGGTATTGTGGAGCATTTAAACCGCACCATTAAAGAAAGGCTGCGGAAGGAGACGGGAGACTCACCCCAAAAGTGGATGGAGGTCTTACCGTTGGTCCTAATGGGAATCCGAGATAGCCAGTCAAAGAGCACGGGGTATTCCCCATACGAGCTCATGGCTGGCCGGATCATGCGGACCCCCACCCATGTCCTAGCCCCGGTGCTCACAGAAGGTCAGCTCAGAGAGGTGAACTGGGACCGGTTTGTCAGGAACCTGTTTGAACACCTCAGACAGATTCACTGGCAGGCTGCTAGTAACATGGGCAGACAGCATCAGAGTAACCGATTGCTGCTAGAACCCAGCAAACACCACAAATGGGAGATAGGGGACCAGGTCATGGTGAGGAACAATGCTCAGATAGGGGTTTTTGAAGCATTATATATGGGGCCATACAGCTTTGTCGACAAGGCAAGCCCGAAGGTCTATGCCATAAAGCTGCCCCGCTGTACTAAGTGGTTCCACATCAACCAGTGCAAGCTGTACAACCCAGGGTCAGCCAAGCACAGAGGGCAGCCGGGCGAGATGAACCGTCCTCAGGACGGGGACCCTTCGTTGGCCACCCCCGATGTTGGAGGACCCACAGGAAATGTGGCAGGCTCAGAAACCGTGCCTATAGGGGCGGTGAATTGCACTACTGGAGGGGCTATCCCACCCATCATTTGGGATTCGGACGCACCACCAGTAACCCAAGCCCTGAGAAGGACCCTCCGTACACCACGGCCAAAGATACCGTGGTCACCGGCATCTGAGCCTCAGCGATTCTACCCTTGGAGCAGGGCAGCCCGACAGAGAAGGCCAAAGGTCAGAAGTACAGAGGCCTCTGAGAGTAGGGACCCCCAGCCAGCCGCCTCCAGCGGTGAGGGTCTCACAGGAGCAGTAGCAACGAGCTGTCCCAGAGACAAAGGTCTCCAGCTCACCGGCTGCGGGGAAACCCAAGCATCCAGGCGGCTATCAGGCCGCACAAGGCATGGGCCTGACAAGGACTAACCAGGCCACCCGGAGACGGGTGGTGGTTGTACATAGCTCTAATTTTTAGTTTAAGGCAGCTGACTGCACCGTTTTACCTTTTAAGGTTCCGTTTAGAATTGAGGTTAATGTTGCAGTAATGTTTTTGTGATTGTTTTGAGTTTGTCTTGTGTGTCAGCCAGCCTGAGAGCAGTTCTCAAGGGCAGGATCCAGACATTACCGGGTGATGGACAAACCTCAGGAGACCAATTGATGTTGTTTTTTCCTTCTGTAACATGGTTGTACGTTGCCTACATGCTGGTGAATATAATGTAATTGAAATGGAATGTAACTGTGCTGAAATGCAATTGTAGTGATGGAATCCCCTCCAAGCTGGGAGGGTGTAAATGTAAAAAGTTTGTACCGGTAAAGGGAAAAGTGTGTATCTATGGTGATGTTGCATAAGTGTAATGCATATTTTGGGTATTAGTTTAGTTAATTTATGGGGAAGGTTATCTCTTGGGAGTCAGGAACTTTACTCACATGGAAGATGATACCATAAGTGATATGGTATCATAGGGGGGAATATAGAATTTACTAATATTTCGCAAAGATTCCTGGTGCCTTTCCTCTACAGAGGAGAAGAATCCCTTTCTGGGCTTTTAAAATTAGTTTAAAGGGGCAGACGAAGCCTGTGGGGGATAAAAGGGGATGCATTCATGGAGACCCCCCCCCCCAGTGTTTGGACTCATAGGAAAGGGAATTTAATTTGGAACTATCTGCCAGAAAGTTTGAAATCCTAAAGTGCACATGGAAGAAACTACGAACTTTAATCAAATTTGGGATTTTTAAAAGATGAATGTTGGGTCGGCAAGAAAAGGAGTGGGGTCCATCTCTAAAGGGCTAGTTTGGGCATTGGAGCTAATAAAATTGTATGGGAACTGTTTATCCACCCCACCCAGAGGACCCAAATGTCACATACATATTCCAACACCTTTTCAACAGGCATAGAAATATCTGGCTCAGGCCAGACTAGCACAATGGAGAGCTCACCAACTTCGAAAAGCCTATTAACGGCAGATTAAAACCACTGAATCAAGTTTCAGTTAGCTGGGCTGCAAAATCGAAACCAAGAGCTGAGCTAGATTTGATGGAAGATAAGGAAGCCTGTTTTAGTATAATTGAAGCCTGTTCTGGCAGTTAGGTGTGTTTCTAGAGACACTATTAAGTTAGCAGTCTCGTTGCATAAGTTCTACACCAGCCTCGAAAAGTGGGACCCTGAAACATCGGCGAAAGGAATCTCTAAAACCCAGAAGGACAGCACCACAACAGCAAACAGGCTGTCAAAACGACGATTGGAAACTTTCGGACCATCGCGACCAATCAAACGGTCAACCGGAACTTACCCGACAAAACCAAAGAAAAACCGAAGATTTTTCCACTCTACAAGCTGGTCCTACGCTACCAAGGGGTACAGACTACAGAACGTGGAAAACTAAGGCGAATCCCAGGGACAACGAAGGCGAACCCCGGAGTTGGAACTGACAAAAGGGGATTGGTGAGTATAGCCCCTGAACCCTCCAGAGCTATAACTTAGTTAGTTAGGGGAATTGGGAGGGGGAGGCTGGGATAACTTGTGTAAATGTATCTGCATTCTCTTCTTTTCCCCATTTAGAGTTTAAGCTGTATTCGTTTCCCCACAAGCTGTAATTTGACATTTTATTCAATGTGTTGTACTCCTCAGTGTGTAATGGTATTCCTATTCTGTGTGTGTTATTAAAGGTGTGCCTTTTACTTCTTTTTAAACACAATAAAGCCATACCTGCTTCCTACCTTGAAACCGATTGTCTGTCCAAGTCTGTCACGGTCCCTTCATAATTGTAGTGTCTAGAACCAAGGATGTGGGAGCGATTCCGAACCGCTCATATAAGATCAGAAGGTAAAGCTGACCCCCTGAAAACCACCCCTCGCCATCAGAACGTTTTCCTTCGGGTTCAAATGCTCTCGGACCTGTGTGCACAAATCGTTGTACGATTTCTCCATGGGTTTCGCTGGAGTGAGCAGATTCTTCATGAGGCCATATTTTGGTGCCCCAGAGATGGTGAGGAGGATCGCCCTTCATTTGGCAACGCTCTCTTCCCCATCTAGCTTGTTGGCCACGAAGTATTGGTCGAGTCGCTCCACAAAAGTTTCCCAATCATCTCCCTCCATAAATTTCTCCAGGATGCCCACTGTTCTCTGCATCTTTGGGTTCACTATCTGTATCTCATCACCAGTTGTTGTGTATGGAGAAAGAGTCAGGCTGAATACTGTGAGCTCAAAGTAAAGTGTGACCTTAGTCTTTCATTGCAGGTCTCCAGAGTGCCTCTCCAACCTATGAAACCTCCTTAAATACCTGTGCTCCCAAAGGATTATGGGATCCCTTGGAACTCCAGTGGATGAGCCCTCTGGTGGCTGTACAGAGTAAATACAACTCCACATATATAACAGGAAGTGCCGCAGTCACGTTCATCTCGACATAGAGTGCAATAATGTTGGTGGCACTGAGCTGCAGGTCTGCCTTAATGAGCTGGCAAATCTCATTGATCACCTCTTTTTGGAAGTGCATCCTTCGAACACACTGTCGGTCGGTCACGGGGTAAGGCCTCCTCCTCCTCATCAGTCTGCGAGCTCCTCCATTACCCTGATAACTCTGCTCAACAATCCTTCTCGCATCTGGATCCTCCATTAGACAGGTTGTCAGCAATACAGGCTGAGATAGTATAGGCCCCATTCTTTGTAAATCTCCAGAATATTTTTCAATGAAAAATATTTAACTAAAATGCCTTTGATTTTCATAATTTACTCAGTAGCAATAAAATACCTTTTCCACTGTAAATTGCACTGTAAAGTTACTGTTCACCTCAGAAATGCAGAGGTGCTGCTTTAGCTGAGTGTTCCCGATTTCAAAATGGCGGCTCCGTGCACTCCGCCCATTCCCGCCCACTTAACATCACGTAAAACCAACTTTTCCAGGACGGTATGTTGGCAGTATGCGATGAAAATCGGATTTTTAGGGCAGTATGCGGGCGGACCGTGTGCATACCGCTCAGCGGTATATCAATGATGAACATTCTGCCGAGCGGTATGTCGACGGTATGCAGGTGTTTTTTCACCAAAATTGTATTTTTGGGCAGTATGCAGGTGGTATGCGGGCAGTAGTGGGTGGTATGTCAAAGAATTTCGGGCCCCTAGAGTACTGCTTACAGTTTTAGTCTCCTTTTTTAAAGAGAGATATGCTTGCATTATAGGTAGTTCAGAGAAGGTTCACTAAGTTGATTTCTGAGATGAAGGGGTTGACATGAAGAAAGGTTGAGCAGGTTGGGCCTATACTCATTGGAGTTTAGAAGAATGAGAGGTGATCTTATTGAAATATTTAAGATACTGAGGGGGGTCGACAAGGTAAATGCAGAGAGGATGTTTCCATTCGTGGGGGAATCTAGCACTCGGGGGCATATTTTAAGAATAAGGGGTCACCTATTTAGAACTGAGAGGAGGAGGAATTTCATCTCTCAGAGGATCATAAATCTGTGGAATTCTCTGCCCCAGAGAGCTGTGGAGGCTGGGTCATTGAATATATTTAAGGTGGAGATAGACAAATTTTTGAACGATAAGGGAGTAAAGGGTTATGGGGAGCGGGCAGGGAAGTGGAGCTGAACCCAGGATCAGATCAGCCATGATATTAAATAGCAGAGCAGGCTCAAAGGGCCAAATGGCCTACTCCTGCTCCTATTTCTTATGTTCTTATATTCTTAAAACTGACTAGTGCTGATAAAAAAAAATCACAAACAAAATGCTAATCAATCTTTCCTTTTTAAATGTCGAAATACCTGCTGTGCATCTAAAGTAGCTACCGTTTCTTTTTTCAACATGACGACATGTGCTCCCACATGTGTTAACTTTATTCTGCATTTATTTCAGAATTTTTCATGAGAAGCTTTGAGTATGGCATTCATCACAATCAGACAATTTGTATCAGATGCTGCTTGACATCAATGGGGCTAAAATTCCGGCCTTGTCGAGTCCGTACGGAATGCGTACGGACCCGGTGAGGTCCCACAAAAGCCAGTTTTCGGTGTGCAATATGCATGTCAAGTTTTGGCTTCAAATAAAAATCCAAAAAATACATTTTTTTTTCTAAAACATTTAATGAACTTTCAATTAATTTTAATTATGTGAGGTGTGTTTATTATTTTTAATGTTGTGTTTACTATGTTTCTTTGTTTTTCTCATTGATAGCAATGAGAACTCGGAGACGCGCTCCGAAGCGTAGGAAGAGAAGGCCTTGCAGAGGAATCGCAGGCGCCTCTGGGATCACCAGTTAATTTTGTAAAAAATTCTCGGGTCGGAGGTGATCGTCCGAAGGAAGCCTCCGACCTGAATTTCAGGCCCAGTGTATCTGTTGTCATTATTCCTGACCCCATTAAAAATCATCAAAATATGCTTCTGTCTCAGCTAATTAAAGAAATAATTCTGAGGCAAACCATGGATCATTTTCCAGTTGAGGGAATACTGCACTGATGGTTTAACGAATACATCACTGTGATTGGGTTTACATGATGATGTGTGACACTGTCTCATCTCCTGTAAGGATCAAATTTGTAAGTTGCTCCATTGTTAAGCAGCGAACTTGTCTGCAAATGCCATCAGGCTATGTTAAATGCTATTGCAAAATTTAAACAGTAACAAATTGGCAGAATCCCAGCAAAATACTTGGTGTAGAAGATTTAGTAAGACACGACCAAATACCCAATACCAGCAAATACTTTGATATATGGAAACAAGAGAAAAAGATAGATATTCTTTAAATATTTAAATTTCCATTTGGAACTGGTGATGTTATATCTAATTTTGCCTTTCCAAGTTTCATAATGTGTAATCAGATCATAATTTCAATGCACATTTTTATTGACTTTTGTTCAGAGCGAGTTCCTCATGGCCCCACTGATGGGCAGCAAGGTGCTCTTCAGCTCCTTGCTAGCAGGGAAGTGCAGGTGGCCCACAAGATGGATGATAGTGAGGGGGGAGATGGAAGTGGCTCCTCTCAAAGCGCTCGCACTTCTCCCCCGTTGCCACCCCCTCAGTCAGAGCCTCAGATGCCTCCCCAGACAGCGATGGCCATGTCTTCCCTTGCATGGGCGTAGGAGGAGCAGTTTTTAGCAGGGCCATCACAGGCTCCAAAACCCAGGAGACAACTGCCAAAAGTGTCGAAGCAGTTGCAGGAGGGAAGTGGGTTGCCTGCCTCTACCTCTGCTGAAGCCACAGGTGTAGCACCACGTAGAAGCATGCGGAAGAGAAAGATGCCACACAAGTAAATTCACAAGGTTAGCCACTTGGGTGCTCTATTCAATGTTAATGTAAAGCTCCTGCTCCTCTTCATCTTCTAGCTGATGCTCCTCCTCCTCCTGCTCGTCCTCCTCTGAAGAGGCTATGCACTCAGTGCCTTGCTCCTCATGCAGCGCTTATCCTCGCTACTGCGCTATGTTGTGCAGGACAGAGCAGACAATGACAATTCTGGAGACACTGGCTGGTGTTTAATGAAGAGCTTCTCCAAATCTGTCGAAGCACCTGAGCACATTTTGAGCATGTCTATTGTCTACTCCACGACACATCTGGTGGAGATGTGGCTTTCATTATATCTCTCTTCGGCTTCAGTACTTGGCTTCCTTAAGGGTGTAATGAGCCACATCTTCAGTGGATAGCCCTTGTCTCCAAGCAGCCAGCCGGAAAGTCTGTTTGGGTGTGCGAAGAGCTGAAGGAGGATGACTGGCGAAGAACAAATGAGTCATGGCAACTGCTGGGGAATTTGGCACACACATACATGATGATCTTCCTATGGTTGCAGATGAGCTGCACATTGAGGGAGTGGAAGCCCTTGCAGCTGACACCATAAAACATCTCTCCAATGATCAATCCATTTCTTTCACAGTCATCACATTGCTGGAGGTAACGTTATGTCTGACCCTTATGATGGGTGCTCTGATGGCTACATGTGTGCAGTCAGTGATGCCCTGCACCCGTGGGAAGCCAGTCAGAGTGGCAAAGCCGAACACCCGTTCAGTAACACTGGCTTCATCAGTGGCAAAGTTGATATAATTGGCTAGCTTGTCAAAGAGGGCTTCGGTGACCTGTGTGACACATCTGTGGGCAGACGACTGCGAGATGCCGCAAATGTCTGCTGCAGATGCCTGGAAGGTGTCTGAGGCGAAGAAGTTGAGGGCGCTGGTGACTTTGACTGCCACTGATAAAACATGGCTAACCACTCCTCTGGGCTGCAGATATTGCTGCAGCAATGTGCAAATGTCTGTGACGTCCTGGCACGATAGCCTAAGCCTTCTTTGGCACTGCTGCTCAGTCATGTTGAGGAAGTTCATCCTCTGCCTGTATACCCTGTCTTGGGGATATCATCTCTGGCATGATGTAGCCCTGTGCTGATTCCCTCTGTCCTATGGAGCATCAGGGCATTGAGGAGAAGGTTGGTGGTATTACATAGAAACATAGAAACATAGAAAATAGGTGCAGGAGTAGGCCATTCGGCCCTGCGAGCCTGCACCGCCATTCAATGAGTTCATGGCTGAACATGCAACTTCAGTACCCCATTCCTGCTTTCTCGCCATACCCCTTGATCCCCCTAGTAGTAAGGACTACATCTAACTCCTTTTTGAATACATTTAGTGAATTGGCCACAACAACTTTCTGTGGTAGAGAATGCCACAGGTTCACCACTCTCTGGGTGAAGAAGTTTCTCCTCATCTCGGTCCTAAATGGCTTACCCCTTATCCTTATGCTGTGATCCCTGGTTCTGGACTTCCCCAACATTGGGAACATTCTTCCTGCATCTACCCTGTTTAAACCCATCAGAATTTTAAACGTTTCTATGAGATCCCCTCTCATTCGTCTGAACTCCAGTGAATACATGCCCAGTTGATCCAGTCTTTCTTGATATGTCAGTCCCGCCATCCCGGGAATCAGTCTGGTGAACCTCCGCTGCACTCCCTCAATGTTGTTGGTGCTGTTGGTGTTGGGGCTCATCGTGGTCTGATTCTGAGGATCAAGATGAGACAGAATAAATGGCACCCATGCTGATGGACGAGATGGCAGGTCAAGTAGAGTTATTGCAGCCTGCAGAAAGTTCAGTTTGTGCTGGGAATACAGTCATTAACAGCTGCTGCCTGAGGAAAGTGATCAGCTGTCAGGTGGGAACTATTAAACTACATTTGATTTTGTAAACTATTCAGCTGGAGCAATGGCCACTCAACCGCCGCCTCAGGTTGACAGACTTGGTTCCCAAGCTACGTAAATCCCATGGCCATGCAGGGAAATTTGAAATATAGGGGGAAAAAGGTTCTTCACAGTCTGAAAATACGCTGAAAATGAATTCAATTAAGTCGCCCGCCTCTGCCGGTCGGGTCGCTACCACACCGGCAAACGTCCCCGAGGGAAAGGCACGTGGGCACGAGATGACGATGGGTTCTTGACCCGCTCTAAATGTTTTCAATTTCACATCCAACCTGTCTCCATTCCCACCCGCATGGACCCCAGAAAAATCTGGGCTATTTTTCATTTTAGGCATTGATTGATGCTATGGTGAGTATAATTATTTTGAAACAGTGGCAGAAACACTTACACAAATAAACTGGACTTGTGGGTGCAGCAAAAGCTTCTACACAGAATAAAGTCACTAGACCTCTGAAGAATTTTAAATTTTACAAAAACTGTAGGTTGTCTCCCTTGCTCAGAGGTCTGGGAGCTGAAAAATCTCCCTCAGTGGGATGGCTCTGCTGTTTCTGGCAGTCACTGGCAGGCCCATTTAAAAATTCTTAAAGATCCAGCTCACTTGCCTGACCTGGATCCCAATGGTGGGATCCACCTTTGCCCTCGTGGAGGCTGGTACACCTCCATTTACCTGACGTACCAGCCTCCACTACTACACCAGTTTACCTTCCAGGTTGAAGCACTTACCCCATAACCTCCGGGATTGTGACCCGAGGAATATCAGGACCAAAGTCAACAAGATTAGTTTACAGTTAGCGCCCCCCTCCCCGCACCCCACCCCCGCGTATAGCTAACAAATTAACAGATTTGAATAGCAGATGGCTATAGTAAAGTCAAGTTCAGCACATTGCTGATAAAGTGGTAGCCTTAACGTTCCTGATTTCATACAACCTCACCCATTGTGAGTCGGCATTGTAAAACTGGCTGTCTTACTTCCCTTTGGTTGCTCAGTTTTACCCTTGGGACATTAGCAAACTGAATTTCCATCTGTAGATTTTGTACCTGTTCCCTCTTGGGTTGCCTGTCTTTCCTGGGTTCATCCACCTTACACTTCAATAGTTATATTCGACGAGAAATACTCTAGTTTAAATCTAGCTTCCCTTATTGTCAGGGAAGCTTCTCTTACATATAAGTGACATATTTACATATTTACCTGTATATGAACATTTCTTCAGATCTACCTAAGATTCATTATTCGGTAAGTTCTTTTTCTCAGAGACTTTTTGTTATTCTTAAAGTGCCTGTAACCATCTGCCATCATAGTTGTTGGGTGCAGAGGAGATTGGGGTTGGGGTCCTGAAGCCTGGCTATTGATAATGATGATGATGATTGGGGGTCAGAGGTTTGCGACTGGAGCATGGGAGCTTGGAGATGGGGATCGGGGCCAGGAGCATGGGAGGTCAGGAGTCGAGGGTTGGGGCGTGAAGGATGGGCTATCATTGGTCAGGGTTAGGAATGTGGGCAATTGAGGGTCAATGGTTGGGGCTGGAGTGCGGGCTATTGGGAGTCAGCAGACAAAGCCAGGGGTTGGGTTGGGGTTTGGGAGGGTGGCAATTGGAAGGATGGTTAAATGTGGGTCAGCAGGAGCACTCTTAATCATCCTGGCTCCACATTCAGGTAAGTTACTTCACTTCTTTGTTGCAGGCAACCTCTAGGGCTAGTTTCCCTGGGTGCAGCACATGATGGCGTTGGCTGCTTCAGAACAAACCAATCTTGGAGAGGTGACATTAAGCAAGCACTAGGCCCCTTGTTTGCATATGCAAAGGGTATACGCCTTCTTTAGGTGTGGGGTTAGGGTGCCTTTTGTTTGTCCTTACCCAATGTGGCAGTCAGCGCACCTCCAGGTGTCTGCTCAGCACCCAAAAAACTGACGCTGTTCAATGCAATTTCTCGATCCAATCTTGGCCTGATAGAAATCAAGATTAAGTAATACAGGACCAGACTCCCCAGATTAGACCATGAATCTGGCGTTATTGGCCTAGAAATTGAAACCTTTAGCACCGGCCATTAAGGCCAATTTTGATGAAAAGAATAGTGGCTGCCTCACTTCCGGCGCGGAACGCGGCAGCCGTCATATTGGACAGTCCGGCAGTGGTGCCATTGTCTGCACTTGCTGCAAGCATTTTAATTACCAGAAACGTGATGTCAATTGTCATGCAATGCCAAATTGAGGCATGCACAGTGATTTTGCACGTCGTCGCTCCTCTTCCCACTCTCTCCAAAACATGCACATTGTGTAGGCGTTGACGGCACTTAGAGCAGGAAGAAAGTGTCAGTGAGCTAGAGACTTACTTATAGTATAGTAAATAAAAACAGAAAATGCTGGAAATCTCAGTGGGTCAAGCAGCATCTGTGGAAGGGAAAGCAGAGTTAATGTTTCGGGTTGATGACTCTTCGTCAGAATTGGCTAGTGTTTGGAAAGAGCACATTCTAAAGAAGCACTGAAAGGGGGAGGGGAAGAAAGAACAAAAGGGAAGGTTTGTGTTAGGGTGGAGACAGGAGAGATTAGAGAGACACAAGGGATGGTGAGCCGAATTGAAATGGTAATGGCCGGAGTTAGAAAGGGATTAGTCAAGATAGGGTGTGAATGGCAGAATAATGACCAGCTGCCGTTGTAGACAAGGAGAAGAAAAAGCAACATAGGTTCTGGGGGGATGGGGGAGGGAGCCGAAGATGGGCAACGGCTACATTCTGACATTATTGAACTCGATGTTGAGTCCAGAAGGCTACAATGTGCCTAAACGAAAGATGAGGTGCTGTTCCTTGAGCCTACATTGAGCTTCATTGAAACAGTGTAGGAGGCCAAGGATGGAGAGGCCAGAGTGGAAGTGGAGTGGAGAATTAAAGTGTCAGGCGACCAGAAGCTCAGGGTCACACTTGCGGATTGAACGGAGGTGTTCCTCAAAACGATCACCCAATCTATGCTTGGTCTCCCCAATGTAGAGGAGACCACATCATGAGAAACCCCTCCCCTTACCACGGCACCTGTCCATGCAAGCGCAGGAGATGCAACACATTCCCTTTTCCCTCCTCCATTCCCAATATCCAGGACCCCAAATACTCCTTCCAGGTGAAAAAGCGATTTACTTGTACTTCTTTCAATTTAGTATACTGTATTCACTGCTCATGATGTGGTCTCCTCTACACTGGGGAGACCAAGCGTGGATTGGGTGACTGCTTCACAGCTCACCTCTGTTCAGTCCACAATGTGTGACCCTGAGCGTCCGGTCGACTGTTACTTTAATTCTCCACTCCACTCCCACTCTTTTTTGTTCTTATTGAAAATCTTAACCTCAACTGGCCCCATATCTCCTAAAGACCGGAAATAGCAATTTGTATTGTCTGGGGAATTGGGAGGAGACAGGGTGGCGGGTGGGGTGGGATATAACTGTTAATAAGGTAACTGCCTGAGTGGCTGTTTGGCTGGATTCTAGTACTGTTTATTAGATCGCTGCCAAAGTCTTCAATAACTCTGCAGAGTATGTTTAGTCCAGTGAGATGGCTCATGGTGATTGCTGAAGAAACACAGCAACAAATTGAATGGCTATTCTATACACTTTAGATGCCAGCACTCAACCAGAACAGGTCAGTGAGTTCCAGCACATACAGCGAAAAGCCTGTGTAATAACAAAGTTTATTCACTATGTATGTGTACCAAAATAAATAGGTTGCTTTTATTTGTATTTTATGGAGTAGAATCGGAAATATTGGTTGCATTCTTTAAATAATGACAGGTTAGTTTATTTTTATGCTTTGGTTTATCTTGCACACTCTGTCAACAGAGAAGTATAACCAAAAACATAGCAGGTCACTTTAAGAAATCTCAATTTCCTGAGAACACCGCACCGATCCTTTGGCCTCCTGCTGATGTTACCACCAGAAAGTGTGCGTTGCATGAGTGCTTCTGCGCTGTGCTCATTTACATCAGCAGGCAGCACCAAAATACCCAGTTCTGACGAAGGGTCATCGACCTGAAACGTTAACTCTGTTTCTCTCTCCACAGATGCTGCCTGACCTGCTGAGTATTTCGAGCAATTTCTGTTGATATACCAAAAAAGCCTGCACTCTTTTTGTGGGCAGCCATTAACCTTGGCCCGATGTGGCACCGCCCGTTTTCAGGCTTAATCAAATTTCTAGGTCATATTGTTACTTTTACATCACTCAGAAAGGGGAACTGCTTTGTAACAATGCAAGGGTAGCAGAATAAGTGCAGAGGGTTGTAAATCTGTGGAATTCACTGCCTCAGAGAGCTGTGGAAGCTGGGGCATTGAATAAATTTAAGACAGAAATAGACAATTTCTTAAACGATAAGGGGATAAGGGGTTATGGGGAGCGGGCAGGGAAGTGGAGCTGAGTTCATGATCAGATCAGCCATGATCTTATTGAATGGCGGAGCAGGCTCGAGGGGCCGTATGGCCTATTCCTGCTCCTATTTCTTTTGTTCTTATAAGAATTAGAGGTGCCAGTCAATTGAGGCAACCTTTATGAAGCACATTATCCAATTATTTGGTGGAAATGGAACATTTGACACTGCAAGAGTTAAAAGGCATAGTTACATTTCACACATGACTTGGAAACATTCTGCAATAAATCAGATCAAATTCTATTTATATCCAGTTGCTCTGCTATTCATTTGCATTTTAAAGTGAAGGCTTGTTCCTTATGGTCTGTGGAATAATGATAGCATTTATCAACCAATGACAAAGCATCACTTTGCTATTTGTGAACCAGCAGGGCCACTTGGGAATAAATTAACATTTTAAAATATGCAAAAGAAAACGTGTTAAAATAGTAGGGTATTGAAGTGCTAATTTTTTTAAACTTGGGCAGATGGAAAAATGTTATGTGAGATACAAGTAACAGTTCAGAGCCTTCAGAAATAAAAAGCTGCAAAAAAAACATGACATCTTCAAAATGAAAATTGTTTCCATGTTTGAAAAAACAGTAGCATCAGATCATTTTGTTGGAGGTTTAAGTAAAATCTCTGCCTATTTCCATCAGATGAGAAATTGGAAATTGAATGATAAACACAAGTTTGGCCAGTCTACTGCAGATTTATTTCAGTGCAAAGATTTTTTTTCTATGAAATCCATTATTTTAACAAATTATTTTTAACCAGATCTTTCTAAAACCTTCTGCTCTGTCTGACAGTAGATTATTCAAAGTATATTTAAGGAAATACAGGCAGACCAGTGAAATATTTATTTTCCAAGTATAATGGTAACATTTATAACATAACACAGTGCCCAATTCATTTATTTCCTGAAGTGCATATATCACTAAACCATTGAATCTTTTATATTTTGGCAATTGCTAACATTTTGTAACTCAATCAGTAACTACTATAACCCCATTTCATAAAAAGAACATATATGCAACATGTAGTTGTAAAAATATGGTTAGGATAATTTATATGCTTATATGAAGCATTATAATTCAAACCGCATGATACATTAATATATAAATGAAGGCAAGACCCAATTAATGCCTGCAACCAAGGAGATAAGTAGCTTACCAGTGGATAGGTGCTCCTCCACACTCCACATTAAAGGAGTAGATCACCGCTCTTGACCCCCACCCTCCCCTCCCATCATCAGTACTGTTACACCCCCTCCACAATCCTCCCGATGCTGCCCCTTATCCCCATTCCCAAATGCGGACCTCCGACCATGCCTGTGGCCCCAATCCGACATCTGGACCCACTTACGTGAGGGCCACTGTGATGCTATTTATCTTCACTCCTCTCTTATGCAGCGGGCATGTTGTACTGGTGCCTCGGTTCTCACGATTTATTGAATAGGGGTGCTCCTGAATTTCTAGGCCATTGATTTGTTTTAAAATCAAAGCGTTTGAACATCTTAGGAAACTGCAATCTTTTCATGGCAAAGATGTCCCATCACATCAATGGGTCTTTTGAGTTTAGTGGCTAAGATTATGGGCTCAATTTTCCCCAATTATCTGCGCCGTATTTTTGGCATACACTGTTTTTTTTGAATAAATAAAAATCTCCAAGTTTCCCCAAAGTTACTGCGCCAACGTAATTCAGTTCGGTACGATTTTTTTAGGTTACAATTTTTTTGCGGTCATCGGGGCGTAACCTGATGTCTGCGCCAGTTTTTCACATTTAAGCAAGTTTGGCCAAATTAAATTTTTACTAGGACAGCGTATGTGACCACTTGAAGACCAGCAGAAAGAACAGTGCAAGGAAGGTAGTGCAGGGGTCCCCTGCGGTCATCCCCCTGCAAAACAGATACACTGCTTTGAGTACTGTTGAGGGGGAATGACTCATCAGAGGAGGGCAGCAGCAGCCTAGTTCATGGCACCATGGCTGGCTCTGCTGCACAGGAGGACAGGAAAAAGAGTGGGAGAGCGATAGTGATAAGGGATTCAATTGTAAGGGGAATAGATAGGCATTTCTGCGGCCGCAACCTAGACTCCAGGATGGTATGTTGCCTCCCTGGTGCAAGGGTCAAGGATGTCTCGGAGCGGGTGCAGGACATTCTGAAATGAGAGGGTGAACAGCCAGTTGTTGTGGTGCACATTGGTACCAACGATATAGGTAAAAAAAAGGGATGAGGTCCTACGAGACGAATTTAAGGAGCTAGGAGCTAAATTAAAAAGTAGGACCTCAAAAGGAGTAATCTCGGGATTGCTACCAGTGCCATGTGCTAGTCAGAGTAGGAATCGCAGGACAGCGCAGATGAATACGTGGCTTGAGCAGTGGTGCAGCAGGGAGGGATTCAAATTCCTGGGGCATTGGAACCGGTTCTGGGGGAGGTGAGACCAGTACAAACCGAACGGTCTGCACCTAGGCAGGACCAGAACCAATGTTTTAAGGGGAGTGTTTGCTAGTGCTGTTGGGGAGGAGTTAAATTAATATGGCAGTGGGATGGGAACCAATGCAGGGAGACAGAGGGAAATATAATGGAGACAGAAGCAAAAGACAGAAAGGAGATGAGTAAAAGTGGAGGGCAGAGAAACCCAAGGCAAAAAACAAAAAGGGCTACTGTACAGCAAAATTCTAAAAGGACAAAGTGTAATAAAAAGGCACGCCTGAAAGCTCGGTGCCTCAATGCGAGGAGTATTCGGAACCCAGGAGAGGGCTCTGAGCTAGTTAGAGTGGGTGAGAGCTTAGATGAACAAAACCCCAAAAGGCAGGAGGCAACAGAGCAGAGTAGCACTGGGGTAAGTGTAAACCACAACATGTTAGGAAGGGACAATATGTATGAATATAAAGGGGCTGCAGGAGGGGTCAAAACTAAAAATCATGGTTTAAAAACTAGTATTAAAACACTCTACCTAAACGTACACAGCATTCGAAATAAAGTAAATGAGTTGACGGCAAAAATCATTACAAATGGGTATGATTTGGTGGCCATTATAGAAACGTGGTTGCAGGATGGCCAAGACTGGGAATTAAACATACAGGGGTATCTGACAATTCGGAAAGATCGACAAGAAGGGAAAGGAGGTGGGGTAACTCTGTTAATAAAGGATGGTATCAGGGCAGTTGTGAGAGACGATATTGGCTCTAATGAACAAAATGTTGAATCATTGTGGGTGGAGATTAGAGATAGTAAGGGGAAAAAGTCATTGGTGGGCGTAGTTTATAGGCCCCCAAATAATAACTTCATGGTGGGGCGGACAATAATCAAGGGAATAATGGAGGCATTTGAAAAAGGAACGGCAGTAATCATGGGGGATTTTAACCTACATATCGATTGGTCAACTCAAATCGCACAGGGTAGCCTTGAGGAGGAAGTCATAGAATGCATACGGGATTGTTTCTTAGAACAGTATGTTACAGAACCTAAAAGGGAGCAAGCTATCTTAGATCTGGTCCTGTGTAATGAGACAGGAATAATAACCGATCTCCAAGTAAAAGATCCTCTTGGAATGAGTGATCACAGTATGGTTGAATTTGTAATACAGATTGAGGGTGAGGAAGTAATGTCTCAAACGAGCATACTATGCTTAAACAAAGGGGACTACGTGGGATGAGGGCAGAGTTGGCTAAAGTAGACTGGGAACACAGACTAAATGGTGGCATAAATGAAGAACAGTGGAGGACTTTTAAGGAGCTCTTTCATAGTGCTCAACAAAAATATATTCCAGTGAAAAAGAAGGGCGGTAAGAGAAGGGATAACCAGCCGTGGATAACCAAGGAAATAAAGGAGAGTATCAAATTAAAAACCAATGCGTATAAGGTGGCCAAGGTTAGTGGGAAACTAGAAGATTGGGAAAATTTTAAACGACAGCAAAGAATGACTAAGAAAGCAATAAAGAAAGGAAAGATAGATTACGAAAGTAAACTTGCACAATACATAAAAACAGATAGTAAAATCTTTTATCGATATATAAACCGGAAAAGAGTGACTAAAGTAAATGTTGGTCCCTTAGAAGATGAGAAGGGGGATTTAATAATGGGAAATGTGGAAATGGTTGAGACTTTAAACAATTATTTTGCTTCAGTCTTCACAGTGGAAGACCATGCCAAAAATTGATGGTCACGGGAATGTGGGAAGGGAGGACCTTGAGCTAATCACTATCACTAGGGCGGTAGTGCTGGACAGGCTAATGGGACTCAAGGTAGACAAGTCCCCTGGTCCTGATGAAATGCATCCCAGGGTATTAAAAGAGATGATGGAAGTTATAGCAGATGCATTCGTTATAATCTACCAAAATTCTCTGGACTCTGGGGAGGTACCATCGGATTGGAAAGCAGCTAATGTAACGTCTCTGTTTAAAAAAGGGGGCAGACAAAAGGCAGGTAACTATAGGCCGGTTAGTTTAACATCTGTAGTGGGGAAAATGCTTGAAGCTATCATTAAGGAAGAAATAGCGGGACATCTAGATAGGAATAGTGCAATCAAGCAGACGCAACATGGATTCATGAAGGGAAAACCATATTTAACTAATTTACTGGAATTCTTTGAGGATATAACGAGCATGGTGGATAGAGGTGTACCAATGGATGTGGTGTATTTAGATTTCCAAAAGGCATTCGATAAGGTGCCACACAAAAGATTACTGCAGAAGATAAAGGTACGCGGAGTCAGAGGAAATGTATTAGCATGGATCGAGAATTGGCTGGCAAACAGAAAGCAGAGAGTCGGGATAAATGGGTCCTTTTCGGGTTGGAAATCGGCATTAATGGTGTGCCACAGGGATCGGTGCTGGGACCACAACTGTTTACAATACACATGGATGACCTGGAAGAGGGGACAGAGTGTAGTGTAACAAAATTTGCAGATGACACAAAGATTAGTGGAAAAGCGGGTTGTGTAGAAGACACAGAGAGGCTGCAAAGAGATTTAGATAGGTTAAGCGAATGGGCTAAGGTTTGGCAGATGGAATACAATGTCGGAAAATGTGAGGTCATCCACCTTGGAGAAAAAACAGTAAAAGGGAATATTATTTGAATGGGGAAAAATTACAACATGTTGCGGTGCAGAGGGACCTGGGGGTCCTTGTGCATGAATCCCAAAAAGTTAGTTTGCAGGTGCAGCAGGTAATCAGGAAGGCGAATGGAATGTTGGCCTTCATTGCGAGAGGGATGGAGTACAAAAGCAGGGAGGTCCTGCTGCAACTGTACAGGGTATTGGTGAGGCCGCACCTGGAGTACTGTGTGCAGTTTTGGTCACCTTACTTAAGGAAGGATATACTAGCTTTGGAGCGGGTACAGAGACGATTCACTAGGCTAATTCCAGAGATGAGGGGGTTACCTTATAATGATAGAGTGAGTAGACTGGGTCTTTAGTCGTTGGAGTTCAGACAGATGAGGGGTGATCTTATAGAAACATTTAAAATAATGAAAGGGATAGACAAGATAGAGGCAGAGAGGTTGTTTCCACTGGTGGGGGAGACTAGAACTAGGGGGCACAGCCTCAAAATACGGGGGAGCCAATTTAAAACCGAGTTGAGAAGGAATTTCTTCTCCCAGAGGGTTGTGAATCTGTGGAATTCTCTGCCCAAGGAAGCAGTTGAGGCTAGCTCATTGAATGTATTCAAATCACAGATAGATAGATTTTTAACCAAGAAGGGAATTAAGGGTTATGGGGAGCGGGCGGGTAAGTGGAGCTGAGTCCACGGCCAGATCAGCCATGATCTTGTTGAATGGCGGAGCAGGCTCGAGGCGCTAGATGGCCTACTCCTGTTCCTAATTCTTATGTTCTTATGTTCTTATGTTCACTCCCGAAAAACCTTCTGGGCACTGAAGAAAAAGCAGCACACATTACAAAATTGGCGCAGAAAGACGTTATTGTTTTTAGGCGAAGTTATGGAGGGAGTCAAGAAGGCAAAGAATATGCATCATAAATCTTAATTGTTTCAAAGTCAAAAGGGAGAAAATGGAAGTCTAATGCAATTATTTAATTGTCTCCTCACCGAGCTCGAGGGTTGGAGCATCGACCGGCAGAATCGTTCCCTCACCTGGACACTGGGGCTCGGGGCGCAGCTTCAAATGAAGCCCGGGGGGTGGTGGGGTGGGGTGGAAGCTGAACTGAACTGCCAGCCACTTATATAAGGGATGAGAACCCATAGGCCAAACAGCAGCTGCAAAAGAAGCCCGGATGTGGGGTGGGGGTGGGTGGAAGCCGAGCCCCTGTGTCCGGGCGAGGGAGCGATTCGGTAAATAGACGTTCAGTGGTAGGGTGATATTTGAAAAAAATCAAAAATTAAAAAATTGCATTTGACTTTATTGCCCCAAATGTCTTCATTGAATGCCTAGCTTCCCGTTCTAAACAAGCCTATGGCGCATGCGCAGACCATGGTGTGGTCCATACTAGGGCGTGCGCCTTGGAGATAGAGAGGAAAGAAGGTGTGAGTGCTTTGTCGTGGTGCTTTGAGCTTGTTGCAAAGCTACAATTAAATTATAGGAGCAATATTGACAATGCCATATCTCGTACAAGCCTTCTGCATGATGGTGCTGCGCAGGAGACGATTGATTAGGCATCATTGCATGAGGAACATCAGAGCATGTAGGGTGCTGGGCAGGAGGCCTTACCCACATCGAGCATATAGAGACAGACGTTCATACCTGCACCTGATTGATGCAGACTGTGTCAGAAGACTGCGTTTCCACAAAGAAGTTGCAAGCGAGATTTGTGAGTTAATAAAAGAAGACCAGCACCCTAGAAGCGTTAGGAGGACAGCTTTGTCAGTTGAAGTGAAGGTTACAACTGCACTTTAATTTTATGCATCTGGATCATTCCAGGCCACAATTGGGGATGTGTGTGCCATTTCTCAACATGCAACACATATCTGCATTCGGCAGGTGACTGCTGCACTATATGCCTGGAGGAATGACTACATAAAGTTCCCCATGAATCCCCAGTCAATGCGTGACAGGGCTGTGTGCTTCTCCAGGATTCCTGGCTTCCCAAATATACAGGGCTACATTGATTGTACCCACATCATCTTGCAAGCACCTTTGGAGGATTGCGAGATGTTGTCAGGAACAGAAAAAGCTTCCTCTTTGTTAATGTGCAGCTCGTGTGTGATGACATGCATTGCATCATGTCAGTTGATGCTAGATACCCTGGGGCCACCCATGATGCCTTCATCATACACATGAGTGCTAAATCTGTCATGTTTTAGCAGCAGCCAGAAGGGAACAGCTGGCTACTGGGAGACAAAGGGTACGGCCCTGCCACCTGGCTCAATATGCCCCTACATGTAACCTGGACAAAAGCTGACCGGGAATACAACATGTCACGTATTGCGACGCACAGCATAATTGAGATGACCATTGGCATCTTGAAGCAGCGTTTCCGATGCCTGGAACATTCTGGAGGCTACTTGCAATACTCCCCTGCGATTGTTGGTCAGTTCACTGTTGTCTGCTGCATGCTGCACAACTTGATCATCTTGAGGCAGCAGCAACTGGTAGTAGAAGACCCACCTGAGGTGAGAGTGGCAGATGATGAGGAGGAAGATGCAGATGACGAGGAGCAGGAAGACGAGGAAGCCATGCAACTACCTGAACCCAGAGCACGACAGTGGAGGAGGGCGGACCATCGTGCCCCTTTACAGGTTGCTCGAGCCTTGCACCAGCAGCTCATCCGTGAATGCTTTGCTGACTGCAGGCTCAGTGGCAACTATTCCAAATGGAGCAAGTTTACTCTTTGGACATTCCGTAATGTTGTATTGTGATAATGGAACAAATAATGTAAATGATTCAGTTATAATTTAAAATATATTTTATTCAAAAGTTTAACACTTGTTTCTACGTAACTTAACTTTAATAAAAAATATTCTTGTATCAAACTTTAAAATATTCAGTTAGGATCACTTACTAACTTTAAGATCACCTACAAACTTGAAGATCACTTACAAATTTTTAAACTTGCAAATTTACATCACTTACCAAAAACTTTTAACTTGAGAACAGTAACAACAATAATAATAATGACAACAACAACAACAGCAGCAGCAAGGAAAGGCTGCACCCATCTCTCCTCCACCTTATTCTAAGGCCACCCGCTGCGCTTGGGCAGTGGTGCAGCCTTTCTTGGATTGGTACCAAGATTATTCTTTTGAGCAGCTCAGATAATGCGCACTTCTTGATGGGGGGTGTGGGCAGACGGTAATGTGGAAGGCACAGCTTGGGCCTCTTCAGAGGTTTGTCTAGGGATTGGAGTGGGAGTGGCAGTTGATTCTGTCAATGGCTGTGGTGAAGGGTTGCAAATTTTTGGGAAACCCCCCCCAGTGTTTGGACTCATTGGAAAGGAAATTTAATTTGGAACTATCTACCAGAAAGTTTGAGATCCTAAAGTGCACATGGAAGAAACTACGAAGTTCAATCGAATTTGGAATTTTACAAGGCAGATTGAGTTTGTGTGGGCAGGGCTAATGAATTAAAGGATAACTATCCTGAAAAGAAGCCAGTTTTGAGTATTGAAGCTGTCTGGGGTATTGAAACTAAAGCAAATTGTGGATACTCGAAAACCTTACTCCCCAGGAGACATTAACATAGCAACAATTAACCCAGAGAGAGCTAATCATCATCCTGATCAGCACATACATAATAACAATGGCACATCCAACACAGACAGACATTGCAAATACCAAAGCTAATATTCCCATCAAGAAAACAGATTTAAAGGATCGACACATTCGAGCTAGGTTAACATTTAATGAGTCCGCCAAAATATGACAAAGAAATATCAAGCCCGCCAAAATTAAACAAAGAATCCGGGCTGAGTTGGCGCAAAGATTAGAACAGCTCCAAAGGTATAACTGGGCCCTGCTTTAACAAAGGATGTGCTTATGCTAGGCAATGCTATGCTATGCATCAAATCAAGAAGGGAGAGAGACCACCGCAGCAGTTTAAACTAGCTTCTCCAGCCTCAACGTCCTGTAATTGAAAAGGAAGGAAGAGCATCACCATCGCAGCAGCAACTGACCACAGCCAACGTGGAGCCACCAAAAACAACACGATCAACCAACTTCGAAACAAAACTCCGCAAGGAAGAAACCGAAGAATCGAAAGTTTCCACTCGACAACCTAGGCCTAACTACCAACAGGTGAAAACATTACCTAAAGAGACTTTGAACCAATTTCTAACAAAAGAAAGTGGGTACTTACGCCATAAGTCCAAAACACGCCCTACCGCATCAGCGGACACCACCCAACTGAAGATTGCGCAGGAAGAAGTCTTCTACGACGTTCAGGGTCTGGCAATAAGAAACCTACAGAATCCAGCGAACCCCGAAATCGTGAACCACTGCCAACTACCAGTAAAGATTTGGTGAGCATAATCCCTGTTTGCCCTGGAGTTTAACCTAGTCAGTGATAGGCATCGAGAGGTGGGAGGTGTATTATTCACTGTAACCCCTTTGAATGTGTGATGCACAGTTCTTTAATTGAGTGAGTATAAGTTTGACATTGTATTTTCTTGCCTTTAATAAAATCGAAGTTCTTTTGCACCAAAACAATTGTCTCTTGCACTTTATCACATCCCCCTAATAAATCCAGAGTCTAGAACCCGGGGAGTGGGAGCGATTCGAACCACTCAGAAGGTCAGAGGTGAACCTGACCCTATTGTGTTCCTAACACAGATGAGGCTGCACACAGGGAGGTTAAAGTAACAGTGACCTCAGTCTTAAATAAGACACTCCAGAGTGAGGAACAGGCCTTAGGAGCCGGCTTATATACAGTGCTCCCAAGGAATGTTGGGATCCCTTGGGACTTCAGGGGATGAGCTCCCTGGTGGTGGAACATGGGAGTGCATGTTTTACAGATGCACAACATCATTCCCCCGCCAAAGTCAAAGTGAAAACTATTTACAAGGTGAGGCGGTCGGGAGCCTTTCTTTCCCTGGTGGACCGCGTCGGTACAAATGTCTGTTCTGGTGTGTTGGCTGTGCCCTCGCTGGGCTGGCATGTTGTTGGCCCTGCAGGGCTGCTAGGTGAGCCTGGCCTTGCTGGGCTGTTGGGCGTGATGGGTTCAATTTCCTGGACCGGCGTGGTGACGTTGATGTGTGTGTTGTGGGCTCGATAAAGGTGGTGTCTACTGTGGGTTGTTCAGGGCAGTCTGTGAACCGCAGCCTCGTTTGGTCCAGGTGCTTTCTGCAAATTTGTCCATTGTCTAGCGTAACTACAAACACCCTATTCCCTTCTTTAGCTATCACCGTGCCCTCAATCCACTTGGGAACATGTCCATAGTTTAGCACATACACAGGGTCATTCAGATCAATTTCCCGTGACACAGTGGCGCGACCATCATTTACATTTTGTTGCTGCCGCCTGCTCTCTAACTGATCATGCAGGTTGGGGTGAACCAGCGAGAGTCTGGTTTTAAGTGTCCTTTTCATGAGTAGCTCAGCCGGGGGTGCCCCTGTGAGCGAGTGGGGTCTCGTGCGGTAGCTGAGCAGTACTCGGGACAGGCGGGTTTGGAGTGAGCCTTCTGTGACTTGTTTAAGGCTCTGTTTGATGGTTTATACTGCCCGTTCTGCCCGCCCATTAGAGGCTGATTTAAACGGGGCCGAGGTGACATGTTTGATCCCATTGCGGAATCAAACATGTCACAAAAGAGGCAGCTCATGCAGAGCACGGAGTGCAGCAGCATAGAGTGACATTTGTGAGTTTGGTAAGTGGGTCAGTTTTAAGGGTTATTCTCTTTAAACCATTTGGAGGCTGGAGTAAATTGTTAGTTGCAATTGCCAGTAGCTTCTAAGTAAGTAGCAGTTTAATTTAAAGGGGAAAAGTTAAATAGTTGGGATTCTTTCAGGTTGAGGCAGAGAAAAACAAGGTAACCCTCCAGTTGGAGGCAATTAGCAGCTAGTTAAAACCAGGTCTGTAAACGACTGACCAGTAGTGAGTCATCTGACCTAGATACAGTTTAAAAAGAGGCAGCTCATGCAGAGCACGGAGTGCAGCAGCAGCATAGAGTGGCATTTGTGAGTTTGGTAAGTGGGTGAGTTTGGGCAAGCGGGGGTGGCAGGTGTTGTTTTGTCTTGTTTTTCCTACCAGTGCTGACACTAGAGCAGCTGATAAGGAGTGCGAGAGTAGGAGACGGAGGCCCAGAGACCAGCCCAACCAGCTGCAGACAAAGATAGAGAGGTGAGAAATCGAGAGGTGATGTCAGAGTGTGGGGAGGAGCAGCGTCAGCGGCAGTCCGGGGTCAGCGGCCGACAAAGGCCCAACGGCAGACAGTGAGCGAGCAGTGCGGGGAGAAGGGATAAGAAATCAAAAAGTGACGTCACAGCCAAGCTGGTAAGTGGTTGGCTGATCGGCTGGTGAGTATATCTCTTTGATTTTGTGTTCTAATAGATAAGAGGATAAATTACTAAATAGCTGTTTAGTGTGTGTAGTGGGAGTCAGTGTTTTTGCTGGGTAATTTAAGGGTAACTAGTGGGATGGCAGGTCAGCTCGTTCAAACGGAATGCAACACCTGTGCCATATGGGAATTCCTGGATGCTTCCCACAATGGGTAGTGGGTAAAATGATGGAATCAATTATTAAGGATGTCATAGCAGTGCATTTGGAAAGAGGTGACATGATAGGTCCAAGTCAGCATGGATTTGTGAAAGGGAAATCATGCTTGACAAATCTTCTGGAATTTTTTGAGGATGTTTCCAGTAGAGTGGACAAGGGAGAACCAGTTGACGTGGTATATTTGGACTTTCAGAAGGCTTTCGACAAGGTCCCACACAAGAGATTGATGTGCAAAGTTTGAGCACATGGGATTGGGGGTAGTGTGCTGACATGGATTGAGAACTGGTTGTCAGACAGGAAGCAAAGAGTAGGAGTAAATGGGTTCTTTTCAGAATGGCAGGCAGTGACTAGTGGGGTACCGCAAGGTTCTGTGCTGGGGCCCCAGCTGTTTACACTGTACATTAATGATTTAGATGAGGGGATTAAATGTAGTATCTCCAAATTTGCGGATGACACTAAGTTGGGTGGCAGTGTGAGCTGCGAGGAGGATGCTGTGAGGCTGCAGAGCGACTTGGATAGGTTAGGTGAGTGGGCAAATGCATGGCAGATGAAGTATAATGTGGATAAATGTGAGGTTATCCACTTTTGTGGTAAAAACAGAGAGACAGACTATTATCTGAATGGTGACAGATTAGGAAAAGGGGAGGTGCAAAGAGACCTGGGTGTCATGGTACATCAGTCATTGAAGGTTGGCATGCAGGTGCAGCAGGCGGTTAAGAAAGCAAATGGCATGTTGGCCTTCATAGCAAGGGGATTTGAGTACAGGGGCAGGGAGGTGTTGCTACAGTTGTACAGGGCATTGGTGAGGCCACACCTGGAGTATTGTGTACAGTTTTGGTCTCCTAACCTGAGGAAGGACATTCTTGCTATTGAGGGAGTGCAGCGAAGGTTCACCAGACTGATTCCCGGGATGGCGGGACTGACCTATCAAGAAAGACTGGATCAACTGGGCTTGTATTCACTGGAGTTCAGAAGAATGAGAGGGGACCTCATAGAAACATTTAAGATTCTGACGGGGTTAGACAGGTTAGATGCAGGAAGAATGTTCCCAATGTTGGGGAAGTCCAGAACCAGAGGTCACAGTCTAAGGATAAGGGATAAGCCATTTAGGACCGAGATGCGGAGGAACTTCTTCACCCAGAGAGTGGTGAACCTGTGGAATTCTCTATCACAGAAAGTTGTTGAGGCCAATTCACTAAATATATTCAAAAAGGAGTGAGATGAGGTCCTTACTACTAGGGGGATCAAGGGGTATGGCGAGAAAGCAGGAATGGGGTACTGAAGTTGAATGTTCAGCCATGAACTCATTGAATGGCGGTGCAGGCTAGAAGGGCCGAATGGCCTACTCCTGCACCTATTTTCTATGTCTATGACCACATGTGCAGGAAGTGTCTCCAGCTCCTCCAACTCGAACGCTGAGTCTCGGAGCTTGAGCGAGGACTGGAGGCACTGAGGAGCATCCGAGAGAACGAGAGGTACGTGGATAGCTCGTTTCAGGCGTTGGTCACCCCACAGATTAAAAGGGTACAGGAGGATAGGGAATGGGTGATCGTCGCACACAAGAGTATGGCGAGGCAGGTAGTGCAGGAGTCCCCTGAGGCTATCCCGCTCTCCAACCAGTACTCTATTCTGACTACTGGCGAGGGCGGTGATGCCTCTGGAGAGTTAAGCTCGGGCCAAGTCCAGAGCACCGTGGGTGGCTCAGCTGTACAGGGGGGGGAGGAAGAAGACGGGAAGGGCTATAGTGATAGGAGATTCAATAGTTAGGGGAGCAGATAGGTGCTTCTGCGGCAGCAAAAGTGACATCAGGATGGTGTGTTGCCTCCCTGGTGCAAGGGTCAATGATGTCACTGAGCGATTGCAGGGCATTCTGGGGAGGGAAGGTGAACAGCCAGTGGTTGTGGTCCACATTGGTACCAACGACATAGGTAAAAAGAGGAGTGAGATCCTGAAAGCTGAGTTTAGGGAGCTAGGAGGAAGATTGAAAGCCAGAACCTCAAAGGTGGTAATCACGGGATTACTGCCAGTGCCACGAACTAGTGAGGGTAGAAATAGGAAGGCTAGTCAGATAAATACGTGGCTGGGACATTGGTGTAGGAAGGAGGGCTTTAGTTTCCTGAACAATTGGGACCGCTTCTGGGGTAGGTGGGACCTGTACAAGTCGGACAGGTTACACCTCAACAGAAACGGGACCAATGTTCTCGCGGGTGGTTTTGATAATGCAGTTAGGAGGGCTTTAAACTAGCTTGGCAGGGGGATGGGAACCCAGGAGAAGGCTCTGAGCTAGTTAGAGTGAGTGAGAGCTCAAATGAACAGAACCCCAAGAAAGAATGCAAAAGGCAGGAGGCAACAGAGCAGAGTAGCACTGGGGTAAGTGTAAACCACAACGTGATAGGAAGGGACAATATGTTTGAATATAAAGGGGCTGCAGGAGGGGTCAAAACTAAAAATCATGGTTTAAAAACTAGTATTAAAACACTCTACCTAAACGCATGCAGCATTCGAAATAAAGTAAATGAGTTGACGGCACAAATCATTACAAATGGGTATGATTTGGTGGCCATTACAGAAACGTGGTTGCAGGGTGGCCAAGACTGGGAATTAAACATACAGGGGTATCTGACAATTCGGAAAGATAGACAAGAAAGGAAAGGTGGTGTAGTTCTGTTAATAAAGGATGATATCAGGGCAGTTGTGAGAGACGATATTGGCTCTAATGAACAAAATGTTGAATCATTGTGGGTAGAGATTAGAGATAGTAAGAGGAAAAAGTCACTGGTGGTCGTAGTTAAAAGGCCCCCAAATAATAACTTCATGGTGGGGTGGACAATAATCAAGGGAATAATGGAGGCATGTGAAAAAGGAATGGCAGTAATCATGGGGGATTTTAACCTACATATCGATTGGTCAAATCAAATCGCACGGGGTAGCCTTAAGGAGGAATTCATAGAATGCATACGGGATTGTTTCTTAGAACAGTATGTTCCTGAACCTACAAGGGAGCAAGCTATCTTAGATCTGGTCCTGTGTCATGAGACAGGAATAATAAACGATCTCCGAGTAAAAGATCCTCTCGGTATGAGTGATCACAGTATGGTTGAATTTGTAATACAGATTGAGGGTGAGGAAGTAGTGTCTCAAATGAGCGTACTATGCTTAAACAAAGGGGATGACGTGGGATGAGAGCACAGTTGGCTAAAGTAGACTGGGAACACAGACTAAATGGTGGCACAATTGAGGAACAGTGGAGGACTTTTAAGGAGCTCTTTCATAGTGCTCAACAAAAATATATTCCAGTGAAAAAGAAGGGCGGTAAGAGAAGGGATAACCAGCCGTGGATAACCAAGGAAATAAAGGAGAGTATCAAATTAAAAAACAATGCATATAAGGTGGCCAAGATTAGTGGGAAACTAGAAGATTGGGAAAATTTTAAATGACAGCAAAGAATGATTAAAAAAGCAATAAAAAAAAGTAAAGATAGATTATGAAAGTAAACTTGCGCAAAACATAAAAACAGATAGTAAAAGCTTTTATCGATATATAAACCGGAAAAGAGTGACTAAAGTAAATGTTGGTCCCTTAGAAGATGAGAAGGGGGATTTAATAATGGGAAATGTGGAAATGGCTGAGACCTTAAACAATTATTTTGCTTCAATCTTCACAGTGGAAGACACAAAAACCATGCCACAAATTGCTGGTCACAGGATTGTGAGAAGGGAGGACCTTGAGATAATCACTATCACTAGGGGGGTAGTGCTGGACAGGCTAATGGGACTCAAGGTAGACATGTCCCCTGGTCCTGAAAAAATGCGCCCCAGGGTATTAAAAGAAATGGCGGAAGTTATAGCAGATGCATTCGTTATAATCTACCAAATTTCTCTGGACTCTGGGGTGGTACCATCGGATTGGAAAGCAGCTAATGTAATGCCTCTGTTTAAAAAAGTGGGCAGACAAAAGGCAGGTAACTATAGGCCGGTTAGTTTAACATCTGTCGTGGGGAAAATGCTTGAAGCTATCATTAAGGAAGAAAGAGCGGGACATCTAGATAGGAATAGTGCAATCAAGCAGACGCAACATGGATTCATGAAGGGGAAATCATGTTTAACTAATTTACTGGAATTCTTTGAGGATATAACAAGCATGGTGGATAGCGGTGTACCGATGGATGTGGTGTATTTAGATTTCCAAAAGGCATTCGATAAGGTGCCACACAAAAGGTTACTGCAGAAGATAAAGGTACGCGGAGTCAGAAGAAATGTATTAGCATGGATCGAGAATTGGCTGGCGAACAGAAAGCAGAGAGTTGGGATAAATGGGTCCTTTTTGGGTTGGAAATCAGTGGTTAGTGGTGTGCCACAGGAATCGGTGCTGGGACCACAACTGTTTACAATATACATAGATGACCTGGAAGAGGGGACAGAGTGTAGTGTAACAAAATTTGCTGATGACACAAAGATTAGTGGGAAAGCGGGTTGTGTAGAGGACACAGAGAGGCTGCAAAGAGATTTGGATAGGTTAAGCGAATGGGCTAAGGTTTGGCAGATGGAATACAATGTCGGAAAATGTGAGGTCATCCACCTTGGGGAAAAAAAACAATAAAAGAGAATATTATTTGAATGAGGAGAAATTACAACATGCTGTGGTGCAGAGGGACCTGGGGGTCCTTGTGCATGAATCCCAAAAAGTTAGTTTGCAGGTGCAGCAGGTAATCAGGAAGGCGAATGTAATTTTGGCCTTCATTGCGAGAGGGATGGAGTACAAAAGTAGGGAGGTCCTGCTGCAACTGTACAGGGTATTGGTGGGGCCGCACCTGGAGTACTGCATGCAGTTTTGGTCACCTTACTTAAGGAACGATATACTAGCTTTGGAGGGGGTACAGAGACGATTCATTAGGCTGATTCCGGAGATGAGGGGGTTACCTTATGATGATAGATTGAGTAGACTGGGTCTTTACTCGTTGGAGTTCAGAAGGATGTGGGGTGATCTTACAGAAACATTTAAAATAATGAAAGAGATAGACAAGATAGAGGCAGAGAGGTTGTTTCCACTGGTCGGGGAGACTAGAATTAGGGGGCACAGCCTCAAAATACGGGGGAGCCAATTTAAAACCGAGTTGAGAAGAAATTTCTTCTCCCAGAGGGTTGTGAATCTGTGGAATTCTCTGCCCAAGGAAGCAGTTGAGGCTAGCTCATTGAATTTATTCAAATCACAGATAGATAGATTTTTAACCAATAAGGGAATTAAGGGTTACGGGGAGAGGGCGGGTAAGTGGAGCTGAGTCCACGGCCAGATCAGCCATGATCTTGTTGAGTGGCGGAGCTGGATCGAGGGGCTAGATGGCCTACTCCTGTTCCTAATTCTTATGTTCTTATGTTCTTATTCTGGGTCATGAATTCTTTAAATTCGGCACTGGTGAAACATGGCCCGTTGTCACTGACCAGTATGTCAGGCAGGCCGTGGGTGGCAAACATGGCCCTCAGTCTTTCAATGGTGGCGGTGGCGGTGCTTCCCGACATTATTTCACATTCAATCCATTTTGAAAAAGCATCCACCACTACCAGGAACATTTTACCGAGAAATGGGCCCGGATAGTCGACATGCATCCTCGACCATGGTCTGGAGGACCAGGACCACAAACTTAGTGGTGCCTCTCTGGGCGCGTTGCTCAACTGAGCACATACGCTGCATTGCCGTACACAGGACTCTAAGTCAGAGTTGATACCGGGCCACCACACGTGGGATCTGCCTATCGCTTTCATCATTACTATACCTGGATGTGTGTTGTGGAGATCCGAAATGAACGTCTCCCTTTTTTGGTAGCACTACGCGTTTACCCCACAACAGGCAGTCTGCCTGAATGGACAGCTCGTCCTTTCACCACTGGAATGGCTTGATTGGCTCTTGCATTTCAACGGGGATGCTGGCCCAGCTCCCATGCAGTACACAGTTTTTTACAAGGGACAGCAGAGCATCTTGGCTGGTCCAAGTCCTAATCTGGCGGGCTGTGACAGGTGATTTATCATTTTCAAACGCTTCCATGACCATCAACAAGTCTGCGGGCTGCGCCACCATCAACAAGTTTGCAGGCTGCGCCATTTCCACCCCTGTGGTGGGCAATGGTAGCACAACACACTAACACACACACATACACGCACACACACTAACACACACACACACACACACATGCACACACACTAACACACACACATACTAACGCACACACACACATGCACACACACTAACACATGTACACACACACTAACACTAACACACGCACATACACACTAACACGCGCACACACACACGGACACACACACAAATGCAAACACAGACACACACGCACACACACTCACACACATTCACACACACTAACACACGCACACACACACTAACACACGCACATACACACACTAACACGCACACACACATACTAACACACACACTAACACACATGCACAATAACACACACATACATACTAACACACACACACTAACACATGCACACACTAACACACACACATGCACACATACATACTAACACACACACTAACACACATGCACAATAACACACACATACATACTAACACACACACACTAACACATGCACACACTAACACACACACACATGCACACACACAAACACACACACACAAACACACATACACGCAGATGCACACACATACACTAACACACATACACACACTAACACACACACACGAACACACACACACACACACACACACACACACTAACACACACAATGCGGGCCCATTTCTCGGTAAAATGTTCCTGGTAGTGGTGGATGCTTTTTCAAAATGGATTGAATGTGAAATAATGTCGGGAAGCACCGCCACTGCCACCATTGAAATCCTGAGGGTCATGTTTGCCACCCACGGCCTGGCTGACATACTGGTCAGTGACAACGGGTCATGTTTCACCAGTGCCTAATTTAAAGAATTCATGACCCACAACGATAAATCCCCAGGGCCTGATGGACTGCATCCCAGAGTACTTAAGGAGGTGGCCTTGAAAATAGCGGATGCATTGACAGTCATTTTCCAACATTCCATTGACTCTGGATCAGTTCCTATTGAGTGGAGGGTAGCCAATGTAACCCCACTTTTTAAAAAAGGAGGGAGAGAGAAAACAGGGAATTATAGACTGGTCAGCCTGACATCGGTAGTGGGTAAGATGATGGAATCAATTATTAAGGATGTCATAGCAGCGCATTTGGAAAGAGGTGACATGATAGATCCAAGTCAGCATGGATTTGTGAAAGGGAAATCATGCTTGACAAATCTTCTGGAATTTTTTGAGGATGTTTCCGGCAGAGTGGACAAGGGAGAACCAGTTGATGTGGTATATTTGGACTTTCAGAAGGCTTTCGACAAGGTCCCACATAAGAGATTAATGTGCAAAGTTAAAGCACATGGGATTGGGGGTAGTGTGCTGACATGGATTGAAAACTGGTTGTCAGACAGGAAGCAAAGAGTAGGAGTAAATGGGGACTTTTCAGAATGGCAGGCAGTGACTAGTGGGGTACCGCAAGGTTCTGTGCTGGGGCCCCAGCTGTTTACACTGTACATTAATGATTTAGACAAGGGGATTAAATGTAGTATCTCCAAATTTGCGCATGACACTAAGTTGGGTGGCAGTGTGAGCTGTGAGGAGGATGCTATGAGGCTGCAGAACGACTTGGATAGGTTAGGTGAGTGGGAAAATGCATGGCAGATGAAGTATAATGTGGATAAATGTGAGGTTATCCACTTTGGTGGTAAAAACAGAGAGACAGACTATTATCTGAATGGTGACAGATTAGGAAAAGGGGAGGTGCAACGAGACCTGGGTGTCATGGTACATCAGTCATTGAAGGTTGGCATGCAGGTACAGCAGGCGGTTAAGAAAGCAAGTGGCATGTTGGCCTTCATAGCGAGGAGATTTGAGTACAGGGGGAGGGAGGTGTTGCTACAGTTGTACAGGGCCTTGGTTAGGTCACACCTGGAGTATTGTGTACAGTTTTGGTCTCCTAACCTGAGGAAGGACATTTTTGCTATTGAAGGAGTGCAGCGGAGGTTCACCAGACTGATTCCCGGGATGGTGGGACTGACCTAGCAAGAAAGACTGGATCAACTGGGCTTGTATTCACTGGAGTTCAGAAGAATGAGAGGGGACCTCATAGAAACGTTTAAAATTCTGATGGATTCAGACAGGTTAGATGCAGGAAGAATGTTCCCAATGTTGGGGAAGTCCAGAACCAGGGGTCACAGTCTAAGGATAAGGGGTAAGCCATTTAGGACCGAGATGAGGAGAAACCTCTTCACCCAGAGAGTGGTGAACTTGTGGAATTCTCTACCAGAGAAAGTTGTTGAGGCCAATTCACTAAATATATTCAAAAAGGAGTTAGATGTAGTCCTTACTACTAGGGGGATCAAGGGGCATGGCGAGAAAGCAGGAATGGGGTACTGAAGTTGCATGTTCAGCCATGAACTCATTGAATGGCGGTGCAGGCTAGAAGGGCCGAATGGCCTACTCCTGCACCTATTTTCTATGTTTCTATGTCTATGTTTCACACACACGCACACTAACACACACACACTAACACACACACACATGCACACACACACAAACACACACACACACTAACACAACACACACATGCACAAACACACACTAATACACACACTAACACACGCACACACAAACACACACACACACACACAAACACATACTAACACACACACACTAACACACACACACACGCAGACATGGGGGTAAAAATGCCATTTCTGCACTCCCAGTACATGCTGGGAATGCACATTACAAATCTGTTGCCTGCCAGCTTCTGATTTTCCATCCATTAGTTTTTACTACATATAAGCATGAATGATTATATGTTGTTAATTCTACAATTTATGTTCAGATAATAAGTGTTAATAACTATTGATGTTCATCTGATCCCTTCAAAATATTACCAGCATATGTGATAATAAAGCAGATTACAAAATCTTCAGTGTACAGCAGCATTTCACAGTTTGTCACAATGATTGTAACAGATGATATGGTAGAAACACAAGAGAAAAGTTAATACCCTCAGCGGGGAGTTGTAGTCAAACAAGTTGGAAAATGAGGAATACAATGTTGCAGCACCTGTCTGACTCATACTCCCTGTAAGCATGGCTTCCTCACTGATAACATAGGGCTGGGGAATTGTTCATACACTCAAAGTATATAAAAGAGCCTTTGATAAACTAAGGGGTTAATGTTCAGCCTAGCGGAAGGTGGGAAGTGGTATTGCACAGGGATTGGTGCCATGACCATTGTTGTTCGCTATTTACATAAATTATTTGGACTCGGAAATATAATATCAAAATTTTCAGAAGGCAACAAATTAAGGGGGGGTGTAGTTAATATTGAGGAAGACTGCATCAAATTATAAAAAGATATTAACACATTTGCAGAATGGGTGTGTAAATATAGATGGTGGTGCATTTTGATAGGAGGTCACCTATTCCTTGGAAAGTAAGAGTCCAAATAGGGTAGAGACACAAAGGGATCTTGGTGTACAGGTGCACAACTCATTAAAAGTAGCAACGCAGTTTAACAAAGATGTAAAAAGTGCAAACAAAGCCCGAGTCATTTTTAGCGGAATAGAATTCAAAAGCAGAAAACTTATGTGGAACTCATGGAGAGCCTTGGTTAGAGTACTGTACACAGTCAGTTCTTGCTTCCATATTAAAAAAATATAGAAGCATTGGAGAAAGTGCAACAAAAAATTACAAGAATAATACTAGAAATGAGAGGGTAGATCTCTCAGGAAAGATTGAACAGGCTGGGGCTCGTTTCTCTAGAAAAGGGGAGACAGAGAGATGACCCAATAGAGATCTTCAAAAACTATGATGGATTTTGATAAAGTAGATGTAACAAAGATATTTCCACCAGTGGGAGAGTCCAAATCAAGGGGCATAAATAGAGGATAGTCACTAATAAATCCAATTCGGAATTCAAGACAAACTTATTTACTCAGTAAAAGAGGTGAATGTGGAATTCACTCCCACAAGGAGTGGTTGAGGTGAATAGCATATATGCATTTAAGGTGAAGCTGGATAACTAAAGGAATAGAAGGATATGTTAATATTCTGATTATATTCTTCAATTTTCCATTTCTATCATAGACTGGGGTAGTCTTGACTTTGTGCGATAGTGTCAAATGGGTGATCAGTTTTACACCTTTCCTGATTTTTAATTTCACTGACTTCATCAAAATAATAAAAAATAGTCTGGAGAGATGTAATATGGGCTGTTGATTCACTATCACCCATTTTACACAATCGCACTAAGTCAAAATCTACTTCAATATGTCCGTAATGGTGAATAATGTGCAGGGAATACCAGTTTCTTGAAATTGATGTATAAACCCACCAAGGTGCCATTCCATCTACAGCATGGAATATACACCTGCCGCACACACACATGCACACACACTAACACACACACTAACACACACACTAACATTAACACAAACACACACACACACACACACACACATGCGCACACACACACACACACACACTAACGAGCACACGCACACACACACACTAACACACACACACATGCACACACACTAACACGCACACACACACTAACACACACACACACACTAACACACACACACACACGCACACACAACTAGCACACACACACTAACACACTAACACACACACACATGCACACACACACAAACACACACACACACGCACACAAAACTAGCACACGCACACGCACACACAACTAGCACACACACACACACACGCACACACAAACTAACACACACACAAATGCACACACACTAACACACACACACACACACTAACACACACACACATGCACACACACTTACACACACACACACACATGCACACACACTAACACACACAACTAGCACACACACGCATGCACACACTAGCACACACACATGCACATGACACACTAACACACACACACACTAACACACACACACACTCACATGACACACTAACACACACACATACGCACACACACTAACACACACACATACGCACACACACTAACACACAGACACACTCACACACAATAACACACACACACTAACGCACACACACACATGCACACACACTGACACGTGCACACACACACTAACACATGCGCACACACACTCTAACACTAACGCACGCACACACAAACACTAACACACGCACACATACACACACGCGCGCACGCACACTAACACATGCGCACACACACACGTGCACACACACACACATACACACGCACACGCACACACACTCGCACACATACACACACTAACACACGCACACACACACTAATACACGCATTAACACACACACACATTAACACACACACACATGCACACACACAGACTAACACACACACACATGCACACACGCACACTAACACACACACACACTATTACACACACACACACACTAACGCACACACACACACACTAACACACACACACATGCACACACACACTAACACACATATACACACTAACACACACACACACACACATGCACACACACACACTAATACACACACTAACACACATACACTAACACACACACACGCATACACACACTAGCACACACTAACACACACACACACGCACATGGCACACTAACACACACACACACACAATAACACACACACACATGACACACTAACACACACACACGCATACACACTAACACACACAAACACAAACACTAACACACACACATATTAACACACACATTAACACACACGCACACTAAAACACACACACTATTACACACACACACTAACACATGCACACACACACACTAACACACACACACACATGCACAAACACACTAATACACACACTAACACACACACATATTAACACACACATTAACACACACGCACACTAAAACACACACACTATTATACACACACATTAACACACACACACATGCACACACACACACTAACACACACACATACATGCACACACACACTAACACACACACACACATGCACAAACACACACTAATACACACACTAACACACACACACTAACACACACACACACATGCACACACACACACTAACACACACACACTAACACACGCACACACTAACACACACACACACGCACACTAACACACACACACACATGCACAAACACACACTAATACACACACTAACACACACACACACACTAACACACACACACTAACACACACACACATGCAGATATGGGGGGTAAAAATGCCATTTTTGCACTCCCAGTACATGCTGGGAATGCACATTACAAAACTGCTGCCTGCCAGCTTCTGATTTTCCATCCATTAGTTTTTACTACATATAAGCATGAATAATTATATGTTGTTAATTCTACAATTTATGTTCAGATAATAAGTGTTCATAACTATTGATGTTCATCCGATCCCTTCAAAATATTACCAGCATATGTGATTATAAAGCAGATTACAAAATCTTCAGTGTACAGCAGCATTTCACAGTTTGTCACAATGATTGTAACAGATGATATGGTAGAAACACAAGAGAAAAGTTAATACCCTCAGCGGGGAGTTGTAGTCAAACAAGTTGGAAAATGAGGAATACAATGTTGCAGCACCTGTCTGACTCATACTCCCTATAAGCATGGCTTCCTCACTGATAACATAGGGCTGGGGAATTGTTCATACACTCAAAGTATATAAAAGAGCCTTTGATAAACTAAGGGGTTAATGCTTTCTTTTTTTCATCTTAAATAAAACTGATTGAAATATAGGACCCAGTGGAAAGTGTGCTCACAAGACAGGAAGGCTTTGATAACTGGAAAAGCATGTACTGCACGTCTTGTGATTTTCAGCCTTGTGTTCCCTGAGTGCTCCCTTATGTCTGAATGGAGATTTGATGTGAAATATAGCATACTAGGCTAGAAATTCGGAAGTTTAACGTCACCTGTTTCCGCCATGATATGGTGAAAAATATGGCGGTCGCACTCTTCGGCTAGCTGGCGGCAGGTGCCGCGGTAGCCGTCATTTTACAAGGGCCAGTAGCACTGCCGATAAGCAGGGAAGTGATTGGTTTGTGAGATTCCCTCTCTTTTTGGGGGCATTGATTTAAATTAAGGGCCAGGATTAAAAAAAAACAAATCAAATTAATTAAATACATTATAGATGGCAGAGCAGGCAATGTGTCACTGCTGCAACATGTGGAAGCTGGTAGACATCATTGAGGTACACCGCGATCTGCAGCAAGTATCTGCAGCTCAAGGAACTTCGGCTCCGCGTTGATGAGAAGGAGTCCGCGCTGCGGACACTAAGACACATCAGGGAGGGGGAGAGTTATCTGGACACTGCATTCCAATATGCAGTCACACCCCTTAGATTAATTAATTCAAATTTGGTCTGTGGCCAGGGAAAGGAAGATGTGACTATGAGTGAGGAAGTAATGGGGACCCAGGAATTAGCATTGAAGGAGCCTCAACCCTTGCTCTTGTCCAACAGGTAAGAGATTCTTGCTCCCCGTGTGGACAAAAGCAGAGACTGCAGGGAGGATGAGCAAACTGACCACAGCACCATGGTATAGGGGGCCATTCAAGTGGGGGAAGTAAAAAGAAACATTGTAGTGGTAGGTGATAGTATCATTAGGGAGATAGATATCTCTGCAGCTGAGAGCGTGAGTCCCGAAGGCTATGTTGCCTGCCCAGTGCCAAGGTTAAGGACATCTCCTCAGGACTGGAGAGGAACTTGAAGTGGGAGGACGAAGATCCAGTTGTCGTGGTGCACGTGGGTACCAATGACATAGGTAGGGCAAACAAAGAGGTTCTGCTGACGGAGTATGAGTAGCTAGGGGCCAAATTAAAAAGCAGAACCACAAAGGTAATAATCTCTGGATTACTACCTGAGCCAGGAGCAAATTTGCAAAGGGTAAATAAGGTCAGAGTTAAACACGTGCCTCAAAGACTGGTGTGGGAGAAATGAGTTTTGGTTCGTGGGACACTGGCACCAGTACTGGGGTAAGAGGGAGCTGTTCCACTGGGACGGGCTCCACTTAGACCGTGCTGGGACTAGGGTCCAGGCGAATCAAATAACTAGGGCTGTAGAGAGGACTTTAAATTAATTAGTGGGAGGGAGGGTTCAGTTGAGCAGAAATTTAAAAAGTCAAAGAGCAAGGAGAAGGCAATAGAGCAGGGTAGCACTGGGGGAAATGATAACCAGAGCGTGACAGGAAGAGACAGAATGTATAAACATAGGAGTGTATCAGAAAGTGGGTTCAAAGCAGGAAAAATGGTAAAAAAGAAAAATTAAAAGCTATCTATCTGAATGCACACAGCATTTGTAATAAAATAGATGAGTTGATGGCACAAATAGATATAAATGGGTACGATCTGATAGTCATTACAGAGAAGTGGTTGGAAGATGACTAAGGCTGGGAACTAAATATTCAGGGGTATTTGACAATTCGGAAGGATAGAGAGAAAGGAAAAGGAGGTGGGATAGATAGCTCTGTTAATAAAGGATGAGATCAGTGCAGTAGTGAAAAATGATATTGGCTCAGAAGATCAAGATGTAGAATCAGTTTGGGTGGAGATAAGGAATAATAATGGGTCACTGGTGGGCATAGTCTATAGGCCCCCTAGCAGTAGATACACTGTTGAATGGAGTATAAATCAAGAAATAATGGAGGCTTGTAAAAAAGGAACGGTAATAATCATGGGCGATTTTAATTTGCGTATTGATTGGACAAATCAAATTGGTCAATGTAATCTTGAGGAAGAGTTGATAGAGTATATCGGGATAGTTTCCTTGAACAGTACGTTGAGGAACCAACCGGGGAGCAGGCTATCTTAGATCTGGTACTGTGTAATGAGACAGGATTAATAAATGATACAAAAGCAAAACACTGCAGATGCTGGAATCTGAAATAAAAACAGTGAATGCTGGAAATCTCAGCGGGTCAGGCAGCATCTGTGGAGAGAAAAACAGAGTTAACGTTTCAGGTCGACGATCCTTCGTCAGAACTGCCGAATGTTTGAAAAAAGCACATTGTTAAGCACTGAAAGGGGGAGAGAAAGAAAGAACAAAAGGGAAGGTCTGTGATATGGTGGAAGACATAAGACAAAAGGGAAGATGGGCCGAATTGAAATCATAATGATAGAGGTTAGAAAAAGGTTAATCTGGATAGCTTGTGAATGGCATAATAATAGACAGCTTCCATTATGGAAAAAAAGGAAATAAAAGAGAAGAGAAGAGAAAAAAAACATAAGATGTGGAGGAGAGAATGGGAGCCAAAGATGGCCAGAGGTTACGCTCTGAAATTTTTGAACTCGATGTTGAGTCCAGAAAGCTGTAAAGTGCTTAAATGAAAGACGAAGTGCTGTTCCTCGAGCTTGCGATGAACTTCATTGGAACAGCCCGAGGATGGAGATAACAGAGTGGGAGTGGAGTGCAGAATTAAAGTGACAGGCGACCAGAAGCTCAGGGTCACAAGTGGATGCATTAGTGTAATTTACCAAAATTCCCTGGATTCTGGGGAGCTCCCAGCAGATTGAAAAATTGCAAATGTAACACCCCTATTTAAAAAAGGAGGCAGAGAGAAAGCAAGAAACTATAGACCTGTTAGCGTTAGTGTTTTCTTAGAAGAATCACTCAACACTCAGGGTCGGTTCCAATGCTGAAGCAGCTTTTATTACGCTCAGCGGGAAGGAAAAACTCAGGACCGTATCCAGGTTTCTCTTCACAGAACAAAGAGTTACATGTACCTTTATATGTTTCACAACAGTTACAAAACAGTTTACTGCAGCTACACAGCCCATCACGGCTGGACACAAGCCAATCACAATGATTATAGATTACATATAGGTTATTTTAACCCAATTGAATTCCCCTTATGTCTCAGGAACCATGTGTTCGTCTTTTGTCAGCTTGGGCTGATTGATATAGGTTCTCTCACTAGTTCTTTCTTCTTGGAGAAATAATTGGTATATAGCCTTGTTTACAGCAAATGGTTTCCCTCTTATCTTTCTTCCTGAAATAATTGGTTTCATGGCCTTGTTCACAGGAGATGGTTTCCTTCTTATCTCTGTCTTCCCAGGCATTCCTACAGTGGGCCTCACAGGGTTATTGCTCGGTCAGTGAACGTTCAACAGTTCACAGTTTGACTACCTGATTTCCCATAATGCCTGGGCAGCCATTTTATGTGTGTGTCCATTTAAGCTTATGTGAGTTTTAAATATCCAGCAGGTGCCTAATGCCTAAGTCTATATATATTTCTACTCTCTACAACAATTCCCCCCTTTCGGTAAAGGGACTAGTCCTAGTCCCCTTTTAACCGACCGTACTGCCTTTATCTGATATTTGTGCACTGCCCGGTACTCCTTGCCTCAACGTGCTGGCCAGTCACGCGGTTTCAGGAGTCCCGGTTGCTTAGATCAAATTAACAAAGGCTAGCTCCTCCCGTCCCCTTATCAAACAGGCTTGTTTAATATCCAGGGAACGGTGATTGGTCCGTTTCCGCCGTTTGTGGCGCCTGCATACCTGGCAGGCCATCACGCCCCATGTTATTGCTAAGATTAATTGTATTCCGACCAGTGTGTGTGAAATAATTCGAATCCATGGGTGGATGTTCACATTTATTCCCCAGTCCCAGACCTTTCTCCACCAACTCTGACTTTGTAAGTCTACCTCGGTATCTTCTTTGATTTTAGTTTGTAGCTGGTGATAGAGTTTTACAGATTGACCCACTCTGAGCCTCAACTCCCGTAATACTTCGGTTAGGTGTGGGATAGGGACCTGCTCTGGCTCGTCATAATCCTGCAAATGATCATGGAGCTGATCAGTTACTTCAATAACTTCGGACTTCCGGCGCCTAACCTGGGTGATATGCGATTGCCCGATCGCGACAGGTCGTAGTGGTGTAAAGCAAAAGTTTGGCTGCGGTATAGGGCACTGCAGGTCATTATACTGGTATGAACGCTCAGTAGTAGAGACGCAGTATCTTCCCCTCCCTCCGTAGCCTGCCCTCGCGAAGTGCATGTGTGCGGGCACTATTTCTAGTACACACCCGTTGGTTCGGTTAAACCCACACTCGTCTAGTTCCCCTCGGCCCACCGGGTGAGGGCATACTGTGATTTCCCCCCTTTGCTTGCAATCTGCTAGGGAAATCCCAGTAAGTATGTTGTTTCGACGAACGGCAGAGGTGGTGGTTAGGTAGTAGCGTATGGAGACATTTTCCCGTATTACTCCGATATTCTCTAGTTGGTATAAGGGGAACGGCCCTGAGTCCGGCGTTGCTATGGGGATCAACAGGACTATCCCTATCCCGGTAGTCCTACCCATCTGGCAATCTGGAATTGCGGGGTATACTCGGGTCAGTCCCTTCAGAGTACAATTATCCAGTGTCCCCCTTTGGTTCGCCAACTGAGCCAAATGTGAACTGTCTATCCAATCGGGTACTTCCCCGCGTTGGATCTGGTCGAGGTTGTGGCGGATCTGTCCCACCATCCACAGACCATAAGCATGACAGAGTTGCCCCTGTCTTTGCTTTATTGTATCTTCTTGTTCTCTATCAATGAGGTGATTGATGGTTTTAGCGTGAGCTTCCAGGACTGAGATGCCATCCAACTGGATTTCGGCACCCTCCTTTCCCAGGTTGGCCTGGTCTTCCTGGTTTTGCTCCACCCTCTCCAATAACCCCTTCATCACCCCTTTAAGCTGTTCTACCCTCTCATTTAGCCCTTGTATGTCTATCGAGTTCACTACGGAGGTTCCTGTATTGAAAACGGTAGCAACATCATTTACTATTTCCCTCTTCACCCTGGGTGCTAACCCCTGTCCCCGGAACTTACTGGCACCCATGGCATCGGCAGCCTGCTGCATTACGACTTTACTTAATACATTGTACATCTTCCTTGACTGTTCGGTACAATATTCCGGCATCTGGATGCCTGAAATATTGATCAGAACAGGCACAATTTCATGTTTAACATTATCATACAATAATTCCCCTTCGTTGTACATTGCAATCCCATTTTCTGGTCCCTTAGTAGTTATGGGACAAGGCAGTTCTTCGAGCAATGTAGTGATTCTTATGGGGCGCGGTGTCGGAGGGGGTGAGAAACATACATACAATTATATTGCAGCCGCCCCCGCCTCCTCGTAATACCCACACAGCCCCATTCCCTTCTTGCGGATGACTGATTGCTGGGATTGTCCCGGAGGCGCGCAAATTATGCCGAAAGTACATTCATCAGGCCCTTTGACATCCCTCCGTTTAATGCATCTGCTCCTTATACCCGTGGAGCACTGTACACATACTCTTATTCTTATTAGGATTCTTATTAAAATAAGTCCTGTCCTTGCTCCAGTCCTTGGCTGCTGGGATGCACATTCCGTCCGTTAAATTAAACAAGACTCCATAGTTCATATAGTTGTTTATTTCCAGCGTGCTCTGCTGTCCGTCGGTGTTGCCCAGGGTACGTGCCTGTCGCAGGGCTATCCATATTACGAGTAGCGCCGTTCGTATTCCCATTCCGGTAAGTATTATCTGTAATTTTAAACAGACGGCCTGGTCGTCACCAGGGGTTAAGTTTTTTTGCTCTACGAGTGTCCCTGTCACCCTGCAAAATCAGAAGCACAAGGTTATAATCGAACCATTTCGAGCTGAATCTGTAGGGCGTGCGCCTGTGTCTTTACCCACTTAAATATTACCCAAACTCCTATTATGACCAAGGCCAAAGCTATTCCTCCAAACATCGCTGTCTGCTTTACCGTTAGGTTGGGTTTGTGGACTACACCTACCCACCGTGGGGTACATTGGCTCTATTGCCAGAGGTGATGGTGCTATGGCTGCGCACTGCACCATCCGTCTAGTCCCGTTATCTCTTCCAGCCTGTTTATCTTAGCTTTTAACTCTTCAATTTGTTTTATTGAGTATCTATTTCTTTATTGTATCAGGCAAGTATTATTACATAAGCTAGTTCTGTTTTTATTTTTGTTTCCTCTGTTAGGTGAGTCTTTTTTTTTTCCTATTAAGAAATCCAAATTAATAATGTTCAGTATAAAACGGCTGTCAATGGAAAGGGTTAACTCCTTTCCAGGTTTGTAAGAAGACCTGATGTCATTACGTGACTTCACGTAATCATCTGAAAAAAAAAAGTCTTTGTGCCTTCAAAACTGGCTTCGAAATTAGGAATCCGTTAAACAGCATAAATCATTAGAGTAAACTCCAATGTTTTCTTAACTTCTAATTCAAGTACTTGCCAAAGAATTTTTTTTTTTTTAAATTGTTTTAAAACAAGACCACACATACAATAGCAATTTTGTTTACTGAAATTCAATTCTGTTTTTTTTTTATTTCTCTCTTTCTCCTCGTTATCTTCAAAACCCTCCTGCTTGTTTAGACTGTTCGGGACATTTTTGATAAACACTGTCCATTTTGGAAATCTTTTCAAACTGCATTGAAACTTTTTCATAATTTAAAATTCGAATCCATGTAGAGTGTTTTTTTACTTATTCCAATTTTTTTTCTCTTCTAATTAAACCAATATCTTTTTCACAGCAAACATCAACTAGTATTTAGTAAGTTATGTCTTTTTCCATTTAGTCCGTTACATCTTTTTTTTTCTTCAAATTAGGTTTTGTATTTTACACGGAGGGTTCGTAACTCCATAAAGTTGTTAATTTAAAATCATTTGTTTACTTTCAAAGTGGCGTCTTTATCTTTTTCTTTTTCTCCATAACTGGAATGAAGTCCATCTTTGAGAGTTTGAGTGCTTTTTCGTTATCTCAAAATGCTCCAGTTTCAAAGTCGTTACTAAAGCTTGCTGTTTTTTTTTTAACATTTTCCAAAAGTTCCTTTTACACCTTCGCAGATAGCTCGCCACTTGCCCAGGAGTTTGACCTGATCAGATTTAATTTAATCTTTCTCTTTTTTTTAAATCCACCTCAGTATTTCCTGTGCCTTCTCTGAATATCTCAAAATCCCAATTCAAACGTTGTAATTTCAATCTTTATTTAAAACTTTTTTTTTTAGAAGCTCTTTTTTTTTTAAAGCATTCTTTATCTCATTCCGAGACTAAATTTATGTCTTTCAACCCAATCAATCATTGCATGTTTTCTTTCGGCAAGTAAGTGAGCATGTCAAATAAATATTTTGCTCAACAAACCTATTCTTTATTTGTTTATTTTCCTAGCTCCGTAACTTATCATCCGAATAAATCCACACCTGCGTTTCTAACTTAAATGTCTTAAAACTTCCCACATACAGGACAACATTACAAAGGGTTTAAAAAAAAGACTTTCACTCTGTTTCTAAAATAAACAGACACTTGCATTCCTCTTCCAACCAGGCTTTCGGAACATGAAAACATAAAAAATTCATTCTGCAGTCAAAAATCACACAGACACTTCTCACTCAACGATCAGACATTTACAACAGTCTCTCTTCTTGTTTTGGCCGGCTCTATTTTTGGATCCATGACCTTTCAGGGAATTCGTAGTTTTATCTAAATAATTCCTCACATAACTAATTCCTGAGGATTCCACCCTGCTTTAATCATTTTTTCAATTAGCTTCTTTTGTTTTTCCGCCAGGTGGCGGGTAAGCGACCCTTCTGGTCCCCACTCGAGTTTACTTGTTTTCATGGCCATTCCTGGGTAGGACTGGTATCGTTAGGAATCTACTCTCAGAGGTCCGCTTTCTTTCTAGCGCGACTTGTAGTAAACTGTCTCTTGGCTACTGTCAGGTCACAAGTTCTGCTGTTACACAAACTTATACAATTCTTAAAAACGCGTTTAAGCAATTCCCGCAGTGCTCTACATATCCTTAACGACTACCTACCACCGCTCAGCCTGTTGGTCCGACCCTGTTCACAGGTTTGGATTCCGTTAGCCGCTGTACACCGCTTGGTTCTACCCCGGGGTATTTCAAATTTCACTACTGGGTCCGGAAGATGTCTCTCGGTATCACGATCCCACGGTCTAAGTGTGTTCCCTAGCCTACTTGGTTCCTGGCCGTCACGTGGGACAAAAGTCCTCTTAATTCAGGCTCAGGCTAGGCGTTTGAGATATTAGACCGTCTCCTCATGTCGATCAACCAGCTTCCACCTTCCACACCCTTTATACTTAAAAATTGTTTTTTATACTCACCCGGGTTTTTTTTTTCCAAGGGCGTCCAGCGACTCCGGGAAATCCCGTCGACTACGCCATTGTTAGCGTTAGTGTTTTCTTAGAAGAATCACTCAACACTCAGGGTCGGTTCCAATGCTGAAGCAGCTTTTATTACGCTCAGCGGGAAGGAAAAACTCAGGACCGTATCCAGGTTTCTCTTCACAGAACAAAGAGTTACATGTACCTTTATATGTTTCACAACAGTTACAAAACAGTTTACTGCAGCTACACAGCCCATCACAGCTGGACACAAGCCAATCACAATGATTATAGATTACATATAGGTTATTTTAACCCAATAGAATTCCCCTTATGTCTCAGGAACCATGTGTTCGTCTTTTGTCAGCTTGGGCTGATTGATATAGGTTCTCTCACTAGTTCTTTCTTCTTGGAGAAATAATTGGTATATAGCCTTGTTTACAGCAAATGGTTTCCCTCTTATCTTTCTTCCTGAAATAATTGGTTTCATGGCCTTGTTCACAGGAGATGGTTTCCTTCTTATCTCTGTCTTCCCAGGCATTCCTACAGTGGGCCTCACAGGGTTATTGCTCGGTCAGTGAACGTTCAACAGTTCACAGTTTGACTACCTGATTTCCCATAATGCCTGGGCAGCCATTTTATGTGTGTGTCCATTTAAGCTTATGTGAGTTTTAAATATCCAGCAGGTGCCTAATGCCTAAGTCTATATATATTTCTACTCTCTACAACAGACCAGTTAGCTTAATATCTATCGTCAGGAAAATGCTGGAGTCCTTTATTAAGGAAGCAGTAGCAGGACATTTGGAACAGCATAATTTAGACAGAGTCAGCATGGCTTTATGAAAGGGAAATCATGTTTGAAAAATTTGCTGGAGTTCTTTGGGTATATAACGATTAGGTTGGATAAGGGGGAACCAGTGGATGTTGTATATTTGAATTTCCAGAAGGCATTCGATAAGGTGCCACATAAAAGGTTACTACACAACATGCAAGTTCACGGGGTTGGGGGTAATACATTAGCATGGATAGAGGATTGGCTAACTAACAGAAAACAGAGAGTTGGGATAAATGGGTCATTTTCTGGTTGGCAAACAGCAACAAGTGAGGTGCCACAGGGATCCGTGCTGGGGTGTCAACTATTTACAATCTATATTAATGATTTGGATGAAGGGACCGAGTGTAATGTAGCCAAGTTTGCTGATGATACAAAGATGGGTGGGAAAACAAGTTATGAGGAGGAGACAAAAAATCTGCAAAGGGATAGACAGGCTAGGTGAGTGGGCAAACATTTGGCAAATGGAGTATAATGTTGGAAAGTGTGAGGTTACCAACTTTTGCAGAAAAAATAAAAAAGCAAATTTTATTTAAATGGAGAAAAATTACAAATTGCTGCAGTACAGAGGGACCTGGGGATCCGTGTGCATGAAACACAAAAAGTTAGCAGTTACAGTAAGTAATCAGGAAGGCAAATGGAATGTTGGCCTTTATTGCAAGGGGGATAGAGTATAAAAGCAGAGAAGACCTGCTACAAATGTGTAGGGTACTGGTGTACCTCGAGTACTGCGTACAGTTTTGGTCTCCTTATTTAAGGAGGCAGTTCAGAGAAGGTTCACTCGGTTGATACCTGAGATGAAGGGGTTGACTTATGAAGAAAGGTTGAGCAGGTTGGGCCTGTCCTCGTTGGAGTTCAGAAGAATGAGAGGTGATCTTATTGAAATATATAAGTTAATGAGGGGGCTCGACAAGGTAGATGCAGAGAGGATGTTTCCACTTGTGGGGGAATCTAGAACTAGGGGCATAGTTTTAGAATAAGGGGTCGCCCATTCAAAACTGAGATGAGGAGGAATTTCTTCTCTCAGAGGGTTGCAAATCTGTGGAATTCTCTGCCCCAGAGAGCTGTGGAGACTGGGTCATTGAAAATATTTTAGTCATAGACAGATTTTTGAGCGCTAAGAGAGTAAAGGGTTATGGGGAGCGGGCAGTGAAGTAGAGCTGAGTCCATGATCAGATCAGCCATGATCTAATTAAATGGTGGAGCAAGCTCGAGGGGCCAAATGGCCTAATCCTGCTCCTATTTTTTATGTTCTTAAACGCGATCATTGGAGGAATTGAAATTAGCTAGATCCTGATGTCAGTAAGTGTGCAACGCTCACTTGATGCCCGATCTGCAGCATTGGATTTTGATGTTAACTTATCAGCACGCCTAAACAATGACAGGCAGAGCCAGCAATCAGCTGAATAAAGGAGGATCCAGCGGCAATATTTAAAGGGATCATCAGTAATCAGTTGTACCTGAAATGGTTATGAAGTTTGACTGGCTCTGTGTTACTTTCTGCAACTCCACCATCTTTATTAACTTCTTTCAAGGTTCCACAGTAACAAGTTGTGCTGTTGCAAGTGCAGAATGCCTTCATTATTATTTGCAAAGGCTTCTGATCATAACACTTGCTCATAGTCATGGGGGTTCTACTGGCAATCCCCCTCATGCCCCAGGAACTATGGCAGTGGGAGTGGAGGCAGCGAGGAAGATGAGAAGAGGGAGGAGGAGGAGAGCCACGAGGGCTTTCAACCGGAGGCTTTACCCGATAGTACTTTTCCTACCTCCATTTATACGAGGAGCAGTGTATTAGGAGGTGGTCACAGGATTCTGCCTCCTCCTGCAACCAGACATGTAGCCTGAGAGCAGGGCGAACATGACTCTCCTAGTGGGAGTCGAGGTCACCGTGGCTCTCAATTTCTTTGCCAGTGGATCTTTCCAGTATACAGCAGGAGACATAGCTAACATCTCACAGTTTGCCATCCATCACTGCATCCAGGAGATCACGGAGGCTCCCTGCACCAGGTGAAGGGGCTATGTAGTCTTCTCTGAGTAGAGAGAAGCTGGACAAGCATGCATGTGGTTTTGCCAGGATAGCAGGCATCCACGTTGACTTTAAAGGTGCGGCATAACAATCCTGAGATCTTCCGTAACCGCAAAGGCTATCACTCACTAAATGTGCAGGTGATGTGCGACCACACACAGCGATTCCTCAATGTCAATGCCTGCTATTCTGGCAGCAGGCATGATGCTTCCTCCCACATTAGTCTTGTGTGCCAGAAATCTTCCAGCTAGCACAGCAAACTCGAGGGTGGCTGCTCGGAGACAAGGGCTATCCACTCTCCATCATCATCATCATCATCATCATAGACAGTCCCTCGGGATCAAGGAAGACTTGCTTCCACTCTAAAAATAAGTTCTTAGGTGACTGAAAAGCCCAATATGAGAACCACAGTCCCTGTCACAGGTGGGACAGATAGTCGTTGAGAGAAAGGGTGGGTGGGACTGGTTTGCCGCACGCTCTTTCCGCTGCCTGCGCTTGGTTTCTGCATGCTCTTGGCGATGAGAGTCAAGGTGCTCAGTGCCCTCCCGGATGCACTTCCTCCACTGAGGGCGGTCTTTGGCCAGGATTCCCAGGTGTCGGTGGGGATGTTGCACTTTATCAAGGAGACTTTGAAGGTGTCCTTGAAATGTTTCCTCTGCCCACCTTCGGCTCGTTTGCCGTGCAGGAGTTCTGAGTAGAGCGCTTGCTTTGGGAGTCTCGTTTCAAGCATGCGAACATTGTGGCCTGCCCAGCGGAGCTGATCGAGTGTGGTCAGTGCTTCAATGCTGGGAATGTTGGCCTGGTCGAGGACGTTAATATTAGTGCATCTGTCCTCCCAGGGGATTTGCACGATCTTGCAGAGACATCGTTGGTGGTACTCCTCCAGCGACTTAGTGTCTAGTGTACTAGGGGACTGAGGGTCGAGTGAGAAGGAAGAACTCTCAGATATCCTTATTAGGCGGGAAATTGTGTTGGGGAAATTGATGGGATTGAAGGCCGATAATCCCCGGGGCCTGATTGTCTGCATTCCAGAGTACTTAAGGAGGTGACTCTAAAATAGTGGATGCATTGGTGATCATTTTCCAACAGTCTATCGACTCGGGATCAGTTCCTATGTTCTGGAGGGTAGCAAATGTAACACCACTTTTTAAAAAAGGAGGCAGAGAGAAAACGGGTAATTAGTCTGACATCAGAAATAGGGAAAATGTTGGAATCAATTATTAAAGATGAAATAGCAATGCATTTGGAGAGCAGTTATAGGATCGGCCCAAGTCAGCATGGATTTGTGAAAGGGAAATCATGCTTGACAAATCTGCTGGAATTTTTGGAGGATGTAACTATTAGAGTGGACAAGGGAGAACCAGTGGATGTGGTGTATTTGGACCTTCAAAAGGCATTTGACAAGGTCCCACATAAGAGATTCGTGTGCAAAATCAAAGCACATGGTATTGGGGGTAATGTACTGGCGTGGATAGAGAATTGGTTGGCAGACAGGAAGCAGAGATTCAGGATAAACGGATAATTTTCAGAATGGGAGGCAGTGACTAGTGGAGTGCCACAGGGCTCAGTGATGGGACCCCAGCTCTTTACATTATACATTAATAATTTGGATGAAGGAATTGAGTATAATATCTCCAAGTTTGCAGATGACACTAAACTGGGTGGTGGTGTGAGCTGTGAGGAGGATGCTAAGAGGCTGCAGGGTGATTTGGACAGGTTGGGTGAGTGGGCAAATGCATGGCAGATGCAGTATAATGTGGATAAATGTGAGGTTATCCACTTTGGTGGGAGAAACACAAGGGCAGAGTATTATCTGAATGGTGGCAGATTAGGAAAAGGGGAGGTGCAATGAGACCTGGGTGTCATGGTTCATCAGTCATTGAAAGTTGGCATGCAGGTACAGCAGGCAGTGAAGAAGGCAAATAGCATGTTGGCCTTCATAGCTAGGGGATTTGAGTATAGGAGCAGGGAGGTCTTACTGCAAATGTACAGGGCCTTGGTGAGGCCTCACCTGGAATATTGTGTTCAGTTCTGGTCTCCTAATCTGAAGAAGGACGTTCTTGCTATTGAGGGAGTGCAGCGAAGGTTCACCAGACTGATTCCAGGGATGGCTGGACTGACATATGAGGAGGTACTGGGTCAACTGGGCCTTTATACACTGGAGTTTAGAAGGATGAGAGGGGATCTCATAGAAACGTATAAGATTCTGACAGGACGGGACAGGTTAGATGCGGGAAGAATGTTCCCGATGTTGGGGAAGTCCAGAACCAGGGGACACAATCTTAGAATAAGGGGTAGGCCATTTAGGACTGAGATGAGGAGGAACTTCTTCACTCAGAGAGTTGTTAACCTGTGGAATTCCCTGCCGCAGAGAGATGTTGATGCCAGTTCATTGGATATATTCAAGAGGGAGTTAGATATGGCCCTTACGGCTAAAGGGATCAAGGGGTATGGAGAGAATGCGGGAAAGGGATACTGAGGTGAATGTTCAGCCATGATCATATTGAATGGTGGTGCAGACTCGAAGGGCTGAATGGCCTACTCCTGCACCTATTTTCTATGTTTCTATGTTTCTACATGGTCCATGTCTCTGAGCTATACAGGAGGGCAGGTATTACTACAGCCCTGTAGACCATGAGCTTGGTGGCAGATTTGAGGGCCTGGTCTTCGAACACTCTTTTCCTCAGGTGGCCAAAGCTGCACTGACGCACTGGAGACAGTGTTGAATCTCGACGTCAATGTTTACCCTTGTTGATAAGAGGCTGCCAAGGTATTGGAAATGGTTCACGTTGTCCAGGGCGCACCGTGGATCTTGATGACTGAGAGGCAGTGCTGTGCGGCGGGGACAGGTTAGTGGAGGACTTTTGTCTTGTGGATGTTTAGTGTAAGGCCCATGCTTTGGTATGCCTCAGTGAATATGTTGACTATGAATTGGAGTTCAGCCTCTGTATGTGCGCAGACGCAGGCGTCGTCCGCGTACTGTAGCTCGACAACAGAGGGTGGGGTGGTCTTGGATCTGGCCTGGAGACGACGAAGGTTGAACAGGTTCCCACTGGTTCTGTAGTTTAACTCCACTCTAGTGGGGAGCTTGTTGAGTGTAAGGTGGAGCATGGCAGCGAGGTGGCTTGGCACGATGACACAGTCCTGTTTGACCCCGGGCCGGACATGGATTGGGTCTGTAATGGATCCGTTAGAAAGGATCATGGCCTGCATGTCTTCGGGGAGCAGGTGGAGGATGGTGACAAACTTTTGGGGGAAGCCAAACTGGAGGAGGACACTCCATAGACCCTCGCAGTTGACAGTGTCAAAGGCCTTTGTAAGATTAAAGAAGGCCATGTACAAGAGTTAGTGCTATTCCCTGCATGTTTCTTCCAGCTGTCGCGTTGTAAAAATCATGTCCGTTGTGCCCCGTAGGAGCTCCTCAGCCACAGGGATAAGACGGTTGAGGACGACTCTGGCGACGACTTTCCCAGTCCTGATAACAGGGAGATTCCTCTGTAGTTGCCGCAGTCAGACTTGTCCCCTTTTTTAAAGATGGTCACAATCACTGCATCTCTGAGATCTCCCGGCATGCTCTCCTCCCTCCAGATGAGAGAGATGAGGTCATGTATTCGCGAAACTGTTCCTCTCCACCATACTTCAATGCCCCAGCGGGGATTCCATCCGTTCCCATAGCCTTGTTGTTCTTAAGCTGTCTTATGGCCCTTTCTACCTCTTGCATGGCTGGGGATTTACTGAGTTGGTGCTGGTTAGCATGCTGCGGGATGGAGTTGAGGACACTCGAGTCAAAGGCAGAATCTTGGTTGAGGAGATCTTCGAAATGCTCCTTCCAGCCTCGGTGTCCTTGATGAGTGATTCCAATTTCTTGGCCAGCAGTGGTGTAGCGGGTGGTGGGTTTGTCAGCCTTTTCTGACCTTGATGGTTCGAATCGTCCCACTCCCTGGTTCTAGGGCTTGGAATTATTTCGGGGATGTGATAGATGTAGACAGACTACTGTTTGGTGCAAGAACAAATATTTTATTTAGAAAATAGCACACCACACTAATTAACTTAATAGCCTATAACAAAATGTACAGAAAAAGAGGGAAAACATATATGCAATGGGTACAGAGGTTATGCAGTGAAACAAAACACCTCCCACCACTACACTAACTAAGTTAGGCTCTGAAATTGCAGGGACTATGCTCACCAAAGGATTTCTCCACAGTTTAGACCAGTTGCACACTGCTTTCTCTCTCCTCAATCTTGTGGATTCCTTGGCTGGTTGCGATGTCTTCAGTATTAGCATTGGTCGATGTTTTGATGGTAAATAAGTTTTTTTTTCCCTTGAGTCAGTGCTGGATGATTGTTGGTTTTTAAGTGACTCTGAGGCTTCTTGTTAGGTTCTTCTTGTTGCGTTGCTGTAACCTTGTGTGGCAAGTTAGATGTTTCAAAGCCAGAATCAAAGAGCCCAGAGTCCAAGTGCTTTTCCAGAGTATTCTCGAGTACGTTTCTTCAAAAGTGTTTCCTCAGTCCAAAGGTTACCACCCAAGCTACCAGCAAGGCCCCCAGTTATACTCGAGAGGCTGCTTAAACTTTCGTGCCAAAACTCGGGTGCACAATTGATTTTTGATAACTGCTTTTGTGCGATTTTGGCAGGCTGATCAACTCTAATGTGATCCCTTTGTGAGAATTTTGGTGGGATGATTGAACATTAGCATGATACAAGATTCCCAAAGGTGTTGATGGGGTTTTTGAATTCTGCTGTTAGAATGTAATCAGGTCTTGATACTGTCCATTGTGTGTTTTGCTGATGCCAGGGTATTTCTGTATAGCCGTTTTAAGAACTATTAAAATATGTATGTATCTGAGTCCCTGGTAAGTGGGCTTTTGTTAGACTGCTAAAGTCTCCCTGGGGCCTGCCTCCCAGATGGGTTAGCAGCCCTATAAGAATCCCATTTCCCTATGCAGACCCAGCATACAATTTAAAATGTCCAAACTCAATCTAAAATGTCCCAGTTTAGTCCAAAAGTGCATAATAGTGAGATATTTCTGTCCACATTTCTCCTCCAAAAGTCTAACACAGCTCCCCTTTTAAATTCCAGACACATGTCCATTGAGTAGAGGGTCCCAGAATTTTGTGAATCCTACAGTCCTGCCTTTGACACTATTGCCTTATAGTGTCACCGTTGGTGAACAAAATTCCTAACATCCCAAAGCCAAACCTTCCCTCAATTACCTAGTTGAAAAAAAAACCTTGAAACTTTACATTTCCCTCACGAATGCAATACACCAAGTATGCCTTTTGTGTTACAAGTTCCGTTGGCAGAGGGGATCCAACCGCGCCCCTCCCCCCCGCCAGCTCCCCACTCCACTCTTACATATCATACATTCAATACATTTCAAGATTCTTCAAGGTACATTGCGAACTTTCAGAGTAGACTCAAACATTACAAAATTTTAAAGTACACTCCCCTAGGCGTATCTTACAGCCAGAAGGTCAGTTACACATTAACCAAACATTCAGGTCACACACCACTTCTATACAAAATAAAATACAGCACTTTATACAGAAAAAACAAAATAATACTTAAATGCCCAATATTTCCCTTTTAACCCAAACCCCTGCGCTTGTACAGCAGGTGGTCTGGGACTTTAAATTTAAATAGAAATCCCTGCTATTGTACTGCCGTACCTCATATCTCTGTTCCATGTTTTACTAGCTCATTGAATGTATTCAAATCACAGATAGATAGATTTTTAACCAATAAGGGAATTAAGGGTTATGGGTAGCGGGCGGGTAAGTGGAGCTGAGTCCACGGCCAGATCAGCCGTGATCTTGTTGAATGGCAGAGCAGGCTCGAGGGGCTAGTTGGCCTACTTCTGTTCCTAATTCTTATGTTCTCCCTCCCTCCACACACATGTCTCGCAGCCTATTCAGGGCTCATCGAATACACTCTGGTGCCGGGATCGGCAGCCTTTTTTCCTCTTCCTGCAACTAGTCCACAGTAAATACACTACAATGACAAGTTGACACAAAACAAGAGTATGGGAGACAATCCGAATCCATGGAGGGACTTCTATGTTCTCCATCAAATCCCACCAGGGTGGAACTTTTATCTCTGTGATTTCTCTCCCAACTTGCACTGTTTTCTGTTCTAGCATGCAGAAACATTTCTGGGACACTTCCACTGCCTTGAGCAGAGCGGTGAGATGTTCGGGCAGAGAGGGGAATTGCATACCCAAAACATGCAACGTAATTCTGCAGCTTTGTTACATTGCTCCTGACAGTAAGGTGAATGGTAGAGGGTTCAGGAATGGGTAATATTCGTTCCTGGGCCACTTGAACTTCTGCCTCGGGTTTAAAACAGAAACTGCTATCTCTCACCGGGCAACAGATGTAGGGTCCATGTTGATAGTGGGGCGCACTGGAGGTGACACAATATGTCCCACCCGCTATGTATGCCACTTGTGGAGGAACCTGGTCTTGGGCTATCACGTCCATAGTGCAGTTGATAGGCCGTGCGCCAGCAGCTTTAAACCCGCATTGTGATCTTGCATAGATGTTCAAGTGCTGGGGGCACAGTATTACAGGAGAAGTCAGTACCTGTCATTGCCTGCTCCCACTTTACGACATAAGGTGGGACCATTGTGAAACGAATGTGTGCTCCTCCCTGAATGGCTCTTATATTCTCCACTCTGTAAACGGGTGCTGGTCGGGATGTCTCACTCATGACTGGCATTCTGACCACTACCCCCATATGTGTATGGTTGGACCGTCCACAGTTTACTGGTACACTTCGGGTAGGCTTCAGAGGCTAGACGGAGCTGACACGGACTTAGTGAATGACTATACGGGTGGAGTGCTGCGAGGTGCTTGTTACTGATCCAGGAGGGGACTTGACCTTGGCTCAAGTCCTCCAGGTTGCTGTGGCCCTCGCCCAGCAACCATGCCCCATACAGCACCCACACCTCATTCTGTGCCGCCTGATCCGAAGCATTCCGATCCTCCTGTATCAGTGCATCACAGTCTTTGCATGTCTTTCCAGCTCTTCAATAATATCTTTTAAATGGACCGTCATAGCTTGGTCCTTGTGTAGCTCTGAGCCTACCACTGTATTCTCATCCCCCAGTATTTTGTGTAACTGATCCTTAAGTCCATTAATTTGAACCTGGAGTTCCACATCATCCATGCTGTTGACGATGGAGGACCCAGTGTTATAAGCCGTAAAAATATTGTTCCATGTCCCCCTTCTCTGCCTCCCTGTACCACTATTTTGCTCTGCGGGGAAACTGTACAAATGTTCATTATCCACTTCCCCAAAGTCTAGCTTGTAGAAAGGTCGAAACATATCCCGAAGTAGAGATTGATACAATCGCTCTGTCTCCTTGAGGAACCTTGCCGGTAAGTGGACTTCTGTCAGATTTATTATTACTGATGCCACTGCATAGTGTACCCCTGGTATAGGATTTGTTCTGTAGGTATTAAAACTAGCCCGTTCGCTGGTCCCTTGTTGGTTGTGGGACACCTCTCTAGTATGGTCTTAGCTGGCGGGGTGGTCAGTGGGGGCCCTCTAGGGTGTGTGACTAATTCCATGGTATTTATTGGGGTCGGGGGACGTGGGATCACACAGGCGTATAGGCTTTGGTCACACACCACCCCCTTCCCTGAATCCTGCCACTGTCTAACGAACACTATAGAGATGCCTGCTGGACAGACCTTCTCCGATCCCCACATGCACACATACATTCCTTGCTCTGACTCCCACCATTTATCCCAACATACTCTCACTTCGTCTGGGGCACGCGTAATGGTCCAGCACGTATCATTGTTAAGTCGTTCCCATCCAGCTCCCTGGTCCCCCACGTCCTTGCTCAGCTTTCTGAGCCACCACCACCGATCCAGCGGAATCTGTCCTCTACAACTCAAACACACTCTCTTTCCTTCCATCACCCTAACCCGGGAAGCAACAATCTGTACCTTTGGGCATGGGAGGGACACCTCCCCATAAGTAAACCCGGCCTGGCTGGGGTATTTGGTCGAATTGGACCTCAGCCATCCTGGCCACCTTCCCTCGTGGTGATAGATGGTGACCTCACTCGCGCCTCGAGTACCATCCCCGGTAGTAACGCTAGGCGCTCTTCCACCCGAGTATCCAAAGTTCCGGGACTCCTCGACATCACCTCTCTTGCCGGTGCTAGCCCCCAGTAGGGCGAGTAGGAACAGGATTCCTTCCATCATTTCTGGTTTTCCTGGAGGGGTCATACAACAGACAGCCTTGCCTTTGAGAAAATGTTCTCTGGCTTGGCTACAAGATAATCTTACTCAAATTTAAACTTGAAAGCTCTAAAATCCAAAACCAAACCACTAACTTAAAATTCAAAACCCCTTTAACTTAGATACTAACTTAAACCAAAGCTATATACAGCGCCACCCGTCTCCGGGTGGCCAGGTTACATCCTGGATGTCCTGTGCCTTCTGCGATATCTGGGCAGCATCTGTACCGGGGACCATGGCGTCCTAGGACGTGAGACTCGGTTACTCCTTCTTACGGGGTCGGTAATCGGGGTTTTTTCCGAGTCCCATACAATAGGTGTGATGGCCCTTCCCTCTATGCAGTGAACAGCGCCTAACCCTAAAGCTAGTGAGACTACTATCTCCCCTGTTGGTTCCCCATAGTCGGAACCTATGTCCGGTGGGGCTGTTACTTCCCCCACAGGCTTCCCATAATTGTGTTCCCTCTGTTACCTCTGTTGTGGGCTCGTTCCCTTCAGAGGCTACGACCGGTGGGGCTGCTGCCTTCCCTGCTGGTTCCCTACAGTCGGGCACTGCAGGCCTGGGACCTTTTGCCCGTAAGCGGTCTCCCGCCTTCCACAGTCTTTGCTTCCTGGAGTCCCTCTCGGGATGGAGCAGTCTGTATCGTAGCATAGGGGACCATGGGAACCTGGGCTGCGGTGGGGCAGCCTCTCCAGTAATGCAGCTCATGGCCTCTACTTGTAGGGCCTGTGAGTCTGCCCCCACTACCCCTGCGGTTCCCCCACAGTCGGAGGCTGCCGGCTGGGGGCCCTTGTCCTGAGGACGGCTCACCTCTCCCGGCTGCCCTTTGTGCTTAGCTAACCCTGGGTTGTACAGCTTACACTGATTGATGTGGAACCATTTCGTGCAGCGGGGCAATTTGACAGCATACACCATGGGGCTTGCTTTATCAACAATATTGTATGGTCCCACATACAGTGCATTAAAAATCCCTACCCGCGCGAAGTTCCTTACCATTACTTGATCCCCTACCGCCCATTCGTGATGTCTACGGGGTTCCAACAGCAATCGGTTACTCCTGTGCTGCCTCCCCATGTTACCAGCAGCCTGCCAGTGAATCTGTTTGAGGTGCTCAAACAGATTCTTAGTGAAGCTGTCCTGGCTCACTTCCCTAAGTTGGCCCTCAGTAAGCACCGGGGCTAGCACATGGGTGGGAGTTCGCATGATCCGGCCAGTCATAAGCTCGGCGGGGAATACCCCGTGCTTTTCGACGGGCTGGCCCAGATCCCCATTAGGACCAATGGCAAGACCTCCACCCAGGCCTTGAGTGAGCCGCCCCTCTCCTTTCGCAGCCTCTCCTTTATAGTCCGATTCAGTCACTCCACAGGGCCCGATGTTTGCGGGTTGTGGGCGATATGCCATTTCCCCTCGATGCCGAGCACCTTAAGGGTGGCCTGCATCACCCTCCCAGTAAAATGACTTCCCTGGTAGGACTCCACATACTGTGGAAGTCCCCACTGGGAGAACACTTCCCAAACTAAAATTCCAGCTGTCCCTAGTGTGATCGCTGTGCGGCACAGGAAGGCTTCCACCCATTTGGAGAAAACATCTACCAAAACCGTGCAGTATTTGTATCCTCCCTGGGCGGTGGGTAGGGGCCCGATGTAGTCGATCTGAATCAACTGCCATGGTCCCTCTACCCTTCTGATATGCCCCATGGACTCCTTCCTTTTCTGGGAGGGTCAGGGTTGTTGACTGCACACACCAAACACTCCGAGCAAACCTGCCGGACATCCTCCCTGAGTCCCGGCCACCACCCTGCCTGTTTCACACGTTGCCAGGTGTTCTCAGGTCCGGAGTGTCCAGCTCCTGGACCCTCATGGGCCAGTTGGAGGAATTGCCTTTGCTGCTGCGGAACTATCCACTGATCCCCATGGAACAACATGCCTTCCTTTACAGCCACTTTAGCTGCGCCGTAAGGACCCTCTACTTTCTTCCCCTTGGCTAGCAAACTCAAGACAGATCTCAGGGCGGAGTCCTGCGCCTAAACCGTTTTAAGGTCCGGGGCCAATGCTACCCCTGCACTCCCTTGTGTCCTGTCTCTGCCCCTAATTGCTGCCATGGGTCCTAAATTGTACGGGTCCCAGAAACTGTCCGTACGAGCACCCTCTTTAGTAAGGGTGTCTGCCTGCTGGTTACCCTCCTCACGAGGTTCAGCCTTTACCTTACATATATACACCTGCCCTTCACTGCTTGTAGCCCGCATGATTCTCTCCAGCAAAGGTTTGGTTGCTAGGGGTTTCCCCTCCGCAGATGTATACCTGCGACGGGACAAGATGGCCAGGTATTCTGTACACGAATTGCAGGTAAACATGCAATCTGAACAAATCGTGTACGGGGTAGGGAACTCTTCGGGATGGGTCACAACATACACCACCGCCGACAGTTCGGCATACTGGGCGCTCATGGTGCTCAGGAGCTTAATCGCCAGGGCAATGCCTGCCCATGGGTTATTGATCCCGTAGCCCGTGAGTCGCTTGCCTGCCGACACCGTGCTGGAGCCGTCAACGTAGATTTCGCGGCCTGTGGGATGTATCCCGGCCCAAAATCCTACATTGGCATCCCATACCCCTTCTATGGAACACCTATGGGCCACCCCTGAGTAGATCATATTGGCCGCTAGTCTCGGCTCGCAAAGACCTTTCACCTTTAAGTCCATTTGGGAGAGAAGTAGGGTCCAGCGAGCAATGCGGGCACTGCTCACTGTCCCGTCTTTAATTCTCCCATCTAGGAGCATTTGGGTGGGTGTGTGATGGGTGAGGAACGTAATTGGAGACTTCCCTGTAAAGATAAGGGATCTTTTTACCGCCCAATGAGTGGCGAGGAGGTGTTTCTCACAGTTGGAATATGCCTTCTCCACATCTGTGAGGACCCTAGAGGAGTAGACCACCGGTCTGAGCTGGCCATGTCGCTCCTGAAGCAGCACTGCGCTCAGGCTATCCCCACTGGCTGCTATCTCCAGGAAAAACTCCTCATCCCCATCAATAGCCCCTAAAGCTGGCACGGTTTGCAGGTTTTTTTTTAATTGAGTGAAATCCTCATCGCAGCTTTTATCCCAGTCCCACCCCACTCCTTTGTGAAGGAGTCGGAGTAGGGGGGCTGCTGTGGCTGCGTAGTCCTCAATGAAATCCCTGCAGTAACCGGTAAGCCCTAGGAAAGATCTTACCCCAGTAACAGAACGAGGGGCTAGCAATTCTTGCACTGCTTCTCTCCTGTCCTTATCTATAGCCCTCTCGCCTGCGCGCACAGTCAGCCTCAGGAATTTTACTTCTGGCTGGCTGATCTGCGCCTTTTTTAAGTTGACTTTAAAACCCTCTTCCTTTAGCAGTCCCTGCAGTTCAGCCAGCAGTGGGCAGTGCTCCTCACCCTTGTCAGTAAATAGGAGCAGGTCATCCACATTTTGGGCCCAAGTTTCCACATGATTTGTGCCTGATTTTTAGGAGCAACTGGTGGAGAACGGACTATCTTAGAAATCGCAATTCTCCACACATTTTTTTGCTGCAGTTCTAGTCAGGTAGAACAGTTCCACTTTGGAACAGAATTTATTCTTCAAAAAGGGGGCGTGTCCGGCCACTGACGCCTGATTTCAAAGTTTCCACAGTGAAAACTTACTCGAAACTAAGTTAGAATGGAGCAAGTGAAGATTTTTGTAGAACTGAAAAAACCTGTTCTACACATTAAAAAATCAGGCGCAGGTTACAAATTAGGCGTCCAGAACGAGGTGGGGGGGAGGGGGGAGGGGGGTGGGGGGGGAAGGGAACTCATTAAATTCGACAATAAATCCTTATTTATACTTCTACAAATATTATACAAATAAATCCAACCTGAATAAACATTTATAAGCAAAGAAAAGATTAAATAAACCATCTTCCTACCTGTGTGAAAGTGCTTCAGGCAGGGAGAATGCTGCAGGCGTTCGTTCCCGCGGGGGTGGGGGGGGAGAAGGGAACAGCCATTTCGTTCCCGCGGAGGGGAGGGGGGGAGAAGGGAACAGCCATTTCGTTCCCGCGGGGGAGGGGGGAAGGAGACAGTGAGAAGGCTGCAAGTGCTGATGTGCTGATGTGCTGATGGCAATGTGCTTTTATTAAAAAATTTTCAAAAATACAAAGAACGACAAAAATGGTCGAGTGCCAATGTTTTTTTCACACTGAGCATGCGCGAACGCTGCAACGCGCACGCGCAGCGTTGCCGGCAGGAAAAAAACAAATTTAAATAGTACCCGCCCCCTCCCACTTACAAAATCGGCGCGAGTGTAGGCTCTGCCCCCCTGGGCGCCGCGCCAGGCAGACAAGGAGCTGCAGAACGCTCCAGAATCGCGAGTTTTTTTTTAGGCGCCGTTTTAGGTGTGAAAAACGGGCGCCCAGCTCAGAGGGGCACCCGTTTTTTATCGTGTGGAAACTTGGGCCCACTGTACCAACTGCTGGGGCTTGCTGAAGTGTTTTAGACAATTGGCCACACATTGGTGGAATATATTAGGGCTGCTATGAAGGCAGTTCCATGTGTATTGCTGGCCCTTGAAGGTAAAAGCAAATTTGTACTGGTCCCCTCGCTTTAACGGGATGGACGTAAAGCCATTTGAGATATCCAGCACCATGAAGGTGCATGCGGATGCCGGTATGCTTCCAATTAGGTTGGCGACTGCAGCGACCGTGGGCACGCAAGCTGGGAGATTGCGGTTGAGGACCTGGTAGTCCACAGTGGCTCTCCACGAATTGTCCGGTTTCCTAACCAGCCAAAATGGTGAGTTCACGTGGGTGGCTATCGGCCTCAACTCTGTCTGTGTGACTAGGGAACCCAGGGCAATCTCCAGGTCTGCCTCCGGCTCCCTAGGGAAATTATACTGTTTTTGGGGCCTGGCCATCTACGCTAACCTCGACCCCAGTTACCCTTCCACAATCATGCTTATGGGTGGTGAATGCACTGAGACTTGCCTGCACAAACGCCTGATACTCTCTGGGGGTACTGCTTACCAGTCACTCAAGGTCACAGCCTTTTTTTGGCTTTACCAAGCATAGGGTCCCTTTGCCTTGTATCCCTGGGATAACTATAACTTCTTTCTCTTCCCCCGTGCACACCGCTCCCCATAGACAATGATTTCTAAGATACATAGAAACATAGAAACATAGAAAATAGGTGCAGGAGTAGGCCATTCGGGCCTTCGAGCCAGCACCGCCATTCAATGAGTTCATGGCTGAACATGCAACTTCAGTACCCCATTCCTGCTTTCTCACCATACCCCTTAATCCCCCTAGTAGTAAGGACTACATCTAACTCCTTTTTGAATATATTTAGTGAATTGGCCTCAACAACTTTCTGTGGCAGAGAATTCCACAGGTTCACCACTCTCTGGGTGAAGAAGTTTCTCCTCATCTCAGTCCTAAATAGCTTACCCCTTATCCTTAGACTGTGACCCCTGGTTCTGGACTTCCCCAACATTGGGAACATTCTTCCTGCATCTAACCTGTCTAAACCCATCAGAATTTCAAACGTTTCTATGAGATCCCCTCTCATTCTTCTGAACTCCAGTGAATACAAGCCCAGTTGATCCAGTCTTTCTTGATAGGTCAGTCCCGCCATCCTGGGAATCAGTCTGGTGAACCTTCGCTGCACTCCCTCAATAGCAAGAATGTTCTTCCTCAAGTTAGGAGACCAAAACTGTACACAATACTCCAGGTGTGGCCTCACCAAGGCCCTGTACAACTGTAGTAACACCTCCCTGCCCCTGCACTCATATCCCCTCGCCATGAAGGCCAACATGCCATTTGCTTTCTTAGCTGCCTGCTGTACCTGCATGCCAACCTTCAATGACTGATGTACCATGACACCCAGGTCTCGTTGCACCTCCCCTTTTCCTAATCTGTCACCATTCAGATAATAGTCTGTCTCTCTGTTTTTACCACCAAAGTGGATCACCTCACATTTATCCACATTATACGTCATCTGCCATGCATTTGCCCACTCACCTAACCTATCCAAGTCACTCTGCAGCCTCATAGCATCCTCCTCACAACTCACACTGCCACCCAACTTAGTGTCATCCGCAAATTTGGAGCTACTACATTTAATCCTCTCGTCTAAATCATTAATGTACAATGTAAACAGCTGGGGCCCTAACCCAGAACCTTGCGGTACCCCACTAGTCACTGCCTGCCATTCTGAAAAGTACCCATTTACTCCTACTCTTTTCTTCCTGTCTGCCAACCAGTTCTCAATCCACGTCAGCACACTACCCCCAATCCCATGTGCTTTAACTTTGCATATTAACCTCTTGTGTGGGACCTTGTCGAAAGCCTTCTGAAAGTCCAAATGCACCACATCAACTGATTCTCCCTTGTCCACTCTACTGGAAACATCCTCAAAAAATTCCAGAAGATTTGTCAAACATGATTTCCCTTTCACAAATCCATGCTGACTTGGACCTATCATGTCACCTCTTTCCGACTGCGCTGCTATGACATCTTTAATAATTGATTCCATCATTTTACCTACTATTGATGTCAGGCTGACCGGTCTATAATTCCCTGTTTTCTCTCTCCCTCCTTTTTTAAAAAGTGGGGCTACATTGGCTACCCTCCACTCCATAGGAACTGATCCAGAGTCAATGGAATGTTGGAAAATGACTGTCAATGCATCCGCTATTTCCAAGGCCACCTCCTTAAGTACTCTGGGATGCAGTCCATCAAGCCCTGGGGATTTATCGGCCTTCAATCCCATCAATTTCCCCAACACAATTTCCCAACTAATAAGGATTTCCCTCAGTTCCTCCTTCTTACTAGACCCTCTGACCCCTTTTATATCCGGAAGGTTGTTTGTGTCCTCCTTATTGAATACCGAACCAAAGTACTTCTTCAATTGGTCTGCCATTTCTTTGTTCCCCGTTATGACTTCCCCTGATTCTGACTGCAGGGGACCTATGTTTGTCTTTACTAACCTTTTTCGCTTTACATATCTATAGAAACTTTTGCAGTCTGTCTTAATGTTCCCTGCAAGCTTCCTCTCATACTCTATTTTCCCTGCCCTAATCAAACCCTTTGTCCTCCTCTGCTGAGTTCTAAATTTCTCCCAGTCCCCGGGTTCACTGCTATTTCTGGCCAATTTGTACGCCACTTCCTTGACTTTAATACTATCCCAGATTTCCCTTGATAGCCACGGTTGAGCCACCTTCCCTTTTGTAATTTTACGCCAGACAAGAATGTACAATTGTTGTAGTTCATCCATGCGGTCTCTAAATGTCTGCCATTGCCCATCCACAGTCAACCCCTTAAGTATCATTCGCCAATCTATCCTAGCCAATTCACGCCTCATACCTTCAAAGTTACCCTTCTTTAAGTTCTGGACCATGGTCTCTGAATTAACTGTTTCATTCTCCATCCTAATGTAGAATTTCACCATATTACGGTCACTCTTTCCCAAGGGACCTCGCACAACGAGATTGCTAATTAATTCTCTCTCATTACACAACAACCAGTCTAAGATGGCCTCCCCCCTAGTTGGTTCCTCGACATATTGGTCGAGAAAACCATCCCTTTTGCACTCCAGGAAATCCTCCTCCACCGTATTGCTTCCAGTTTGGTTAGCCCAATCTATATGCATATTAAAGTCACCCATGATAACTGCTGCACCTTTATTGCATGCACCCCTAATTTCCTGTTTGATGCCCTCCCCAACATCACTACTACTGTTTGGAGGTCTGTACACAACTCCCACTAACGGTTTTTGCCCTTTGGTGTTCTGCAGCTCTACCCATATACATTCCACATCATCCAAGCTAATGTCCTTCCTAACTATTGCATTAATCTCCTCTTTAACCAGCAATGCTACCCCACCTCCTTTTCCTTTTATTCTATCCTTCCTGAATATTGCATACCCATGGATGTTGAGTTCCCAGCCCTGATCATCCTGGAGCCACGTCTCTGTAATCCCAATCACATCATATCTGTTAACATCTATTTGCACAGCTAATTCATCCACCTTATTACGGATACTCCTTGCATTAAGACACAAAGCCTTCAGGCTTGTTTTTTTAACACCCTTTGTCCTTTTAGAATTATGATGTAGTGTGGCCCTTTTTGTTTCTTGCCTTTGTTTACTCGGCCTTCCACTATTGCTTTTTACCTTTCTACCATCTGTTTCTGATTCCATATTACTTCACCCTATCTCGCTGCATAGGTTCCCCCCCCCCCCCTGCCATATTAGTTTAAACACTCCCGAACTGCATTCGCAAATGTTACCCCTACGACATCAGTTCCAGTCCTGCCCAAGTGCAGACCATCCCTTTTGTACAGGTCCCACTTCCCCCAGAACTGGTTCCAATGGTCCCAGGAATTTGAATCCCTCCCCCTTGCACCACTGCTCAAGCCACGTATTTATTCTAACTATCCTACTCCCTCTACTCTGATTAGCACGTGGCACTGGTAGCAATCCAGAGATTACTACCTTTGAGGTGCACTAGGCCAATAATGAAATCTGCGCCTCGGATCCCTGTTCCCTCTTTCTCCCACTTCAGTAGGACACATGTCCACTTGGTGTGGAGTGCTCCTAAATCAATTGATCGTGGAATGGAGAACGAGCCAGCCTGCTTGTTACCTGTGAACCCTACCAAGAAATACGGGACTCCGTTTGACAGAGGTGAGGTGATTGGGTTATCCGCATAGACGATGCACCAGTGTCTTGCAGAAAGGTCTCTTTAACCCTCTCCACCTCCATCTTCACGCAAGGCTGTTTCCACTCATCATATTGTAAAGGGCACAAGTATACAGGCTGCGTTGGCTCTAGTTCTGGATCAGGATTAGGTGGGGCAGATGGGGTTGTGCCGGTGGCTACAGCTACCTTACCTGAGCCCATTATCATAGTTCGGAGCGCGGCCACAATCTCATCGAAACTGTCAGAGGGATTGTGTGCCACAGATCTGAATTTTTGGGCCGGGGCTGTTAAACCTTTTGTGGCAGGGGAATCCTTTAAGGGTGGGATTCCTTTCCTGCCCTATCTTTCCAAGGATTTCGGCATTCCTTCCGCCGGTGTCCATTTTTTCCGCACCCATAGCACGTATTCTTTGAGTCGGAAGGGCTCCCCCCTTCCTGGTGCCATTCTCTCCTGGAATTACTGGGCCATACCTCGTGGACCTTTCCTTTTTGTGGGGCCTCAACTGTCCCGCTGACGTTGTGGTAAGCCGGGGTTACCTGTCTAACCACTGACTCCTCGGTAACGGTGGGGTCTCTGGGGTCGAACCACAGCTCGACTTTAGCCTTTATTCATGGCAGGCAGTTAGCCATGAGGCTGTGAAGTCAGCGAGCTGTTGGTTCCTGGTCCAGGTGTTCCGGTCGAGATCTCCTCCACATGCTCTCTCGTAGACAGGCCACACCCTGTCTGCGAAAGCCTGTGGAGTTTCGCCTGCCTGTTGCAGGATTTTCTCGACCGGGGAAAACGGACTTCCATCACTTAGGCCCAGAACCTCTAACACCTCTTCTTGGATCACAGCATATGCTATCTGCAGAGAGGGCCTGGTATATCTTGCGATCCAAGGAGAAAAGCAGAATTTTAGCCTGTTCGGCCTCATCGCAGCCTTTTATACCGGCTGCCTGCTCTATGTCCATAAAATGGACCAAGGGGTCCCCTTGAAGGGTTAACTTTTCTAAATGAGCTACCATTGCCCGGAGCTGCTGGGTTCCATGGGGGATTACAAATTGGCTCTCCAGGGCCCCTTGTCCCTGACTACCATTGCCGGCACCATACTTTTGTTGTTGGATCGGGCACATCGGCCCTGGTCCTGACACCCCTTGTATTTCCTCGGTGCCGCGCTCTCTCTGTACTGCCAAGCTTAACCTCGATAGGGTTACAGGCGGTGGTTGGACGCCCCTTTCTGCCTCTCTATCCCTCTCCCCCTCTACTCCCCCTTGCTCCTACACGTCTCCCTTAGGAGTGCTTGGGCTTATCAGGCATACCATCCCCTTAGCATTAGATAGGGCCTGGATTAAACTTTTTATCTTGGCCTCACAGGGTCTGTGATCCTCCACCCCAAAGCCCTTGCTACTGGCTACTTTATAGGCTGCCTGCACATCCCGTATCCTCTTCTCCTGTTCTCTTATTACTTTTGTTAGGCAGGCATTTTCCTCCCACAGCGCTAGCTCATTCCCCTTTGCCTCTGTTACTTGGCATTGGAAATAGTCCTGCTTATTCCTGTGGGTCTCCTCTAGCTATAATCTTTTGTTTAGTTAATTTCTCAAACATTTTCTTCCCTGCCATAGCCCTTACGGCTGAGTGCTCTTCGGATTCCCGGAGCTCTGCTACCAATTTCTTGATATTCCTATCCAGCAACTGGATCTGCCTTTGGTAGCAGACCAACCAAATAACCTTCTCTAGTGACCTTTTATGGTCCTTGCTCTCGGACCACTTAACAGCTGCGTCCACTGGACGCTCAGCCCGTAACAAGCTTATGACCCACTTTTCGGTAATATTTACTTTCTTGAATACATATTCGGAGATTCTTTCCTCCATTTTTGTTCTTTCCATCAGAACCGAGTCTACATCCTCACATCCTTTGCACCAAGCTCCTACCTGGCTCGCCAGTATGTAGTGGGTGGTGGGTTTGTCAGCCTTTTCTGACCTTGATGGTTCGAATCGTCCCACTCCCTGGTTCTAGGGCTTGGAATTATTTCGGGGATGTGATAGATGTAGACAGACTACTGTTTGGTGCAAGAACAAATATTTTATTTAGAAAATAGCACACCACACTAATTAACTTAATAGCATATAATAAAATGTACAGAAAATGTATACGCAACGGGTACAGAGGTTATGCAGTGAAAAAAAAAATACCTCCCACCACTACACTAACTAAGTTAGGCTGAAATTGCAGGGACTATGCTCACCAAAGGATTTCTCCACAGTTTAGACCAGTTGCACACTGCTTTCTCTCTCCTCAATCTTGTGGATTCCTTAGCTGGTTGCAATGTCTTCGGTATTAGCACTAGTCGACGTTTTGATGGTAAATAAGTTTTTTTTCCCCTTGAGTCAGTGCTGGATGATTGTTGGTTTTTCAGTGACTCTGAGGCTTCTTGTTAGATTGTTCTTGTTGCGTTGCTGTAGCCTCGTGTGGCAAGTTAGATGTTTCAAAGCCAGAATCAAAGAGCCCAGGGTCCAAGTGCTTTTCCAGAGTGTTCTCAGGTACGTTTCTTCAAAAGAGTTTCCTCAGCCCAAAGGTTACCACCCAAGCTACCAGCAAGGCCCCCAGTTATACCTGAGAGGCTGCTTAAACTTTCGCGCCTAAACTCGGTTGAACAATTGATTTTTGATGACTGCTTTTGTGCGATTTTGGCAGGCTGATCAACTCTAATGTGATACCTTTGTATGAATTTTGGTAGGCTGATTGAACATTAGCATGATACAAGATTCCCAAAGGTGTTGATGGGGTTTTCAAATGATGCTGTTCGAATGTAATCAGGTCGTGATACTGTCCATTGTGTGTTTTGCTGATGCCAGGGTATTTCTGAACAGCTGTTTTATGAACTATTAAAATATGAATGCATCTGGGTCCCTGGTAAGTGGGCTTTTGTTAGACTGCTAATGTCTCCCTGGGGCCTGCCTCCCAGGTGGGTTAGCAGCCCTACAAAGATCTTAATTCCCTATGCAGACCCAGCATACAATTTAAAATGTCCAAACTCAATCTAAAAGGCCCTAGTTTAGTCCTAAGGCACCTAATAGTGAGATATTTCTGACCACATTTCTCCACCAAAAGTCTAACACAGTTCCCCTTTCAAATTCCAGACACATGTCCATTGAGTAGGGGGGCCCAAAATTTTGTGAATCCTACAGTGGGGTGGGGCCTTGGGTGTTTGGACCATAGGTGGCCTTGACTGTGGTGAAGAATCCTTGCATATCATGGCTGTTGGCCAGCTGGTGTATCTTCTGTGCTTTCTCCATCCACCATCTGTTCTTTAGGTCCCGAGTTTTTTGTTGGACCTTGGCCTTAAGTCGTATGTAATGCTGCCTTGCTGATCCCGAGTTGGGTTGTTGTTTAAGGCACAGCAATGCCCTGCATTTGCAATCTATTAGCTCTTGGATCTCCTGGTTATTCTCATCAAACCAGATCTGGGGCTAGATTTTCCATTTATTTGCATGCATAATGCCCACCTAACGTCCATTTTACTTCTGAAATGAGGTATAATGCCCAGATATCGCCCATTTAGCCCAAAATGGAAACTGACACCCATTTTTCGGATACTTATCGGCGAGCGATACTTTCCCCATATATGTAACTCCGGGAAAAATAATACCGCCCGCCCACCTTTTTGGGGTGGAATCATCAGAATGGGTGAAACCAACGCCCATAATATCGCCCAGCATTACTTATGGCATGTAATTAACACTGAGATTCAATAATACCGACTGCCCACTTTATTTTGTCGTAAAGATCAAATTTGCCGAAACTAATGTCCAGGAGATCGCCCAGCATCACTTTCACCACCTTGCTCACATCTCGCCCACAATATCGCTTGCCCAAAACACTGCTCAGAAAAAGTGGAACTGTTCTGAATGAATCACATTGACTCTGGAGTTCTCAGATGAAGTGACCATCTCAACAGATATCTTTTCAGACTCTGGACGATTGGGGTTTACTGTAGGTGTATTTTAGTGCGGAAATTATTGCCTCTGATCAATCGCTATTATACTTTCATTGGAATGGGGAGAGCCATTTCTCAGCCTGCATCAATTATTATGCAGATGCTGCAGAGTGCAAATGGCACAACGTCTAATGCACATCATTATGTGCCCAATCTACGACATGCCAGACTGAGCAGGAGGTCCAGACTATACACAAGCCGAACTTAGAAACATAGAAAAATAGGTGCAGGAGTAGGCCATTCGACCCTTCGAGTCTGCACCGCCATACAATAAGATCATGGCTGATCATTCCTTCAGTACCACTTTCTTGCTTTCTCTCTATACCCCTTGATCCCCTTAACCGTAAGAGCGATATCTAACTCCCTCTTGAATATATCCAGTGAACTGGCATCAACAACTCTCTGCGGCAAGGAATTCCACAGGTTAACAACTCTCTGAGTGAAGAAGTTTCTCCTCATCTCAATCCTAAATAACCTACCCTTATCCTAAGACTATGTCCCCTGGTTCTGGACTTCCCCAACATCGGGAACATTCTTCCCGCATCTAACCTGTCTCGTCCCGTCAGAATCTTATATGTTTCTATGAGATCCCTTCTCATCCTTCTAAACTCCAGGGAATAAAGGCTTAGTTGATCCAGTCTCTCCTCATATGACAGCCCAGCCATCCCTGGAATCAGTCTGATAAACATTCGCTGCAGTCCCTCAATAGCAAGAACGTTCTTCCTCAGACTAGGAGACCAAAACTGAACACAAGATTCCAGGTGAGGCCTCACTAAGGCCCGGTACAACTGTAGTAAGACCTCCCTGCTTCTATATTCAAATCCCCTAGCTATGACGGCCAACATACCATTTGCCTTCTTTACCGCCTGCTGTATCTGCGTGCCCACTTTCAGCGACTGGTGAACCATGACACCCAGGTCTCGTTGCACCTCCCCTTTTCCTAGTCTGCCGCCATTCAGATAATATTCTGCCTTCGTGTTTCTGCCCCCAAAATGGATAACTTCACATGTATCCACATTACACTGCATATGCCATGCATTTGCCCACTCACCTAACCTGTCTCAATCACCCTGCAGCCTCTAAGCGTCCCTCTCACAGCTCACACCGCCATCCAGTTTAGCATCATTTGCAAACTTGGAGATATTACACTCTATTCCTTCATCCAAATCGTTAATGTATATTGTAAAGAGCTGGGGTCCCAGCACTGAGCCCTGCGGCACTCCACTAGTCACTGCCTGCCATTCTGAAAAGGACCCGTTTATCCCGACTCTCTGCTTCCTGTCTGCCAACCAGTTCCCTATCGACGTCAGTATATTATCCGCAATACCATGTGCTTTGATTTTGCAACCAATCTCTTGTGCGGGACCTGGTCAAAAGCCTTCTGAAAGTCCAAATACACCATATCCATTGGTTCTCTCTTGTCCACTCTGCTAGTTACATCCTCAAAAAATTCCAGAAGATTCATCAAGCATGATTTCCCTTTCATAAATCCCTGTTGGCTTGGTCCGATCCTGTCACCGCTTTCAAAATGTGCTGCTATTTCGTCCTTCATGATCGATTCCAACATTGATGTCAAGCTAACCGGCCTATAATTACCCATTTTCTCTCTCCCTCCTTTTTTAAAAAGTGGTGTTACATTAGCTACCCTCCAGTCCATGGGAACTGATCCAGAGTCGATAGACTGTTGGAAAATGATCACCAATGCATCCACTACTTCTAGGGCCACTTCCTTAAGCACTCTGGGATGCAGACTATCGGGCCCCGGGGATTTATCGGCCTTCATTCCCATCAATTTCCGTAACACAATTTGCCACCTAGTAAGGATATCCTTCAGTTCCTCCTTCTCACTAGACCCACTGTCCCCTAGTACCTTCGGAAGGTTATTTGAATCTTCCTTCGTGAAGACAGAACCGAAGTATTTGTTCAATTGATCTGCCATTTCTTTGTTCTCCATTATAATATCACCTGAATCCAACTGCAAGGGATCTACGTTTGTCTTTACTAATCTCTTTCTCTTCACATATTTATAGAAGTTTTTGCAGTCAGTTTTTATATTCCCTGCAAGCTTCCTCTCGTACACTATTTTCCCCCTCTTAATTAAACCCTTAGTCCTCCTCTGTTGAATTCTAAATTTCTCCCAGTCCTCAGGTTTGTTGCTTTTTCTAGCCAATTTATATGCCTCTTCCTTGGCTTTAACACTATTCTTAATTTCCTTTGTTAGCCATGGTTGAGCCACCTTCCCAGTTTTATTTTTACTCCAGACAGGGATATACATTTGCAGAAGTTCATCCATGTGATCTTTAAATGTTTGCCATTGCTAATCCACTGTCAATCCTTTCAATATCGTTTGCCAGTCTATTCTAGCCAATTCACGCCTCATACCGTCGAAGTTACCTTTCCTTAAGTTCAGGACCCTAGTTTCCGAATTAACTTTGTCACTCTCCATCTTAATAAGGAATTCTACCATATTATGGTCACTTTTCCCCAAGGGGCCTTGCACAACAAGATTGCTAATTAGTCCCTTCTCATTACACAATACCCAGTCTAGGATGGCCAGTTCCCTGATTGGTTCCTCGACATATTGGTCTGGAAAACCATCCCTAATACACTCCAGGAAATCCTCCACCACCGCATTGCTACCAGTTAGGTTAGCCCAATCAATGTGTAGATTAAAGTCACCCATGATTACTGCTGTATCTATATTGCACACATCCCTTATTTCTTGTTTGATGCTGTCCCCAACCTCACTACTTCTATTTTGTGGTCTATACACAACACCCACTAGTGTTTTCTGCGCTTTTGAGTTCCACAGCTCCACCCATACCGATTCCACATCATCCAGGCTAATGTCCTTCCTTACAATTGCATTGATTTCATCTTTAACCAGCAACGCCACCCTGCCTTCTTTTCGTTTCTGTCTATCGTTCCTAAATGCTGAATACCCCTGGATGTTGAGTTCCCAGCCTTGGTCCTCCTGACGCCATGTCTCCATGATGTCAATCACATCATATCCATTAACTGCTATCTGCGCAGTTAATTCATTCACCTTATTCCAAATACTCCTCGCATTGAGGCACAGAGCCTTCAGGCTTGTTTTTTTTTAAACACACTTTTCCCCTTTAGTATTTTGCTGTAATGTGGCCCTTTTTGTTTTTTGCCTTGGGTTTCTCTGCCCTCCACTTTTACTATTCTCCTTTCTATATTTTGCTTCTGCCTCCTTTTTATTTCCCTCTATCTCCCTGCATAGGTTCCCATCCCCCTGCTATATTAGTTTAACCCCTCCCTAACAGCACTAGGATATTGGTTCCAGTCCTGCCCAGGTGCAGACTGTCCTGTTTGAACTGGTCCCACCTCCCCCACAACTGGTTCCAATGTCCCAGGAATTTGAATCCCTTCCTTCTGCACCACTCCTCAGGCCACGTATTCATCGGAACGATCCTGCGATTCCTACTCTGACTAGCACGTGGCACTGGTAGCAATCCTGAGATTACTACTTTTGAGGTCCTACTTTTTAATTTAGCTCCTAGCTCCCTAAATTCGCCTCGTAGGACCTCATCCCATTTTTTTATCTATTTCATTGGTACCTATATGCACCATGACAACTGGCTGTTCACCCTCCCTTTTCAGAATGTCCTGCACCCGCTCCAAGACATCCTTGACCCTTGCACCAGGGAGGAACATACCATCCTGGAGTCTTGGTTGCGGCCGCAGAAACACCTATCTATTCCCCTTACAATTGAATCCCCTATCACTATCGCTCTCCCACTCTTTTTCCTGCCTACCTGTGCAGCAGAGCCAGCCACGGTGCCATGAACTTGGCTGCTGCTGCTCCCTCCTGATGAGTGATCCCCCTCAACAGTACTCAAAGCGGTGTATCTGTTTTGCAGGGGATCCCTGCCCTACCTTCCTTGCACTGCTCTTCCTGTTGGTCTTCCATTCCCTATCTAGCTGTGTACTCTTTACCTGCGGTAAGACCAACTCACTAAACGTGCTATTCATGCCATTTTCAGCATCGTGCACACTCCAGAGTGAATCCATCCGTAGCTCCAGTTCATCAGGAGCTGGAGGCGGATACACTTCCCACACACATAGTCATCAGGGACACCGTCATTAATCACCACTTACAGGGAGAAGACGTCTTACTCGACGTGTCCAAGCACACCTGCCTTCGGAGACTGTGCTTCCACATGATGGTGATCAATGAAATATGCGAGCTGATCAGGCCAGATATGCAGCCTGCCATCAGGACATCACTGTCGGTCAAGGTCAAGGTCACCGCGGCACTGTCTTTCTATGCATCCAGTTCCTTTCAGGTCTCCGCGGTCGAGATTTCACCTCTGTCTCACCCTGCCATACATTGCAGCATTAGACAGGTCACGGAGGCCCTGTACGCACGTAGGAAGGACTTTATCAGCTTCACCATGACCACGGAGGTTCAGACTGACAGGGCTGGAGCATTCTATTGCATTGCTAAGTTCCCCAGGGTGCAGGGAGCAATACTGTGCACTCACATTGCCATGCGGGCACCTTCTCAGGACCCAGAGCTTTTTCGTAACCTGAAAATCCAACTAGTTGTCGACCACAACCAGATAATAATGGCAATGAATGCCAAATGTCCGGGCAGCTTCCATGAGACTCATATCCTGGGTGAGAGCACTGTCTCTGATATGTTTAAGAGTCAACCACAAGTACAATGCTGGATGCTTGGTGACAACCGATATGGCCTAGCCACCTGGCTGATGTCCCCCTGTGTGATACCCACACCGAGGACGTGAAGCGATACAACCAGAGCCACAGAGACACACGCAATGTGGTCCAGAAAACAATAACTGTGCTTCAGCAGTGCTTTAGATGCCTGCAGCACTCAGGAGGGGAGCTACAATACAACCCTGAGCAAGTAGCTAACTTTGTGGTCGTGTGCTCCATGCTGCACAACCTGGCTATCAGGAGGGGACAAGAATTGCCAGAATGGACTGATGGTCCACCTCAGGAGAGAGAGGAAGAAGACGATGAGGGGTTGGACGCTGAGCTAGGGCCAGACAATCAGGCTGACTGTGCAACCATGCTTATGCCCCCCTCCAGACCACAGGAAAGGGCCCGTGGTGGCTACATAGCTGCAAGACTTATCTCAGGAGCTCATAACTGAACTATTTGCCTGAAAGAACGTTGCTGTGATTGACAATGCTGACACACTGCTGTGTGTCTGCAGCTCAGACATCAATGATGGGCATCACCGTGGTGCCAGTTAAAGTTTAAGTTGATTCAAGTTAAGTTTTATTTACCCTTTCATGTTAAGGAATCACCAGTGTGTAATGGTCTAGCTATCTGAGACAATGCGCAACAAGGTTATGTTGAATAAAAAGCATTGTATATGACCATTGGTCTGAAATTATAAGTACCATGGGCAAAAACACCCCACCACCACTCCACTTTTTCGATCATTGACATCAATCAAGTAGTCCGCATATCCAGCAACACAGAATACAAATGCAAAGCAGGAGAGTGGTCCCCTCCCCCCATACATTACAACAAATTTCATACACCCAGCTGGAGATATAACAAAGCCATTACCTGCAGACATGCACCTCACTTTCCTTCCCCCCTCCCCTTCTTCTCCCCACTTCTACCCCTTCCCGTCCTCACTCCATGCCACCTGGCCAAAGAGCTCCTCAGGTGGTGCCTCATTGGGGGGGATGAAGGCAGAGGCGGTGGTTGCACGGGTATGGGAGCAAGGGGTGCCGAGGTGGGAACATTCTCGGATCCAGAAGCAGGATCTTGGTCCTGCCTCTCAGCTGTCTTTGGCAGTGATGGTGCGGAACCTAGGGATGGAGTGCCGCGCTCCGGGATCACTGGGAGGCCTATATCAGCAGTGTTCCTGGCTATCGCCTCCAGGGCCTCCGCTATCTGCGGAACGTATTCAGTCATGGTGGTCAGCTGTCGGGATATGCCCCCCAATGCATCAAATATCTGATCACTAATGTCTACAGTCCTCCTGCACAACTGTATCATCTCGCCACTCTCATGTGGCGCTCGTGGAACAGACCAGCTGCGTCCACGAAACCTCCGCAGGGTCGGCGCCGTCCTGGGGACAAATGGGGTGCTCTGTGGCGAGGTGCTTGTGCCCGGTACCTCCAGAGTGGAGGCGGGAATGACCGGAGGACCACTAGATGGCCTTGGGGTGGAATGGCTTCTGGAGCATAGTGATGCAGAAGTCGGCGCTCTCTTTCGTAGAGAACTGACCCAGCGGATTGACGGACGAAAATTGGAGCTCCTCAGCACCAGATGTAGGATCATCTCGTGAGTCCGGCCCAGCGTCCCCAACTTCTTGGCCTCTGTGGTCTTGCCTGGGGCCGGACAGCTGGCTGAGCTGCAAAACACAAATGAGGTTATTAGCGGAGAAGCGGGTGCTAGGGTCACAAGGTGATTCCAGCGCTACACACAAGCATATGCATGACAAAAGCACCACCGCGATCAAAATCATCACAGACATCACATTTCATGACCATCAACACATTCTGCATTGCAATGATTTTTATTAGGCCAGCATTATTTATTGGACAATTTTAAAAATCATCTATCATATATGATTGTTCGGATATGAGTGGGTGTGGCATCTACTGACTTTACATCATGCAATGGTGTAAACTTTACTCACGTCGCATCACTTCAGGGTCTGCAGATGCTTGCGTGGACATCCGGGGTGCTTCCCCCCCACGAGTGCGAGCAGCTGCTTCTCCATCTCAGTGATGTTACTGAGGACTAGTGGCTGCCCACCTGTTCGTCTCTGCGCGGACCTCATCGTCGATAGCTTCTTCTGTAGAAGATAATAGGATGACATGGCATGAGATAATTGCGTGATATCATTGCTAGGTACTGTCACAGAGACTGATACAACACATAACTGACAGATGTAATCATGATTATTATCATTCTTTACCTAAAGACGTACACCGTGACCACAGGCTTTGACTGAAACATTCCCGATAAAAGTGCAAGACCTCACATCTGCTGATAGTCACTCATAACTGTTATAAATCAAATTATATAAATACATAAGTACATGTAAATAAATGTAATACTTACTCTTGTGGATTCGACAAGGTTGCTCCATCGTTTGCGGCATTGGTTGCCCTCACACACCTTGTTGGTCGCCGGCGAACCATCTCTGCTATCTCGGCCCATATCATCTGGTAGGCCTTTGGAGTGGGCTTCCCACGCCCTCCCTGTGTCAAATCACCCCAGCGTAATTCGACCTCCTGCAGGAGAGAGGCATTTGCCTCGTCTGAGAACCTCCTCGCTCTTTTGCACCCTCAAATGTGCGCCTCTCCCACCTCACTGCTCTCGTCTGCGTCTGTCTCCACAGCGTGCTGTGATGCCTCCTCCTCTCCCTCCATTATAGGTTACAAATTCGGGCAAATATCTGGCTGGTAACAGCTAATTTTTTTTCCCCAATTTGCTTAAAGCTCTAAACTCTCCCTCCTTCCTCCCAAAGCAAGCACACCACACCCACACACGCTTTCACTCCCTCTCAGCTCCCTCTCTCTGTCTCCTCTTCTGCGCATGTCATGATGACCCTTGACCTCCTGAATTGTGGGAATCGAGCGTTGCCATGCCGATGCTAAGGACGGCCACACTTTACGGCAGAAGGTCGGAGAGATTTAACGCTACCGCCCATTTCATATCGCTCGCGTTACTGTCCAATTTAAAAAATGGAGACTCGTGGCTTTGAGAATGGACGACAAGCCAGCGATCTGAAAGCCCATTTTTACCGTCCACGCCAGAAATAACACCCATTTTTGGGCGATCTGCACAAAAGTGTAAAATCTAGCCCCTGATGTTTCCTGGTTGAGTGACCGAGTGTCTCTTCGCAGGCATTGGTTATGGAGGCCTGAAGGGCAGACGAAGCACTGTGGGTATTCTGCGTCTCGGGGTCATCAAGGCGCTCACTGTGTAGGGCTCTCTGAGCTGGGTCTTTGAGTCTCCCAGCATTGAATTTTTTGCGGCACTGCTTCTGCTGCCATCGCCGCTTTGGGGCTATGTTGATGTCAATGATGGAATGGATTAGGTGGTGGTCCATCCAGCAGTTGTCAGTTCCTGTCATGGCATGCGTGATGCGCACATCCTTGCAATCCTTGGCTCAGATGATGACATAGTCGATCGAGCAGGTACCAATGTTTGGAGTGAGAGTGTTGCCCCCACCTGGCTCATAACTCCCCTCCGCAACCCCAACACTAGTACCCAGCATTCATAATGAGAGCCATGCTGTCACCAGAAACATCATCAAGCAAACCATCGGGCTACTAAAGCAATGGTTCCGCTGTCTTGACCGTTCAGGAGGAGCGGGTGTCCCATTTTGCGGTGATCTGCTGCACGATTCACAATTTAGTCATCATGAGGGCACAGCACTTGCCACCAGACATTACGGGATCACCTCAGGAGAAGGACTAGGGAGACCAGGAAGAGGAAGAGGATAAGGAGGAAGAAGGAGGAGTTAGGCAGACAATCATTCATCTGGACGGGCTATCCGTGAATGGCTCATCAGACTCTGATTTCAATTAATGATACCCCAGATCCCCATTGCTCAACACTCCCCATCATACCATCCCTGTCTCACGGAATATCACAGCATCCTCCTGGGTACAAAGTTGAAATCAGAGATTCGACAAAAGATTCCAAACAAAATGAATAAATTTATCACAAATAAATTCACACATATTTACATGAAAAATATTAACTAATCACACTTATGCAATCCCTTAGTGTCTGTCTTTCATGTGGTTTTTCCTAATCTCGTGTTCCTACATAGTGCTCCCCCACTGGCTGCAGCATGGCTTGTAGAAGACTGCTGAGTTTCCACGTGGGATCACCTTGCAGGACAATCTCAAGCAGCACTGGCCCTAAGAAGCCCGGCTATAGACAGCGCCACTTCGGCATACATGGCAAAAATCTGGACTGGCTGGCTGACAGGGAGCGGCAAGGGCAATGGCAGAGTGGCAGTGGTGGGAACAGAAATGCTGTCATCTAGAGAGAGGACAGCAGAGTCCTGCTGCAATGACCCACTGCCACTCCCCCAGGGCGTCACCTCAGCATTCCTAGCAATCTGTTAGAGTACAGATTGCTGGCTTGCTGCAACACCCTACAAGCCCCATTCGCCAATGGTAAACCAGCCACAATGACAGCGGTCTGAGCTTGTGTGACATTAAGCTGAGACTTCATGAAAGCAGTCTGAGTTTTTGCTACAGCATTAAGACACTGGGTAATTTCTGCCTGTGTTACAATGTAAGCTGCGACATTGCCCATCACATGCACCATCAGGTCTGGGTCTCCATGGTCCATCTTGCATCATTTCCAAGGCTGGAAATCCTGGGTTCTATGCTCTGTGCAGAGCCCCTTGCAATGTTGGAGGCAGACTTCTCCATGCTCCTTGCCATTGTTGACAGGCTCTCTGGCAGGCTTGCCATTGCACTCATCACTTCTGTGTGCATGTATTATGCTCATAATAAAGGATGAAACTGGGTACTGTATGCAATGAGTAAGTGTGACCTTAGCTCCTTTAATTGAACTCCAGAGTGCTCGTACAGTGTAGGAGGCCTGCTTATATACAGTGCTCCCAAGGGATGCTGGGATCCATTGGGACTCCAACAGGTAGACCAACTGGAGGTTGTGTGATACAGGTTGCCAAGGGTTACATACATAACATCACTCTCTCGTAAAGTCAATAGTACACTTATTTACAGGGTGAGACGATCTGGGGCTTTTTGCTCCCTTGTCGATCATTTCGGTACAAATGCAGGTGTGGGTGAGTTGGTTGGTTCTTCACTGGGCTGCTGGGCAGTTGGCCTTGCCGAGTTGCTGGGGATGGTGAGTTTAGCTTCGTGGTCAACTGTGATGTTGGTTGCCACTTGTGTGTGTGTTGGAGGGTCGAAGTTGATGGTGTCCTCTTCGGGTTGCTGGTAGCTGTTAGTGAACCACAATTTGGTTTGGTCCAAATGCTTCCTGCACGTTAGTCCATTGGCTAATTTGACCTGAAACACCCTACTCCCTTCTTTGGCTATGACTGTGCCAGCAAGCCATTTGGGACCATGTCCATAATTGAGTACAAACACAGGGTCATTGACCTCAATATCGCATGACAAGTTTGCGCAATCATGGTACATGCTTTGTTGATGCCGCCTGCCCTCGACGTGATCATGGAGATCAGGGTGGACAAGAGAGAGCCTTGTTTTGAGCACCCTTTTCATGAACCCCGGTGAGCGAGTGGGGTCTGGTGCGGTAGCTGAGCAGGACTCGGGACAGGCGGGTCTGCAGGGAGCCTTCCGACGTGTGTTTCAAGCTTTGCTTGATGGTTTGAATTGCCTGTTCTGCCTGGCCATTGGATGTGGGCTTGAACGGGGCAGATGTGATGAGCTTGATCCCATTGCGGGTCATGAATTGCTTGAATTCAGCACTGGTGAAACACGGCCCATTGTCGCTGACAAGGACATAGGCAGGCCGTGTGTGGCAAACATGGCTCATAGGCTTTCGATGGTGGCGGTGGGCATGCTTACAGACATTATTACACATTCAATCCATTTTGAATAAGCGTCCACAACAACCAAGAACATTTTGCCTAAAAATGGGCCCACAAAGTCAATGTGGATCTTAGACCACGGTTTGGAGGGCCACGACCACAAACTTAGCGGTGCCTCTCTGGGTGCATTCGTCATTTGAGAGCAAGTGTTGCACTGGCGCACGCATGACTCTAAATCTGAGTCGATACTGAGCCACCATGCATGGGATCTTGCTATGGCTTTCATCATTACTATGCCTGCGTGGGTGCTGTGTAGCTCGTGTATGAACGTTTCTCTGCCTTTCCTGGGCAAGACCACACGATTACCCCACAAAAGACAGTCTGCCTGTAAGGACATTTCGTTCTTGCCCCTGTGGAATGGCTTAATCTCTTCCTGCATCTCTTCTGGGACGCTGGACCAGCTCCCATGGAGAACACAGCTTTTTACCAGGGACAGTAAAGGATCCTGGCTGGTCCAGGTCCTGATCTGACGGGCCGTAATGGATGACTTTTCATTTTCGAATGCATCCATCACCATGAGCAAATCTGCAGGCTGTGCCATTTCCACCCCAGTGGTGGGCAATGGTAGCAAATTGAGAGCATCAGCGCAGTTCTCTGTGCCCGGTCTGTGGCAGATTACATAGTTGTATGCCGACAGCGTGAGCACCCATCTTTGGATGTGGGCAGAGGCATCGGTGTTAATCCCTTTGCTCTCTGAGAATAGCGATATGAGCAGCTTATGGTCAGTTTCGAGCTAAAATTTGAGACCAAACAAATACTGGTGGATTTTTTTCACCCCATAGACGCACACCAGAGCTACTTTTTCAATCATGCTGTGGGCGCTTTCGGCCTTGGACAGATTCCTGGATGCATAAGCGACCGGTTGCAAAATCCCCGATTCGTTACCCTGTTGTAATACATACCTGACCCCGCATGACGACGCATCACAAGCTAGCACTAATCGTTTACATGGGTTATACAGAACAAGCAGTTTGTTTGAACATAACAGATTTCTGGCTTTCTCAAATGAAGCCTCTTGTGAATTCCTCCATACCCAGTCATCTCCCTTGCACAGTAGCACATGTCGGGGTTCTAGCAAGCTGCTTAACCCGGTTAGGAAATTACCGAAATACTTGAGAAGTCCCAGGAACGACCACAGCTCCATCACGTTCTGTGGTCTCGGCACGTTCTTGATGGCCTCCGTCTTGGCGTCGGTGGGTCGGATGCCATCCTCTGGCACCAGGAAAACACACTTTGAGCGTTTCAACCTGAGTCCCACGCGATCTAGCCGACTTAGAACATCTTCCAGATTCTTCAAGTGGTCGATGGTGCCCCGACCTGTGACCAGTATGTCGTCCTGGAAACCCATGGTGTGTGGAACCGACTTTAGCAGACTTTCCATGTTCCATTGCAAAATTGCCACGACCGAACGAATCCCAAACGGGCATCTGTTTTCGATGAACAGACCTTTGTGTATGTTGATGCAGGTGAGGCCTTTCGAAGATTCCTCCACCTCCTGCGTCATGTAGGCCGAGGTCAGGTCCAACTTGGTGAACGTCTTTCCTCCAGCCAGGGATGCAAATAGGTCGTCTGCCTTGTGTAGTGGGTACTGGTCCTTTAATGAAAAACGGTTAATCGTTACTTTTTAGTCCTCACAAATTCTGACCGTGCCGTCACCTTTGAGTACCAGGACAAATGGACTGGCCCACTCATTGAATTCCACCAGCGCGATGATGCCTTCTTGCTGCAGCCTGTCCAGCTCAATTTCCACTTTCTGTCTCATCATATACGGTACTGCCCCTGCCTTGTGGTGGATGGGTCGTGTACCGGGAACCAAGTGGATCTGCACCTTCGCCCCCGAGAAACTTCCAATGCCTGACTTGAACAATGATGGGAACTTACTCAGAATCTGGGCACATGAGGCGTTGTCGATGGACGAAAGCACTCAGATGTCATCCCAGTTCCAGCGGATTTTTCCCAGCCACCTTCTGCCGAACAGTGTGGGGCCATCCACAGGCACGATCCATAGTGGGAGTTTGTGCACTGTCATTTCCCTGTACTCCATTATTAATTCCGCAGTCTCATCCTCTAAGGGACCAACATTTACTTTAGCCATGCTTTTCTTCTTTATATATCTGTAGAAATTCTTACTATCTGTTGTTATATTTCTGTCTAGTTTACTTTCATAATCTATCTTCCTTCCCTATTTTTTTTTAGTCGTTCTTTCCTGGCTTTTAAAATTTTCCCAATCCTCTGACCTCCCACTAGTCTTGGCCACACTGTTTGCCATTGTTTTCAACTTGATACCATCCTTTATTTCCTTAGTTAGCCATGGATGGTTGTCCCTTCTCTTAAAATCTTTCCTTCTCATTGGAATACATTTTTGTGGCGAGTTATGAAATATCTCCTTAAATGTCCACCACTGCTCATCAACCGACTTACACTTTAATCTATTTTCCCAGTCACTTTAGCCAATTCTGCCTTCATATCTTTGTAGTTTCCTTTATTTAAGCTTAGTAATCTGGTTTGAGATCTAACTCTATCAGCTTCCAACTGAATTTGAAATTCAACCATGCTATGATCACTCTTTCCTAGAGGATCCTTTACTTGGAGACCATCTTGGATATTCAAAAGGGAGTTAGATATGGCCCTTACTGCCAAAGGGATCAAGGGGTATGGAGAGAAAGCAGGAAAGGGGTACTGAGGTTGAATGATCAGCCATGATCTTATTGAATGGTGGTGCAGGCTCGAGGGGCCGAATGGCCGGCTCCTGTACCTAATTTCTATGTTTCTATGTTTCTATGTTTATTAATCCATTCTCATTACACAGTACCAGATCTAAGATAGCCTGCTTCCTGGTTGGTTCCACAAAGTACTGTTCAAGGAAACTATCCCGGATATACTCTATGAACTCTTCCTCAAGGCTACCTTGGCCAATTTGCTTTATCCAATCAACATGAAGACTAAAATCGCCCATAATTATTGCTTTCTTCCCCTTATTATTCCTAAACTCCACCCAAACTGATTCTACATCTTGATCTTCTGAGCCAATTATCATTTCTCACGACTGCACTGATCTCATCCTTTATTAACAGAGCTACCCCACCTCCTTTCCCTTTCTGACTATCCTTCCAGTATATCAAATACCCCTGAATATTTAGTTCCCAGCTTTGATCACCTTGCAACCACGTCTCTGTAATGGCTATCAGATCATACTCATTTATATCTATTTGTTCCGTCAACTCATTTATTTTGTTACAAATGTTGCATGCATTCAGATAAAGAGATTTTAATTTTGTTTTTTTACCATTTTTCCCTGCTTTGACACCACTTTCTGATACAGTCTTATGTTTATACATTCTGTCCCTTCTTCTGGTTATCATTTTCCCCTGTGCTATCCTGCTCTATTGCCTTCTCCTTGCATTTTGGGCTAGACTTTCCATCGGGATCGTCGAGTTACTGCCCAGTTACTGCCAATTTAACTGCTGAGATTGAGTTTATTGCCCATATTTGATTAAAAATGGAAACTAACGCCCAACATAAAGGGAGCAAAGACTCAGCATAACGGGTCGGCCACCTCTTTCCTCTGCTTTGTGCCGAGGAACTGAACATTCCTCAGTGCAAAGGAGAGGAATACTGATCCCATTGGCTAGAGATAATGGCCCCAAGTTTCCACATGATTTGCTCCTGATTTTTAGGAGCAACTGGTGGAGAACGGAGTATCTTAGAAATTGGAATTCTCCACATTTAAGTTTTCTGCAGTTCTAGTCAGGTAGAACAGTTTCACTTTTGAACAGAATTTCTTTTTCAAAAGGGGGCGTGTCCGGCCACTGACGCCTGATTTGAAAGTTTCCACAGTGAAAACGTACTCCAAACTAACTTAGAATGGAGCAAGTGAAGATTTTTGTAGGCCTGAAAAAACCTTGTCTACACATTAAAAAATCAGGCGCAGGTTACAAATTAGGCATCCAGAACGAGGAGTGGGGGGGGGGGAGGGAAGTCATTACATTCTACAATAAATCCTTAGTTATACTTATACAAATATTACACAAATAATTCCAACCTGAATAAAAATGTATAAGCAAAGAAAAGATTAAATAAACCATCTTCCTACCTGTGTGAAAGTGCTTCAGGCAGGCCTTTCAGGCAGGGAGAAGGCTGCAGGAAGCCTCACAAGTTGAGGCAGCCGTTCCCGACGGCAGGGGGGGGAGGCAGTGAGGGCCCGACCAACGGCAGTGGGGGGGAGGCAGGGAGAAGGCTGCAGGAAGCCTCAGAAGTTGAGGCAGCCATTCCCGACGGCGGGGGTGGGGGGGAGGCCCCCCTGCCGTCGGTCGGGCCCGTCGGGAAACGGCTGCCTCAACTTCTGAGGCTTCCTGCAGCCTTCTCACTGCTGCCAGAAGCCTCAGTGCTGATCATGGAAGGGCAATGTGGTTTTATTAAAAAAATTTAAAAATTGAACAGCTACAAGGAACTACAAAAATGGCCGAGTGCCAATGTTTCCTTCACACTGCGCGTGCGCGAACGCTCCAACGCGCACGCGCAGGGTTGCCGGCACGAAAAAAACTCATTTAAATGGTACCCGCCCCCTCCTACTTACAAAATCGGCGCGAGTGGTAGGCTCTGCCCCCTGGGCGCCGCGCCAAGCAAACATCGAGCTGCAAAGTGCTCGAGAATAGCACGTTTTTTTTCAGGCGCCGTTTTCGGCGCGAAAAACGGGCGCCCAGCTCAGAGGGGCACCTGTTTTACCGCGTGTGGAAACTTGGGGCCAATGTACTTGATTTTCAATACATTTTGCACTCTGCTGCATTTTATTGCCTGCTGATATTGATTTTTGATACACCAGTTATTATGACCATCTTTTTCACAATGAGGTCTGAAATAGAATAACGGTAAACAACACTCAACAGTCACAGGATCTAATTTGATTGGCCACTAATTATGTGCTGATCAAAATTGAATCAGATTCTGTTCAAAGTTCACATAAAGAGATCTATTGGCTACCTCGACACTTGCCATGATATTTTCGTCATTCTCTGATGACATTACTTGTATCACACAACATTGGCCTGTCACAGAGTGGAAACCTTCTTTGTTTCTAGAAATACTGGCAAAACCATACCACTCGATTGGCATTCGACAATTAACTACTGAAGTATTGGTGGGTCCTACTGTTTAAGGCACATCTGCATTGAGAAATATGTTTTCCTATGAAAGTCTCAGTGCTCTGTGACATGAATGCTGCTCTCACTTTCACTCGCTATGGTTGGGCATTATTAGTCACACGTGATCCTTCAATGTTGTTTTTTATTCTGCACGCAGTTTTAGTACATTTACTTATTAAATTCCAACCGGTGATAACACTGAGTGACAGACCAGTCTAGAAATGAAATTACTGTCTGAAGCTCTCTTCAGATGGAGCCAATCTCTTGTTTCATGTTTGCAATTTAAAATAGATCCAGCTGGGTTTTTATTTCCTGTTTTGTTAAATGGCAGTGGAAGCTGCTAAAATTATTGGCTTCATGCTGGAGCAAAGGATTAAAACTGAAGTGAATCAGCAAGGTATAGCACAACTGTTTTTGTCATCTGTCCTAATATCTTGTTATGTGCTGCATAAGCATTGCCACCAAATACATATACTTATTACTGATGAAAAGTGGAATCAAATTTTAGCACAATTATGTATAACCTTTTTGTGATCACTAAAACACTCGTCATTGAGACGGAAGCCCGCCATTGTTTCATTTTTAACTTTATATACATTGACCCTGAAATACTGCTGAGCATTGCTTCCAGTCTCTCACATTAACTCCGGGCTCCAATTGTTTTCTTTGAAAGTTCCACCGGTTTCCCATTGGAGTTATGGTGGAAGTTTGGGAGAAACCCTGCGGGATTTTAGAGCCTTATTGTTGAGATAGTAGAATTCTTGATGAAATAAGTCAAGCAGGACAAGTAATGCACCCGATTTGCATCCTGCGTCTGCTGGCCATTCATCAACTCCACCACTGCTAGTCGCCCAAATCGATCCCTCCTCAGCTCATCTGCTGCTGAAACCCTCATTCATGCTTTTGTTACCTCTAGACTTGACTATTCAAATGCTCTCCTGACCGGCCTCCCATTTTCCACCCTCCATAAATTTGAGCTAATCCAAAACTCCCACCAAGTCCTGTTCACCCATCACCCCTGTGATCGCTGACCTACATTGGATCCGGGTCCGGCATCGCCTCACTTTTAAAATACTCATACTTGTATTCAAATCCCTCCATGGCCTTACCCCTCCCTATATCTGTAACCTCCTCCAGTCCTATAACCTTTTGAGATCTCTGTGCTCCTGAATTCTGGCCTCTTGTGCATCTCTGATTTTAATTGCTCCACCATTGGCAGCCATACCTTCATCTGCCTAGGCCCTAAGCTCTGGAATTCCCTCCCTAAACTTCTCTGCCTCTCTACCTCTCCCCCTTTAAGACACTTGTTAAAACCTACCTCCTTGACCAAGCTTTTTATCATCTGTCATAATATCTTCTTATGTGGTCGGTGTCAAATTGTATTTGATAATTGCTCCTGTGAAAGGACTAGGGCCATTTTACTTAGTTAAAGGTGCTATAGAAATGCAAGTTGTTGTTGCAACTATGGTGCTGATTGTTTCATGTGCATTCACTGATACTTGATGCTCTATTAAATATTCTTTTCAAAAGTTCTGCACACCACTTGATTCTGCATGCTCTGTGAAGAGAACAGGTGGAGCATTCCAGCTTATCCATTTGGATATCATTTCATGAACAATTAAGCACAATTTTTATGTATGGCTGTATGGGTGGAACATATTGTTCAAGTTAAATGTCAGTTTAGCTCAGTTAGTAGCACTCTCACCTCTGGGTTAGAACTTTATAGGGGCTAAATTAGATAATTACTATGGTGGCATCACTTAGCCTAGCATTAAGCTCAGCGGTCAATTGGAAAATGAGCAAAGGGATCATGATGAGTGATCTGGTCACACCCCGTTGAAAGTAGTTCCTCCTCCTCCCACTCCTCCTCTCCCCTCCTCCCCTTTCCCCTCCTCCTCCCCTCCCTTGCCTCCTCCTCCCCTCCTTCCCCTCCTGCACCCCTCTTTACCCTCCCCTCCTCAGGGGAGGGCAGCAGCAGCCAAGTTCATAGCACCGTGGCTGGTTCTGCTACACAGGAGGGCAGGAAAAAGAGTGGGAGAGCGATAGTGATAGGAGATTCAATTGTAAGGGGAATAGATAGGCGTTTCTGCGGCCGCAACCAAGACTCCAGGATGGTATGTTGCCTCCCTGGTGCAAGGGTCAAGGATGTCTCGGAGCGGGTGCAGGACATTCTGAAAAGGGAGGGTGAACAGCCAGTTGTCGTGGTGCACATTGGTACCAATGATATAGGTAAAAAAAGGGATGAGGTCCTACGAGAAGAATTTAAGGAGCTAGATGCTAAATTAAAACGTAGGACCTCAAAAGTAGTAATCTCGGGATTGCTACCAGTGCCATGTGTTAGTCAGAGTAGGAATCGCAGGATAGCTCAGATGAATACGTGGTTTGAGCAGTGGTGCAGCAGGGAGGGATTCAAATTCCTGGTGCATTGGAACCGGTTCTGGGGGAGGTGGGGCCAGTACAAACCGGACGGTCTACACCTAGGCAGGACCGGAACCAATGTCCTAGGGGGAGTATTTGCTAGTGCTGTTGGGGAGGAGTTAAATTAATATGGCAGGGGGATGGGAACCAATGCAGGGAGACAGAGGGAAACAAAAAGGAGACAAAAGCAAAAGACAGAAAGGAGATGAGTAAAAGTGGAGGGCAGAGAAACCCAAGGCAAAAAACAAAAAGGGCCACTGAATATAAAGGGGCTGCAGGACGGGTCAAAACTAAAAATCATGGTTTAAAAACTAGTATTAAAACACTCTACCTAAACGCACGCAGCATTCGAAATAAAGTAAATGAGTTGACGGCACAAATCATTACAAATGGGTATGATTTTGGTGGCCATTACAGAAACGTGGTTGCAGGGTGGCCAAGACTGGGAATTAAACATACAGGGGTATCTGACGATTCGGAAAGATAGACAAGAAGGGAAAGGAGGTGGGGTAGCTCTGTTAATAAAGGATGATATCAGGGCAGTTGTGAGAGATGATATTGGCTCTAATGAACAAAATGTTGAATCATTGTGGGTAGAGATTAGAGATAGTAAGGGGAAAAAGTCACTGGTGGGCGTAGTTTATAGGCCCCCAAATAATAACTTCACGGTGGGGCGGGCAAAAATAAAGGGAATAATGGAGGCATGTGGAAAAGGAACGGCAGTAATCATGGGGGATTTTAACATACATATCGATTGGTCAAATCAAATCGCACGGGGTAGCCTGGAGGAGGAATTCATAGAATGCATACAGGATTGGTTCTTAGAACAGTATGTTACAGAACCTACAAGGGAGCAAGCTATCTTAGATCTGGTCCTGTGTAATGAGACAGGAATAATAAACGATCTCCTAGTAAAAGATCCTCTCGGAATGAATGATCACAGTATGGTTGAATTTGTAATACAGATTCAGGGTGAGGAAGTTGTGTCAGAAACGAGCGTACTATGCTTAAACAAAGGGGACTACAGTGGGATGAGGGCAGAGTTGGCTAAAGTAGACTGGAAACACAGACTAAACGGTGGCACAATTGAGGAACAGTGGAGGACTTTTAAGAAGCTCTTTCACAGTGCTCAACAAAAATAGATTCCAGTGAAAAAGAAGGGCGGTAAGAGAAGGGATAACCAGCCGTGGATAACCAGGGAAATAAAGGAGAGTATCAAATTAAAAACCAATGCGTATAAGATGGCCAAGGTTAGTGGGAAACTAGAAGATTGGGAAAATTTTAAACAACAGCAAAGAATGACTAAGAAAGCAATAAAGAAAGGAAAGATAGTTTACGAAGGTAAACTTGCGCAAAACATAAAAACAGATAGTAAAAGCTTTTACAGATATATAAAACGGAAAAGAGTGACTAATGTAAATGTTGGTCCCTTGGAAGATGAGAAGGGGGATTTAATAATGGGAAATGTGGAAATGGCTGAGACCTTAAACAATTATTTTGCTTCGGTCTTCACAGTGGAAGACACAAAAACCATGCCAAAAATTGCTGGTCGGAGGAATGTGGGACAATCACTATCACTAGCGGGGTAGTGCTGGACAGGCTAATGGGACTCAAGGTAGACAAGTCCCCTAGTCCTGATGAAATGCATCCCAGGGTATTAAAACATGGCGGAAGTTATAGCAGATGCATTCGTTGTAATCTACCAAAATTCTCTGGACTCTGGGGAGGTACAAGTGGATTGGAAAGCAGCTAATGTAACGCCTCTGTTTAAAAAAGGAGACAGACAAAGGGCAGGTAACTATAGGCTGGTTAGTTTAACATCTGTAGTGGGGAAAATGCTTGAAACTATCATTAAGGAAGAAATAGCGGGACATCTAGATAGGAATAGTGCAATCAGGCAGACGCAGCATGGATTCATGAAGGGGAAATCATGTTTAACTAATTTACTGGAATTCTTTGAGGATATAATGAGCATGGTGGATAGAGCTGTACCGATGGATGTGGTGTATTTAGATTTCCAAAAGGCATTCGATAAGGTGCCACACAAAAGGTTACTGCAGAAGATAAAGGTACGCGGAGTCAGAGGAAATGTATTAGCATGGATAGATAATTGGCTGGCAAACAGAAAGTAGAGAGTTGGGATAAATGGGTCCTTTTCGGGTTGGAAATCGGTGGTTAGTGGTGTGCCACAGGGATCGGTGCTGGGACCACAACTGTTTACAATATACATAAATGATCTGGAAGAGGGGACAGAGTGTAGTGTAACAAAATTTGCAGATGACACAAAGATTAGTGGGAAAGCGGGTTGTGTCGAGGATACAGAGAGGCTGCAAAGAGATTTAGATAGGTTAAGCGAATTGGCTAAGGTTTGGCAGATGGAATACAATGTCGGAAAGTGTGAGGTCATCCACCTTGGGAAAAAAAACAGTAAAAGGGAATATTATTTGAATGGGGAGAAATTACAACATGCTGCGGTGCAGAGGGACCTGGGGGTCCTTGTGCATGAATCCCAAAAAGTTAGTTTGCAGGTGCAGCAGGTAATCAGGAAGGCGAATGGAATGTTTGTCTTCATTGCGAGAGGGATGGAGTATAAAAGCAGGGAAGTCCTGCTGCAACTGTATAGGGTATTGGTGAGGCCGCACCTGGAGTACTGCATGCAGTTTTGGTCACCTTACTTAAGGAAGGATATACTAGCTTTGGAGGGGACACAGAGACAATTCATTCCAGAGATTCCAGATTCCAGAGATGAGAGGGTTACCTTATGATGATAGATTGAGTAGACTGGGTCTTTACTCGTTGGAGTTCAGAAGGATGAGGGGTGATCTTATAGAAACATTTAAAATAATTAAAGGGATAGACAAGATAGAGGCAGAGAGGTTGTTTCCACTGGTCGGGGAGACTAGAACTAGGGGGCACAGCCTCAAAATACAGGGGAGCCAATTTAAAACTGAGTTGAGAAGGAATTTCTTTTCGCAGAGGGTTGTGAATCTGTGGAATTCTCTGCCCAAGGAAGCAGTTGAGGCTAGATCATTGAATGTATTCAAATCACAGATAAATAGATTTTTAACCAATAAGGGAATTAAGGGTTATGGGGAGCGGGCGGGTAAGTGGAGCTGAGTCCACGTCCAGATCAGCCATGATCTTTTTGAATGGCGGAGCAGGCTCGAGGGGCTAGATGGCCTACTCCTGTTCCTAATTCTTATGTTCTTATGTTCTTATGCTCCTCTTTCCCCTCCAACTGTTTCCCCTCCTCCTCTTTCACCTTCTCCTCCTCCTCTTTCCCCTCCTCCTTCTCTTTACCCTCCTCCTCCCCTCCCTTCTCTCCTCATCCCCTCTTTCCCCTCCTCCTCCTCCTCCTCTTCCCCTCCTCCTTCTCTTTACCCTCCTCCTCCCCTCCCTTCTCTCCTCATCCCCTCTTTCCCCTCCCCTCCTTCTGTTGATTAGTCCCCAGCGTCATTTTACCGGTCCTGCCAGCACCATTTATTCCGATGGCCGTTAACACCAGCACGCAGTGACACTGGCAGATTTTTAACATTGCTGAATTTGTAGACCATAAACTCTGTAAGAGCCTGTACAAGGAAAAAAAATCTACTTACCTACAAGTTGGATGCATCCCTTTAAATAGCGCTGGTGGCGGGTCCCTCATGCAGCTGAATGCACATTCAGCTGTGTGTGTTTAGGAGAGGGCATTGTTTGGAACGGCAATGTCTAAAATGGCAGATTGTGCATTAAATCAGCATTGCATGCTGGCTGATATTATGATCAACTACTCAGCATTCTGCTGGTGCATGCACGTCCTGCCAGCACGATCACCTTCATCACGTTAGCAACCAGCACAGGCCTTTTTTTTCAGAAACCGGCAGCATGGTGCCAGAACTTGCAGCCTTTTTTGTTTGTGGATTATCTAGCCAAACAACAAAGAGACATTGAGAGGTTCTTTGTTTTGGAGAACAGCAAAAAATCCAAGGTAAATTACAAGCACACTTGGCTGAACTGAAGAGTCTAGCTGGCTCCGCCTATGGGAATAATAGGGCACTTGGGTGAATTCCAACGTGACCGAGAGACTTTCAAAATGTATGTGGAGTGGCTCAAAATGTTTCTCATCGCAAATAGTATAGTCAAAATCCCCGATGATGAAAACCGTAAAAGGGTGGTATTCGAAAGAAAACGGGCTATTTTCCTGACTAAAGCATGCCCCAAGATTTATGAAACTCTGAAAAATGTGATGGTTCCCATCAAGCCAAAGGACACGCAACTGATCAGCATTACAGTCCTGAGCCCTTAGAAATTGCTGAAAGTTATCATTTTGGAACTCAAAATCAATTCATTGACGAGAGTATCAGTGGGTACAGTGTAGCTTTAAAAAAGCTATCCATTCACTGTCATTTTGAAAACTTTCAGGTCCTGAGCATTGCATGACCGCTTTGTTTGTGGGATGAAAATTGAAGCAATCAGAAGAAAGTTATTGACAACCCCTAACTTGACTTTTGATTTAACTTGTCAGACAGCTATGTCAATGGATATGGCCAACCAATACTCCCAAGAATTCCATACCATTTCCAGTCGTCAGACAACCGAGATGAATTCTTTGCAGGTTAGATGTAAAAGGCAGTTGGGCCCCAAGGCCTCAGCAACTGGCCAAGGTAACAGTAAATTGAAGTTGTGCTATCGGTGCCTGGGAAAACACATTGCTCAAAGTTATACATATGTGAAGACAGAGTGTTTCTTCTGCAAGGAAACTGGGCATCTTGTGAAGGCATGCAGACTGAAGAATAAATTGATGTTCAATGCTATAAGTAGAAATCACCAGAGACAACATAACATTGAAGAGAAGTAACAGGATGAAGGGTTCTAGAGATACACATCATCAGGTGCACGAAGAGATCTAACAGTGATTTGCAAAGTATCGTCATCCAAGTAGACTTTGCAGGAACCAGGATACCCATGGAAATCGACAATGGTGCATCCATGACCATAATACTGGAATCACTATATCTCGACAAGTTGAGTGATTTTCCACTGGAGAAGTCGAAGATAGAGCTGTGAGGCTACTCAGGAGAGCAAATCCCTGTGGTAGGATGTATTGCCATACCGGTGAAATATAAGGATCAGTTTCAGAACTTGACTCTCTTAGTAGTGGCAGGAGACAAGCCTGCCTTAATAGGTAGAAATTAGTTGGGATCGCTAAATCTGGATTGGAATGAGATTTTTCGTGTTGAAACGAGATTTGCATCGAAGGATGATGTCATCAAGCAATATCCGAAGGTGTTCTGTTGTACAGGGCCTTAGTGAGGCCTCACCTGGAATATTGTGTTCAGTTTTGGTCTCCTAATCTGAGGAAGGACGTTCTTGCTATTGAGCGAGTGCAGCGGAGGTTCACCAGACTGATTCCAGGGATGGCTGAACTGTCTTATGAGGAGAGACTGGATCAACTGGGCCTTTATTCACTGGAGTTTAGAAGGATGAAAGGGGATCTCATAGAAACGTATAAGATTCTGACAGGACTGGACAGGTTAGATGCGGGAAGAATGTTCCCGATGTTGAGGAAGTCCAGAACCAGGGGACATAGTCTTAGGATAAGGGGTAGGCCATTTAGGACTGAGATGAGGAGAAACTTCTTCACTCAGAGAGTTGTTAACATGTGGAATTCCCTGCCGCAGAGAGTTGTTGATGCCAGTTCATTGGATATATTCAAGAGGGAGTTAGATATGGCCCTTATGGCTAAGGGGATCAAGGGGTATGGAGAGAAAGCAGGAAAGGGCTACTGAGGGAATGATCAGCCATGATCTTATTGAATGGCGGTGCAGGCTCGAAGGGCCAAATGGCCTACTCCTGCACCTATTTTCTATGTTTCTATGTTTCTATGAAACAGGTAGTCCGATCCAAGGCTTCAAGGCAAGTGTCAGAGTACAGAAGGATGCTAGACTAGCTTACTGCAAGACACTTCCCTTATGATCCGCACTCAAGGAGAAAATTAAGCAAAAACTCATAAGACTAGAAACTGAGGACGTTATCTCTAAGGTATATCTAAGTAATTGGGTTACACCCATTGTTGTTGTACCTAAGTTAGATGGTAATGCCAATGCTATATCTAGGTTGCCATCCCTATCACAAGTTATACCCAATAGGGAAGAAGTGTTCTATTTTACATACATTAATGAACTGCCAGTCACAGCTGAAGAGATTCGTAGAGCAACCAAACATGACCTAGTTATGTCAAAGATGTATGACTACATAGCAAATAGCTGGCCAAACCAGGTATCAGATAAAGATGTTCATCCATAATTCATTTGTAGGCATGAATCATCAGTGGATAAAGATTGTATCATGTGGCATGCAAGAGTAGTTATTCCAAATATGTTCAGATCCAAGTTATTAGGAGATTTTCATGACCAGCACCTGGAAATATGCTTGACCAAGGGTATGCAAGCAGTTACTAATGGTGGCCAGGTCTAGATAAAGATATACAGTACATCGTTAGTCAGTGTACAACATGTCAATCGGTAAGCAAGAAACCGCCATCAGTACCATCACAGCCATGGAAATGGCCTCCCAGGATGTGGCAAAGATTGCATATAGATTTTGCTGAGCTAGAAGGACAACAATTGTTCATTGTGATTGATAGCTATTCAAAGTGGGAAAAGCTGTTCCAATGTGGAAAATAATAACACGTAAATGATTGGACAATTTGAAAAGATTGTTTTCCTCATATGGCCTCTTAGAAGAGATTGTGTCTGATAATGGACTGCAATTTTTTCAAAAGAATTTGCACAGTTCATGAGCAGAAATGGTGTGAAACATACCACCCTGTTTCAAATGGTGCAGCAGAGCACACATAGCAAATTGTAAAACATGTCCTCATCAAGCAAATATTGGATCTAAATCCAAAGAAATGGCAGTTGTTGTTGGACCAACAAATTAGCAAATTTTCTAATAACTTATTATAACACTCCTCATACAACTACTGGTAGAACACCAGCAGAGTTGTTTCTCAAATGTTCTCGTTGTTAAAGCCAAACCTGACACAGTAAGTAGAAGAGAAACAATTAAGACAGGAAGAGAATCATAATCGAGGTAGAGTACAAGAGAGAGTGTGAAATTGAATCAGAAGGTGAAAGTGAAGGACCATCACCATAAATGGTTTAAGTGGTTACCAGAATGTGGCCCTCGTACATATTTGGTCAAGATGTTTAATCATGAACAGGTTAGGTTTGTTCACATTGATCATATTTTACCTACAGATGTGGTATGAGTTGAAGACTGGAATGATTTGATTATTTCTGATGAGTCAGATAGTATTGTTACAAGTACCAGTAGCAAATCCTTTATCAGATATACTAGAAACAATTCCAAGAGAAAGTCAGAATTTAAGTCTGAGTCAGACAAACAAATAATCTGAAGTTGTAGAGAGTTCAAATGTAGATCAAGGGTTGCCCTTGGAGAAAAATTTCCTCAGGCTCAGCCGAGAATGAGTCTAAGTTCGACACCGAGTTTGGGAAATTCTGTTCGAGCGCGAAGGTATCCTCTTTGAAACAGAAAACCAGTGGTTAAGTTTGATTTGTAAATATGGCAAAATAAGTCCATACCTTTTGTTATGTATGATGATTATTTTGTTATAATGACTTCTTCATTAAGGAGGGAGAAGTATAAAATATAGCTCCACCAAGTGGACTACTGCTCCATCTCGTGAACTACTGTGGTAATGCAGCACTGATGTTAACAATAGAAGCATGTTCCAGAGTGAAGCGATCTTGAGTGAGTGTGCTTTAGTGATGTCACAAGAATATATCACAGGCACATTCAAAAAAAATGGTGTTTTTCTTGTACCTTGGCTAATATTTCTTCCTCAAGCAATATCACCCTAATAAAAAATTAATTACTCTATTATTTCACTGCTACTGGCAGATTGTTGGAAAAGAATAAGTTCCTGTATTTGCATACAATGCAGCTACTGCTTTCCAAAATGTAATTAATTGCTTGAAATACTTATTAGGTACAGAATGTTCCCCTAAAAAAATGGGTGTGCTTGTAGCGTGGAGGGAGTTAAATTGTTAAAGTGGGATTCCCGACCTGATCCTACCTCCACGCTGCCCACATCCAGTTTTGCCGTAGGTCAGACGGGGGAGCAGGGCGAGGGGGCCGAGATGGCAGGGGGGGCATGACGAGGGATAGGACGGGCTGGGATGAGGGGTGGGGCGGGGACGAGATGGGGATGGGAGCAGGCGAGGGGTGGGATGGGGTGGGGTGGGGGCGGGGCAACGGGCAGGGTGAGGGCAGGGCAAGGGGTGGGATGGGGACGAGACCAGGGTGGACAATGGGCGGGATGGGGGAGGGGGGCACGGGATGGGGAGCGGGGCGAGGGGTGGGACTGGGCAGTGTGAGGGGCGGAGTAAGGTGTTGGGCGGGGCGGTAGAGATGGGGCGGGGGTGGGGCGAGGGGTGGGGCGGGGGTGTGGTGAGCATCGGGAGGAGTGCGGGATGGGGTAGAGTGGGGGCGGGGTGAGGGGCAGGGCAATGGGCAGGGCGAGGGTGGGGCATGGGGGCTGGGTGAGTGGCGAGATGGGGGTGGGAGACCAATTCGCTCCCAACAGGGTGCTGCCATAATTTAAATATTGTAATGAGGCTGGAAACCTCTTTTTTCATCTCCATTTTGAATTTATCTGCCTTGGGATGAGCTTCACACAATTCACGAAACCCAGCAGTGAAAGCGAGGTAGGGACTGCTGCATCCAGGAGGTAGGTGGGTACCTAACTCCTGGATGCAGGGACTCGACCATACCCACCCCTTGTGATCGTAGACTCCAACACGAGGCCTGATCCCTCCACCGCAATCATTGCTTGCCTGCTGATCCCAATCTCCCTGATCCCAGATGACCCTAATCACCTGTCAATCCCTGAATTCCCCGAACCCCAACCTCCCCGATCCCCTGAGGATTCTGCAACCCCTTCTGCCAATCCTCTCTCCCCCTGCCTGATTGTACCCCTCTCCCCATCACTTGCTGACCCTCCTTCCTGATTCCCACCGCCCCCCCCTGCCCCTCACGCCCACCGACGATTCCCAGCCCCCCTGCTGCGATCCCTCCCCTGGACCAACTCCTCACAACTGAGCACTACTCGCCCACAGCCAGAGAGCCTCTCAAGCTGGCTGGCTGCAGGTGGGAAACTGAGGCCTCACATTCAAATCAGGCCCTGCTGGTAAAGTCGGCCTCCTGGGTTCCCAGGTATCGCGCCCGTCTCGGAGGCCCCCCGCCCTCAACCTGCCTCCCCAAAGAAAATTCCGGCAATGGTTTCAACTTGGTAAGCTGCTTCATCAATATAAATATTTTACTCTTACAACCTTATCAGCCCCCATGCCTTTCAGAACTCCCCAACCTATTAATTCCACAATTTCACATTCCCATTCAGTGAGTGTGTTTGCCTAGGAAGGCTCATTGCCTGTCCCACACCACACTCTCCTGTTATCTGTGAGTATTGCCTTTAAACAGAAGCATGACATATATCAGGCCCGTGGAAATAAATTCACTCATTACTCTATGCGAGTACAGCATTGTTGTAAAATATCTATAACTTTGATTGAACTTGCTCTCCATGTACACCCTGCTCTGTTACTTTATAGTTATTTTCTTGCTTTATGTTGGTGTGCTATTTCGTCATGGGAATAGTGTAGTGTAGTGTTTATGGTAGTGAATCTGTAATCGAGAAACTTTAATTAATAATCCAGAGAATGTGCGTTCCAAATCGCACCATGCCCGTTTGACAATGTGAATCCAGTTAAAAACAATCTGGAACTCAAAAACTGGTGTCAGTAACTGTGACCATGAAGCTGTTGGATTATCATAAAAACCCTTGACCTGGTCATGGAAATGGGTTTTAGAATCTGCTGCTGAGCCATTAGGTTTTATGCACTTCACAGTTGGATTAATAAAATTACAAGCATTTATACAACTGACTCATTTGTTGTTTGAGAAATGTGAAAGGGTCATTATTATAGTTGTGTTCTGATTATAATTCCTACTAACAAAATTATGGTGCACCAAATTTCCATAGCAACATTTTCTCCCACCATTTTAATTATGGGCTGTTAAAATCTATGAAAAAAGAGCATTTAATTCTATTCCAAAAAAGAGAACCATATGCCTCACTGAGATCAAAGGATAAAATCACCTGGGGCCTTTCACATAATGTGACTAATATACAAGACCGGGGCACCAATTGATATGAAATAAAAATATGACTTTGGTGTCTGACTCAGCTAAATGTTTAGAATAAATCTGTGCAATCATTAACATTGCACACTAATGTGTCCAGTATGGATCATCAATCTTTGTGTGGAGATCTTCAATATACTAGGTGATTGAGAGAGTCAGGTTGATTTACAGTGCACTCTTCGTAAGTGCACAGCTAATCTCCAATATGTTTTGTACACGCAGTAAATAATTAAGTATAAGGCTGCTGTCATACACAAGCTAATCAATTCGAGTTGAGGAGTGTGGTTTCCATGAGGTGGTGCGGCTTCTGGATTTGCCCACTGGATGATGTGTATACTGGGTCGGTTTCTTCACATTCTGCCTGCAGAAAAAGGGAGAGGGAGGAGCTTGAGATTATTTTCAGAAATGCGAGGAACCCAATTAAAGGAATCTTGAGCTGTCCTGGGTAAATCTTGGTGAAGAATATAATATATGCCTGGAAAATTCCCCAGGAAGTGTTTATAATTTTCTTTGTTATAATAAACATGGTTGGCAGTGTAGACAGTAAGATACAGTTAAGGAAAAGTTGCCGTTACTTCATGGTTATCAACATATTCAGACCTGAAATTCCAGCGCTTGGGGGTTGGGGGATGAGGGTGATGACAATCACGGACAATGGTAGCATGTCGACTGGAATTTGGAACAGGATTAGTTTCCTGGGCACGTTCCTTGGTACTCTGCCTAATGCCACTGCAGAGTGGACGCTTCTTACATTTGTCCCCTCCCCCATTACGACCTCATCAGAAGAGACGGGATGGTGGGATGACATCGGAGCCGAAATTCAGTGCAGCCAGAAAGCTGGTGGTGTTAAGATATTTTTTCCCCAATTAGTGTCACAAAGTTTGCGGCGGCCATTGGATCAAAATTCTGCTTTTTGACCACAAAAAAATGTTCTAGTCTCATTAGCCCTACAAAGCTGAAATTTGCAATCTTAATTGGGGCATTATTCCCATGGGAAATTCATCCTTAGGGTGATGTGGCAGCTACCATTGCAGCACAGGCGTGAGGGAATGAGCGTATCAGTGCTGCTTTGGAGAGGATGGCCGCGGCTCTGCAAGAGTCGACGGAGCGTCTAAGTGCTGTCATATCTGGTAGCTTTCAGACTGTGGCTGCTCGCATGCAGTCTCAGCTGGATGCCCCCAGAGACCTCAGTGTTGCTTTCGTGGCTGGGTCCACCACGGGCCACGGGGGACCTTCCGATGTGGTGCCACAGCAGAGACCTGAGCTCCCTCAGATTGGTGGTGGTGGTATTGTGCCGCCCCTGGTGAGTTATTCAGGCTCCTCAGGCCAGGATAGGGATGATGCGTTCACTCCGGCTCACAGCATTCCTGGCCCCAGACCTGTCACTCCGCCAATGCCTCCACGCATGGCCTCGCCCGAGCCACGTCAGACTGAACCCTCCCAGAAGGGTATTCACCAGTCTCCAGCCGGCCCGTCCACGCCCAAAGCTGCTCGAGGGCATCCTAGAAGGACATCTGCAGCTTGCACACAGGGAAGACAGCAGCCTTCCCAGACCCATGAGTCAGCCGCAGTGGAAACACTGAGGCGAAGTCGCAGTAAGAGGGGTTATAAGGAAATGCACAAGGGAGGTAAATGATGTTTATATGTTATTTTTCTGCACTGTTTACTGTTCTGGTAGTTGTTTGTAGCTATATTGATTGTGTACGAAATCTTTATTTATTACAGCTATATCTGAGCTGCTGTATAATGTGAGGTGAGCATCATCATCATCATAGGCAGTCCCTCAGAGTCGAGGATGACTTGCTTCAACTCTAAAAGTGAGTTCTCAGGTGGCTGAACAGTCAATACAGGAATTACAGTCTCTGTCACAGGTGGGGAAAACAGTGGTTGAAGGAAATGGTGGGTGGGGAGTCTGGGTTGACGCACACTCCTTCCGTTGTCTGCGCTTAGGTTCTGGTTGCTCTCGGCAATGAGACTCGAGGTGCTCAGCACCCTCCCGGATGTTCTTCCTCCACTTTGGGCGGCCTTGGGCCAGGGACTCTCAAGTGTCGGTTGGGGTGTTGCACTTTATCAAGGAGGCTTTGAGGGTATCCTTGAAGCATTTCCTCTGCCCACCTGGGGCTCGTCTGCCATGTTGAGGCTCCAAGAAGAGCACTTGCTTTGGGAGTCTCATGTCGGGCATGAGGACAACGCGGAGCTGATTGAGCGTGGTCAGTGCTTTGATGCTGGGGATGTTGGCCTGGGCGAGAACACTGATGTTGGTGGGTCTCTCCTCCCAATGGATTTTCAGGATCTTGCGGAGGCAGCATTGGTGGTGCTTCTCCAGTGCTTTGAGGTGTCTGCTGTATATAGTTCACGTCTCTGAGCCACATAGGAGGACAGGTATCACCACTGCTCTGTAGACCATAAGCTTGGTGCCAGATTTGAGGTCCTGGTCTTCAAACACTCCCTTCCTCAGGCAACCAAAGGCTGCGCTGGCACACTGAAGGCGGTGTTGGATCTCGTCTTTGATGTCTGCCCTTGCTGACAGTAGGCTCCCGAAGTATGGAAAATGGTCCACGTTGTCCAAGGCCTCACAGTAGATTTTGATAACCAGACTCAGGTTGGCAGAGGACCTTTGGGTATGATCTGATAGCCATTACAGAGACGTGGTTGCAAGGTGACCAGGACTGGGAATTAAATATTCAGGGGTACTTGACAATCTGGAAGGACAGACAGAAAGGAAAAGGAGGTGGCGTAGCTCTATTGATAAAGGTTGGAATCACTGCAATAGTGAGAAATGATGTTGGCTCAAATGATAAGGGTGTTGAAACAGTTTGGGTGGAGATAAGGAACAATAACAGGAAAAAGTCACTGGTCAGCTTAGTCGAAAGGCCCCCTAACAGTAGCAACTCTGCTGGTCGGAGCATAAACCAGGAAATAGTGAGGGCTTGTAAGTAGGGAACAGCAATAATCATGGGTGATTTTAACCTCCATATTGATTGGACAAATCAAATTGGTCAGGGTAGCCTTGAGGACGAGTTCAGAGTGAGCATAAGGGACGGGTTCCTTAAGCAGTGTGTAACCGAACCAACCATTTGACAAGGTGCCACCTTAAAGGTTACTGCACAAGATAAAAGTTCGCAGGGTTGGGGGTAATATATTAGCATGGATAGAGGACTGGCTAACTACCAGAGAACAGAGAGTCAGGATAAATGGTTCATTCTCTGCTTGGAAACCAGTAACTAGTGGGGTACCACAGGGATCAATGCTGGGACCCCCAACTATTTACAATCTATATTAATGACTTGGAAGAAGGGACTTAGTGTAATGTAACAAAGTTTGCTGACAATACAAAGATGGGAGGAAAAGCAATGTGTGAGGAGGACACAAAAAATCTGCAAAAGGACATAGACAGGCTAAGTGAGTGGGAAAACATTTGGCAGATGGAGTATAATGTTGGAAAGTGTGAGGTTATGCACTGGCAAAAAAAATCAAAGAGCAAGTTATTATTTAAATAGAGAAAGATTGCAAAGTGCTGCAGTACAGCAGGACCTGGGGGTACTTGTGCACGAAACACAAAAGGATAGTATGCAGGTACAGCAAGTGATCTTAGCTTTTATTGCAAAGGGATGGAGTATAAAAGCAGGGAAGTCTTGCTACACCTATATAAGATATTGGTGAGGCCACACCTGGAATACTGCATGCAGTTTTGGTTTCCATATTTACAAAAGGATATACTTGCTTTGGAGGCAGTTCACGCAGTTGATTCCGGGGATGAGGGGGTTGACTTATGAGGAAAGGTTGAGTAGGTTGGGCCTCTACTCATTTGAATTCAGAAGAATGAGAGGTGATCTTATCGAAATGGATAAGATTCTGAGGGGGCTTGACAAGGTGGATGCAGAGAGGATGTTTCCATTGAAAGGGGAGACTAGAACTAGAGAGCATGATCTTAGAATAAGGGGCCGCCCATTTAAAACAGAGATGAGGAGAAATTTATTCTCTCAGATGGTTGTAAATCTGTGGAATTCGCTGCCTCAAAGATCTGTGGAAGCTGGGACATTGAATAAATTTAAGATAGAAATAGACAGTTTCTTAAACGATAAATGAATAAGGGGTTATGGGAAGTGGGCAGGGAAGTGGAACTGAGTCCAGGATCAGATCAGCCATGATCTTATTGAATGGCGGAACAGGCTTGAGGGGCCATATGGCCTACTTCTGCTCCTATTTCTTCTGTTCTTATGTTCTTATGTTCTTTGTCTTACGGATGTTTAGGGTAAGGCCTATGCTTTCATATGCCTCGGTGTAGGTGTTGACGACGTCTGTAGTTCGATAACAGAGGATGGGATGACCTTAGATGTCGCGGAGGTTGAACAGATTCCCATTTGTTACTGCGTGGAATACTGAGCTGGGGCGACGTTTCCAGTCTGAGCCCCTGGATTGAGATTTCCGTTTTCTCTCTGTGAATCTCAGGATCTCTATTTCTCTCTCCCTCTCTAGTTTTTAATTCCCCCTTTTCTCTATCTCTATTCCTATTTATTTATCTCTTTCCCATCAATTTTTCTCTTTCTGTTTCTCAGTCCCTTTCCTCAATTTTATCTCTTTCTCCTTACTCTTCTGCTCCCTTCCCTCTCTCTCCCCCTCTCTCTTTCTCCAGTTCATTGAAGAGGCTCCTGGGCTTGTTGCTGAGCAATACGGACCTGGCACTGGGGTCTCGCCCCGCCCGGAGCTCGCTGATCTCTTATCGGACTTCTCTGCTGCCAACTCAGCTGCCATCATCGACCTAAACCGGTTCCAAAATCTCTGACACTGTGCACCGGCCCTACAACCTGGAAGGGGCACCGTCAGCTGAAGGGCCAGCTTCTTCATGGTGAAAATGGGTCCGGGGGCGTAGCGGCAGCGGTGCGCGGTTAGCGAGAGTCGGTCAAGCGCGGTGGTGGCTCACACCGCAGCTAAACCTCCCAGGTCGAATCTATGTCGGGGCGGCCAGTTGAGCCCAAAGCGGCGGCCATTTGATTATGATGAATGGCTGCCGCAAATGGGCAGTAACGGTCCTTTACGGGACCGTGATTTTCAGGGCAATCATCTTCTAAAATTCCCAATATTTCCACTTCAGTATGCCCAGCGCTGTGCACTTGCATGATCCAGGCTTACACAGTAACTAAAGATCAGATCCTGGTGGAAGTGGGGCCCACAAGTATGTCAAATGGCAGTTATCCAAAATAAAGTTTGAATTTGTGTGCAGCTCGTCAGTTTTAGCAAAATAAGGCTCCGACATTCAACTTCCCCACAGAGGGAGGTATGATGCCAAACTCAGGATTTCGGATGGTTCATTGGTGTTCCAGAGTAGCAGCCAGAAGTCCTTCCCTGCTGAAGATCCACCATCATTGTAGTTTAACAAGAATTTCTAGCCTGTAATCTAGAATTACAGGTAGCCTGGTGCTGGCTGCCTCAGGACCAACAAATCTGGTTTGTGGCCCGTGAGACTGGCATTGACACCGTTCGCGGCAGCCTCGTGGGGTGCTGGCCAATTTCTGCCACAGGGCGTGAAGGAGTTGGCGTGTGGCACTAAGGGGTCGCTGAGTGCGGTGATGACGTCATCGCCGGTTGTGTGGCGGCCCGGGGTGCTACCGGTGGGGTGCGGTGCGACCGTGTTAGCACCTCCACTAACTCCCAAGCAATTTCACAGGAGCCGGTAGCACCCTCTCCTGGGTGAGAACAGTTTCCCACCTCGGAGGTGCTAACAGGAGTCGTAAAACAGGGCAATTTTGGCCCCTAATATCTGTTTCAGGTGTTGGCACTGGACACTGATTTTTTGGCATTTGCTAATACGGCAAGTAGCACACTTCTAGCTTAGAATGGGAGCGACAATCATATTGGAGGCTTAGGAGGTCACTTTGCTCCCCCAAAATGGGACTCTTTTAGGCCATTTTATTTATAGAAACATAGAAACATAGAAAATAGGTGCAGGAGCAGGCCATTCAGCCCTTCTAGCCTGCACCGCCAGTCAACGAGTTCATGGCTGAACATGAAACTTCAGTACCCACTTCCTGCTTTCACGCCATACCCCTTGATCCCCCGAGTAGTAAGGACTTCATCTAACTCCCTTTTGAATATATTTAGTGAATTGGCCTCAACTACTTCCTGTGGTAGAGAATTCCACAGGTTCACCACTCTCTGGGTGAAGAAGTTTCTCCTTATCTCGGTCCTAAATGGCTTACCCCTTATCCTTAGACTGTGACCCCTGGTTCTGGACTTCCCCAACATTGGGAACATTCTTCCTGCATCCAACCTGTCCAAACCCGTCAGAATTTTAAACGTTTCTATGAGGTCCCCTCTCACTCTTCTGAACTCCAGTGAATACAAGCCCAGTTGATTCAGTCTTTCTTGATAGGTCAGTCCCACCATCCCGGGAATCAGTCTGGTGAATCTTCGCTGCACTCCCTCAACAGCAAGTATGTCCTTCCTCAAGTTAGGAGACCAAAACTGTACACAATACTCCAGGTGTGGCCTCACCAAGGCCCTGTACAACTGTAGCAACACCTCCCTGCCCCTGTACTCAAATCCCCTCGCTATGAAGGCCAACATGCCATTTGCTTTCTTAACCGCCTGCTGTACCTGCATGCCAACCTTCAATGACTGATGTACCATGACACCCAGGTCTCGTTGCACCTTCCCTTTTCCTAATCTGTCACCATTCAGATAATAGTCTGTCTCTCTGTTTTTACCACCAAAGTGGATAACCTCACATTTATCCACATTATACTTCATCTGCCACGCATTTGCCCACTCACCTAACCTATCCAAGTCACTCTGTAGCCTCATAGCATCCTCCTCGCAGCTCACACTGCCACCCAACTTAGTGTCATCCGCAAATTTGGAGATACTACATTTAATCCCCTCGTCTAAATCATTAATGTACAATGTAAACAGCTGGGGCCCCAGCACAGAACCCTGCGGTACCCCACTAGTCACTGCCTGCCATTCCGAAAAGTACCCATTTACTCCTACTCTTTGCTTCCTGTCTGACAACCAGTTCTCAATCCACGTCAGCACACTACCCCCAATCCCATGTGCTTTAACTTTGCACATTAATCTCCTGTGTGGGACCTTGTCGAAAGCCTTCTGAAAGTCCAAATATACCACATCAACTGGTACTCCTTTGTCCACTTTATTGGAAACATCCTCAAAAAATTCCAGAAGATTTGTCAAGCATGATCTCCCTTTTACAAATCCATGCTGACTTGGACCTATCATGTCACCATTTTCCAAATGCGCTGCTATGACATCCTTAATAATTGATTCCATCATTTTACCCACTACTGAGGTCAGGCTGACCGGTCTATAATTCCCTGCTTTCTCTCTCCCTCCTTTTTTAAAAAGTGGGGTTACATTGGCTACCCTCCACTCGATAGGAACTGATCCAGAGTCAATGGAATGTTGGAAAATGACTGTCAATGCGTCCGCTATTTCCAAGGCCACCTCCTTAAGTACTCTGGGATGCAGTCCATCAGGCCCTGGGGATTTATCGGCCCTCAATCCCATCAATTTCCCCAACACAATTTCCCGACTAATAAAGATTTCCCTCAGTTCCTCCTCCTTAATAGACCCTCTGACCACTTTTATATCCGGAAGGTTGTTTGTGTCCTCCTTAGTGAATACTGAACCAAAGTACTTGTTCAATTGGTCTGCCATTTCTTTGTTCCCCGTTATGACTTCCCCTGATTCTGACTGCAGGGGACCTACGTTTGTCTTTACTAACCTCTTTCTCTTTACATACCTATAGAAACTTTTGCAATCCGCCTTAATGTTCCCTGCAAGCTTCTTCTCGTACTCCATTTTCCCTACCCTAATCAAACCCTTTGTCCTCCTCTGCTGAGTTCTAAATTTCTCCCAGTCCCCAGGTTCGCTGCTATTTCTGGCCAATTTGTATGCCACTTCCTTGGCTTTAATACTATCCCTGATTTCCCTAGATAGCCACGGTTGAGCCACCTTCCCTTTTTTATTTTTACGCCAGACAGGAATGTACAATTGTTGTAATTCATCCATGCGTTCTCTAAATGTCTGCCATTGCCCATCCACAGTCAACCCCTTAAGTATCATTAGCCAATCTATCTTAGCCAATTCATGCCTCATACCTTCAAAGTTACCCTTCTTTAAGTTCTGGACCATGGTCTCTGAATTAACTGTTTCATTCTCCATCCTAATGCAGAATTCCACCATATTATGGTCACTCTTCCCCAAGGGGCCTCGCACAATGAGATTGCTAATTAATCCTCTCTCATTACACAACACCCAGTCTAAGATGGCCTCCCCCCTAGTTGGTTCCTCGACATATTGGTCTAGAAAACCATCCCTTATGCATTCCAGGAAATCCTCCTCCACCGTATTGCTTCCAGTTTGGCTAGCCCAATCTATGTGCATATTAAAGTCACCCATTATAACTGCTGCACCTTTATTGCATGCACTTCTAATTTCCTGTTTGATGCCCTCCCCAACATCACTACTACTGTTTGGAGGTCTGTACACAACTCCCACTAACGATTTTTGCCCTTTAGTGTTCTGCAGCTCTACCCATATAGATTCCACATCATCCAAGCTAATGTCTTTCCTAACTATTGCATTAATCTCCTCTTTAACCAGCAATGCTACCCCACCTCCTTTTCCTTTTATTCTATCCTTCCTGAATGTTGAATACCCCTGGATGTTGAGTTCCCAGCCTTGATCATCCTGGAGCCACGTCTCCGTAATCCCAATCACATCATATTTGTTAACATCTATTTGCACAATTAATTCATCCACCTTATTGCGGATACTCCTTGCATTAAGACACAAAGCCTTCAGGCTTGCTTTTTTAACACCCTTTGTCCTTTTAGAATTTTGCTGTACAGTGGCCCTTTTTGTTCTTTGCCTTGGGTTTCTCTGCCCTCCACTTTTCCTCATCTCCTTTCTGTCTTTTGCTTTTGCCTCCTTTTTGTCTCCCTCTGTCTCCCTGTATAGGTTCCCATCCCCCTGCAATATTAGTTTAACTCCTCCCCAACAGCACTAGCAAACACTCCCCCTAGGACATTGGTTCCGGACCTGCCCAGGTGCAGACCGTCCGGTTTGTACTGGTCCCACCTCCCCCAGAACCGGTTCCAATGCCCCAAGAATTTGAATCCCTCCCTGCTGCACCACTGCTCAAGCCATGTATTCATCTGCGCTATCCTGCGATTCCTACTCTGAGTAGCACGTGGCACTGGTAGCAATCCCGAGATTACTACTTTTGAGGTCCTACTTTTTAATTTAGCTCCTAGCTCCTTAAATTCTTTTCGTAGGACCTCATCCCTTTTTTTACCTATGTCGTTGATACCAATGTGCACCACGACAACTGGCTGTTCTCCCTCCCATTTCAGAATGTCCTGCACCCGCTCCGAGACATCCTTGACCCTTGCACCAGGGAGGCAACATACCATCCTGGAGTCTCGGTTGCGTCCGCAGAAACGCCTATCTATTCCCCTCACCATCGAATCCCCTATCACTATCGCGCTCCCACTCTTTTTCCTGCCCTCCTTTGCAGCAGAGCCACCTACGGTGCCATGAACTTGGCTGCTGCTGCCCTCCCCTGATGAGTCATCCTCCCCAACAGTACTCAAAGCAGTGTATCTGTTTTGCAGGGGGATGACCACAGGGGACTCCTGCACTATCTTTCTTGCACTGCTCTTCCTGTTGGTCTTCCATTCCCTATCTGGCTGTGGACCCTTCTCCTGCGGTAAGACCAACTCACTACACGTGATACTCACGTCATTCTCAGCATCGTGGATGCTCCAGAGTGAATCCACCTTCAGCTCCAATTCCGCAACGCGGACCGTCAAGAGCTCGAGGCGGATACACTTCCCACACACGTAGTCGTCAGGGACACCGGAAGTGTCCCCGAGTTCCCACATGGTACAGGAGGAGCATATCACATCACATATTATAAATTATACTTTTGAAGCAAACCCTTTCACAAGTCTAATCTTCTAGGTTTCTCCTGTTCACAATATTATGCTTCTCAAAATGTATTTTATTGAGCAAAAAGGAACTTTTCTCAAGCATAAATCTCATCATAGGCAGTCCCTCAGAAGTAAGGAAGACTTGCTTCCATTCCTGAAGTGAGTTCTTTGGTGGCTGAACAATCCAATACGAGAGCCACAGACTCTGTCACAGGTGGGACAGAAATTCGCCAAGGGAAGGGATGTGTGGGACTGGTTTACCGCAAGCTCCTTCCGCTGCCTACGCTTGACCTATTCACGCTCTCGGCGTTGAGATTTGAAGAGCTCAACATCCTCCCAGATGCACTTTCTCCAACTAAGGCGGTCTTCGGCCAAGGACTCCCAGGTGTCAGTAGTGATGTCGCACTTTATTAGGGAGGCTTTGAGGGTGTCCTTGTAATGTTTCTGCTACCCACCTTTGGGTCGTTTTCCGTGAAGGAACATTTGCGTAGGGAGTCTCATGTCCGGCATGCGAACTATGTGGCTTGCCGAGCAAAGCTGATCAAGTGTGGTCAGTGCTTCAATGTTGGGGATGTTAGCCTGGATGAGGACACTGATGTTAGTGCGCCTGTCCTCCCAGGGGATTTTCAGGATCTTGCAGAGACATCGTTGGTGATATATCTCCAGTGACTTGAGGTGTCTCCTGTACATCGTCCATGCCTCTGATCCATACAGGAGCACGGGTATTACTACAGCCCTGTATGTCATGTATCTCACACTACTGTACATAACTGTATCTTACCATGCTATACATGACTGTAACTAGAGATGACCTGTAACCACAAGCTTACCTTACCACCAGGGGTGCACTTGCAGGAAACACTGGATACCTATCCCAGACAGGTATATAAGGACAGGTCTCAGGCAAGTGTGGCATTCGAGAGCTGTGTAATAAAGGTGCAGGTCCTGAGTGATCTTGACTTCAGTATGTGCTCATGTGAAACTGTACTGCAGGGACAGGACTTTACAGTGGCGACGAGTTGCAGGATTACAGAATCCACAGAATGGCGACCAACGGCTCAGATGAAAAATACAATGTGGGAGATAATTGGGAGGACTTTATAGAAAGACTCCAGCAAAGCTTTGTAACCAAAGACTGGTTAGACGACGATAAGGCAGACAAGAGAAGAGCCCATCTCTTGACCAGCTGTGGCTCGAAAACATATGCCTTAATGAAGGACCTGCTGGCACCCGAGAAACCAGCAAGCAAGTCGTTTGAGGAGTTGAGCACACTGGTAAGAGACCACCTGAAGCCAGCGAGCAGCCGACACATGGCCAGACACAGGTTCTACAACTACAGATACTGTGTGGGCCAGAGCATACCCGACTTCATGGCGGAACTTCGGAGGTTGGCTAGCTTATGTGAGTTCTCCGATGAACTAAGGAGAGAAGTACTGAGAGACTTTTTTATTGAAGGAATAGGCCATGCAGACATATTCCGAAAGCTCATAGAGACCAAGAACCTGACCCTAGAGGCAGCAGCACTGGTTGCACAGACATTCCTGGCAGGAGAAGAAGAGACGAGGTTGATCTACACTGCAGGTACGACAACTAACGAAACATCGGAACAAGGGGTTCACAGCAAGCCGCTACCCCCACACACAGACAAAGGCAGGAGAGCAGGCCGTCAACAGCAGGCAGTGGCGCCAGAAGCCATCAAGGGCCACATGAACGGCCGTTCACACCTCATCAACCCACAATGCGAGCAATCAACTACAAACTGAGAGAAGCTCAAGAGAGATCAGCCAGACGCAGCTCATCCTTTGGAAACAATGGAAGCGGTCTGTGTTGGAGATGTGGAGGAAGGGACTCATCAAGGAGATGTCAATTTCAGCATGCTGTTTGTAGAAACTGCGATTATACAGGGCACCTGGCCCGCATGTGCAGAAAAAGGGCAGCTCGGCTGGTATACGAATCGGAAGGGTCGGAAAGCGGACCAGAAGATGGTGGGGACAGTACCCGGGACACTGATGTACAGTGGGTCAACACGATCAATGGCCACTGCTCCTACAACAAGATGCCTCCAATAACGATGAGGGTCCGACTCAACGGGATACCCGTCAACATGGAGCTGGATACGGGAGCGAGTCAATCTCTCATGAGCGCTCAACAATTTGAACAACTATGGCCGCACAAAAGAGACAGACCAAAACTCACAAGGGTCGATACCAAACTAAGGACCTATATCAAAGAAATCGTCCCAGTCCTTGGCAGCGCCATGCTCTCGGTCACACACAAAGGGACAGTGAACCGACTTCCCCTGTGGATTTTCCCCGGAGATCTCCCAGCACTGCTGGGTAGAAGCTGGCTGGCAAAACTAAACTGGAAATGGGATGATGTTCACGCCATGTCGTCAGAGGAACGGACCTCCTGCTCAACAGTTCTAAATCAATTTGAACATCTCTTTCAGCCAGGTGTGGGCACCTTCAAAGGGGCTAAAGTCAAAATCTATACCACACAGGATGCTAGACCGGTCGATCACAAGGCTAGAGCTGTGTCCTATGTGATGAGGGAAAAGATTGAACATGAACTGGACAGGCTTCTGCGGGAAGGCATTATCTCACCCGTAGAATTTAGCGACTGGGCAAGTTCCATCGTCCCAGTCATGAAGCCTGATGGATCTGTACGAATCTGTGGGGACTACAAATCTACCATAAACAGAGCCCCCCTACAGGACCAATACCCGCTGCCCAGAACGGAGGACTTATTTGCCACATTGGCTGGAGGAAATCTTTTCTCAAAACTAGATCTCACATCTGCATATATGATGCAAGAATTGACCGACGAGTCCAAGCTACTCACCAACATCAACACACATCGAGGCCTTTTCATGTAGTTCGGCATCAGGTCGGCAGCTGCTATATTCCAGCGCAACATGGAGAGTCTGCTCAAGTCCATCCCGGGGACGGTTGTATTTCAAGACGACATACTTATCACGGACAGGGACACCGACTCCCATCTCCGCAATTTGGAGGAAGTACTAAAGCGATTGGATCGGGTAGGCCTAAGAGTTAAGAAATTCAAGTGCCTGTTTCTCGCGCCCGAGGTTGAATTTTTGGGCAGAAAGATTGCCGCTGATGGAATCCGCCCAACAGAGTCCAATACCGAAGCAATTCGCCTGACACCCAGGCCCCAAAATGTCTCAGAACTGCACACCTTTCTCAGGCTACTCAATTACTTTGGGAACTTTATGCAGAACTTAAGCATGCTGCTGGAGCCTCTCCACGTGCTACTCAGAAAGGGGTGCGATTGGTTTTGGGGGGACGCCCAGGAACGCGCCTTCAATAAGGCATGCAACCTTCTATGTTCCAACAGTGTTTTGGCTTTCTTTGATCCAGGTAAAAAGCTAGTTCTCACATGTGATGCGTCTGCGCACGGGGTCGGGTGCGTTTTACAACATGTCAATAGTGCGGGTAAATTACAACCCATTGCTTATGCCTCCAGGTCACTTTCGCAGGTGGGGTGTGGGTACGGAATGGTGGAGAAGGAGGCGCTCGCGTGCGTGTACGGTGTCAAAAAGATGCACCAATACCTTTTCGGGGCCAAGTTCGCATTAGAAACCGACCACAAGCCCCTCACATCCCTACTATCCGAGAGCAAGGCAATAAACGCCAACGCCTCAGCGCGCATTCAATGGTGGGCACTCATGCTGGCGTCCTACGATTACACCATAAGGCACAGACCAGGCACAGACAACTTAGCAGGCTACCCCTGGCAACCACGGAAGGGTCTGATGAACAGGACTGTGAGATAGTCATGACAATCAATGCCTTTGAGCCCACAGGTTCGCCCATGACGGCTCACCAAATCAGAGCCTGGACGACCAGCGACCCCACGTTATCCCTAGTAAAAAGTCTTAACTGGTGACTGGGCAGAGGCTCACGATGCCTGCCTCGAGGAGATCAAACCTTTCCATAGGTGCATGCATGAGCTGTCACTACAAGCAGATTGCCTGATGTGGGGCAGCCGAGTAGTTATGCCTCTGCGAGGCAGAGATGCATTTGTGTGTGAGCTCCACCGCGAGCACCCGGGGATCGTTCTCATGAAGGCCATAGCCAAATTCCACGTCTGGTGGCCTGGTATTGACACGGACTTGGAGCTCTGTGTCCGAAGGTGCACCACTTGTGCCCAACTCAGTAATGCCCCCAGGGAGGTCCCCCTGAGCCCTTGGCCCTGGCCCACCAAACCGTGGTCGCGGGTGCACGTAGACTATGTGGGCCCATTCATGGGCAAAATGTTCCTCATAGTTGTAGATGCATTTTCAAAGTGGATCGAGTGCACCATTTTAAACTCGAGCACCACCTCCACCACTGTGGAGAGTCTTGGAACCATGTTCACAACGCACAGAATTCCTGACATATTGGTCAGTGATAATGGTCCATGCTTCACCAGCACAGAATTCCAAGATTTTATGAGTGACCACGGCATAAATCACGTTAAGATGGCACCATTCAAGCCGGCCTCCAACGGCCAGGCGGAGCGAGCAGTGCAGATCATTAAACAAGGCATGCTCAAAATCCAAGGTCCCACGCTGCAGGGCCGCCTGTCGCGACTCCTGCTGGCATACAGATCTCGTCCGCATTCATTGATTGGAGTTCCCCTCGCGTAACTACTAATGAAACGGACCTTAAAGACAAGGCTCTCATTAATCCTCCCAGACATGCATGAAATCGTTGAGGCAAAGTGCCGGAAGCTAACAGAGTACCATGACCGAAATTCGAGGGGGAGGTGGAATGAGATAGGGGACAAAGTGTTTGTGCTAAACTATGGCAGGGGTCCCAAATGGCTTGCAGGGACAGTAACAGACAAGGAAGGAAACAGGCTACTGGTGGTACAAATGGACAATGGCCAAACCTGCTGGAGGCATGTAGACTAAGTCAAAAGTAGATTTACCAACAACACTGCTGAACCAGAGGCAGACCACAATGTGGAACTCACACCACACCTGGTGGACAGACAGAGGGAACAAGGGCATTCCCAACAGACAGCCCAGGCGAGGCACCAACAATCATACTGAACGCAACAGACAGCCCAGGCGAGATACCAGCAATCACACTGAAACAAAAACAGGCACCAAGGCAAACAACTAAACCACAATTAACACACTCCACGCGAGAGCGTAGACCACCTGAGAGACTGACCCTATAAAGACAATAAACCTTGGGGGAGGGTGATGTCATGTATCTCACACTACTGTACTTAACTGTATCTTACCATGCTATACATGACTGTAACTAGAGATGACCTGTAACCACAAGCTTACCTTACCACCACGGTTGCACTTGCAGGAGACACTGGATACCTGTCCCAGACAGGTATATAAGGACAGGTCTCAGGCAAGTGTGGCATTCAAGAGCTGTGTAATAAAGGTGCAGGTCCTGAGTGACCTTGACTTCAGTATGTGCCTCGTGTGAAACTGTACTGCAGGGACAGGACTTTACACTGTACACCATGAGCTTGGTGGTAGATTTGAAGGCCTGGACTTTGAACACTCTTTTCCTCCGGAGACCGAAGGCTGCACTGGCAAACTGGAGGCGGTGTTTAATCTCCGCATCAATGTCTGCTCTTGTTGATAAGAGGCGCCCGAGGTATGGGAAATGGTCCACGCTGTCGAGGGCCGCTCCGTGAAGCTTGATGACTGGGGGACAGTGCTGTGCAGCGAGGGCAGGCTGGTGGAGGACCTTTGTCTTATGGATGTTAAGCGTAAGGCCCATGCTTTCATATGCCTCAGTGAATACATCGACTATATCCTGGAGTTCAGGCTCAGAATCTGCGCAGACGCAGGCGACGTCTGCATACTGTAGCTTAACGACAGAGGTTGGGGTGATCTTGGACCTGGCCTGGAGGCAGCGTAGGTTAAACAGCTTCCCACTGGTTCTGTAGTTTAATTCCACTCCAGCGGGGAGCTTGTTGGCTGTGAGGTGGAGCATGGCAGCGAGGAAGATTGAGAAGAGGGTTGGAGCGATGACACAGCACTGTTTGACCCCGGTCCGGATGTGGATTCAGTCTGTAATGGATCCGCTGGTAAGGATCCCTGCCTGCATGTCGTCATGGAGCAGGTGAAGGATGTTGACAAGCTTTTGGGGGCATCCGAAATGGATGAGGACTCTCCATAGACCCTCACAATTGACAGTGTCAAAGGCCTTTGTAAGATTGAAAAATTCCATGTATAAGGGCTGGCGCTGCTCCCTGCATTTTTCCTGCAGCTGTCGTGCTGCAAAAATCATGTCCGTTATGCCCCGTAGGGGACGAAATCAGCATTGTGACTCCGGGAGGAGCTCCTCGGTCACAGGGAGAAGACGGTTGAGGAGAACTCTAGCGACAACTTTCCCAGTGGCTGAGAGCAGGGAGATTCCCCTGTAGTTGCCGCAGTCGGACTTGTCCTCTTTTTTAAAGATGGTCACAATCACTGCATCTCTGAGATCTCCTGGCATGCTCTCCTCCCTCCAGATGAGAGAAATAAAGTCATGTATCTGTGCCAACAGCGCTTCTCCTCCTTACTTCAATGGCTCAGCAGGGATTCCATCCGCACCCGTAGCCTTGTTGTTTTTAAGCTGTCCTATGGCTTTGCCTACCTTGTACAATGTTGGGGTTTCACTGAGGTAGTGGCAGGTTGCATGCTGCAGGATGGAATCTAGAATACTCGAGTCAAAGGCAGAGTCTCGATTGCGGAGATCTTCGAAGTGCTCCTTCCAGTGGGCCCTGATAGCCTCGGTGTCCTTGATGAGTGTTTCCCTGTTCTTGGCTAGGAGTGTGGTGGGGCCTTGGGAGTTTGGACCGTAGGTGACCTTGACTGCAATGAAGAATCCTCGCATATCATGGCTGTCGGACAGTTGTTATATCTCCATCCACCACCTGTTCTTTAGGTCCCAGGTTTTTTGTTGGACCTCAGCCTTGAGCTGTCTGCAATGTTGCTTTGCTGCTCCCGAGTTGGGTTGTTGCTTGAGGCTCAGAAATGTTCTGCGCTAGTGATCTATTAGTTCTTGGATCTCCTGATCATTTTCATCAAACCAGTCCTGATGTTCTCTGGTTGAGTGACCAAGTGTCTCTTCACAGGCACTGGTTATAGAGACCTGGAGGGCAATCAGCATCTCAGGGTCATCAAGGCACGCCAGATTAGCTGTGAGGCATTGGTTGTATAGGGGCTCTCTAAGCTGGGTCTTTAAGTGTCCTGGCATTGACTTTTTTGCGGCACTGCTTCTGCTGTCCCCTCTGCTTTGGGGCTATGGTAATATTGATGATGGATCGGATTAGGCGGTGGTCCGTCCAGCAGTCATCAGCTCCTTTCATGGCATGTCTGATGCGCACATCCTTGTGATCCCTAGCTCAGATGATGACATAGTCGAGCAGGTGCCAGTGTTTGGAGCAAGGGTGTTGTCACGATGCCTTGTATTTGTCCCTCTGGCGGAACAGGGTGTTGGTGATGAGGAGGTCATGCTCTTGTCAGGAGTAGGGTACCGCTGGAGTTGGTTTCCCTGCCCCCTCTCTGCCAATCACGCCTCCCCAGAAGGCTGTGCCTTGCCGACCCTGGCATTAAAGTCACCAAGGAGAATCAGTTTGTCACCCATGGGGCTGCAGGACAGGGATGTCTCGGGGTTGGAATAAAAACCCTCTTTAGCCTCATCCGTTGCATCAAGTGTTGGGGCGTACGCACTGATGACTGTAGTGCACTGGTTCTGAGATAGGGTGAGTCGAAGCGTCATGAGGCGTTCGTTAGCCCCGCAGGGGGATTCTTTGAGGTGGTCGACCAGCTCATTTTTGATGGCAAAGCCGACTCCATGGAGGCGACGTTCTTCCTCTGGTTTTCCTTTCCAGAAAAAGGTGTAACCTCCACCTTGTTCCTTGAGCTGGCCTTCCCCTGCCCGCCAGGTCTCGCTTCGGGCGGCAATGTCGATATCAAAGCGTCTGAGTTCCCGGGCAACTATGGCGGTGCAGCGTTCTGGCCTGTTGCTGTTGGAATTGTCCATGACGGTCCTGACATTCCAGGTTTGAACTTCATATTGACGAAGTGGAAGATGCCTGTGCGTGAGTTCTTTTAACATGGGGTGGCCGTTGCACACCAGCAACCACACGGGCTTAGCTGAGCAAGGTCTTGGTCCAGTGGCAAGGGGGGGTCCAAGACGACTGGAGACCAGGTCCTGCTGTATAAACCTAGTTGCCTATGGCAAGGTGTTGGCCGCAAGCTCGGCGCTGAATAGCGCCGTTGATGGTAGGTGGCCCGAGGCTTGGTTGGGGGGCAGGCATTGGGAAGGTCAGCTGTCCGCTGGGTTTCCGAGGGATACTTTAAGAAGTTTCTTCCAGATTTTTCAAGGTTATTTAAAAGTTTCTTAATATTTAAGAGTTTAAAAATATTTCCAAATTGTTTAAAAAGTTACTGAGTTTGATTAAAAGTTTAGGTAGATCAGAGGACAGACATGATTGTAAAAATAAAGTTAAGGATATTAGGAAACTGGTGAGGAGAGCTAAAATAGAAGAGGCGGTTAAGATCACAGAAAATATAAAGCACAATGTGAAATACTTTTATAAAAATATATATTCATAGCAAACAGATGGTCATGAAAACAACGGATCTCAAGAGTGGCCAGTGGCACAATGTCTCAGAGATTTTTGCTTAAACTTATCTCTATAAAATAAAATGCATTAGACCACAGCATGTACCAAAATACAGCTCTGTATATCACTGCAAAGGCTTACCAGGAGTAGAAAAACAAAGGCCTAGAAATTTGAAAAGGCCTGAAAACAGACGGTGGCCAGATTTGCTCGTGCATGCTAATTTTTATAATTTCAGTGGACAGCCAAGTGATGAACATGAAAACATAAGAAATAGGAGCAGAAGTAGGCCATATGCCCCCTCGAGCCTGCTCCACTCTTAATACAATCATGGCTGATCGGATCATGGACTCAGGTCTACTTCCCCACCCGCTCCCATAACCCCTTATTACCTTATCGGTTAAGAAACTGTCTATCTCTGTCTTAAATTTATTCAATGTCCCCGTTTCCACAGCTCTCTGAGGCAGCGAATTCCACAGATTTACAAACTGTAATTCTTTCAAGAAATTCCTTCTCATCTCAGTTTTAAATGGGTGGCCCCTTATTCTAAGATTATGCCCTCGAGTTCTAGTCTCCCTCATCAGTGGAAACATCCTCTCTACATCCACCTTGTCAAACCCCCTCATAATCTTATACATTTTAATAAGATCCCCTCTCATTCTTCTGAATTCCAATGAGTAGAGGTCCAACCTACTCAACCTTTCCTCATAAGTCAACCACGTCATCTCCGGAGTCAACCTAGTGATCCTTCTCTGAACTGCCTCCAAAGCAAGTATATCCTTTCTTAAATATGGAAACCAAAACTGTACGCAATATTCTAGGTGTGGCCTCACCAATACCCTGTATAACTGTAGCAAGACATCCCTGCTTTTATACTCCATTCACTTTGCAATAAAGGCCAAGATTCCATTGGCCTTCCTGATCACTTGCTGTACCTGCATACTTACCTTTTGTGTTTCATACATAAGTACCCCCAGGTACCGCTGTACTGCAGCACTTTGCAATTTTTCTCCATTTAAATAATAACTTGCTCTTTGATTTTTTTCTGCCAATGTGCATAACCTCACACTTTCCAACATTAAAGTTCATCTACTAAATTTTTACCCACTCACTTATCCTGTCTATGTCCTTTTGCAAATTTTTTGTGTCCTCCTCACACATTGCTTTTCCTCCCATCTTTGTAGCGTCAGCAAACTTGGATAAATTACACTCGGTCCCTTCAGCCAAGTGATTAATATAGATTGTAAATAGTTGGGGTCCCAGCACTGATCCCTGCGGCACCCCACTAGTTACTGATTGCCAACCAGAGAATGAACCATTTATCCTGACTCTCTGTTTTCTATTAGTTAACCAATCTTCTATGCATGCTAATATATTACCCCCAACCCCATGAAAATTTATCTTGTGCAGTATCCTTTTATGTGGCACCTTGTCAAATGCCTCCTGGAAGTCCAAATACACCATATCCACTGATTCCCCTTTATCCACCCTGTTCGTTACATCCTCAAAGAATTCCAGTAAATTTGTCAAACATGACTTCCCCTTCATAAATCCATGCTGACAGCCTGACTGCATTATGCTTTTCTAAATGTCCTGCTACTGCTTCTTTAATAATGGACTCCAACATTTTCCCAACTGCAGATGTTAGGCTAACTGGTCTATATTTTCCTGCTTTTTGTCTGCCTCCTTTTTTAAATAGGGGCATTACAGTTTGGAGTTTTCCAATCTGTTGGGACCTTCCCAGAATCCAGAGAATTTTGGTAAATTACAACCAATGCATCCACTCTCCCTGACGCTACTTCCCGTAAGACCCTAGGATGCAAGCCATCAGGTCCAGGGGATTTATCCGCCTTTAGTCCCATTATCATACTGAGTACCACCTCCTTAGTGATTGTGATTATGTTCCTCCTCCGCTATAGCCCCTTGACTATACACTGTTGCGCACAACAGAAGTCCCAATGTCGTGTCGCTGTACTGTCGCTGGATCAAAGCTGCATTCTCTTAAAGCAAGGCTGTCATTTTAGAAAGCAGTCTCTAGCCCTTAAAGCTCAACTGCCTTCTAGAAAATATTTTAAAAATCATTCCAAACTTGGCAATCTTCAGCTCTTAAAGCTGAACTGCATTCTGCACTTAAAAAATAATTAAAATGATTCAGCACTAATATAAATGGCTCAGCAGGTCATGGAAATTAGCACCCAGGCTCTCGCACACAGCATTTGAGCTTTGTGCATGCGATCAATACTGGAAGAGAGCTCCTCTACCCACAGGGGGCCAGGAGGCCCTCCAGAAAGAAGAATGTGGAACCAGATCACCGAGTCTGTCACTGCCAGCAGTGTCACCCCACCACCTGGCTCCAATGCCTAAATAAGTTTCAAGATTATAGAACTGTGGTGAGTGAATACATCTTCAAAGGCTGTCTCCAACCAACTGCACCACGAGTCTCCAAATTATAGGAATTGCAGGATAGATCAGATGAATATGTGGCTTGAGGAGTGGTGCAGAAGGAAGGGTTTCAAATTGGAACCGGTTCTGGGGGAGATGGGACCAGTACAAATCGGACGGTCTGCACCTGGGCAGGACCGGAACCATTGTCCTTGGGGGAGTGTTGGCTAGTGCTGTTGGGGAGGGGTTAATATGGCAGGGGGATGGGAACCTATGCAGGGAGACAGAGGGAAGTAGAATGGGGGCAGAAGCAAAAGAAAGAAAGAAGAAAAGTAAAAATGGAGGGCAGAGAAACCCAAGTTAAACTCAAAAAGGGCCACATTGCAGCAAAATTCTAAAGGGGTAAAGTGTGTTAAAAAGACAAGCCTGAAGGTTCTGTGCCTCAATGCGAGGAGTATCCGTAATAAGGTGGACGAATTAACTGTGCAGGCAGCAATTAATGAATATGATATAATTGGCATCACGGAGATATGGCTCCAGGGTGACCAAGGCTGGGAACTCAACATTCAGGAGTATTCAACATTCAGGAAGGATAGACAGAAAGGAAAAGGAGATGGGGTAGCATTGATGGTTAAAGAGGAAATTAACGCAATAGTAAAGAAGGACATTAGCTTGGATGATGTGGAATCTGTATGGGTGGAGCTGCGGAATACCAAAGGGTAGAAACTGCAAGTGGGAATTGTGTACAGACCACCAAACAGTAGTAGTGAGGTTGGGGACAGCATCAAACAAGAAATTAGGGATGCATGCAATAAAGGTACAGCAGTTATCATGAGTGACTTTTATCTATATATAGATTGGGCTAACCAAGCTGGTAGCAATACGGTGGAGGAGGATTTCCTGGAGTGTATTAGGGATGATTTTCTAGACCAATATGCCGAGGAACCAACCAGAGAGCTGGCCACCCTAGACAGGGTGATGTGTAATGAGAAAGGACTAATTTGCAATCTTGTTGTGCAAGGCCCCTTGGGGAAGTGTGACCATAATATGGTAGAATTCTTTATTAAGATGGAGAGTGACATAGTTAATTCAGAGACTAGGTCCTGAACTTAAGGAAAGGAAACTTCGATGGTATGAGACGTGAATTGGCTAGAATAGACTGGCGAGTAATACTTAAAGGGTTGAAGGTAGATAGGCAATGGCAAACATTTAAAGATCACATGGATGAACTTCAACAATTGTACATCTCTGTCTGGAGTAAAAATAAAATGGGGAAGGTAGCTCAACCGTGGCTAACAAGGGAAATTAAGGATAGTGTTAAATCCAAGGAAGAGGCATATAAATTGGTCAGAAAAAGCAGCAAAACTGAGGACTGGGTGCAATTTAGAATTTAGCAGAGGAGGACAAAGGGTTTACTTAGGAGGGGGAAAATAGAGTATGAGAGAAAGCTTGCTGGGAACATAAAAACCGACTGCAAAAGCTTCTATAGATATGTGAAGAGAATAAGATTAGTGAAGACAAACATAGGTCAATTGCAGTCAGATTCAGGTGAATTTATAATGGGGAACAAAGAAATGGCAGACCAGTTGAACAAATACTTTGGTTCTGTTTTCACGAAGGAAGACACAAATAACCTTCTGGAAATCCGAGGGGACCGAGGGTCCAGTGAGAAGGAGGAACAGAAGGAAATCATCATTAGGCAGGAAATTGTGTTAGGGAAATTGATGGGATTGAAGGCCAATAAATCCCTGGGGCCTGATAGTCTGCATCCCAGAGTACTTAACGATGTGGCCCTAGAAATAGTGGATGCCTTGGTGATCATTTTCCAACAGCCTATCAACTCTGGATTGGTTCCTATGGACTGGAGGGTAGTTAATGTATCACCACTTTTTAAAAAGGGAGGGAGAGAGAAAATGGGTAATTATAGACTGTTTAGCCTGACATCAGTAGTGGGGAAAATGTTGGAATCAATTATTAAAGATGATATAGCAATGCATTTGGAAAGCAGTGAAAGGATCGGTCCAAGTCAGCATGGATTTATGAAAGGAAACTCATGCTTGACAAATCTTCTAGAATTTTATGAACATGTAACTAGTAGAGTGGACAAGGGAGAACCAATGGAGGTGGTGTATTTTGGACTTTCAAAAGGCTTTTGACAAGGTCCCACACAAGAGATTGGTGTGCAAAATTGAAGCACATGGTATCGGGGGTAATGTATTGACATGGATAGTGAACTGATTGGCAGACAGGAAGCAGAGAGTAGGGATAAATGGGTCCTTCTCAGAATGGCAGGCAGTAACTAGTGGGGTGCCACAGGGCTCAGTGCTGGGACCCCAGCTATTTACAATATACATTAATGATTTAGATGAAGGAATTGAGTGTAATATCTCCAAGTTTGCAGATGACATTAAGCTGGGTGCAGTGTGAGCTGTGAGGAGGACGCTAAGAGGCTGCAGGGTGACTTGGACAGGTTAGGTGAGTGGGCAAACCCGTGGCAGATGCTGTATAATGTGGATAAATGTGAGATTATCCATTTTGGGGGCAAAAACACAAAGATAGAATATTATCTGAATGGCTGATTAGGAAAAGGGGAGGTGCAACGAGACCTGGGTGTCATGGTTCATCAGTCACTGAAAGTGGGCACGCAGGTACAGCAGGCGGTAAAGAAGGCAAATGGTATGTTGGCCTTCATAGCTAGGGGATTTGAATATAGGAGCAGGGAAGTCTTAATGCAGTTGTACAGGGCCTTGGTGAGGCCTCACCTGGAATATTGTGTTCTGTTTTGGTCTCCTAATCTGAGAAAGGACATTCTTGCTATTGAGGGAGTGCAGCGAAGGTTCACCAGACTGATTCACGGGATGGCAGGACTGACATATGAGGAGAGACTGGATCGACTGGGCCTGTATTCACTGGAGTTTAGGAGGATGAGAGAGGATCTCATGGAAACATATAAATTTCTGAGGGGACTGGACAGGTTAGATGCAGGAAGAATGTTCCCGATGTTGGGAAAGTCCAGAACCAGGGGACACAGTCTAATGATAAGCAGTAAGCCATTTAGGACTGAGATGAGGAGAAACTTCTTCACTCAGAGAGTTGTTAACCTGTGGAATTCTCTACTGCAGAGAATTGTTGATGCCAGTTCATTGGATATATTCAAGAGGGAGTTAAAGGGATCAATGGGTATGGAGAAAAAGCAAGAAAGCGATACTGAGGTAAATGATCAGCAATGATCTTATTGAATGGTGGTGCAGGCTCGAAGGACCGAATGGCCTACTCCTGCACCTATTTTCTATGTTTCTATGTTTCTATACTGCTCAATGAGTGTCCGTCTCCCCCCCGCCCCCCCGGCCCCATTACTCACCTACTAACAATCTCTACCAAACATGAGACACACCTCATATACCTTGCTTCACCTCATCCCCTAGAAAGAGACGTGCTCACCATTCTTGGCAGGGCCATGCTGAGCCTTTGGCCTGTGGTAAGGCTAAGAGCGTACAAGATGCCCATATCTTATCCTCCTTCTCACGTCCCACTTCCTGCTCATCCCACAATATCTTCTGATATACAAGCTGCGTATGATGTAAGCATACAGCTCTTGCTTTCCCGCCTTCCCCTCATCACAACCCTACTCTTGTTTCCTCACTTCACACACGCAAGAAATGCAACCTTGCCAGCCTGTGGTTGACCAAGAAGATGGAGAGGAGAGTGAAGAAGAAGAAGAAATACCGTCACTAGATTTGACACTCCCAGCCACCAGCTCCTGAAGGTCATCCTGCAAGGCCATCTGCAGTGGCCCCCACTGAAAATCAGCAGCCTTCCACCAAACATGCTGTAGCCACTGGAGTCGCGCTGTGTGACATCACTAGGATAGGCAAAAACACACACAATACAGTCGTTAAGGAAATGTACATGGGTGATGAGTTGATATTTTTGAACTAACATTGGATGCATATATGGATAAAGTTGGATTGCAAAGTTTGCTTTGTGGTGGCTTTTATTTCAGCATTATGGCCAAGAGGACATTGTGATGGTCAGTAACAGAGGGAAGGTAAGGTGTGGGACAAACGTTGAAAGGGGAATTGGGGTTTTGTTCACTGGTACCGCGGGATATTCGATCCCGGATATCCCAGTCAGAAAGAGGCTGTCTGGGTTGCCTCCTTCATCCCGCTTCCTCCTCTTTTGTTTCTTTCGCTACTGCTTCCTCCTCTTCAGCTTCTTCCTCTCCCTCTGCGAGCAGCTTTTTCCCTTTGCTACCTCTGCTTCATCTCCATCTGATGTTGCAGCCCCGGAAGGACTCTTTGCACTCCTTGCATACTTTAACAACTTTTTAAATGTATTGCACCAAGTCACTACTTCAATAAAATATTTTAAAAGTCCAACCTGATATCAAAACATACCTGAAATATGTGTGTGTCCCTTTAAGAAGCACTGGCAGCGTCTCTATTACAACTGCTGCATACACGTTCTTCCATATGTGGTTAAGAGAGGGTGTTATGATGTGCAGTGAATTCCAAAATCGTAATCGTGCGTCAAATCAGGCGTTGCACACCGATTGACGTCACGATCTGCACATTTACAGTGGAGAGGCGAGTGCAGGCAACAGCAGTGCTGCCGCCGTATCCCACGCTGGAAGCAGGCGGCTGCCATTTTTTCAAGAAAACTGTTGTTAACGGCCGGCACTACAATGGGAAATTTCACGGCCACAGGCCTTGTGACAGGAAAGTGTGACCGTTACAATGAAGCATCTAACTCAGAGCACCATTACTGTGCATCGAGGTGAGATGTTGCAAATTAACAGTTTGGGGGCAATTTTGACTTTGTGTGATAGTGTAACAAGGATGATAGCCTTTGGCAGCCCATTTTACATCTCTCCCAATTGAAGTTCATGGAAATAAAAATCGGGAGAGATGTAAAATGGGCTGCGATTCGCTATCACCCATTTTTCACTCGTTTTACACTCGCACAAAAGCAAGATCTATTCCATTGTGTTTCACCAGCTGTTTCTGCTTCAATTTCAAGCCTACATATTTCATAATGCAGGATTTCAATGTCTTTAAAAAAAATTGTCCCATTTTCTTACTTTTTTCTTTGAGTGTGGCTTTCACTGACAATTATTTGTACGTTCGTTTGAATGTCTTTCATTTTGTTAATGCTTCTTCCTATTACGCGACTAAGACAATCTTTTATATCATCGAACAACCTCCTGCTTTTTTTAAGTAAATGTTACATCATTCAACTACTGACTCCATTTCTGAGCTCCTCCTCCTCCTATTTTTTCCAATTCTGTTAAAATGCTTGCCGATCTTTCGCACTTCAGTTCTGAAGGAGGGTTTGATTGAAATAATGTGCTCTTTTCTCTGCAGATGCTGGCTGACCTGGTGTGTATTTCTAGCATTTTCTGTTTTTATTTCAGATTTCCAGCATTTTTAGATTATTGCTCTTTATTAGCTAATAACTTAATGGATACAGTGAAAGTATTACCATTTTTCAGCACTTTCATTCTGTATGGTACGTCCAATATTATAAGTCACATAATCGACTGGACAAACACACAGGTCGGAACTTTACCGGTGCTGAGAGGGCGGGATCAGAGGCCGGTCAGGTGTCAAAATAGAAATGATTGACAGCAGGTCGGGAGCCCGCAGTCAACCCGCCTCCACGCTAGTCTCCCATGTGTCAGGTCTGTCAGCGCTTAACAGACTTGACACCAAGAGGCAGGGGAGGTCATTTAGATCATAAGCCAATTAAACACATCATGCCCTGAACTTACCATTTCTCCAGCTTTATCACGAGGTTCACATCAGCTAAGTCGGTCGAGTGTTTCATCAATTTCCATTCTTCTGAATAGCTGACAGCTGCAAATGTGGTATAAAAGTTACAATTTCACAACTGTCCAATCTTAGAATTTGGAGCCTTCAGAATTTGGAAGACACATTTGAACTTTATCCAGGGTGGAAGTGTTTGGAGTAAACTTTCTATCCAATGTCAACTCCTTGTAACAGCCTCTATCACCAATGACAGATCGCTTCGGTCATCTCAACCTCACCTGCTATCTATTCCATCAACTTCGGTGCCCTTGATAAGTTTCATCTTGGTCCTCAGAATTCAAACACATTCAACCCCAAAACCAACATCACCAGATACACCAGCATCACCAACAACAACACCAAACTTCTCCGCAATCACCTGATGCTGCACAGGACATAGGGCATCAGCACCTGACCACATTGCTGCCCGGGAAACCAGGGATAGCCTCACCATGGCCAGCTTTATTTCACTTGACGTTGCACACCCTGGCTGCCACATGAAGTGCCAGGTTGGCACCACCCCACACCAAAATCATAATGTATCCTTACAATGACCAAGCCATTCCGTTCACGCTCACCACCATTGCAGAGGGTACTGTTATGTCTCACCATTCACTGCAACTCACTAAGCCACTTACAAAGGTGCACCCAAATCTGACCAAGAATGCAAAGTGTTGAAAATAAAGATTTCAATTTTGATAGCACATTAATCGAAACCTTACATAAACATTGGTGAAAACACTCAAGTGCCTACCCTTGTGTGCTGTTAATTGGTATGATTGGACAAGGATAGCTAGTGAGATGGGAATTGATAATGTAGATAGAGAGAGAGAGGGATGGGTGGAACAAGTGCAAGGTAAATTGGTGTGAGTAAGGATGTGCAGGAGTAGGGTAGGGAAGGCAGAGTGATGGGGATGTGATGAGTGTGGCTTTGCAGTAACATTTCGTAATCATCTGAAATCATTGAAAGGTTTGCACCACTGCAGCCTGGTCCACCTGATGACATCCCTACTTGTGCTCTCCTGTGTAATGCGCCACCAGGCTGCGTTGATCTCCTGGGGAGGTCACTTCTGTCTGATAGAAGGGAAGAGAACCTCCCTGCATGCTGTGTCTCCCTCCATAAGTATATGGAGGAAGTCATGGGAGAGACTGGGTGCAGTGCTTATCAGTATTTGCCTAGAGGAGGCGGGGGTCCCCGATGGAGTGCACTCTACGAGGGAGTCCTCCCACTGTTTATCGGGGACTTGGCCTGGAGGGTGGTGCACGGAGCAGTCCCGTGCAATAAATTTTTAAGCCGGTTCACGGGCTCCCAGGCCGCCTGCAATTTCTGCGGTCTGGAGGAGTCCATGTTCCATGTTTTTATCGAATGTGCGAGGTTGCAGCCCCTGTTCCACTATTTAAAGGGGCTGCTCCTGAAATTTTGGCTGCACTTCAGTCCCACGCTCCTGATCTTTGGGCACCCTGTGCGGAGGGGAGCGGGTAGGTCCGAGGGCCTCCTCGTAGGACTGCACCTGGGCACGGCCAAGGGTGCCATCAGCCAGTCCAGGCAGCGGGCGGTCGAGGGGATCGTTCAGCCCGACTGCCTGCCTCTCTTCCGTGTGTACATTCGAGCCAGGGTGTCCTTAGAGATGGAGCACACGGTGTCCACCGGTACGCTCGCGGCCTTCCGCGAGAGGTGGGCGCCGGAGGTACTGGAATGCATCATCACCCCCAGCAACCAAATTTTACTTTGATTTTATATGTTTTAAAGTTTAATTTGTTTTCATTGCCCGGTTTTAGTGTCCCCCTCCCCTTTTATAGGGGGCACTTGTGTATATATATATATGTGTTTTAGTGCCCCCAAAAAAGCAAAAAACCCACAAAAAAACAAAAAAAAAAGGCATTGAGAAATGTTTGGAGTGTCCCCCAGATCAGGGGGCACTTGATGTAATTGTTTAATTTATTGTTTCCAGCAAAAGAGTTGTCAGTATTTGCAGCACCTCAATGCTGTAGAATACTGATAGCACAACTGTCAAAATCAATGTGGACATGGTCCCTTTAAGGAAACCGACTGATGACACATCATCGAATGACATCATCAAACCTGCTTCGTTTTAATTTGCTGGGAATTTTGCTGGGTAGGCTTAACAAGCCCCATCAACGTAAAATCACTTCTACGAGCGGGCTGAAGCCAACAGTGGTTTCGGATCCCATCACAGACGTCGTCTGCCTCGCTCTCGCCTTGGTAGGCGAAATCGCGGCCAAAAACTCAGCCACTACCTATTCCTCTCCACCACTTAAACTCTAGTCAATACCTTCATCAGTTAGAGGTTTAACATTTCCAGCATTGTCTTAGCCGGCTCACTGCCTCAATCTACCACAAGCTTAAGCTCATTCTGTGACATCACAGCTTGTGTCCTCGCCCACATAAGGCCCAGCATCTCTTTCATTCCTGTCCTTTCCAAGGTCCACTAGCTCCCTGTTTCCCACTGAGGTGACTTCAAAGTTCTTGTCCTTGCTTTCACATTCCTCATGGCTTGGCTCCATCATACCCTATAAGTCCCACTCAGCCTAATGTCCCCATCACCTCATCCACTTCTCTTAACACTAGGACCCTGGCTCCTCTCTACTGCTTGGGCCACTTTTCAGCCAATATATCTCTGCCCTCTGGAATTCTCTGTGTAGCTCCTTCCACTTTGTCAAATCCATCTCTACTTTTAATAACTTCCTCAAAATCCTTCTCTTTGACTCTGCATTTAGGCTCCCATCCTAACGCTTTCTATTTTTCCCTTTCCCGTTGATTTAGGCATTTATTGTTTGTTACTACAATTGTACAGGGCCTTGGTGAGGTCACACCTGGAATATCGTGTACAGTTTTGGTCTCCTAATCTGAGGAAGGACATTCTTGCTATTGAGGGAGTGCAGCGAAGGTTCACCAGACTGATTCCAGGGATGGCAGGACTGACATATGAAGAAAGACTGGATCGACTAGGATTATGTTCACTGGAATTTAGAAGAATGAGAGGGGATCTCACAGAAACATAAAATTCTGACGGGTTTGGACAGGTTAGATGCAGGAAGAATGTTCCCGATGTTGGGGAAGTCCAAAACCAGGGGTCACAGTTCAAGGATAAGGGGAAGCCATTTAGGACTGAGATGAGTAGAAACTTCTTCACTCAGAGAATGGCGAACCTGTGGAATTCTCTACCACAGAAAGTTGTTGAGGCCAGTTCGTTAGATATATTCAAAAGGAAGTTAGATGTGGCCCTTACGGCTAAAGGGATTAAGGGGAATGGAGAGAAAGCAGGAATGGGGTTCTGAAGTGCATGATCAGCCATGATCACATTGAATGGTGGTGCAGGATCGAAGGGCTGGATGGTCTACTCCTGCACCTATTTTCTATGTTTTCCTCCTTAATATGAAGCACTTTGAGACATCTATCTGGATGTGAAGTGCACTATATAATGCTTCTTTTTGGAATATTCATGGTAAGGCTGTGGAAATAAGTTATATAGTAGAAATAGTTAAAGAGCATTGTTCTGAAATGTTAAAAGCTACAGGTTAAAAATACCTTAGGCCAGAATCTTCAAATTGAAATTTTGAAATGTTAGCAGGAATATTAAAGAGCAGTTTTATAATTTACATGAGCTGCAAGGTGCGCGATGGTAGCATCAGGGAATAGAACTCTTCAAATTTCAACCACCCCAATATCAGCCTCAATCAGCCCAGGTCAAGTGCAGCACAGCCAAATGCAAAATAAAACTCTCTGTGCTACACCACAACAACAAGCCTGAGTCTTGATCTCAGTGTGACATTTTTTTTCTGAAGGTAATGTGTTGATCACTCTTTGTGTGAAGAATAACTTATTTGCATTAGCTCTAAAATTACTTTTTATGATTTGAAACCAGTGGCTTTGTCCAAGTGTCATGGTTTAATTTTGAAGTATAGCAACAGATTTATATTTCCTTTATTCTTTACCGTAATATAGAACAATGTGCTTCCTTCTCTGCTGCCTTTTTTCAAGACAGAAAAATCTAATCTTCTCCAGTCTTTGCTCGTTGCTCAGTCCCTGGATCCCAGGGATCAGCCTCATGGCCCTTCTGAGCTGCCTCCAGGCTTGATAACATTATGCAAAACAGACGAGATGAAAATCAGTTAATAAAAGAAAAATAAGCTAGATAAGAGAATGAAAATCCTTTTGGACAATAAAAATTGCGAACATTGATAACAATGAAAAAAGTTGTAGTTGATACATTTCTCACAACAACTGACAATGATGGTTCAAAAATTAATTAAACTGAAGTCCTATTTTCAGAAACTGGGAATACTGAGCGAACAGAAAAGATACACGCACTCTGTTATCGCTCATGAATATTGCTCCATGCTTTCTATAAACTAGGCTGACGCCTTGAGGCTGCTAAAGGAAGTTAGAGAATTATTTGTAGCTCACTGGTGCAGCACAGCCTAGCTTTCATCTCCAGCTTTCAATTATAAATGACTAGACACAGTTATTGTGAATCTAATAAGGGAAATCTTGTTGAAAGCTTTGAAGCTCGCTGAAAATGGAAACAGTGTGGAAGTACTACTGAGCAATTATTCTCCACGAATACCAATTAATACCTAGAAAAACGGTAATGGGCTGAAGAGTAGAAGAGTAAGGGCTAGAACCTCCACTTTTTTTGCCTATTTAACACCCACTTAACGCCCATTTTACCGCTGAAATGACGTATAACGCCCATATATCGCCCATTTTGGCACAAAATGGAAACTGGCAAGCATTTTTCAGAAACTTATCGCCGAGCGTTACTTTTCCCGTGTGGTTAACGCCGAGAAAAAATATTACCACCCGCCCACTTTTTGGGGCGGAATCAGCAGGATGGACGAATTCAACGCCCATAAATTCGCCCAGCGTTACTTTCCGCACGAAATTAACGGCGAGATTCAATATTAACACCCGGCGACTGTTTTTTGTCGTAAAGAGCATATTTACCCAAACTAGCGGCCCTGGAGATCGCCCATCATCAATTTCACCACCTCGCACACATTTCGCCCACAATATTGCTCGCTCAAAAAAACACCCACAAAAAGTGGAACTAACCGGAACGAATCACAACGTTATGGACGCTTTGTTGTAGATCGCATGTCGCGTCCTTTAAAAGGCTGCTGTGCTCCAACCTCGGCAAAGTTCGAATGTACTCTGCAGGTCATTGGAGTTGATGTGAACATCTCTAAAAACAACTTGACCATACTGTGACCGATTGGAATTGAAGAGCTGTGCTCGTCGGGGCATTCTTTGTTTGTGTGCAATCGGTGGAAAACAGAGAGCTACTGCAATGGGGCCTGTCCTTTCTCACCCTCTCTTGGTGACCAAATACATGCAGCCAACTCAACATCACCAAAGGAATGCTGCACTGCATTATGTGTCCAATGTATGAAGTGACAGACAGTTGAGGAGGACCAGATGTTACACCCCCCCGCAAGTACAAGGAGAAGCATTCTTACCTTGACTTGCCAGACACCACTTGCCTTCGGAGACAGCGCTCCCACAAAGAGGTTATCACTGAGGTATGCCAGCTGATAAGGGCAGACCTGCAGCCTGCCAGCACCATCAGAACTGCACTGTCCGTTGAGGTCAAAGCCACCATGGCACTGTCCTTCTATGCCTCGGGTTCTTTTCAGGCCACAGCTGGTGACATTTGCGGACTTTTTCAGCATGCCACACATTGCTGCATTAGACAGGTCACTGAAACCCTGTACACATGCAGGAGGGACTTGATCAGCTTCCCAATGACCAGGGAGTCACAGAATGAGAGTATTGTAGGTTTCTCCAGAATTGCAAACTTCCTCAAGGTTCAGGGAGCAATAGATTGTACACACATCGCGAATCGCGATGCGGCAGCTTTTCAGAATGCTAAGATTTTCAGAAACCACAAGGAACTCCACTCCTTGAATGTCCAGCTGGTTTTCAACCACCAGCAAATTATACTGGCAGTGAATGATCAATTTCCGGGCAGCATCCATGATGCGCACATCCTGCGTGAGAGCACTGCATCTGACTTGTTTAACCATGAGCCACAAGGTCAGTGCTGGATGCTTGGGGACAAAGGATATAGCCTCGCCACCGAGCTGATGACCCCCCTGCGTGACACCCATACCGAGGCCAAGTGGCGTGGCAATGAGAGCCACGGAGCAACTTGCAATATCATGGAGAAAACCACTGGAATGCTGAAGAAGTGCTTCAGATGCCTGGACCACTCAGGAGGCGAGCTCCAATACCACCCTGAGCAGGTAGCTCAATTCGTTGTGGTCTGCTCCATGTTACACAACTTGGCTATCAGGAAGGGACAAGAATTGCCTGATGAGTCTGAAAGTCCACCTCACCAGAGAGAGGAAGAGGAGGGCGAGGAGGCGGACGCTGACATCGGCCCACACAATCAGGCTGATGTTGAAGCCATGCTCCCGCCCCCCTGTAGCCCACATGAAAGGGCCCATGGTGGCATGATAGCTGCAAGAGCCTTATGTCAAGAGCTCATAAGAACATAAGAATTAGGAACAGGAGTAGGACATCTAGCCCCTCGAGCCTGCTCCGCCATTCAACAAGATCATGGCTGATCTGGCCGTGGACTCAGCTCCACTTACCCGCCCGCTCCCCATAACCCTTAATTCCCTTATTGGTTAAAAATCTATCTATCTGTGACTTGAATACATTCAATGAGCTAACCTCAACTGCTTCCTTGGGCAGAGAATTCCACAGATTCACAACCCTCTGGGAGAAGAAATTCCTTCTCAACTCGGTTTTAAATTGGCTCCCCCGTATTTTGAGGCTGTGCCCCCTAGTTCTAGTCTCCCTGACCAGTGGAAACAACCTCTCTGTCTCTATCTTGTCTATCCCTTTCATTATTTTAAATGTTTCTATAAGATCACCCCTCATCCTTCTGAACTCCAACGAGTAAAGACCCAGTCTACTCAATCTATCATCATAAGGTAACCCCCTCATCTCTGGAATCAGCCTAGTGAATCATCTCTGTACCCCCTCCAAAGCCAGTATATCCTTCCTTAAGTAAGGCGACCAAAACTGCACGCAGTACTCCAGGTGCGGCCTCACCAATACCTTATACAGTTGCAGAAGGACCTCTCTGCTTTTGTACTCCATCCCTCTCGCAATGAAGGCCAACATTCCATTCGCCTTCCTGATTACCTGCTGCACCTGCAAACTAACTTTTTGGGATTCATGCACAAGGACCCCCAGGTCCCTCTGCACCTCAGCATGTTGTAATTTCTCCCCATTCAAATAATATTCCCTTTATTTGTTTTTTTTCCCCAAGGTGGATGACCTCACACTTTCCGACATTGTATTCCATCTGCCAAACCTTAGCCCATTCGCTTAACCTATCTAAATCTCTTTGCAGCCTCTCTGTGTCCTCTACACAACCCGTTTTCCCACTAATCTTTGTGTCATCTGCAAATTTTGTTACCCTACACTCTGTCCCCTCTTCCAGGTCATCTATGTATATTGTAAACAGTTGTGGTTCCAGCACCGATCCCTGTGGCACACCACTAACAAACGATTTCCAACCCGAAAAGAACCCATTTATCCCGACTCTCTGCTTTCTGTTAGCCAGCCAATTCTCTATCCATGCTAATATATTTCCTCTGACTCCGCGTACCTTTATCTTCTGCAGTAACCTTTTGTGTGGCACCTTATTGAATGCCTTTTGAAACTCTAAATACACCACATCCATCGGTACACCTCTATCCACCATGCTCGTTATATCCTCAAAGAATTCCAGTAAATTAGTTAAACATGATTTCCCCTTCATGAATCCATGCTGCGTCTGCTTGATTGCACTATTCCTATCTAGATGTCCCGCTATTTCTTCTTTAATGATAGTTTCAAGCATTTTCCCCACTACAGATGTTAAACTAACTGGCCTATAGTTACCAGCCTTTTGTCTGCCACCTTTTTTAAACAGAGGCGTTACATTAGCTGCTTTCCAATCCGCTGGTACCTCCCCAGAGTCCAGAGAATTTTGGTAGATTATAATGAATGCATCTGCTATAACTTCTACCATCTCTTTTAATACCCTGGGATGCATTTCATCAGGACCAGGGGACTTGTCTACCTTGAGTCCCATTAGCCTGTCCAGCACTATCCCCCTCGTGATAGTGATTGTCTCCAGGTCCTCCCTTCCCACATTCCTGTGACCAGCAATTTCTGGCATGGTTTCTGTATCTTCCACTGTGAAGACTGAAGCAAAATAATTGTTTAAGGTCTCAGCCATTTCCACATTTCCCATTATTAAATCCCCCTTCTCATCTTCTAAAGGACCAACATTTACTTTAGTCACTCTTTTCCGTTTTATATATCTGTAAAAGCTTTTACTATCCATTTTTATGTTTTGCCCAAGTTTACCTTCGTAATCTATCTTTCCATTCTTTGTTGCTTTCTTAGTCATTCTTTGCTGTCGTTTAAAATTTTCCCAACCTTCTATTTTCCCACCAACCTTGGCCACCTTATACGCATTGGTTTTTAATTTGATACTCTCCTTTATTTCCCTGGTTATCCACGGCTGGTTATCCCTTCTCTTACCGCCCTTCTTTTTCATTGGAATATATTTTTGTTGAGCACTATGAAAGAGCTCCTTAAAAGTCCTCCACTGTTCCTCAATTGTGCCACCGTTTAGTCTGTGTTTCCAGTCTACTTTAGCCAACTCTGCCCTCATCCCACTGTAGTCCCCTTTGTTTAAACATAGTATGCTCATTTGAGACACTACTTCCTCACCCTCAATCTGTATTACAAATTCAACCATACTGTGATCACTCATTCCAAGAGGATCTTTTACTAGGAGATCGTTTATTATTCCTGTCTTATTACAGAGGACCAAATCTAAGATAGCTTGCTCCCTTGTAGGTTCTGTAACATACTGTTCTAAGAAACAATCCCGTATGCATTCTATGAATTCCTCCTCAAGGCTACCCCTTGCGATTTGATTTGACCAATCGATATGTATGTTAAAATCCCCCATGATTACTGCCGTTCCTTTTTCACATGCCTCCATTATTCCCTTGATTATTGCCCGCCCCACCGTGAAGTTATTATTTGGGGGTCTATAAACTATGCCTACCAGTGACTTTTTCCCCTTACTATCTCTAATCTCCACCCACAATGATTCAACATTTTGTTCATTCGAGCCAATATCATCTCTCACAACTGCCCTGATATCATCCTTTATTAACAGAGCTACCTCATCTCCTTTCTCTTCTTGTCTATCTTTCTGAATCGTCAGATACCCCTGTATGTTTAATTCCCAGTCTTGGCCACCCTGCAACCACGTTTCTGTAATGGCCACCAAATCATACCCATTTGTAATGACTTGTGCCGTCAACTCATTTACTTTATTTCGAATGCTGCGTGCGTTTAGGTAGAGTGTTTTAATACTAGTTTTTAATCCATGATTTTTATTTTTGACCCCTCCTGCAGCCCCTTTACATTCAGTGGCCCTTTTTGTTTTTTGCCTTGGGTTTCTCAGCCCTCCATTTTTACTCATCTCCTTTCTGTCTTTTGCTTTTGTCTCCTTTTTGTTTCCCTCTGTCTCCCTGCATTGGTTCCCATCTGCCTGCCACATTAGTTTAACTCCTCCCCAACAGCACTAGCAAACACTCCCCCAAGGACATTTGTTCTGGTCCTGCTTAGGTGCAGACCATCGGTTTGTACTGGTCCCACCTCCCCCAGAACCGGTTCCAATGCACCAGGAATTTGAATCCCTCCCTGCTGCACCACTGCTCAAGCCACGTATTCATCTGAGCTATCCTGCGATTTCTATTCTGACTAGCACGTGGCACTGGTAGCAATCCTGAGATTACTACTTTTGAGGTCCTACTTTTTAATTTAGCTCCTAGCTCCTTCAATTCATCTCGTAGGACCTCATCTCTTTTTTTGCCTATATCGTTGGTACCAATGTGCACCACGACAACTGGCTGTTCTCCCTCCCTTTTTCGAATGTCCTGCACCCGCTCAGAGACAACCTTGACACTTGCACCAGGGAGGCAACATGCCATCCTGGAGTCTCGGTTGCGGCCGCAGAAATGCCTATCTATTCCCCTTAAAATCGAATCCCCTATCACTATCGCTCTCCCGCTCTTTTCCCTGCCCTCCTGTGCAGTAGAGCCAGCCACGGTGCCATAAACTTGGCTGCTGCTGCCCTCCCCTGATGAGTCATCCCCCTCAACAGTACTCAAAACGGTGTATCTGTTTTGCAGGGGAATGACCGCAGGGGACCCCTGCACTACCTTCCTTGCACTGCTCTTCCTGCTGGTCTTCCATTCCCTAGCTGGCTGTGGACCCTTCACGTGCGGTAAGACCAACTCACTAAACGTGCTATTCACGTCATTCTCAGCATCGTGGATGCTCCAGAGTGAATCCACCCTCAGCTCCAATTCCGCAACGCGGTCTGTCAGGAGCTGGAGGCGGATACACTTCCCGCACACGTAGTCATCAGGGACACTGGAGGCGTCCCTGAGTTCGCACATGGTACAGGAGGAGCATAACACACGACCGAACTCTCCTGCCATGACTTAACCCTTTGATATACTTAAATTGGCAACAACAATGCTAAAGTTTACTCGCTGTTGTCGAAGAGAAAAAAGAAAAACTACTCACCAATCACCAGCCAATCACTTACCCCCTTGGCTGTGACATCACCTTTCTGTTTCTTTCTACTTTTTTGCCTTCTCCCTGTAGCTGCACCGGCATGCCTCACCACGCACCTCTCGCCGACGCTGCTCCCGACTCAGCGACGCACCTCCACACGCTGCTCCCGACTGCCGCCGCGTTGGGCCTTTTGTAGGCCTCTCGCCGACACCGGAACTCACGCCTCGCCCACGCACCTCCTCGACGCTGCTCCCAACTCAGCGATGCACCTCCACTGATCAATGATCGCGTTGCCTGAAAGAACGTTGGTGTTATTTACAAGGCTGACACACTGCTGGGTGTGCAGCTCATACATCAATGGTGGGCATCACCTTGGTGACAATTAATGTTTACGTTGATTGAAGTTAAGTGTGATTATACTCTTTTATGTTAAGGAATCACCAGCGTGTAATGGTGCAACTATCTGAGCCACTGTGCTGCAATGTTTTGTTAAATAAAAAACATTTAAACCGAACATTAGTCTGAAATCATCATTATTTCTGTACAAACCAACCCTTCCCCCGCCCCCCCACTTCTCCTCCCCACCTCTACCCTTTCTCCTTACCCTCCTGACTCCAAGCCCCCTGGCCAAGGAGATCCTCAGGCGATGCTTCATTGGAGGGGGGGTGCAGTGACGACCGAAGCGCTGCTTAGACAGATACGGGAGAGGACGGTCCAAAGGTGGGAGTGTGTTCCGAGCCATAAGCAAGATGTTGCTGCTGGCTCTCATGTGTGATTGGCAATGGGGGTACGTCACCTTGGGGTGAAGTGCGGCACCTTGAGACCACTGGGAGCCCTCTGCCACCAGTGTTCCTGGCTACCAGCTCCAGGGCCTCCTCTATCCCTTCCATGTTATATCTTATTTGTTGGACAAAAACTCGGTGCCAACTATGTTCTTGGTGCTTAGTAGGCTTTTTGCGACTGGTGAATCTCCCTCGTGCCTCCCACAACAGCCAACCAAGCACACACCACAGCCACATACGCCTTCAGTGCCTCTGAACTCCCTCTCTCTCTCTCTCCTCTTTTGCGCATGTCATTGTGACCCTTGACCTCCTGAATCACAGGAATCAAGCCATGCCATTGCTAAGGACGGCCACACTTTATGGCAGAGAAAAATTTAACCCCACCGCCCATTTGATATCGCTCGCGGTAATCCCCATTTTCAAAAATGTAAACTTGGTGTTTTGCGAATGGGCGAGAAGCCGGCGATCTGAAAACCCTTTTTAATGCCCATGCCGGAAATAACACTCATTTTTGGGCGATAAGCTCAAAAGTGGAGGTTCTAGCCCTAAGAATGTGAAAGGGAGAATGGCTGGCCAATTACAAAGAAAGCAACTACCTGCATCATTCTTCATGAGAAAACTGATACATTTGAGAACGAGAGAGAGGAATAAATTCAAGCATATCATAAACATATGAGGATACAAAGGAAATGAAAGCAAAGACGGGATTGGAATGGATTTCTATTTTTTAAAATATGGAGATGAAGAAAAGCTATCGACAGACAAACACAAGAGGTGTGATGCTCAAAATACAATCTCATGTAATATAAATTGGGTGTCAGCCCTGAGAGAAAAACAAGAATTAAAAAATGTAAAAAGTTTCAACAAATGGGAAAATAAGTTCAAAGACGTGAGAGTCTGAAACCGGAGAGATGTGAATATTCCTGGTCAACAGAAAGAACTGGAAAGCACGTCACAAAATGCAAACTGTTTATTTTTGTGTCATGTTCTGCACAAGAATATTAATTTCTATTTTACAAGAACTAAAACTCTCTGTGGTCAAAATGCCTTTGTATACTATTTTTAATATCAGTTAAGATGATCCTGTTAACTTCTTGTGAAGGTTATTGGCCAACTTGTTTTGTCGTATACCCCTTTGTGATAGGATGCATGCTTGAACCTGCTCCCCTACTAACCAAATCGGTAACTCCTCATATTTCCTCCCAATAATCCAAAATGAAGTGCTGACTGCCAACACAGTCCTTAACATGTTTACCATTACGCCCACCTGATTCCGGGACATGGTTCATTTTACTTTTCATTACTACAGGAGACTGTGATACAAAGTAATTACTCCTCCTCATTAGATGTTTTTATTATTCGTTCCTGGGATGTGGACATTGCTGGCAAGGGCAGCATTTATTGCCAATCCCTAATTGCCCTTGAGAAGGTGGTGGTGAGCCGCCTTCTTGAATCGCTGCAGTCTGTGTGGTGAAGGCACTCCCACAGTACTGTTAGGAAGAGATTTCCAGGATTTTGACCTCGCGACGATGAAGGAACAGCAATATATTTACAAGTCAGGATGGTATATAACTTGGAGAGGTACTTGGAGGTGATGGTGTTCCCATGTGCCTGCTGCCCTTGTCCTTCTAGATGGTAGAGGTCGCAGGTTTGGGAGTCACTGTTGAAGAAGCTTTGGCGAGTTGCTGCAGTGCATCTTGTAGATGGTACCTACTGCAGCCATGCCATGCTGGACTTTCCACTTAGATCGTTAGGGCCCAAAAAATGGGCGATGTTCCAACCTTAGCGATGTTTCAGTTCTCAGGATCGCTGGAAGATCGCCCACTTTTCTGAACACTACTTTCAGCTTTTTTGATGGGGGTGCGATAGCTCAGCGATGAGAAATGGGCTCAGCGATGTAGAAGGCAAGGCTTCCCTAGCAACGGCCTTTCTGCGAATGCGTTATTTTTTACAAAGAAGGTGTCCCGCGATTCAGGAGGTCAAGGGTCATCCAGGCATGCACAGGAAGTAAGGGGAGAGAGAGAGAGAGAAAAGTGAGAAGAATTATCAGAAAAATACTAAAATATGTCCCAGCAGAGAGTGGGCAGGATGTGGCGGGGAGGAGGAGGACAAAACCTTTCTCAGATGAAGCAAACAAGGCCCTTGTCGGGGAGGTGTACTCACGGTGGGCCCACTTAACCCGGGGTTGGCGTGGGAAACCTCCACCCCGGGTATACCGGAAGATTTGGGGTGAGATCGCTGACGTGGTCTCGTCGGCGTCCCATGAGGCAAAGGGGTCGGACCAGTGCCGCATACGCTGGAACAGCCTGGTTGCTTCGGCACGAGTAAGTATTAAATATATTTCAAATTGTAATGATCCACGTAATATGTAAATCTCCCGGGTTGAAACTAAGTTGGTTATTCCTGCATATATTCCCAGCTAAGATCTGGGCAGGGCTCGGAACCTGCGTCCTTTTTAAGTCTTTTTAGTCTAAATTTGGCACCATCTCCTTTTGGGTTATGTTGGTGGATGGGGCATGACTGAGCAATGATAGGCCCGGTGACCTTTACCCAGACTGTGTCAGTCTCTCCGGCTGCTGTCACTTACACAGTGAGCCAGCCTGGGCTGGGGGACAGGTGCCCTGGCTCACTATCTGCCCTGGGACATTTACGAACATTAGCTCCTGTCATTCCTGAGCGGTCCTGATTACCTCCCCACCCCCCCTGGGGGCTCTCATGGAGATTGTAGTCGAGATGTTTTGTGTCAAGCATTAAAGATGGAGAGACGTGAGTCCAGGGTCGGCGAGAGGCCTACAAAAGGCCGCGAGAGGCGTCGGGAGGTGCGTGGAGAGACGTACTTGTGCAACTGCAGTAGGGAGAGGGCAAAAAAGAAGTAGAAAGAAACAGAAAGGTGACGTCACAGCCAAGGGGGTAAATGATTGGCTGGTGATTGGTGAGTCGTTTCTCTTTTTCTTTTTTATATCAGTCAATAACTTTTAACATTGTTGTTGCCAATTTAAGGGTATCTAAGGGTTAAGTCATGGCAGGAGAGCTCGATCATGTGATATGCTCCTCCTGTACCATGTGGGAACTCAGGGACACTTCCGGTGTCCCTGACGACTACGTGTGCGGGAAGTGTATCCGCCTCCAGCTCCTGACTGACCGCGTTGCGGAATTGGAGCTGAGAGTGGATTCACTCTGGAGCATCCACGATGCTGAGAACGACGTGAGTAACACGTGTAGCGAGTTGGTCTGACCGCAGGAGAAGGATCCACAGCCAGTTATGGAATGGAAGACCAGCAGGAAGAGTAGTGCAAGGAAGGTAGTGCAGGGGTCCCCTGTGGTCATCCCCCTGCAAAACAGATACACTGCTTTGAGTGCTGTTGAGGGGAATAACTCATCAGGGGAGGGCAGCAGCAGCCAAGTTCATGGCACCGTGACTGGCTCTGCTGCACAGGAGGGCAGGAAAAAGAGTGGGAGAGCAATAGTGATAGGGGATTCAATTGTGAGGGGAATAGATAGGCGTTTCTGCGGCCACAACCGAGACTCCAGGATGGTATGTTGCCTCCCTGGTGCAAGGGTCAAGGATGTCTCGGAGCGGGTGCAGGACATTCTAAAAAGGGAGGGAGAACAGCCAGTTGTTGTGGTGCACATTGGTACCAACGACATAGGTAAAAAAAGGGATGAGGTCCTACGAAATGAATTTAAGGAGCTCGGAGCTAAATTAAAAAGTAGGACTTCAAAAGTAGTAATCTCGGGATTTCTACCAGTGCCACGTGCTAGTCAGAGTAGGAACCGCAGGATAGCGCAGATGAATACGTGGCTTCAGCAGTGGTGCAGCAGGGAGGGGTTCAAATTCCTGGGGCATTGGGACCGGTTCTGGGGGAGGTGGGACCAGTACAAATCAGACGGTTTGCACCTGGGCAGGAGCGGAACCAATGTCCTCGGGGGAGTGTTTGCTAGTGCTGTTGGGGAGGAGTTAAACTAATTATGGCAGGGGGATGGGAACCAATGCAGGGAGACAGAGGGAAACAAAAAGGAGACAAAAGCAAAAGACAGAAAGGAGATGAGGAAAAGTGGAGGGCAGAGAAACCCAAGAAAAAGAAGAAAAAGGGCCACTGTACAGCAAAATTCTAAAAGGACAAAGGGTGTTAAAAAAACAAGCCTGAAGGCTTGTGTCTTAATGCAAGGAGTATCCGCAATAAGGTGGATGAATTAACTGTGCAAATAGATGTTAATAAATATGATGTGATTGGGATTACGGAGACGTGGCTCCAGGATGATCAGGGCTGGGAACTCAACATCCAGAGGTATTCAACATTCAGGAAGGATAGAACAAAAGGAAAAGGAGGTGGGGTAGCATTGCTGGTTAAAGAGGAGATTAATGCAATAGTTAGGAAAGACATTAGCTTGGATGATGTGGAATCTATATGGGTAGAGCTGCAGAACACCAAAGGGCAAAAAACGTTAGTGGGAGTTGTGTACAGACCTCCAAACAGTAATAGTGATGTTGGGGAGGGCATCAAACAGGAAATTAGGGGTGCATGCAATAAAGGTGCTGCAGTTATAATGGGTGACTTTTATATGCACATAGATTGGGCTAACCAAACTGGAAGCAATACGGTGGAGGAGGATTTCCTAGAGTGCATAAGGGATGGTTTTCTAGACCAATATGTCGAGGAACCAACTAGGGGGGAGGCCATCTTAGACTGGGTGTTGTGTAATGAGAGAGGATTAATTAGCAATCTCGTTGTGCGAAGCCCCTTGGGGAAGAGTGACCATAATATGGTGGAATTCGACATTAGGATTAGTTAATTCAGAGACCATGGTCCAGAACTTAAAGAAGGGTAACTTTGAAGGTATGAGGTGTGAATTGGCTAGGATAGATTGGCGAATGATACTTAAGGGGTTGACTGTGGATGGGCAATGGCAGACATTTAGAGACCGCATGGATGAACTACAACAATTGTACATCCTTGTCTGACGTAAAAATAAAAAAGGGAAGGTAGCTCAACCGTGGCTATCAAGGGAAATCTGGGATAGTATTAAAGCCAAGGAAGTGGCATACAAATTGGCCAGAAATAGCAGTGAACCCATCGACTGGTAGAAATTTAGAACTCAGCAGAGGAGGACAAAAGGTTTGATTAGGGCAGGGAAAATAGAGTATGAGAGGAAGCTTGCAGGGAACATTAAGACGGACTGCAAAAGTTTCTGCAGATATGAAAAGAGAAAAAGGTTAGTAAAGACAAACATAGGTCCCCTGCAGTCAGAATCAGGGGAAGTCATAACAGGGAACAAAGAAATGGCAGACCAATTGAAGAAGTACTTTGGTTTGGTATTCAATAAGGAGGACACAAACAACCTTCCGGATATAAAAGGGGTCAGAGGGTCTAGTAAGAAGGAGGAACTGAGGGAAATCCTTATTCGTCGGGAAATTGTGTTGGGGAAATTGGTGGGATTGAAGGCCGATAAATCCACAGGGCCTGATGGACTGCATCCCAGAGTACTTAAGGAGGTGGCCATGGAAATAGCGGATGCATTGACAGTCATTTTCCAAAATACCATAGACTCTGGATCAGTTCCTATCGAGTGGAGGGTAGCCAATGTATCCCCACTTTTTAAAAAAGGAGGGAGAGAGAAAACGGAATCATATACCGGTCAGCCTGACATCAGTATTGGGTAAAATGATGGAATCAATTATTAAAGATGTCATAGCAGCGCAGTCGGAAAGAGGTGACATGATATGTCCAAGTTAGCATGGATTTGTGAAAGGGAAATCATGCTTGACAAATCTTCTGGAATTTTTTGAGGCTGTTTCCAGTAGAGTGGACAAGGGAGAACCAGTTGATGTGGTATATTTGGACTTTCAGAAGGCTTTCGACAAGATCCCACACAAGAGATTAATGTGCAAAGTTAAAGCACATGGGATTGGGGGTAGTGTGCTGACGTGGATTGAGAACTGGTTGTCAGACAGGAAGCAAAGAGTAGGAGTAAATGGGTACTTTTCAGAATGGCAGGCAGTGACTAGTGGGGTACCGCAAGGTTCTGTGCTGGGGCCACAGCTGTTTACATTGTACATTCAAGATTTAGACGAGGGGATTAAATGTAGGTATCTCCAAATTTGCGGATGACATTAAGTTGGGTGGCAGTGTGAGCTGCGAGGAGGATGCTATGAGGCTGCAGAGTGACTTGGATAGGTTAGGTGAGTGGGCAAATGCATGGCAGATGAAGTATAATGTGGATAAATGTGAGGTTATCCACTTTGGTGGTAAAAACAGAGAGACAGACTATTATCTGAATGGTGACAGATTAGGAAAAGGGGAGGTGCAACGAGACCTGGGTGTCATGGTACATCAGTCATTGAAGGTTGGCATGCAGGTACAGCAGGCGGTTAAGAAAGCAAATGGCATGTTGGCCTTCATAGCGAGGGGATTTGAGTACAGGGGGAGGAAGGTGTTGCTACAGTTGTACAGGGCTTTGGTGAGGCCACACCTGGAGTATTGTGTACAGTTTTGGTCTCCTAACCTGAGGAAGGACATTCTTGCTATTGATGGAGTGCAGCGAAGATTCACCAGACTGATTCCCGGGATGGCGGGACTGACCTATCAAGAAAGACTGGATCAACTGGGCTTGTATTCACTGGAGTTCAGAAGAATGAGAGGGGATCTCATAGAAACGTTTAAAATTCTGACGGGTTTAGACAGGTTAGATGCAGGAAGAATGTTCCCAATGTTGGGGAAGTCCAGAACCAGGGGTCATAGTCTGAGGATAAGGGGTAAGCCATTTAGGACCGAGATGAGGAGAAACTTCTTCACCCAGAGAATGGTGAACCTGTGGAATTCTCTACCACAGAAAGTTGTTGAGGCCAATTCACTAAATATATTCAAAAGGGAGTTAGATGAAGTCCGTATTACTAGGGGGATGGCGAGAAAGTGGGAAGGGGGTACTGAGGTTGCATGTTCAGCCATGAACTCATTGAATGGCGGTGCAGGCTAGAAGGGCCGAATGGCCTACTCCTGCACCTATTTTCTATGTTTCTATGTAAATCCTAAAAATGATCTTTTGAAATATTTTATCTGAACATAGATGTTATAACCATGCATCAATTGTGGAAACAAACCGTATGAGCATATAACGTTGGAACGTGTTGTCTTTCCATGATAGTAGCTAGTCAATTTGCTTATGCCAGGCTCTTGTCACGTTTGCAGAGGAAGATATCTAACAACAGATCTGAGCAGAGATGCACCGGAGGAGGCCCTGCTCAGCTACAGCTACTCACTGACCTCGAGGAGCATGCAGCGGCATTTGTGGGGACCCACAGTTGCTCGGCCACCACCTGTGGTGGTGCAGAACCCTCCCTTGTGTGACATCTGTAATGTGTAAAGCAGTGTTAATTCAAAGTAATGTAACATCATTTTATTATAATTTACGAATGATGTCATGTTATGCATGCAACTTCTATACTACTCTCAGGTTAACAACATAAGAACATAAGAACATAAGAAATTGGAGCAGGAGCAGGACATCTGGCCTCTCGAGCCTGCTCCGACATTTGATGAGATCATTGCTGGTTTGATGTAGGGCTCAGCTCCACTTTTCTCTTCGCTCCCCATAAACCTTCACTCCCTTATCATTCAGAAGTTTGTCTATCTCCGCCTCAAGTATAGTCACTGATCCAGCCTCCACAGCTCTCTGGGGCAGTGAATTCCACATAGATGTACTCCCATATGTACTACCATATGATGCATTAATAGGTAACGTCTCTCAGTCACAAATATTGTCGTAGTGCTGCTCCTCCTACATATACAAGCGCAGTGCAAGAATCATGTGTACCCTTCTGTTCTAATAAGCTCAATAAGCTCAATTGCAGGTCACACAGCTCCAGAGGTGTGTTGGGAGGCTGGACCTGCAACTGCCCCATTGCAGGTGGTCATCACCACAGGTGCTGAGGAGGAGGAGACCACCGAGCCAGAGGAGGAGGAAGTTATGGAAACGGAGGATGATGTCCCTTGCATTCCTGTCAATGTTGTACCTATGGTCACTTCGTCATCTTCAACAGAAGAAGTAGCGGGCCCAAGTGGCTTGCAGAAGGCGATTCCAAGATGTACAGTGCCCACGCCGACCCCACAGAGGTTGAGTCAGCGAGGTCGGCATGCGCTTAAGATGGGCAGATCACTATGAGGATATGTACAAACTGTGCATGGAGAGCGCTGCAAATAAGTGGCTGACTGGGAACATTGTCAGAATGTCCGCTCGCATATCGGAGGATATGCAGCTGATGATTATGGAAATGTGTCAACAGACGTCAACGTCCATGCCTTGCGGCATACGATACTGTCAGGAGATGGCACTGCACTCCAAGGTGCCGTCCCACCAACCGCCAGCACAGATGCGAATCAGGAGGAAGAACTTCCTTCTGGCTCAGAAGTCGTTTGATTCGAAACGTCTTCTCCTCCTCCACCCCCTGAAATGATTCTGCCACTGTCACCAACCCCACAGCACCAGGCCTTGAGGTCGCCAACTGCAAGTCATCCTGGTCCCGTTACCTGATTGCAACGGGGGGAGCTAAGGTACGGGGCTGGGGATTATTAGGATCTGTAGGGAAGCTTGGCCGCAGGTAGGGAGGGGGGTGTTATTGTTGTTGTATTTGAAATTTATTGTTGGGTGACTGTTGGGGGTGAGAGGGGGCGGCTGTTAGAGTTTTAAAAAATTGAAATTGTTCAATAATTAACCATTTTTATTGCATTTTACTATTGTTGTGCAGTGTCTTCTAATAACGTAGGGTATGATAAAACATGAATACAATTGTTGGAAAACAATCACCAGGCCAGACCAGGCAAGGATGAAACGTAACGCAACTGCAACTGTTGTCTTTCCGTAACTGTAACTGTAACCAGTGTAAGTTCATGCAAAGCGTTCATTTATGAGCTGCTGACGCAAGAGCTTTTCAGGCGCGTAACTCCCAATGGGCTTTCCCAGTCTTGCGGGGGGCGGCGTGGGAGCATGGGTTCATCACCAGGCTAATTGTCCTCCATCAGGTCCCGTCATACTCCTCCTCATCCTCGTCTTCCTCTTGTCCTCTCTCCTGAGTTTGACCGGCAGCCCCATCTAGCAGTTGTTGTGTCTCCTTATACCTCGGTTATGCAACATGCAGCACACCACAATTAACTCAGCGAACTGGTCAGGGTGGTATTGTAGGCTGCCTCCAGAGTGGTCCAGGCATCTGAAGCACTGCTTCAGCACTCCAATTGTCTTTTCAACGATGTGGCATGTAACATCGTAATTTCATTTTAATGCTTCTCGAATTCCGTCTGGGGATTACGCAGGGGGGTCATGAGCCATATCCTTTATCCCTCAGCATCCAACCGTGACCTTGTGATTGACTGTTAAACAGGTCAGAGACAGTGCTCTCACGCAAGATGTGTGCATCATGGATGCTGCCTAGAAATATAGCATTTACTGCCATGATTATTTGGTTGTGGTCGACAATGAGCTGCACATTCAGGGAGTGGAATCCCTTTTGGTTACGAAACACCTCTGCATCCTGTAAAGGTGCTCTCAGGGCGATGTGCGTACAGTCTATTGCTCCCTGCACCTTGAGGAAGTTTGCTATTCTCGAGAAACCCAAAGCCCTCCCGGTCTGTGCCTCCCTGGTCATAGGGAAGCTTATAAAGTCTATCCTGCGAGTGTAAAGGGTTTTAGTCACCTGTCAAATGCAGCAATGTGTGGCATGCTGAGAGATACCACAAATGTCGCCAGCTAAAGCCTGAAAGGAGCCTGATGTGTAGAAGGAAAGTGCCGCAGTAACCTTTATCTCAACGGGCACTGTGGTCCTGATGGTGCTGTTCGGCTGCAGATCTCCCTTGATGAGCTGGCATATCTCAGTGATAACCTCCTTTCAGAAGCGCAGCCTTCTAAGGCACATATTATCGGACTAGTTCAGATATGATTACTTTTCCCTGTAAGTTCGGCGGGTGTAAGGTCTCCTCCTCCGCATCAGTCTGCCATCTCTTTGATTGGGCACATGCTCTTCAATAAACCCATCTTCAGTCTGCAGCATGTGGTTATTCACCAATAATGGTAGAGAAGTTACAGACCCCATCACTAGCGCTATAAATGCCCTAAATGTTGTCCTCAACAAATAGAAATGTGAGCAGATGATTGCCAAAGAGTCAATAAGGCCCATAAGATAACTCACAAATTAATTCTCCTGATAAGCTCGTTCTTCAAGCAGCCTCTCAATTCCTCCAGCATTCAAAATGGCGTCCATAGTACCGAGTCCTGCCGAACAGTGCCAGTCAGGAGCAGCTTTTCTCCAGCAATCTCCAATGATCTTCTCGGCGAGCAATCAGCCCGGCGATTTGTGGGCGATATGATGAAAGTTGCGGTGGGCAATCATCTCAGTGATGTGAAATTCTCCGATGCCAAAAGTTGGGCTGGCGATCTTTGGGTGATGTTCTGGCCTAACTTTCCACTTTTAAGGTAAAATGGGCGATAACCTGCCTATTTGGGCGATAGATGGGCGATGGCCCAGCAGTCATCAGGGGAAAGTCCAGCCCATGGTGTTGCAGAGAGTGAATGTTTAAGGTGGAGGATGGGGTGCCAATCAAGAGGGCTGTTTTGTCCTGGATGCTGTTGAACTTCTCGAGTGTTGTTGCAGCTGCACTCATTCAAGCAACTGGAATGCATTCCAAAACACATCTGACTTGTGCCTTGTAGATAGTGGAAAGGCTATGGGGAGACAGGAGGTGAGTCACCAGCCACAGAATACCTAGCCTCTGACCTGCTTTTGTGTTCACAGTATTTATGTGGCTGGTCCAGTTAAGTTGCCAATTTAAGTTTATCTAGGGGTTAAGTCATGGCAGGACAGCTCAGACATGTGTTATGCTCCTCTTGTACTTTGTGGGAAGTCAGGGACGCTTCTGGTGTCCCTGATGACTACGTGTGAGGGAAGTGTATCCGGCTGCAGCTCCTGACGGACTGCATTGCGGCACTGGAGCTGCGGGTGGATTTACTCTGGAACATGCATGATGCTGAGAATGACGTGAATAGCCCGTTGAGTGAGTTGGTCTTACCGCAGGAAAAGGCAGATAGGAAATGGATGACCAACAGGAAGAGCAGTGGAAGGAAAGTAGTGCAGGGGTCCCCTGCGGTCATCCCCCTGCAAGACAGATACACTGCTTTGGGTACTGTTCAGGGGGATGACTCACCAGGAGAGGGCAGCAGCAGCCAAGTTCATGGCACCGTGGGTGGCTCTGCTGCACAGGAGGGCAGGAAAAAGAATGGGAGAGCTGTAGTGATACGGGATTCAATTGTAAGGGAAATAGATAGACTTATCTGCAGCCGCAACCGAGACTCCAGGATGGTATGTTGCCTCCCTGGTGCAAGGGTCAAGGATGACTTGGAGTGGGTGCAGGGCATTCTGAAAAGGGAGGGTGAACAGCCAGTTGTTGTGGTGCATTTGGTACCAACGATATATGCAAAAAAAAGGGATGAGGTCCTACAAGACGAACTTAGGGAGCTAGGAGCGAAATTAAAAAGTAGGACCTCAAAAGTAGTAATCTCAGGAGTGCTACTAGTGCCACATGCTAGTCAGAGTAGGAATCGCAGGATAGCTCAGATGAATACGTGGCCTGAGGAGTGGTGCAGCAGAGAGGGATTCAAATTCCTGGGACATTGGAACCGGTACTGGAGGAGGTGGGACCAGTACTAACCAGAGATTCTGCACCTGGGCAGGACCGGAACCAATGTCCTCAGGGGAGTGTTTCCGAGTGCTGTTGGGGAGCAGTTAAACTAATATGGCAGGGGGATGGGAACCTATGCAGGGAGACAGAGGGAAGAAGAATGGGGACAGAAGCTAAAGATAGAAAGAAGAAAAGTAAAAGTGGAGGGCAGAGAAACCTAAGGCAAAAAGCAAAAAGGGCTTCATTACAGCAAAATTCTAAAGGGGCAAAATGTGTTAGAAAGACAAGCCTGAAGGCTCTGTGCCTCAATGCGAGGAGTATTCGGAATAAGGTGGAGGAATTAACTGCGCAGATAGCAGTTAACGGGTAAGTTGTAATTGGCATCACGAAGACATGGCTCCAGGGTGACCAAGACTGCGAACACAACATCCAGGGGTATTCAACATTTAGGAAGGATAGACAGAAAGCGAAAGGAGGCGGGGTGGCATTGCTGGTTAAAGAGGAAATTAATGCAATAGTAAGAAAAGACATCAGCCTGGATGATGTGGAATCGGTTTGGATGGAGCTGCGGAATACCAAGGGGCAGAAAACGCTGGTGGAGGTTGTGTACAGACCACCAAACAGTAGTAGTAAGGTTGGGGACAGCATCAAACAAGAAATAAGGGATGCATGCAATAAAGGTACAGCAGTTATCATGGGTGACTTTAATTTACATATTGAGTGGACTAATCAAACTGGTAGCAATGCGGTGGAGGAGGATTTCCTGGAGTGTATTAGGGATGGTTTTCTGGACCAATATGTCGAGGAACCAACCAGGGAGCTGGCCATCCGAGACTGGGTGATATGTAATGAGAAATGACTAATTAGCAATCTTGTTGTGCGAAACCCCTTGGGGAAGAGTGACCGTAACATGGTAGAATTCTTTATTAGGATGGAGAGTGACACAGTTAATTCAGAAACTTGTGTCCTGAACTTAAGGAAAGGTAACTTCGATGGTTTGAGGTGTGAATTGGCTAGAGTAGACTGCCAAATGATACTTAAAGGATTAATGGTGGATAGGCAATGGCAAACATTTAAAGATCATATGGATGAACTTCATCAATTGTACATCCCTGTCTGGAGTAAAAATAAAATGGGGAAGGTGGCTCAACTGTGGCTAACAAGGGAAATTAAGGATAGTGTTAAATCCAAGGAAGAGGCATATAAATTGGCCAGAAAAAGCAGCAAACCTGAGGACTGGGAGAAATTTACAATTCAGCAGAGGAGGACAGAGGGTTTAATTAAGAGGGGGAAAATAGAATACGAGAAGAAACTTGCCGGGAACATAAAAACTGACTGCAAAAGCTTCTATAGATATGTGAAGAGAAAAAGATTAGTGAAGACAAATGTAGGTCCCTTGCAGTTGGATTCAGGTGAATTCATAATAGGAAACAAAGAAATGGTAGACCAATTGAATAAATACTTTGGTTCTGTCTTCATGAAGGAAGACATAAATAACCTTCCGAAAGTACTAGGGGACCAAGAGTCCAGTGAGAAGGAGGAACTGAAGGATATCCTTATTCGGCGGGAAATTGTGTTAAGGAAATTGATGGGATTGAAGGTCGATAAATCCCTGGGGCCTGATAGTCTGCGTTCCAGAGTACTTAAGGAAGTGGCCCTAGAAATAGTGGATGCATTGGTGATCATTTTAGAACATAAGAACATAAGAACAGAAGAATTAGGAACAGGAGTAGGCCATCTTGCCCCTCGAGCCTGCTCTTTCTATAAGATCACCCCTCATCCTTCTGAACTCCAACGAGTAAAGACCCAGTCTACTCAATCTATCATCATAAGGTAACCCTCTCATCTCTGGAATCAGCCTAGTGAATCGTCTCTGTACCCCCTCCAAAGCTAGTATATCCTTCCTTAAGTAAGGTGACCAAAACTGCACGCAATACTCCAGGTGCAGCCTCACCAATACCCTATACAGTTGCAGCAGGACCTTCCTGCTTTTAAACTCCATCCCTCTCGCAATGAAGGCCAACATTTCATTTGCCTTCCTGATTACCTGCTGCACCAGCAAACTATCCTTCTGTCATTCATGCACAAGGACCAATTGTGGAGCAGTGGAGGCGTGTCCTGCTCAGTTGGAGCTGTGAGCAGTGAGAGGAGCAGCTATCAACCTGTGCTCCTGTCTGGAGAGCCCTGAGACCAGCCCAGGAAGAGAAGGAAGGAAGGGGCTTCACCACCAACTTTCACCCAGAGGGAGAGGAGGAGAAAAGAAAACTTTGTACATCTTTTTTACCATTCTGCAAAGAGTTGGAGAGAGGGGGAAAGACCAACAAACATCCAGTGTGGAAGGAGGGAGACTCCACCATTCTACAGGTGGGTGTTGGTGCAGTCCCAAAAAGACTTTGTTGAATCGGTGGGGGGAGGAAAGAAGACCACTGAGGGCCGGAACATCGCGGGGGGTGTGTGTGTGTGGAAAGTGTGTGCGGGGGCCTTGCTATAACTAGGCCCTACACACAACTGAACCCCCGTCTCCCCAATTGCCTAGCCTGGGATAGCTGGAGCTACCAGGCTGAAGATTTTTCTTAATCACCCTATTAACATCGTTAGGAGTGTGTGCCTGGTGGCTCTAGCTGCCCCAGGTGAAGACGTCTTCTCCCCCCACCTGAAGATCAATCCAAAGACTGTGTTTTTTGTGTTTTGCCATCTGGGGAGTGCACCCACCCACAGCTGCGAGGGGAGACCTGTCCTCGCAGTTCCCCCCCCTTCCCACCCCCCTCTCTCTTTCTCTGTTACTCTGTTTCTCCCCTCTCTCTCTGAGGCCCCTTTCTCCTAATTTAAAAAAAACAATTGAGACAACTGAGCAGAGGGAGCAAGGCCCCTCCCCAATTGCCAACTAGGGGAGAGGTGCCTCGTTAAGGGCTCCTCTGCTCAGTTAATATACGAGGCCAATAAAGACCATTAAGGCCTGTGACTTTGGGGTGGGTGTAGCCCTTAAAGGGACCCCGTGATGGCGACCCCATCCACGCCGGTGGCAGGGCCAGCGAAGACGTATGCGCAGGTGGCAACCGCTTCCACGGCACCTCCTGCGCCACCCGCTGCCCTGCCACCTTTCAGATTAATAACCAGAAAACACGGGGTCAAGAGCTACACTCACCCCACAATGAGCATTGAGGAGTGCGTGCGGGCGATGGCTGGGGTAGTCGGCCCCTCGGCCATTGTCGCGGCCTCCAAGATGTCTGGGAAGGCTGTTTTCTTCCTGGGGTCGGAGCGGGCGGTGTCCCTGGCCCTCGAAAAGGGGCTCACGGTGGGCGGGACATTCCTGCCGGTGGACTCTCTCTCTCGAGGCCACCGCGCAGAGGGTCATCATATCGAACCTCCCGCCCTTTGTTCCCGCTGAGCTCCTCCTCCCTCACCTACACCAACTGGTGGAGGTAAGGTCGGGGATCAACCCCATACCGCTCGGCCTCAGGGAGAGCAGCCTGCGCCACGTGTTCTCCTTCCGCCGCCAGCTCTTTGTCCGGCTGGTGCGGGAGGAGACGACGGAGGGGAACTTTAATGTGGTGCACGAGGGGACTGCCTACCACGTCTTTTGGACGTCGGACGGCGTGCGGTGCCATGCCTGCAGGGAGGTGGGGCACGTTCGCAAGAACTGCCCCGCCTCCAAGGCCGCCAAACCACCGAAGGCGGCCAAGGCTGGCGCCGCCGCCACCCCTCCCCCTAGTTGCGTCCGCGTGCCGGGAGCCGTAGGTGCGCGGGCATCGTCGGAGGCCTTTGTTTTCGGGGCCTCCGGCGGGGGGGAGGGAGAGCGTCCGAGCGGAAAGAAGGCGCGGAACAAGGAGAAACATCTAGAGGCGGGTCCCCTCAGTGCGCCAGAAAGATTGACCACCGCGCTCGGCCCAACCCAGCCACCGGCGAGCGTGGGGTGCACTGAGCCCGTGCCCGAGCCCTTGAACAACACCGCAGAGGGGCCCGGGCGCGGGCAAGAAAAGAAAAAGGGGGGGGCGGAGCGGGAGGCCTCGGCAGACATGGAGGTCTCCCTGCCTCAGCGCACCTCCAGCAACAAAAGGAGGCGCCGCTCCGTTGAGGCGGAGGGGGAACAACATCCCTCCGCGGAGGAGTCGGTGCCCGCCGCGTGTCCCGCGTCCCCCACCAGCGCCCCCAAGCAGCGCCGTAGGCGGGAGGAGTCTGTCCCCGGGGAGGGTGAGACAGTTGAGGCTGCCCAGCCTCTGCCTCCCGGTGATGGCGTGGAAGATCTGCCTGTTGCGGGGGGCGTGGGGACCGCGGAGGAATGCATTGCCGCTGGGCCGGGCGCCCCGGGGACTGAGGCGGGCGGGGCCGAAAAGGCCGAACCTGAGCCCGCCCAGCCAATACCCAACTTCCCCCGGGAGTCGCTCGACCCGGCAGAAACCGAAACAAATGTTTATTATGACACTGTAGATGCTGGGCCGGGGGGTGGCAGCGGGGACGGGGAGGAACACCCACCCTCGCCCCTTACTTTGGAGCTGGTGCACTTGGGGAGCCTGGGGATTTCCTATGGCCGGGTCTCTCCTTGTTCCCCGGTTCCTGGGGCGGAGGGGGATCCCCTTCCGCTGTCATTTCCCGACCCAGCACCATTTTTAAAAGAGCCCAGTGGGGACTCCTCTGCCGACGATCCTGGGGGTGGGATCGGGGCAGAGCCAGGGCCGGTTGGAGCGGCCGGATCATTTGCCGTACCTTGTGCGGTCGATGGGCCGGCTGCTGGCGGCCACCTCCCGGAGGAGGACGGGGACTCGGTGGGGGACGCGGGTGAAGACCTAGAGACCACCACCAGCGAGGCGGTGGATCTGCTCGCGGCCGCCGCCGAGACCATCCTCATTCCTGCAAGGGAACTCCGGGACTTTTTGGCCCAGAGCCGGGGTCACTGCAACCAAGCCCGACTGGCCCTGGAAAAATGGTCCGAGCCAGAGCTGATCAAGGGGTCCGTCCGCGCCGCCGTTAAAACCTTGGCCGCGGGCGGGCCCTTGACAAAGGCGCAACACCTTGAGCTGCGCGAGCTCGAGGGACTCCTCGCTGGGCTGCGGAGGGAGTGGAGTTCAACAAAAGACTCCGCTCCCTCCCCCACAATAGGTTAAGGTAGAGGTTGCACTATGCTTTTGCCATGAAGATAACCATAGCCAGCCTCAACATCAACGGCGGCAGAGGGGCACGCCGTAGATTTGACAATTTTTCGCTCCTGTGGGAGGGGAAATATGCGGTGTGCTTCCTGCAAGAAACCCACACCGTTCCGGGAGACGAAGCCACGTGGCTCCTGGAATGGCAAGGAGAGGTCCGCATGAGCCACCTCACCGCCATTTCTAGTGGGGTGGCCATCTTGCTGGGCCCGCATTTTCAGCCGGAGATCTTGGGGGTCGAGGAGCCCGTGCCAGGCCGCTTGCTGCACGTAACGGTTCGCCTGGGGGACGTACCGCTCCATCTCGTGAACGTGTACGCCCCTCAGCCCGGCCCGCAGCAAACGCGCTTCTTTGAAGAGGTGTCCGCTCTTCTTGGCTCCGTCGACGTCGGCGACTGCATTGTCCTCGGGGGGGATTTTAACTGCACCCTCGAGGCGAGGGACCGCTCCGGTGCCCCGCAGTGCATGACGGCGATGGAGAAGTTGAGGGACCTGGTCGGATCCTTCGACTTGGTGGACGTCTGGCGAAATCTCCACCCCGACTCCAGCGCCTTTACTTGGGTGAGGCCTGGAGTTGGATGGTCTAGAGTCGACCGCCTTTACGTGTCTCGGGTGTACGTTTCCTGCGTCCCGGCGGCCTCCATGCGGCCGGTGCCGTGTTCGGACCACCACCTGGTGTGGGCGGAGCTCGCTTCGCTCCGCGCGAGGACGGGGTCCGCGTACTGGCACTTTAACAACCGGCTGCTGGAGGACGTGCGGTTCCAGGACTCGTTCCGTCGATTCTGGTCCGACTGGAGAAGGAAGCAGGGGGGCTTCCCCTCCTTGAGGCTATGGTGGGACGTGGGCAAGGCTCACGTCCGCGTCTTCTGTCAAGAGTACGCGAGGGGGTCGACCAAGAGGCGGGCGGCCAGAGTCGGGCGCCTAGAAAAAGAGGTGCTCGACCTGGAAGCCCGTCTCGGTCAAGTCGTCCAGGACCCGGCCCTGCGGACGGTGTACGAAGCGAAGAAGGCCGCGCTGAAGGACCTGCAGCTCGTCGGGTCCCGAGGCGCGTTCGTGAGGTCGCGGATCCGGTTCCTGCGGGATCTGGACCGCGGCTCCCCCTTCTTCTACTCGCTGGAAAAAAGGCAGAGTGTCCGTAAGCAGCTCTTGACGCTGCTGGCCGACGACGGCTCTCTCGTCTCGGATCCGGAGGGCGTCAACAACAGGGCCCGTGAATATTACGGGGCTCTGTTCTCTCCGGATCCGTCCAGCGAGGAAGCGCGTAGAGTTTTGTGGGAGGACCTGCCGAAGGTCAGCCCGGAGGGCGCCGAAAATCTGGAAGCTCCGCTAAGCCTGGCAGAGCTGACCGGTGCCCTCGCCCGGCTCTCGAGGGGAAAATCCCCGGTGCTGGACGGGCTGACCGTGGAGTTCCACAGGGCGTTCTGGGACGTCCTGGGGAGCGACTACGCGCAGGTCCTGGGGGAAAGTCTGGCGACCGGGGAGATGCCCCTCTCTTGGCGCAGGGCAGTCATCGTCCTGCTGCTTAAGAAGGGCGATCTCCGCCTCCTTAAGAACTGGCGCCCGGTCTCCCTCCTCAGCACGGACTACAAAATCTTCGCCAGGGCGATGTCTGCTCGCCTTGGTGCCGTGCTGGACCACATGATCCACCCCGACCAGTCCTACACGGTCCCGGGCCGGACAATCCACGATAACATCCATCTGGTCCAGGACCTCATCCATTGTTCCCAGGAGGCTGGTCTGTCGGTCGCCTTCCTATCCCTTGACCAAGAGAAGGCGTTCGACAGGGTGGATCACGACTATCTGCTCGGAACTCTGCGCGCTTTCGGGTTCGGGACGCATTTCGTCGCCCGGATCCGACTTTTGTACGCCGCCGCGGAGTGTCTGATTAAGGTTAACGGGTCCTTGACGGCGCCCCTTCGCTTTAGGAGAGGGGTGCGCCAGGGATGCCCCATGTCCGGCCAGTTATACGCCGTTTGCGTGGAGCCTTTCCTGCGCCTCTTGCGGACGAGGTTGACGGGACTGGCTCTGCAAGGGCCGGGCGTGGAGGTCGTCCTCTCGGCTTACGCCGATGACGTGCTCCTCGCGGTAGAGGATCCCGCTGACCTGCGGAGGATGCGTGAGTGCCAGGAGATTTACTCGGCCGCGTCCTCCGCCAGGATCAACTGGGAGAAATGTTCCGGACTCCTGGTGGGTCAGTGGCGGGTGGACTCCCTGCCGGAGGAGCTCAGGCCTTTTGCCTGGAGCACGACCCATCTCCTCTATCTGGGAGTCTACCTTAGCCCCGACGAGGGAGCCTGGCCGGCGAACTGGCAGGAGCTGGAGGCCAAGGTCGCCGCTCGCCTAGGGCGCTGGACAGGACTGCTCCGAGTGCTGTCCTACAGGGGTCGAGCGCTAGTCATAAACCAGCTGGTGGCCACAATGCTGTGGTACCGGCTGGTCACTTTGACCCCTCCCCCTGCGTTTGTCGCCAAGATACAGAAGAAGCTGGTGGACTTCTTCTGGAACAACAGGAAGCACTGGGTCTCTGCTGCGGTCTTGAGTCTCCCGCTTGAGGAGGGCGGTCAGTCGTTGGTGTGCGTCAGCGCCCAGCTCGCGACTTTCCGTCTTCAGACCCTGCAGAGATACCTTTACGTCGAGCCCCCTCCTAGGTGGTGTGCTCTGGCGAGGTATTTCTTCCGCCAGCAGCGCGACCTCAATTATGACACGCAGCTCCTGTTTGTGAACTTGGGGGGTGCCAGGACCGCCCTCCGGGAGCTGCCTGTCTTTTACAGGGAACTCATCAGGGTCTGGAACAAAGTCTCCACCAAGCGCAGCTCTCCGCCGGCTGGAGTGGCGGCCGTCCTGCAGGAACCGCTGCTCGGGAATCCGTACCTCCACGGCCGAGGTTTTATGTGGCGGTCGGAAGAGAGGGCTGTGGCTGGTGAGGTGACCAGGGTCAGGGACCTGCTCGATGGCGGAGGAGCGGGCTGGATGGCGCCAGACACGCTGGCGCGGCGCCTAAATTCTGCCAACGTCCGCCACGCGGCCGATGCCATCGAGTCGCAAAAAACAGCTCTGGGCCCTGACTCCGTTAGGTGCATCGAGGAGGCTCAGGCACGTGGGGAGATCCCGTCCGAACTGACCCCCGTCCGGACGGAATTCCTCATCGGCGCCAAACCCCGGAACCTCCCTCGGGGGCCGGCGCCTCACAACTTGAGCCCCCTCGGGGAAATCCCCTCCGTGCCTTTCAGTTCCACGCGGAGGGGTTTCCTGTACGGGCTGCTCCTGCACACCCTCAACTTTGCCATCCTCGCCGGCCGTCCGGACACGCCATGGCGTACCATCTTGCCGTCCGGAGGAGGCGGGGGTCCCCGATGGAGGGCACTCTACGCAGGGGTCCTCCCACTATTCATCGGGGACTTGGCCTGGAGGGTGGTGCACGGAGCAGTGCCGTGCAACAAATTTTTAAGCCGGTTCACGGACTCCCAGGCCGCCTGCAATTTCTGCGGTCTGGAAGAGTCCGTGTTCCATGTTTTTATGGAATGCACAAGGTTGCAGCCCCTGTTTTATTATTTGAAGGGGCTGCTCCTGAAATTCTGGCTGCACTTCAGTCCCACTCTCCTGATCTTTGGGCACCCTGTGCGGAGGGGAGCGGGTAGGTCCGAAGTCCTCCTCGTAGGACTGCTCCTGGGCACGGCCAAGGGTGCCATCAGCCGGTCCAGGCAGCGGGCGGTCGAGGGGGTCGTTCAACCTGACTGCCTGCCTCTCTTCCGCTCTTACATCCGGTCCAGGGTGTCCTTGGAGATGGAGCACGCGGTGTCCACCGGTACGTTCGCGGCCTTCCGCGAGAGGTGGGCACCGGAGGGACTGGAGTGCATCATCACGCCCGGCAACCAAATTTTAATTTGATTTTACGTTTTAAAGTTTAATTTGTTTTAATTGCCGGTGCTTTTAGTGTCCCCTTCCCTTTTATAGGGGGCACTGGAAAAATGTGATTTTAGCGCCCAAAAAAAAAAACCAAAAAAAATGAAAAACACAAAAAAAAAGGAAAAAAGGGCCTTGTAAATGTCTGGTGTGTCACCCAGGTCGGGTGGCACGGTTTAATGTTTTATGTTTTTGCAGGTTAACTCCAAAAAGAGTTTCATGCACAAGGACCCCCAGGTCACTCTGCATGTTATAATTTCTCCCCTGTAATTTTCCAACAGTCTATCGACTCAGGATCAGTTCCTATGGACTGGAGGGTAGCTAATGTAACACCACTTTTTAAAAAGGAAGGGAGAGAGAAAGCGGGTAATTATAGACTGGTTAGCCTGACATCAGTGGTGGGGAAAATGTTGGAATCAATTATTAAGGATGAAATAGCAACGCATTTGGAAAGCAGTGATAGGATCAGTCCAAGTCAGCATGGATTTATGAAGGGGCAATCTGCTTGACAAATCTTCTGGAATTTTTTGAGGATGTAACTAGTAGAGTGGACAAGGGAGAACCAGTGGGTGTGGTGTATTTGGACTTTCAAAAGGCTTTTGACAAGGTCCCACACAACAGATTGGTGTGCAAAATTAAAGCACATGGTATTGGGGGTAATATATTGACGTGGATAGAGAACTGGTTGGCAGAGAGTTGGGATAAATGGATCCTTTTCAGAATGGCAGGCAGCGACTCGTGGAGTGCCGTACGGCTCAGTGCTGGGACCCCAACTATTTACAATATACATCAATGATTTAGATGAAGGAATTGAATGTAATATCTCCAAGTTTTCAGATGACACTAAACTGGGTGGCAGTGTGAGCTGTGAGAGGGACGCTAAGAGGCTGCAGGGTGACTGAGACAGGTTAGGTGAGTGGGCAAATGCATGGCAGATGTCGTATAATGTGGATAAATGTGAGGTTATCCAATAGGTGGGCAAAAACGCAAAGACAGAATATTATTGAATGGTGGCAGATTAGGAAAACGGGAGGTGCAACGAGATCTGGGTGTCATGGTTCATCAGTCATTGAAAGTTGGCATACAGGTACAGCAGATGGTGAAGAAGACAAATGGTATGTTGGCCTTCATAGCTAGGGGATTTGAGTATAGGAGCAGGGAGGTCTTACTGCAGTTGTACAGGGCCTTGGTGAGGCCTCACCTGGAATATTGTGTTCAATTTTGGTCTCCTAATCTGAGGAAGGACGTTCTTGCTATTGAGGGAGTGCAGCGAAGGTTCACCAGACTGATTCCCGGGATGGCTGGACTGACGTATGAGGAGAGATTGGATCAACTGGGCCTTTATACATTGGAGTTAAAAAGGATGGGAGATCTCATAGAAACATACAAGATTCTGATGGGACGGGACAGGTTAGATGCGGGTAGATTGTTCCCGATGTTGGGTAAGTCCAGAACCAGGGGACAGTCTTAGGATAAGGGGTAGGCCATTTAGGACTGAGATGAGGAGAAACTTCATCACTCAGAGAGTTGTTAACCTGTGGAATTCCCTGCCGCAGAGTGTTGTTGATGCCAGTTCATTGGATATATTCAAGAGGGAGTTAGATATGGCCCTTACGTCTAAAGGGATCAAGGGGTATGGAAAGAAAGCAAGAAAGGGGTACTGAGGGAATGATCAGCCATGATCTTATCGAATGGTGGTACAGGCTCGAAGGGCCGAATGGCCTACTCCTCCACCTATTTTCTATGTTTCTATGTTTCTGTTCAATGGTGATCCCCAGGATGTTGATGGTGAAGGATTCGGCGATGACAGTGCTATGAATGTCATGGGGCAGTGGTTAGACTCTCGCTGAAGATAGTCATTGCCTGGCACTTGTGTGACGCGAATGTTGCTTGCCACTTATCAGCCCAAACTTAAATGTTTTCCAGGTCTTACTGCATACGGGCATGGACTGCTTCATTATCTGAGGAGGTGCGAATGGCACTGAACACTGCGCAATTATCAACAAACATCCCCACTTCTGATCTTGTGTTGGATTGATGAAGATGTGAAGATATCGGGGCCTAGGACACTGCCCTGAGGAACTCTTGCAGTAATGTCCTGGAGCTGAGATTATTGACCTCCAACAACCACAACCATCTTCCTTTGTACTTGGTATGTGGAGAGTTTGCTTTTGATTCCCATTGACTTCAATTTTACTTGGGCTCTCCTTGATGCCATGCTTGGTCAATTGCTGTCTTGATGTAAAGAGCAGTCACTCTCACCTCACCCTGGAATTGAGGTCTTTTGTCCATGTTTTGACCAAGGCTATAATGAGGTCTGGAGCTGAGCAGTACTGACGGTACCCAAACTGAGCATCAGTGAGCAGGTTATTGGTGAGTAAGCGCCGCTTGATTGCAGTGTCGGCGACACCTCCCATCAGTTTGCTGATGATTGAGAGTAGACTGATGTGGTGATAATTGGCTGCATTGGATTTGTCCTGCTTTTTGTAGACAGGACATTCCTGGGCAGTTTTCCACATTGTCGGGTAAATGCCAGCATTGTAGCTATACTGGAACAGCTTGACCAGAGGTGCGGCTAGTTCTGGAGCACAAGACTTTACTACTACGTGCCGTACTCACGTGCTGCACTCCGCCATCATTGAAGTTTCATGGAGCCTCCTCCTCCCATTAGTTTAATTGTCCACCATCATTCACGACTGGATGCGGCAGGATTGCAGAGCTTTGATCTGATCCATTGATTGTGGGAGCGCTTATCTCTGTCTACAGCATGCTGCTTCTGCTGTTTAGCCTTCAAGTAGTCCTGTGTTGCAGCTTCCCCAGTTTGGTATCTCATTTTTAGGTACGCCTGGTGCTGCTCCTGGCTTGCACTTCTGCACTCCTCATTGAACCAGGGTTGGTCCTCTGGCTTGATGGTAATGGTAGAGTGAGGGATGTGCCAGGCCATGAGGTTACAGATCGTGGAGGAATACAATTCTGCTATTATTGATGATGTACAGCACCAAGTTTTGAGTAGCTATATTTATCTCACTTAGCATCATCATCATCATCATCATAAGCAATCCCTCGGAATCGAGGATGACTTGCTTCCACACTAAAAATGAGTACTCAGGTGACTGATGAACTCATTTTAAGGAGTGGAAGATGCCTGTGCATGAATTATTTTAATGTGGAGTGGCCGTTGCACACCAGCCACCACATGGGCTTGACGGAGCAAGGTCTTGGTCCAGTTGCAAGGGGATCCAAGATGACTGGAGACCAGGCTCCACCACATGTGCCAATACATACACACAAACTCAAACATACTCCTACTGTCCTCCTTCCTTCCTCCTTCCTCCCATTTAGCACAGTGCTGGTCCCACACAACACAATGGAGGGAGTCCTCAGTGTGAAGACGGGACTTTGTCTCTGCGGTGGTCACTGCTACAAATGCTGTCATTGACAGATTCATCTGTGACAGGTATATTGGTGATGACAAGGTCAAGTAAGTTTTTCTTTCATGTTGCTTCTCTCACCAACTGCTGCAATCCCAATCTAACAATTATATCTTTCAGGACTCGGCCAGCTCGGTCAGTAGTGGTGCTACTGGGCCACTCCTGGTGATGAACATTGAAGTCCCCCACCCAGAGTGCATTCTGTACCCTAACTACCTTCAGTCCTTCTTCCAAGTGTGTTCAACATGGAGGAGTACTGATTCATCAGCTCTAGTAGGTGGTAATCAGCAGGAGGTTTCTTTGCCCATGTTTGACCTGAAGCCATGAGACTGCATGGTGTAAGGGCGGGGCAGGGGGGGAATGTTTGTGTGTGGTCTCTATGAGGGGGTCAGGTTCCCTTCTGACCAACTTGAGCAGTTTTGAATCACTCCCCCTCTCTTGGGTTCTGTACTCTGGATTTATTTGGGGAGGATGATAAAAGTGCAGAGGACGCTGGTTTGAGGCAAAGAACTTTAGTTTTATTACAGTCAAGGTAATGCAGGCTTATTATTCTAGTAAGAAAATACAAGGCCAAACTTACAATCACTCTAATAAAGAACAATACAAGGAATGGTACAAGGTCAAACTTATAATCACTCTAATAAAGTACCATACACTACACATTCAAAGGGGGTTACAGTAAAATTATACCTCCCACCTCCCAATATCTAATTCTAGCTAAGTTAGACTCCAGGGCAGGCAGGGACTTATGCTTACCAATCCTTTTGATAGTTAATGGGAGATGGTGATGTTCTTCCTTCATTCAGGACTTCAAGACTTCGAGGCTAGAGAAGTTAGTTTACCACTGTCATGTTGGTTTCTCTCCTTGTCTTGATGAGGTAGTAGCAACCACCTCTCTCCCCCCTCTCTCCTCTCTCTCTCTCTCTTCTCCCTCTCTCTAACCTCTGTTGAAAACAGTAGCCAGTTATACAATTTCAGTGTTCTAATCTTGCTGTCTAATCTGTTCACAATTCTTTGTATAATTTTGGCAGGCTTGGTTCTTCTTTGTAATATTTTGTCGGGCTCGTTAAAGTTGATGTCTTGGGTGGGTTGATGTTTGAAAAACTGTTTCCTGATGAAAATATTAGTTTGGTAATTGCAATGTCCTTTTGTGCTTAGTCTTTCGCATACAAGCTGGATTGGGCCTCTTTGTGATGTATATGCTGAAATGGTTTGTCTAGACCCAGGTTGATGGGAAGCCACCTCTGGGTGATTTTGTGATGGTAATGTCTCTTGTGGAGGAAGATTTTCAAATACTCATTCTTCCAGACAGTCCTCACACCCAGACAGTTCCAATAATCAAGTGGGCTTATTTTGTTCCCTAGGTCTGCCCACAGGCTTGAATTTATCTTGTAAAAGTTCATAATTCTATTAAAGTTCATAGTTTCTTCCATAAGCACTTTAGAGTTCCAAACTTTTCGGTCGATAGTCCCAAATTAAATTTCCTTTCGAATGAGCCCAAACACAGGAGGCTTCTGGTGAATTTTGCTCTCTGCAATGGGGTCTGGAGTCGATGTTGAGGATTCCGAGGGCCACACCCTTCTGACTGTATACTACTGTGCCACCACCTCTGCTGTGTCTGTCCTGCCAGTGGGACAGGACATACCCAGGGATGGTGATGGAGGAGTCTGGGACATTGGCTGAAAGGTATAATTCTGTGAGTATAACTACGTCAGGCTGTTGCTTGATTAGTCTGTGGGACAGCTCTCCCAATTTTGGCACAAGTCTCCAGATATTAGTGAGGAGGACTTTGCAGGGTTGACTGGGCTGGATGTGCCGTTGTCATGTCTGAAGCCTATTACACAAAAATACAATGGCATCATGTAATTAGAAAAACTTTACAATTTCAATACAGTTCTTGGATCTAAGGTGTAATTTTACGTGATACCACTGTCCACATAAAACCTCACTCGACGTCAATCGTTATAATGATGTAGCTCCCATTCCCTTCCCGGCCTCACGAGGGCCTTGCAAAATTATCCCTTTACTGTAACCAGAAATATCCCTGGTACATTGTTAGCTTCAATTTATTTCATCTTTCTTTAAAATGATTTACTTAAAACTTTTAAAAAGATTTATTAATGGGTGAATGGACACAGGGGTTTGCCTGCTCGTCTGCCTTAACTTTGCACAAGAATTGACATCAATGCCATTTATCAGGGGTTTTCACAGCTCTTCCATTGAAGTTATAACAGACGAGCAGGAGAGCCTTTGGAAAACAAACCAGTTACTACAATATCAGAAATTTGCCTTTAACGTAGTAAAATGTTCCAAGGTGCTTCACATGAGAGTTATCAGACAAAATTTGATATAAGGAGATAATAGTTCAGGTGTCCAAAAGCTTGGTCAAAGAGGCAGGTTTTAAGGAGTGACTTAAAGGAAGAGAAGAGGTCAAAAGGTGGGGAGGTTGAAGAAGGAAATTTCAGATTATAGGAACCTTGGCAGATGAGGGCACAGTAGCCAATGGTGAAGCAAAGAAAATTGGTGATGCACAAGAGGCCAGAATTGGAGGAGC